>NC_066585.1:305724153-306352208 GCF_024323335.1 Lathyrus oleraceus | reverse complement strand
GGGTTGAAGCAAGCTCCCAGGGCTTGGCATGAGAGACTCACAGTGTTCCTCACTGACAATGGATATAGGAAAGGAGGTATTGACAAAACTCTGTTTGTGAATAATGAAGGAGGGAAGCTCATGGTGGCACAAATATATGTAGATGACATTGTATTTGGTGGGATGTCAGAACAGATGGTTGAACATTTTGTTAGACAAATGCAATCTGAGTTTGAGATGAGCCTTGTTGGAGAACTGACCTACTTTCTTGGGCTACAAGTCAAACAGATGGAAGACTCTATCTTTCTATCTCAAAGCAAGTATGCCAAGAACATTGTGAAGAAGTTTGGCATGGAAAATCCAAGCCATAAAAGGACACCTGCTCTTACTCATGTGAAAATCTCCAAAGATGAAAATGGTGTTAGTGTAGATCAGAGTCTATACAGAAGCATGATAGGTAATCTGCTATATATCACAGCAAGCAGACCTGACATTGAATTTGTTGTAGGTGTTTGTGTTAGGTATCAAGTTGAACCTAAAGTCAGTCACATAAACCAAGTGAAGAGAATACTGAAATATGTCAATGGCACCGGTGACTATGGGATGTTTTATACTCATGGATCTGGATCCATGCTGACTGGTTACTGTGATGCTGACTGGGCTGGAAGTGCTGATGATAGGAAGAGCACATCTAGAGGATGCTTCTTTTTGGGGAACAATCTGATTTTATGGTTCAGCAAGAAACAAAACCGTGTATCTCTATCCACTGCTGAAGCTGAATACATAGCAGTTGGGAGTAGTTGTTCTCAACTGATCTGGATGAAGCAAATGTTCTCTGAATACAATGTCACACAAGAAGTCATGACATTATACTGTGATAACCTGAGTGCCATAACTATTTCCAAAAATCCTATTCAACATAGCAGGACAAAGCACATTGATATTCGTCATCACTTCATTAGAGAACTTGTAGAAGAAAAGATCATAACTCTGGAGCATGTCACTACTGAAAAGCAATTAGCAGACATTTTCACTAAAGCTTTGGATGTTAATCAATTTGAATGTTTAAGGGGGAAGTTGGGGATCTGTGTTCATGAGAACCTATAGCAAGCAAAGGAGTTTGGGTTTGTTCATCCTAGAGGATATTTCTGACTGGGTGAAGTGTGATGTGGCAAAGACTGGTCAAGTGTGGCTGAAGATGTGTTGTTGATGGTTGGATGCTGAAATTTTTACTATTTTTTGTGGCAGTCCTCATTGACGCCTGTTTGTAATATTTTGGGCTCTTAATGAGTTCCTTGGATTTGTTCATTATCCCAGCTATCACAGCTGTGTATGATGATGGTTTGTACTGCCTAACTTTTATGTTTTAACATTTTTAATGTTATAACATCTGATCTGACATTCTCTACTAGGCTAATTGACAATTATTCTGTCTAATTGGTCACCTTTGGTCAATTTTGACTAAAAAGGGGGAAAAGTGTTGATGTGGAAGCAGTTGTGGAGTTGTGAGATGTATGTAGCTGAACTGAAGGACAACTATTATTGAAGGAAGTGCACAGGTGTTAAACAGAATGTTGTTCTGTTTACAGATGTCAAAGAGGATGTCTGATATGGTGCACAGGTGTTGATGTTGAAGCAAATGTTAGAATGACATTCTGGCTGGTACAGGTGATGGAGTTACAGTAGTTGTTATGTTCATGGAAGTTGTTTGATGTGTGCACAGATTTAGGGGGAGAAGGAGTACCCTTGTGCGTTTGTGTGTCTTACTAGTTGCATCCATAACTAGTAATTATGTTTTTGTTGCACAGATTTAGGGGGAGGAGAAGTACCCTTGTGCATGTGTGTATTACTAGTAACTATACTCTAGTAATTGTGTTGCTTCTGCTGCTGTTTAAACTATTGTTATGTTGTTTAACTGCTGATAGTTTACCTTGTGAACAAAAAGGACAGATATATGTTTTAGCCAAAATTTGCCAAAGGGGGAGTTTGTTGATTCTTAATATTGGCAGCAATTTTGGTAAAACAAAGAGTGTTCATAAGATGTTATGTGTGATGTCTTAACATAAGATATCCTATGTACCTGCTGGAGTTCAAGAACATGTTCATGCAGGATTGTTTCAGAATGTCATACACAAGGTCATGGCATCTGATATGGGATGTACCTGCTGGAGCCTAAATGAAAGACATGTTCATGCAGGATTGTTTCAAGATGTCATACACAAGGTTATGGCATCTGATATGGTTGTACCTGCTGGAAGTTAATAAAAGGAATTATTGAATTATGCAGGATTTTTTCAGGATGTCAGACCTGATGTCATGACATCATGTACACAGAACATTCAGTATGAATGTCTGGTGTTTTGTGATTGCACAATTAATGGCAATCTATGTATGATTGAAGATCTGATTAGCTGGCGCATTCAATCATGGATTACAACCTGATTTACTTATTTTCCAAGGAGATCTAACCAGCTGTTATAAAAAGATTTGATTGGAAAATAGATTTAGGGTTTTCAAGATGTCCAAGCCTAGCTGAATGCTTCTATAAAAAGGGACTTAGAAAACCTGTTTTATAACACAACCAATACTGAGCGAAATATAGTGAGAGAGCTAGGGTTTGTGTCTGTTTAGTCGTGAGACTTGTAAGCCATTCAAGTCATCTTTTGATGATTGAATTGGACTGATTTGTGGTTGTAATTTGTCACTCTAAAGCTGTTAAGCAAGAGTGTGTGTCTACTTGATCAAAGCTGTGAAGCAAGATCAAGTGTGTGTCTTCTTGATCAAAGTTGTGAAGCAAGATCAAAAGTGTGTCTTCTTGATTGAAATTGTGAAGTAAAATCAAGAGTGTGTTATTGAAAAGTGTTTTCTTTTCTCAAGGGATTGTTGTTTAAGATCACAGGTGTGATTGTAGGGAAGTGAGTGGGTTCTCATATCTAAGAGTGCTTAGGTAGAAATTGCACGGGTAGAGATTAGGTGAGAAAGACTGTAACTTGTTGAAGTGTACGGAGAGTCTTTGAACTGATTCTATTTTAGTGAATTTCCTTCCTGGCTTGGTAGCCCCCAGATGTAGGTGAGTTGGACTGAACTGGGTTAACAATTGCTTGTGTATCTTGCATTACTATTCTCTATCTTTATTGTGTTTGCATTACTCAAATATTAGTGTCGTGACATTACCTTCGACATTTCATATATGATACCAGAATTTCAAATATTATGTCTTGAACTTCCATAAAAAAGATCCCATACTCTCTTCATAGTGTCAAGACATTTATTCTACAAGATTAACAACTAGTGTTAGGGACCCAATCTTCATTGGGTCCTTTATGATTAGTGAAACCTTGGTTTCATTTAGGAAACCATTGATTAGTTCCTTTGGGGGCCAAGAATCTCCTAAAGTTACACTTTGCACTGGTATGACGCTTCATGCGATAGTAATGGCAATTAATATTGTGAGAAGAGGATCTTTTGCTATTCGAACTCTTTTCAACATAACTATACCTTCTATAAGGATTATGAGAAGGCATATCATATTTTGAAATGTCAATAGAAAAAGTGACTTTGTGTTGCAAAGCCTTGTTCAACTTGGCTTTAAGATCTTTTGACTTTTTTTCAAATATGACAAATCTCACACCCAAACCAAGAGGTTCTATTATCATCACAATTATCTTTTAAAATGTATGTCATAGATTTCCTTAGATCTTCCATATTCTTTTCATTTTCTAACATTTTAGCTTGCAAATGAGAGAAAATTCTTCTATTTGAAGCAAGCTTTTTGAAAGCTTATATGGCTTATATTTGTAGATTTTCAAAAGATTCTTGCAATTTATAGTAAGATAGGTCATGCGTATATTTAGGCTTAAAGTGACTTACATTCTTTTTCTTTCCTTTTTTGGCCATATAACACATCTTTGCTGATACGTCGCTTGAGCTATAGATTTCTCCACTTGAAGATCCACTTTTGCTTTCCCAAGCCACATAAGCCTTTATAGGCTTATTTGATCTTTTGTGATGACCTTTTTCATTTTATTTCACGATTTGAAGACACTTCGGCCTAATGTGACATTCTTTGCCATAACGGTAGCATGTACTTCTACCCATACTTTTCTTCTTCTCATCATCCTTTGAGGAATTTGACAACCTTCTGGATTTGCCATGATAATTCTTCTTAGAGTGCTTATTTGCTTGTTCCCACATAAATATATTGTATCTTTTGATGAACAACCTCATGTCTTCTTCATCAGAGTCTTCGTCGTCTTTAGTTTCACAATCACTAAGATCACTGATCGGTCACCATTTCCATTGAATTCCCACCGCTAATCCGATATATTTTCATCACCTTGGTAAGATTTATGGTTGTTTTTAGTTGCATTTGAGTCAATTAGCATGTTTTGTTGGTTTGGTATTGCATTGCATTTGATTACGAGTTTATGTCAAAAAGATCTCGTTTATGCTTCGTTTGGTAGTGTTATTGTTACAGGTTTAAAAGCAAGAATGGTGAAGTTCTGGACACTCTGAAGGACAAAAATATGAGAAAACAGCAGGTCAACACGGGCACCCGTGTGCCACAACACTGCCCGTGTTGTTGATCAAGCAGAGCAGAGAGGGAGCAGAAAACAGAGATCAACACGGCCACCCGTGTGCCACCACACGACCGTGTTGATTAAAATAGTGCATTAACACGGGCACCCGTGTGTAGGGACACGGCCCGTGTTATTGCCACTGTAACTTATCCTGAAAATAATTAATGTTGAAGAACAACACGGCCACCCGTGTGCCACAACACGGCCGTGTTGATTGAACGCAGCTTGGAAAACCTAATTTTTGCTGTGTGAACCGATTCTGCTCATTAAGGGTAGTTTGGACCTTTAGCTTGGAAGAGAGTCATCTGAAGCTATAAGAAGGCTTGGAAGAGAAAGAAGAAGACACCTTTTTACAGACGAACGAACGCATTGCATTGGAGAAGATAGCGAATACAACGGATTTGAAGACGGCGAGATTCAAGGGTATCAACCATTGAAGATCAAACTCTCCTAATTCATTGTAATGTCTAATCTTCACTTTATGAGTTCTTTAAGTACTATGAGAGGCTAAACCCCCTGATGCTAGGGGGGTGGTCCTGATGTTATCACATGTTATGAATTTGAACCTATGATTTCTTAATTACTATGTTACGTATTTCAATTCAATTGTGTGATGTTATTATGCTTTTGTATCGGACAAATACAAATTGATCTATGACTTCCAATAACAGGATTGTGATTGGTAGGGTTTTCACACAATTGGGTTTATGAATGCATAATCTAGGACTAGTAACTTTCGTAAATCACCGTAAACCTTGATATTTTGTATGATTAAAACCAATGATTAATTGAATGGACATTTGAGTGAGAATTGGTAGTTTAATAGTTTCTTCCTTAAGGACTTAAGTAAGAATATACCAGAGGTTAGGTGATTGAATGTTTCATATGTATTAAAGAAATCGGGACTGAATTCATAACCGGTTACTTCAACCACTCACCCTAGCATCGTTTATCTAATTCAATTGTTTTTACTATTTCTGTGTTTACGATTATAAGTTCCAAAACAACCAAACCATTATCTTTTTGTTTTGATAGAATCAAATTAAAATAAGTAATTCCTACGCAATCCTTGAGATTGATACTTGGAAATAAAACTCCTTATTACTACATCGGTAAAAATAGTACACTTGCTATTTTTCCGATCAAGTTTTTGGCGCCGTTGCCGGGGATTGCCAAACTACATATTTTAATTTCTATTCTATCGAAATTTTGTTGCTTGCCAACCAAAAGTTTATCTGTGACAATTTTGTTATTCAATTCTAATCTTTGTCTAACTTGTTTATGCGAGGTAAGGCCTCAGCGGATTTTCCTTCTGACGCAGATCCAGAAAGAACTCTTCGCGCTAGACTCAGACAAGCTAAGAGAAAGAAACTGGAATTAGCAGAGAAAGCGGAGGAAGAAGTTGTTTCAGTGCACTCAGAGAATTCAGATTCAGACACGGAAACAGTTCTTGAAATCATGGCTGCTAATCCACCACCACCAGAGAGACTCCTCGGTGACTATGGTGGAACCAACACCCCGGGTGGTCGTATGACAATTGTCAACCAACCAGTTACTGTGGAACAATTCCAGCTGCATCCCAACACCATTAATCAACTCGAAAGAAGGTCCTTCTCTAGAAGAGTGAATGAAGATACCAACAAGCATCTGCAAAGATTTTTAACCATGAGTACAACACTGAAAATGCCAGGACATAGCGAAGAAGCAGTTCGACTTCGTATGTTCCCATTCACTTTAGCAGATGAGGCTGAAGAGTGGTTCTATTCCTTACCTGCTGGTAGTATCACTACATGGGAGCACATGGAAACAGCATTCTTGCAGGAGTATTTTCCCGCGTCTGTGTCATTGCGGAAAAGATATGAGATCCTAAACTTCAAACAGAAGGAGGGTGAGTCACTAGGAGATGCCTACAAACGATTCAAGAGGATCCTAGTGGCTTGTCCTACTCACAACATGGACGAAACCGAACAAATGCAAATGTTTGTCAATGGTCTTCGAATTCAAACAAGAAAAATCCTGGATTCAGCAGCTGGTGGCTCAGCCAACTTTGCAACAGCCACCGGTATGAAGAAGATAATTGAAGTTATTGCCTCGAACGAGCATTTAGAGTTATATGATAGGGTATCAAGCAAATCTGCCGTTATTGACTTGAAGCTTGAAACAAATAAACATGTGAAAATTGAAGAAGCTGTTGCTGCAGAGGTAGAGAAAAGGTTGAAAGCACTAAACATAGGTGCTCAGAAAGTGGCTCAAGTGCAACAGGCATCGAGCTAAGTGTGTGACATTTGCAATGGACCACACAATACTGTTCATTGTTTTGCAACACCGCAACAGATCGAAGATATAAAATTTTTGAAGCAGAACAATCCCTATTCAAACACATACAATCCGGGGTGGAAAAATCATCCCAACTTTGCATGGAAAGATCAAAGAGGGAACGTGCAACAACAGGCACACGGTCAATATCAAAATCAATATCAGCAACAGTAACAACAGGTACCTAAGAAGGCAAATTGGGAGATCGCAATTGAAAAAATGGCAGCTCACAACATCCAATTCCAAGAGGAGACTCGAAATAATCAGAAAAACACTACAGCATCCATCAAAAATCTTGCAATTCAGATGGGTCAAATTGCCCAACAGTTAGCTTCAAACTCTCATGCACCTGGCACACTTCCTAGTGGGACAATCGTTAATCCCCGTGATCAAAATCACATTAAAGCTGTGGTCACCAGAAAAGGAAAGGCTAAGGAACCACAAGTTGACGAACAGGTTGAAGAAGAGGGATTGTTGGAAGTTGACTTGGAGATTAGAGAAGAGCCAAAACAAACTGAAGAAGTGGTAGTCAGGCCGACAAGCCAGCAAGAGAAACAAAAACCAAAGATCATTCTTCCTTTTCCGACAAGAACAAAGAAGAAAGATCTCAATGATTTTTTTTTGAGAAATTCTTAGAATTATTCAAGAAGCTCGAGATCAACATACCTTTTGCTGAAGCTCTGGAACAGATGCCAATCTATGCCAAATTCATGAAAGACATCATATCAAAGAAAAGGTCGATCGACAGCGAGCCAATCATGCTAACTGAAACCTGTAGTGCTATTTTGTAGGGCCTAAAAATTCCGATGAAGAAGAAAGATAGAGGTGCAGTAATTATTCCTTGTAGCATTGGAGATAGATCCTTCAAAAAGGCACTGATCGATTTGGGAGCAAGTGTGAGTCTAATGCCCCTCTCAATTTACAAAAAACTTGAGTTAGGGGAGGTGCAGGATACTCGCATGACACTGTAATTTACGGATCATTCTATGAAGAGACTCTATGGTATAGCAACAAATGTTCTGGTAAAGATTGATAAATTTGTATTCCTGGTGGATTTTGTGATACTCGAGATGCCGGAAGATGAGGAGATTCCTCTCATACTGGGAAGACCTTTCCTGGAAACCGGAAGATGCATGATAGATATTGAGGAAGGAACCATGACCCTCAAAGTTTATGATGAAAAGCTCAAAATTGATGTGAGGGATACTATGAAATTCAAGGAAGACGAAGGGGCGAGTAAAAGTATTGAAGTGTTAGATACAGTTTTTGCTCAATCTATGCAGATTACAACACCCAGACTTCCTTTGGAGAGAGTTTTGAGTTTATCTATTGTTGAGGACACTGAAGGAATTGATGAGAAAGAATCCGAAGTGGTAGCAATGTTAAAAGAACAACCGCCTTGGGTTCGTTCCCGACCGCAACGGTGGGAGGAGCTTCGACCTGAAACATCTTCAGAATCAAAACAGGTTATCAAAAAGGGGATCGAGTTGAAACAGTTGCCAGAACATCTCAAATATGTTTTTCTTGACAATGAGGAAAAATGTCCAGCAATCATCAATTCAGGTTTGAGAGAGACCCAAGAAGAAGAGCTAATCAAAGTCCTCAAGAAATACAAGGGTGCTATTGGGTGGGCGATGGACGATTTGAAAGGAATCAGCCCGACAATGTGTATGCACAAGATTTTGATGGAGGATGATCAGAAACTGGTCGTCCAACCTCAAAGAAGATTGAATCCGGCTATGAAAGAAGTTGTTCGCAAGGAGGTTGTGAAACTTTTAGATGCGGGGTTAATTTACCCAATATCTGATAGTTCGTGGGTGAGCCCAGTCCATGTGGTACCAAAGAAGGGAGGGACAACTGTGATAAAAAATGAGAAAAATGAGTTGATCCCCACCCGTACTGTTACAGGATGGAGAGTTTGCATAGACTATAGAAGACTAAACACTGCTACAAGGAAGGACCATTTTCCTTTACCTTTTATCGATCAGATGTTGGAAAGATTGGCGGGTCATGATTTCTATTGTTTTCTGGATGGGTACTCAGGGTACAACCAAATTGCGGTGGCACCTGAGGATCAAGAAAAAACAGCATTCACATGCCCATACGGAATCTTTGCTTATAGAAGGATGCCATTTGGGTTATGCAACGCACCTGCAACATTTCAGAGGTGCATGACATCCATATTTTCCGATATGCTTGAAAAGCACATGGAAGTGTTTATGGATGATTTTTCGGTTTTTGGATCTTCCTTCGAAAATTATTTGTATAATCTGTCACTTGTGCTAGAAAGGTGTCAACAAACCAATCTAATTCTGAATTGGGAAAAGTGTCACTTCATGGTGAGGGAAGGGATAGTACTAGGTCATAAAATTTCCCATCAGGGGATAGAAGTTGACAAGGCAAAAGTGGAAGTGATCGCCAATCTACCTCACCCTGTGAATGAGAAAGGTATACAGAGTTTCTTGGGACATGCAGGATTCTATCGTAGGTTCATCAAAGATTTCTCCAAGATCGCAAAACCTTTGACTAGCCTGCTTGTGAAGGATGCTCCGTTTCTGTTTGACAAAAAGTGCAACGAAGCCTTCGAGATTCTGAAAAATAAATTGGTGCCTGCTCCTATAGTGATCTCGCCTGACTGGTCTCTACCCTTTGAGATAATGTGCGATGCGAGCGATATAGCAGTAGGGGCAGTCTTGGGGCAAAGAAAAGACAAGCGCCTCCACGTCATCTACTATGCTAGCCATGTGTTGAATCCAGCCCAGATGAATTATGCAACCACAGAAAAGGAGTTACTGGCGGTGGTTTATGCCTTTGACAAATTTCGGCAATGCTTGTTGGGAACAAAGGTAATTGTTTATACTGACCATGCTGCATTGAAATATCTTTTTTCTAAACAGGACTCGAAGCCAAGACTGCTCAGATGGATCTTGCTGTTGCAAGAATTTGACCTTGAAATTCGAGACAAAAAGGGGTGTGAAAACACCGTTGCTGACCATCTGTCTCGAATGTCTCCGATTGAAGAAACGGAAGAAGAACATCCCATAAAGGACGAGTTTATAGATGAAAGAATCCTCGCGGTGGTGGGTGTTCCTTGGTTTGCAGACTATGCAAACTACCTGGTAGGTGGTATAATTCCTGATGACTTTGATTATAACAAAAAGAAAAAGTTTCTTCATGATTGCAGGTTTTATTTGTGGGACGAACCATTCTTGTATAAGAAAGGGGTAGACGGACTAATTCGTCGATGTGTCCCTGAGGAAGAACAAAATGAAGTCTTAAAAGCTTGTCATGACTCAGATTATGGGGGACACTTTAGTGGAGACAGGACAGCCGCAAAAGTCCTCCAATCCGGGTTGTACTGGCCCACGTTGTTTAAGGATGCCCAAGTCGTGGTGAAGGAATGTGACAGATGCCAACGGACAGGAAATATCTCTAGAAAGAATCAGATGCCTCAAAAGGGCATGCTTGAAGTGGAATTATTTGATGTTTGGGGAATAGACTTTATGGGACCATTTCCACCCTCATTTGGGAAAAATTATATTCTGGTGGCTGTGGACTACGTCTCCAAATGGGTGGAAGCCGTAGCTCTCCCCTCTAATGACGCTAGGGCAGTGGTAAGCTTCCTTAAACAAAATATCTTCTCCAGGTTTGGTGTGCCTCGATCACTTATCAGTGATGAAGGAACACATTTCTTGAATAAGCTCATGGAGAACTTATTAAAGAAATATAATGTGAAGCACAAGATTGCCACACCATATCATCCCCAGACGAGTGGGCAAGTTGAAGTGTCTAATCGGCAAATTAAAAAGATTTTGGAAAAAACAGTCAGTGCTTCACGGAAAGATTGGGCAATCAAATTGGATGACGCGCTATGGGCGTACCGAACCGCTTTCAAAACACCAGTTGGCATGTCTCCATATCAGCTGATTTATGGTAAGGCTTGTCATCTTCCTTTGGAATTGGAGCACAAAGCCTTTTGGGCATCCAAGTTCTTAAATTGTGATCTTGCAAAAGCCGGTGAATCCCGAATTCTTCAACTTCACGAGTTAGAAGAATTTCGTAATCAGGCATATGAGAATGCGAAGATATACAAGGAGCAAATACGGAAGTGGCATGATCAGAGAATCATCAGGAAGGATTTCTGGGAAGGACAACTGGTATTGTTGTTCAATTCGCGGCTCAAGTTGTTTCCTGGG
Source organism: Lathyrus oleraceus (assembly GCF_024323335.1). Taxonomy (NCBI): domain Eukaryota; kingdom Viridiplantae; phylum Streptophyta; class Magnoliopsida; order Fabales; family Fabaceae; genus Lathyrus; species Lathyrus oleraceus. The sequence goes on along the minus strand of NC_066585.1, from coordinate 306,341,137 downwards.
AAATTAAAGTCCAGATGGTCCGGGCCATTTGTCGTGCATAAGGTTTTTCCACACGGAGCAATAGATATTAAGAACCAAGACAATGGAGATATATTCAAGGTGAATGGCCAGAGGCTGAAGCCATATTACAGAGGCCAACAACCGGGTTTGATTGACCATATGCGCCTCGCCTAATGAGGTGGGCAACCGTCGAGCCATGCGACGTTAAACGAAGCGCTTCGTGGGAGGCAACCCACGTGTTCGATTGCTAACTTATTTTGTTTTTTTCGTTTCTTTTCTGTATGGGTGTGAAATGTTGTTGCAGGTAAGGAGAAAGGCTACCATAATCATAATCACGTTGCAATGACAGGATGCCAGACCAAAGAAGCATTGCCGAATTCAGAAAATGTGAAAAACAGGGGCATCCACACGGCCACCCGTGTGCTGACACACGGCCGTGTTAATTAAAACAGAAAATTAACACGGGTGCCCGTGTGCAGGAACACGGCCGTGTTAATTAAAACAGTGAGTTAACACGGGTACCCGTGTGCTGACACACGGCCGTGTTAATTAAAATAGAAAATTAACACGGGTGCCCGTGTGCAGGAACACGGCCGTGTTGTTTGTAACGGGTAAAAATTTCAAAAATTTTGATTTTGGGTATTTTCAATAGTGGGCCCCACTTGCTATTATATCTCTTCCACACCACTCATTCCCCCTTTTTCTGATTTTGGAAACCTCTTTCTACCTCTTCCTCCATTGTTAACCTAACTTCCATCAAACTAAGCTTCAATTTTCTCCTAGCTCCACTTACTTTCACATCCACTCATCTTCACAAAAAGTGTTCCCCTCGCCGTCCTCTACATAGTGACGGTTGCAGTTTTCACTAACCTTTTCGTTGGATTTTGAGAAAATTTTGTCCGGTACATTATGCCTCCAAAGCGTGCAAGCAAGGAGAAGGAGGTAGCCACGTCTTCTCGACCAAAACAACGGGTTAGACGCTCTACAAACAATCATGGCATTTTGTTTGACCAACCGGAGCATCAAGAAAGGCATGTCATTCTAGCCAAACGTAAGCTTATTCCGACCAGATATATGTGTGATGCCACCCTGGATGAGTTAGGTTTGAAAGAAGAGGTGCACCGCATGTTCCATAACATTGGTATGTTGGAATACATGCAATTTGAGGCACCGACCTTCGCTCGGATAACCCTTGAATTTTTGAGTACGGTTGAGTTCAAGATGCGGAGAAGGTGGACAGGGTCGGAGTTGGAGTTTTATGGGCAAATTACTTTCCGCATGTTTGATGAAGATCATGAGTTATCGGTTGCAGAACTGAGGAGTATTCTGAAACTCCCGGTATCTTGACCCGGATCCCCTCCTGACACTTTTTCTGCTGTTGATTTCTGGCAAGCTATTACAGGTAAAACTGGGTATAACCCCAGCTCGGGAAAGGCTTCTGGAATTCATAACCCGTGCTTTAGGTATGCACAAAAAGGGTTAGCATACACCCTGTTCGGACGGGGTGATAGTACCGGGGTTGCGGCAAAGAGAGAATTATATTTTCTGTATTGCATAGCTCACAATGAGCGAATCAATGCAGCGGCTTTCGCCGCCAATCATCTGAAACAGGTTGGCCATGCAACTACTGGGGATATTTCTATAGGTGGTATGATCATGCAGATTGCGGGCCACTTCGGGTATGATCAACTTCTGATGGAAGAGACTGTAGTAATGGGCAAGAATAGGATTGACATGCACACGCTAGTCAATCAACAAATGATTGCCATTCGGCCGACTCACTATGCTTTGATGATTCACAATGTGGAAGTGCTCGCACTACCGGCACCTGGGTCCATTAGCATTGCCAATGCTGCTAATTGGTTGTACACAGGTTCAGCCCAAGCGGGAGGGGAAGATGCATAGTTTGACCATGATCTTTCAGGTGAGAACATGGAAGAAGATGAGACCCACGGTATGCCGCCCCCACATGATTCGAGCCTACATGGTGAAGGCTCCTCTTTTATGTCGCAGGATCAGTGGGGTTGGATCCAGACGGAGATGGGAACTCTCCGCACTGAGCAGACCAGGCAAGGTGCGGAACTTGATAGGCAGAGTGTGGAAATGTTCCGGCAAGGGACAGTCATGGATGATATGCAGGCCATGATGCAACGTCTGATGTTGCATTTCCCGCACGATCCTCCGCCTCCTCCTCAACAGTGAGCACTGTATGTCCCCTTCGTGTTTGAATTTAAACATTGAGGTCAATGTTTAGTTCAAGTGTGGGGGGGTTTTTCTCCTTTCATGTTTTATTTTCTTTTAATTTGTTTTGTTTTTGTTATGTTATCATTATATTAGTATGTTTGTTTGTTTTCTGTTCTTTTGGACCTACTGTGTGTACAGGGTGATGAGAAACGGTTGGACGAGCCCGGGGTCAATGATAGTGGATGAATGACACCCCTCAAACTAAGGCTGATAAGGCACCCCGGAAGTTGATGCAACCTTGAGAAAAGAAGTCGGACACATTTTGGGGACACCGGACCAAGAAAGCGGTATGGAAAGACCAAGTCAGGAAAGAACCACATAACACGAAGAGACTTCAGAGCTTGCAAGCTAACCAACATGGTGAGATCACAAAAATCCAAACATGAAATATCAACATGAGAGTTCAGCCAGGTATGACTTTATCACTCTGATTTTGCGTATGTTCTATTGACACGTCACAGTATAACAACACACACTGAGGCAAGTTGTTTGTTTAGCCAGGGCCTTTCTAGCCATCCCTATATCTATGTTTCCCTTCGTAAACCCTGTTGAGCCTTAGCGATTTTATTCATTGTAAACCCCATGTTAACGTTTAAGCATTATTCATCATGAACCCCCTGTTAACTTTTAATCATCCATTTTCTTTTATGTCATAACTCGGTATGATTGTGTGAATTGCAAGATGTGCAATAAAACTAAGTTTGGGGTGGAAATCTTGAAAGGGAAGGCAAGTGCATAAGATGAGCATACAAAAAGAAAAATAGTATGTATTTTATTAAAAAAAAAAAAGAAGAAAAAAGAAAAGAAAAACAAAAGAGAAAAATGCACTTGCCGAGACCGTAGATTCTAACAGATATAAAATGCTCGGAAAAGTTGAGTAGAAAAAGAATCAAGAGAAGTGAAATTAACCCCCAGAGTATATGTGATGCACAGAAAAAAGAGAAAGAAAAATCACACAACATGACTACCGAGTTCAAAACCCTTTGTTATCCAATTTTTTTGTTTATCCCACCGTACACAAGCCCCGTTACAACCTAAAAAGACCTCAAAAAGTGTGTGGAATCTGCTGTGGTAGTGACATTAGAATGTATTCAAAGTTAAAAGTTGGTATTGCATACTGTGCTGTGAGTGTACACACCTAACCCTGAGAGATATTGTGAGTGTGTGAAAAGCTTGCAAGTGAAAAGGTTTCTGATGTGGAAATGTGGTAAACTGCCTGAATCGGAGAGACCTGAAACTCGATTAGAAAGGAAGAACACAAAGGGTGAAAGACTAGGTTGCATTGTGGAAAGCGAATTCGGGGGTGACCTTTGTTTGGACTCAATACATCACTTGAGGACAAGCAATGAGACAAGTTTAGGGTTGTGATCGGTCAGCATTTCCATTGAATTCCCGCCGCTAATCCGACATATTTTCATCACCTTGGTAAGATTTATGGTTGTTTTTAGTTGCATTTGAGTCAATTAGCATGTTTTGTTGGTTTGGTATTGCATTGCATTTGATTACGAGTTTATGTCAAAAAGATCTCGTTTATGCTTCGTTTGGTAGTGTTATTGTTACAGGTTTAAAAGCAAGAATGGTGAAGTTCTGGACACTCTGAAGGACAAAAATATGAGAAAACAGCAGGTCAACACAGGCACCCGTGTGCCACAACACTGCCCGTGTTGTTGATCAAGCAGAGCAGAGAGGGAGCAGAAAACAGAGATCAACACGGCCACCCGTGTGCCACCACACGACCGTGTTGATTAAAACAGTGCATTAACACTGGCAGCCGTGTGTAGGGACACGGCCCGTGTTGTTGCCACTGTAACTTATGCTGAAAATAATTAATGTTGAAGAACAACACGGCCACCCGTGTGCCACAACACGGCCGTGTTGATTGAACGCAGCTTGGAAAACCTAATTTTTGCTGTGTGAACCGATTCTGCTCATTAAGGGTAGTTTGGACCTTTAGCTTGGAAGAGAGTCATCTGAAGCTATAAGAAGGCTTGGAAGAGAAATAAGAAGACACCTTTTTACAGACGAACGAACGCATTGCATTGGAGAAGATAGCGAATACAACGGATTTGAAGACGGCGAGATTCAAGGGTATCAACCATTGAAGATCAAACTCTCCTAATTCATTGTAATGTCTAATCTTCACTTTATGAGTTCTTTAAGTACTATGAGAGGCTAAACCCCCTGATGCTAGGGGGGTGGTCCTGATGTTATCACATGTTATGAATTTGAACCTATGATTTCTTAATTACTATGTTACGTATTTCAATTCAATTGTGTGATGTTATTATGCTTTTGTATCGGACAAATACAAATTGATCTATGACTTCCAATAACAGGATTGTGATTGGTAGGGTTTTCACACAATTGGGTTTATGAATGCATAATCTAGGACTAGTAACTTTCGTAAATCACCGTAAGCCTTGATATTTTGTATGATTAAAACCAATAATTAATTGAATGGACATTTGAGTGAGAATTGGTAGTTTAATAGTTTCTTCCTTAAGGACTTAAGTAAGAACATACCAGAGGTTAGGTGATTGAATGTTTCATATGTATTAAAGAAATCGGGACTGAATTCATAACCGGTTACTTCAACCACTCACCCTAGCACCGTTTATCTAATTCAATTGTTTTTACTATTTCTGTGTTTACGATTATAAGTTCCAAAACAACCAAACCATTATCTTTTTGTTCTGATAGAATCAAATTAAAATAAGTAATTCCTATGCAATCCTTGAGATCGATACTTGGAAATAAAACTCCTTATTACTACATCGGTAAAAATAGTACACTTGCTATTTTTCTGATCAATCACTATTTGAGGACTTTAAACTAGAAGTCTTTAGAGAAATGGAATTCTTCTTTTCCACCTTGTATTTACCTTTCTCTTTCTACATCTTCCTTTCATATTCTTTTTCATTTTTTTCCAAGCAAGTGAGTTCTTGCTCATGTTCTTCCAATTTACCAAACAAAGTAGTAAGATCAAGTGCTTTAAGATCATTCTCCTCTTTGATAGCGGTGACCTTGAATTACCACTCCCTCTTAAGACATCTTAAAACCTTGTTAGTAGCAATAGCATTGGAGATAGGATTACCTAGAGCATTCAATCTATTAATAAGATGTGTGAATCTCTTTTGCATGTCGACAATGGTTTCACCATGCTTCATACAAAAGAGTTAAAACTTTTGTGGTTTAAAGTATTGATCCTAGCTTGTTTGACTTCATTAGTTCCCTCATGGGAAACTTCTAATGCGCCCCACATAGCTTTGGTGGTTTCATAATGAGGGACACGATAATACTCATCAACACTTAATCCGGATATGAGAATATTTTGTGCTTTCTAATCATGACACCACAACTTCTTATCATTCCCATTCCATTGATTTTACGGTTTTTGTACGATGATGCCTTCGCCATTGGTCATTGTAATTTGATTAGGACCATTGGTGATGACATCCCATACACCCTTATCAATGAAGTTGATATGGATACACATACAAGCTTTCTAATAGCCATAATTTTAGCTAGTGAAAATAGGTGCTCTATTATACACCCTTTTAGGTTCGTTAGCCATTATCTAATAAGAAAATATTAAGACCGGAAACAACCGGAGCTCTGATACCACTTGTTAGACGATAGGCCTAGATATATGTGGGGGGTGATTTGATCCCAAATTAAAATTTTATTCAAAACTTTGATTTAGAAAAATTTATGGCGTGCAAGCAAGTTTAAAATATTTCCCGAATCCAAAATAGTCTAACCAAACCTTCTATTGAGAAACTCGGATATGTGTATGAGTACCAATGGTATGATAATAATTCACAAATTGATTTATCAATACTTCAAGCACTAAATTGAATACTCAACTATAATAACTATCTATCTCCAATGTCAACAACACACTAAAGACTAGTTGACACAATTCATCAAACACTTTACGTTCAATCAATAAATTTTGGATATTAGTATAGTGTTTGTAGTTCTTAAAATCCAATCACTACCAAATGGTAAGTGATTACTACAACAACACAATTTAACAAAGAATTCAAAAGTTATTATCCAAGCAATATTGATCAAGAGATCAAAGTAATTAACAATTTGTGAACCGAAAAATAAATGATATATATATATATATATATATATATATATATATATATATATATATATATATATATATATATATATATATATATATATATATATATATATATATATATATATATATATATATATATATATATATATATATATATATATATATATATATATATATATATAGAGAGAGAGAGAGAGAGAGAGAGAGAGAGAGAGAGAGAGAGAGAGAGAGAGAGAGAGTACGTAAAGATTTGTTAAGGTAGTTCCCCAACCAACCTCGCTATGGATACACATGCCCTCAATTCGAATTCGAATTGAGATATTAATATAATAAATCTTACTTTGGAAATGTATCAATACAAGATATGAGAAATCAAATCCCACAAACCCTAGGTTTGTTATTGACTCTAGCACCTCTAAAAACCTTTTTCAAAGCTTGATCAAGTAACCAACAATGCCTCTTCAATTCACCTGTTGTTGCTACTTCCGTGCACGGCCTTCTTGTCTCAAGGATTTCACCTGGCTGAATTAATCCTAAGCGCACACTTGTTGAACCTAAGATTTGTCAATACGATCCACCATTTCACGCTACTCCCTTGCTGACACACCTAGTCTCAAGGCTTTCACTCGATTGGATCCGAATTGCACAATCTTGACTAAAACCTTTAAACCCTAAAGATATTGAAGGAAAACCACAAATTAGTTTTCTTATTTGAATCCCTCAAAGATCGCAACCCAATATTCCTGGTACAACAAATCTAATTGGACGTTATCAATCCTAATCTAGATGGCACCCAATCAAAAAATGATTATGTGTAGTTTGATTGTGTGTATGCATAGATTTAATTAAAGATGATGAGATGCTTTGAAATCCTGGATTCATGTAGGTTTTACTCACTCTAGAAAACTTACTAGAGAATGATGCATGTATATGTATTTATATATGTGAGACTCATAAGAGGCAAAAGGAACGCAAAAGGAATGAAAACAAATGCAATTAAAAAAAAAATTAACCAATAGGTCGACCTATACGAATCATGTATCGACCTATTCAAGTCGTGTATCGACCTGTTGGAAGCATGTGTTGACCTGTAAGGTTACATGTTGCCCATAGGTCGACCTAAAGATGCGGCACATGAGACAGAAGTTGTTGGCTTTAATACTGTAGCATACGTGTTGACCTATACCATTTATGTTTCGACCTGAAGTTTTTAAAAATTCGTCTATAGGTCGACCTATAGTCGTATGTGTCGACCTATAATGAGAATTTTTCACTTAAAACAAGTTTCTCATGCACAACACACTATTTTGATGCACAAGTGTTTTCAATACCATTTCTAACAATGTTAACATGTTTCCTAATGCAAGAACACTAAAATGCACAACTAGACTCGGATGATACCATCCAATGTACATAAATGCTAATTCCTAGTTTTTACATCATGCAAAACATATCTAAACAGAAGAATGGACTCACAAATGACACATCTAATAAATGTGTGATCAATCCAGAAGACATGCAATGACTCATTATCTGACTCCCATGTCGCCTCTCATGGGTTCCTTGAAAATATACTGATACAATGCTCTTTATCTTTTTGAAAACAAATGCATTTTACTGGATTTGAAGTCTCAAGAGATGATTGGTTTGACTAGTAAAATTGAAGGATTATATAGGCTTATGACTAATGGTGATGCTCAAATTGATGTATCAGTTCCTTAGTCCAAGACCAATAATTTTTTATTTTTAAGCATAGTTCAGTTTCCTCTAGCGTTAACAATGTTTATGTGAGACATTGATCGCGACTTAGTAAGTCTATGGGAATCGTGACTGCAAGTGCACAGTCCTATCGTGTAGTTTTAAAGATTATCGAACCCACAAGGACTAATAATCGAACATATCATTATCTAATGTTACTATGTAAATCTAAGGCTGCTGATCGTTCTAAGATTGGAGGGATGAACAGAAATAACTATAGCGTAAATAGAATATTAATAAGGATATGCGATGAAGGGATATCGGTATGTAACGCATCAAACTTCGGGGATTCGATAGATATTTTGTGTAATCTTATTGGTCAAAATATTCTTCAGTAGAAATTATTTATAGAAATGACTTAGTCTCACACTCTCGTTTTTATTGACTCTAACCATACTCCTAAACCAGAATGCTTGGCTCTCGCGGTCTCATTTTTAATTTAAAAGTAATTTTTGAATATGAATAAAGTCTAATTAATCCTAAAGCGCTCTCGCTGTGTTTAGGATTAATGCCTAGTTTCAGCTATCTGGTTAAAATCTCAAACTCTCGTTCTTGTTGACCGTAACCTTAGTTTGTTTTGTACTCTCGTACGTAAAACAGTTTGAATAAAATAAGAAACTAAAACCGAAAAAATAAGTTTTATAAAAATCAACACCGACCATCTACGAATCCCATCGTTTCGACGGTCTTTACATACCGATACCTAAGGGTTTAGCCGGACATGGATCCGATAACGGACATGGTATTCAAAAAATCGTGACTGCAATAAGACATAAATAAATAAAATAGAAATGAAAATAAAACCTGGATTATGAATTGAGAACTTGAACTGAATCTTGATTCTTCAAATAAATTAATGTCGGCAGGCTTTGGCAATGAGTAACCGTTACAATTGAATTCAAATGCGTAAAATAAATTACAATAGTCCCCGATGTGGAGAAACTATCACTGTTACAAAGTAGGAGAAACTGCCTATGAAACTAAAAGAAAATACTATTTGACTAAAAAATTAATCGTCGATTGAAAGCTGGAAGAAGAGAGAGACCGGTTGAAAAAAACTAAACTCCTTTATATATTTTCCACTCCCCTAAATTGTAGCCAAAGATGAGTGGATTCATGGCTAAAATCCTGGAGAAATAGTAGGGAAGACTGGGTTGTGGAGGTTGCTACAACCCCAGTCTTTGACTCTGTGGCGAGCGCCACAATTTTAGGGTTGAGCGCCACAAACTCTTCATTCTTGGTGGCGGGCGCCACCACTCTACTTGGTTCATGTTACGGGTGCCACACATTTAGGTGATGGGCACCACAAGCCCATTTAGTGTGGTGGACCATTATATCTATTTTTCTCCATTTTCTTCTCTTTTTCTTTCCTTTTTCCTATTTTCCACTTTGTTTGCTAGTAAACCTTTTATTTGATAAATGCCTGTAATAAACATAAAATATTGTGTAATAATAAGTATTAATCAAGTAAAAAGCAATGCATATGAAGCCAAAAATACGATACATTTTCGCGTTATCAAACTCCCTCATACTTAAACCTTTGTTTGTCCTCAAGAAAATGTTGCATATATGAATAAAAAGTTTTATAAAATCTTTGCAGCATACAATATCAAGACTTGTAAAAGACACAGTTGCATTTGGATACTCATTCTAGTCTACAAACTTTACTTTGGTCAAAAATTGCATTATCAGGTACTCACTTCCATACTAAGGGTATCGTTGGAACACATAGTCACAATATTGCAACCATAAGTCTCCCTATCATACAAACCAATCTGAATCATGTTGTCATGCCTAAGCTTACCTTACTAAACCTTCTTTTTATCCTTTTTCATTCTGGAACAATCACATTAAGCTCGTTATCCCTTCACATTCATAGCAAGATAATCCGTTAGTGACTATGATCTCATCATTCTTTCTTTCTTTCTTTTTTGCACTTTGGCTCAAATGATAGTTAAAGATGGTTATACCGTTGGGCTAAATGACCGGGTGAGGGTCACCTAACTTAGAAGGAACAACATTTTTCATACATTTCGTCAATCTTTTTCTCTTTTAAGCCTGAGATCATACACTTATTTGCATCGACTACTTGTGTAGTGTGTGCTTAGGATGGTGCTGACTGCTAGATAAGCTACTTAAGGAATATTAAAGGATAGAATTTAAGGCTATGGCATGACAAGTACTCAAATCGATCTTATACTTGGGAGATTTAAGGTGTTAAAATGATATTGATCTCATAAAGTTTTTCCAAATCTCTATAATTCAACCTCAGTTTTATTTATAGGTTAGAATTTTCAAAAGATGTATTGTATCTCTAAGTCTAGATTTTTGCAAAAACTTTTGTATGGCTTAAGCGAATAGGAGAATTAGTAAATAACGGAAACCACGCATAATGACTCGACAGCACATTGATATTTAAATCGACTGACACTTTAACAAAAAATAACAAAAGGAAATAACAATAGTTTAAATCTACCTAGAAAGCGATAAATAAAAGCGATAAAGCTTACTCCCCCATACTTAAATCTTGCATTGTCCCCAATGCAACGACATAAGATAGGAGAGAAAGGTATAACCTGAGTATCTTGTTATTGGCGCCTTCTGCCACGTATACGTGCATGTCCACCGTTTCCTAGCTGGTGAGGTGGCGTATAGTCTTGTAGGTCCTCCACACGCATTGTCAATGTTGCCATTTCATCGATCAAGTCAAACATGTTCTGTTCTGTTCTGAAAGCCTAGTCGTGGTGATCATGCTGCATTTGGAGAAGGATTTGCATCATTTCAGTTTACTGAGCTTCCATGTTTTGGATTGTAGGTTGCGTTGAGCGTCTAATTCGCTACGTCTCAGCAGTTCATCATAGATCTCATCAAGGGTGGTTCGTGCCACGTTTCTTTTTCTGGGTCTTTGGCTGGAGGATGTACCTGTAACATTCTCAGATGACATGTGTGTGGTGTGTGGGTCAGCAGCGGGAGCAGTTTGCTCCGGAATGTGATCCTCATCGGTGTCTCCGTCAGCAGCTACATTCTCAAGAATGTGCGCAGGGACTTGGTTAGGCATCAGATCATTAATATGACAATAATTTTTTGGGTTACACACATCTCTGTGATTTAGATTTGGGAGGATGAAATCTTGTAAGACATTATTTGCAATTATTAAATTAAATTTACCGTCTCCCCTTCGTTTTACTAATATCATGCCCTTTGCCATGTTTATGTCAATGGCATGACGCAGGAGCGGGGTTAGCTTGGAGAATTTTTCTTCGAGTCCTAGGACTCTGGCAATGGAGGTTATTAAACCTCCAAAAATAATCGGCTCTCTCTTCGCATTGACAATGGCCTGCATGTGAGATAGCATAAAAGGGACGGTATTCACCTTTTGTGGCAAAAATGTGGCGATTAAATAAAAGATTTCTTTCCGTTCACCTTGTTAGCATTTGCTCGGCCAAAAATGGTGGATGCCAATATTTGGCGGAAATATCGAACAGTCGGGTTGTGAATTAGAGTGACTCTGTTTCCCTCAAAATTATGGGTTACTGTACCGGTTATTACCCTCCAAAATGGTTGGAAGGCGCATTGCCAACCCTTAGTTTCTAGGACGTCACTTACTACGCCATCCCCATGGGGGAAATGTAGCAGGTCCGCTAGTTGGGAAAATGTAAGGGCATATTCGACGTTGAATAAACGAACCTGGACAGTCCCACTGGAGCAGTTTGTATTAGGTGTGGGACTAAAATTAACGAACTTAGAAATTCTAGTGTTAATTGAGCATAGACAGGGTCCTTAAGAGATAGGAAATAATTTAAATTTAAAGTGCCTAGCATATGTTTAACACTATCTAAAATTCCTAAGGTAAATAAACAAGGTTCATCGGCGTACCTTGTTGATTCGATCTTTCTTGCGCTTAGAGTTGTGTACGTATCTTCCTGTAACTCACCTGGCTCTCCGTTTTTGAACACTATTTCATATTCCCTCATCTGTGCCATGATGAATTTTACACTTCTTGTGTAATATGGTAGGAATAGAGCAAGAGAGAGAAGAATTATGCTTATGAGAGGTGTGGTTTGGTGAAGTTATGTTAGTGGTTTATATAGAGGTGACGGTGGTTGTAAATTTATTGATGAAATAAATTTCATTTACGGTATTCAATGCCTTGGTCAAAGAATTTTGAAAATGGTTGAAAAGGCTTTAAGGCATTGTCAAGCATGCAAGGGACAAAACAATTAAGTGATTTGATATGACAAATAGTAGCAGCGTGCATGTGAAAGGCTGGTGTAGTGGCTGGCGCCAATTTTCATGCTCGTGACAGGCGCCACTAGGGACTTGTGACGGGCGCCATAGTCCTCACATGGGCGCCACAGCTGTGTGTGGCAGGCGCCACATGCAGTGTGGTCTGCTCCCATGTGTGTGCCAGTTTATTGCTTTGACCATAATTTGCATTTGAATTTTAGTTTACCGGCATTGAATAATGGTTTAATAACTAGTTAGAAGAAAACCAACATAATATATATAGGTAGGTAGGAATGAGAAACCAACATAATATATAGGTAGTAAAATGACATTAAAACGCAAAATTGAAAAATAAAAGAATGGGGTAGACGGGAAAAGATGATACAATTCGTCTGCCGAAAATAAAAAGAAATGAAGTAATTTAATAAATTCCCAATGTGTAAAAACAAATAACAATAAAATTCCAAACAAGAAAATAAAATAAATGTCAGTGAATCGGTAATATTCTAATAAATTAGTCATTACGGCGACTACTGGTAGGAGGAGTGAACGAGTAGAAGTGCTGGTAAATGTGATCCAGGTTCTCTGTCACTACATCCATAAAGTTGTAGAATTCCAGGCGCATGGTGCTCAGCTCGCCTCTCAGATTGGCGACATCTGTTTGAACAGCTTCGATGGTAGCAGCGTGACCGGTGAGAGGTGCAACAGGTATAACTGGGGCGTGTGATTCAGCGTCAGAGAGATAATTGTCATAATGGTCGTAGATTTGGGGTGTCTCTAGAGGAGAAGGTGGTGCATCTAGTGTTCCATCCAAATCATAGAGCTAGTTGTTCCTATCATGTACACTCGTCCTATGGTCTGGCAGGGTAAACAGGTGTACTAGTTGGCTGTTAATTAGGAATTCAAACACATCCGGATCTAGGTTCCTAATGATGCCTGTGTTGACATAAAATCGGATGTTCATAGGTCGTATAACCCTGACGAGTGGGTATTTCAGTCCCATGGCATTTGCTATCATAGTTACTAAGCATCCCACTGATATTATCCCATGGTCTTCCTGTGCTATACAGTGCAAATTAGCTATCATGAATGTAGCGGCATTAACAGGTCGTGCCTGTGATACACAATACATTATAAAGAGTTCGTCTTTAGACACGAAGGTTCTGTTCTGTTCCTTTCCAAATAAGGTGTGAGCTAGGATCTTATGAAAGTAACGAATGGTAGGGTTATGGATATTCTCTGAATGTATAAGGTCCGGCTCGGGATGGTCGTTTCCTATGATGCTACCCCAAAAGAGATCTAATTGATGGTCTACAAGCCTGTCTTCCTGGGTAATGGTAAAGGTATCAGGACCATTAGGGTATCCTAGGAGTTCATCCATTTCTCTATGGGTGTAGCAGTAATCATTATTGGATAACCTAAAGGTGATGAGGCCTTTGTTAAATCACATACCATGGTTTGGCAGGTAAACTAGGGAGCTTAGGAATTCTAAAGTCAACCTACTGTAGGAACTAAATTTTCGTTTGATGGCAACGGTGTCCCAACCTAGTTGGTTAATTAGGAAAATAACATTGTCTCTTATACCTAATTTGGTCATGGTGCGTCTATCTGGGTATAAAGTTAGTGTTATTTCTCTATGAGCTAGAGCCTCAAAACTTCTCCTTTGAGCTCTGCCTCTGAAGACTATATTCATGTAATCTACTTGTTGCATTGTGATGGCCAATAGCTAGATAAAATCAAGTAGATAACAACATTAAGTTAGTAATGCTCAATAATAAAGAAAGGTACTGATTTACTTTATGAGAAATAAGAAAGAAAGAAAGAATGAAAAGTAAGCAGTAGTAATAATTATAAATTTGGATAATTAAATTAAATAGTTAAAGATAGAGTGTGGGTTGTCTCCCACCAAGCGCTTTGTTTATCGTCGTAAGCTCGACAGAAATAAGATAAATGTTATTCTTGTGAATGAGCGGAAAGCTCTGCAAGCTTTAGATTTGCAATGAAATAATTGTTGTCAATGTTGTGGTAATGTTTCAAACGTTGGTCGTTTACTATGAATGGTTCGCTCGTTTTTCCCTTTATCTCTATCGCTCCATTTGGAAAGATATTGGTAATTTTGAAGGGACCGGACCACCTAGAACGAAGTTTTCCGGGAAAGAGTCTGAGGCGGGAGTTAAGCAGAAGTACTTTGTCGACTTCCTTAAACTTTTTCCTTGATATGCGATTGTCATTCCATTTTTTAGTTCTTTATTTATAGATTTGGGCATTCTCATACGCATCTAGTCTAACTTCTTCTAGTTCATGGATATCTAATATTCTTTTTTCGCTTGCGGCAGTATAATTGAGATTAAGGGTCTTAATGGCCCAATATGCTTTATGTTCTAATTCTACCGGCAGATGACATGATTTTCCATAAACTAGCTTAAAAGGTGTGATTCTTATTGGGGTCTTATAAGCTGTCCTATATGCCCACAGGGCTTCGTGTAATTTTGAGGACCAATCTTTCCTAGATGTGGAAACCGTCTTTTCTAAGATTTATGTGATTTCTCGGTTTGAGAATTCTACTTGCCCACTCGTCTGTGGATGATAGGGTGTTGCTACGCGGTGTCGGACTCCATATTTCATTAATAGCTTTTCAAAAATCCTTGAAATGAAATGGGAGCCACCATCACTGATGACAAGTCTCGACACTCTGAATCTAGGGAATATTATAAGCTTAAAGAGTCTAATCACCACTCATGTGTCATTCGTTGGAGAGGCTATGGCCTCAATCCATTTTGATACGTAATCGACCGCACCAAGGATATACTTGTTACCAAAAGAAGATGGGAATGGTCCCATAAAATCGATTCCTCAAACATCGAAGATTTCTACTTCCAAAATGCCTTTGAGTGGCATTTTGTCGCGTCTAGATATGTTGCCAGTGTGTTGACACCAGTCGCAATTTGTGATCGCGATATGGATATCTTTCCACGGAGTGGGCCAAAAGAGGCCGGCTTGCAAGATCTTAGCGCAAGTCTTTGAGGTGCTTGCATGTCCTCCATAAGGAGCAGAATAACAGTGGGAGATTATGTTTTCTACCTCATCTTCGGGGACACATCGACGGAAAATGTCGTTGGCGCCTTTCTTGAAAAGCAGAGGCTCATCCCAATAGTAATATTTAAGATCGTGGAAGAATTTTTTTTCTTTTGTTGGTAAGTCAAGTATGGTGGAAGCACCCCAGCTGCTAAGTAGTTGACGAAGTCAGCGTACCATGGCAGTGTGGTTTTAGTGTAAATTGCTTACACTACCTCGTTTGTTTTGGGATCCTTATGGGTTAACTCATATTTAGCTGTATTGCTTTCCAGTTGGGCTATGAGTCTTTCGTACGGGAAATCATCGTTTATAGGAACTCGTTCAGGTTCAATACCTTCCATTATTGACAAGTGATCAACCATAACGTTTTTAGTGCCCCTTTTATCCTTGATTTCTAGGTCAAACTCTTGTAATAGTAAGATCCACCTTAGGAGTCTTGGTTTGATGTCCTTTTTGTTTAGCAGGTACCTAATTGCAGCATGGTCGGTATAGATAATTATCTTTTCTCCTACCAGGTAGGAACAAAATTTATCCAGAGCGAACACTACGGCTAAAAGTTCCTTTTTTGTGGTGGTGTAGTTCATCTGTGCAGGGTCTAGGGTTCTACTTGCATAGTATATTGCACGAGGTTTCTTATCCCTTCTTTTTCCTAAGACTCCACCTACAGCATAGTCACTAGCGTCACACATGATTTCAAAGGGTAATCTCCAATCGGGCGGTTGCATGATAGATGCGGTAATAAGAGTTGTTTTCAGTTGTTCAAAAGATGAATTCGGCGTCTTTCATCAATAAGCCAGTCAGAGGTTTTGTGATTTTTGAGAAATCTTTAATGAATCGCCAATAGAAATCGGCGTGTCCTAAGAAGCTTCGTATTTCTCTTACGGTTTTTGGAGGTTGAAGGTTTTCTATAACTTCTATTTTGGCCTTGTTGACTTCAATGCCCTTATCGGATATTATGTGTCAGAGTACGATCCCTTGTCGGACCATGAAATGGCATTTTTCCTAGTTTAGCGCGAGGTTCACTTTTACGCATCTTTTAAGTATCATTTTAAGATTCGATAAATAGCCTTCAAAGCTCATACCACATATAGAGAAACCGTCCATGAAGACTTCCATGATGTCATCTATAAAGTCAACGAAAATTGACATCATGCATCGTTGGAATGTTGTGGGAGCGTTACACAGTCCGAATGGCATTCATTGGTAGGAGAATGTACCATAGGTACATGTGAAGGTCATTTTCTCTTGGTCGTCAGGATGAATAGGAATTTTGAAAAATCCCGAATAACCGTCTAAGTAGCAGAAGAATGCTTAGCCAATCGTTCAAGCATTTGATCGATAAATGGTAAAGGAAAATGATCCTTTCGAGTGGATTTGTTTAATTTTCTATAATCAATACACATTCTACTTCCAGTAACCACTCTTTGTGCTATAGATTCTCCTTTTTCATTATTAACAACTGTGACGCCTCCCTTCTTCGGTGCGACATGTACTGGGCTAACCCATTGACTATCGGATATTAGGTAGATAATACCTTCTTCTGACAGCTTTTGCACTTCTTTCTTTACTACATCACTCATAATGAGATTTATCCTTCTTTGGTGTTCTCTAGAGGTCTTACTGTCTTCCTCTAGCATTATGCGATGCATGCATATGGAAGGGCTTATTCCTTTTAGATCTGAGATATTGTAGCCTAAAGCAGTTGGATATTTTCTCAAAATGTATAGGAGCTTTTCGGTCTCTATCTGCCCTAAGTCTGCATTGACTATTACAGGTTGCTCAAGTTCAGTGTCTAGGAATTCATAATTTAGATTTTTGGGTAGCATCTTAAGTTCTAGGGCTGGTTTCTTTGGGCAAGGCATATGATCGGGCGTTAGTGCTAAGCATTCACTTAGGTTGTCATCTTGGTATTCCTTACTCCAATTTTCATCTTCAAAAGTAGGAGGTCTTGGAATTTTCAGTATTTCGGAGTATGATGTTTGTTCATTCTCCATTTCTCTTATACGAGGATGATATCTAGTAGACAACAAGTATCGTCTATAGCTGGTGCCTTTAGGAATTATGTTACAATGAATTCGACTTTTTCCTCACCAACTTCGAAGATTAGCTTGCCTTTCTTAACATCTATAATAGCTCCGGATGTAGCTAGGAATGGTCTTCCTAATATGATAGGGATGTTGGAATCCTCTTTTATATCCATGATTATAAAATCAGTAGGAATATAGAATTTTCCTATGCGTACCGGAATGTTTTCTAACATACCTAGGGGAAATCTAACAGAATGATCCGCAAGTTGAACAAACATCCTCGTAGGTCTTAGTTCTCCCATTTTTAGCCTTTCGCAGATGGACAAGGGCATTAAGCTAATATTGGCTCCTAAGTCGCATAGTGCTTTGTCTATGACAAACTTTCCGATTACACAGGGTATGGAGAAACTACCCGGGTCTTTCAGCTTAGGAGGCATATTGTTTTGTATTATGGCGTTACACTCAGCAGTAAGTGTAACGGTTTCGTTATTCTCCATCTTCTTCTTGTTAGATAAGATTTCTTTGAGAAACTTAGCATATGAGGGCATTTGAGTGATGGCTTCTATAAAGGGTATTGTGATATTCAATTGTTTTAGAAGCTCTACAATTTTTTTAAATTGCCCTACATTTTGAGATTTTACAAGTCTTTGAGGATAAGGGATAGGGGGTTTATACAGTGGTGGAGGCACATAAGGTTCTTCTTTCTCTACGGCCTCCTCATTTTTATCTTCCTCTTAATCGTCTTCCTTCTCAGTTTCCTTACCAAGGTCTTGGTGCATGGATGGGTTTTGAATTCTAGGGTCGGTCGATCTGTCTAGTTCTGTCCCACTTCTTAGTATAATAGCATTTGCTTGACCTTTCATGTTTGGTTGCGGCTGTCCATGAAATGTTCCTGCAGGAGCAGCAGTAGGTGCTTATTGTTGAGCCACTTGCGGAATTTGTGTTTCCAACATTTTGTTCTTGGTGGCTAACGCGTCTACCTTGTTTGCTAATTGCTTTATTTTCTCACTAGTGTGTATGTTTTGATTTAGGAAATCCTTATTTGTTTGGGCTTGGGTAGCTATGAAGTTTTCCATCATTATTTCTAGGTTTGATTTCCTAGGAGCATTTTGAGTATTTGTGGCAGCTCTATGATATCCTGGTGGTACAGCAGGTGCTTGGTTAGGTGCATACAACACATTATTGTTTTTGTACGAAAATTTAGGATGGTTCTTCCAACCTGGGTTATAGGTGTTTGAGTAAGGGTTTCCTTGAGTATAGTTCACCTGTTATGTGGATGTTCCTGACAAGAGTTGACATTCTGGGGCAGCATGCCCTGGAACTCCACATATCTCGCAGTTTGGTGCTACGGCAGCCACGGTGGTTGCGGGTGTTATGGTTAAATTGTCTATCTTTTGAGTAAGAGCATCTACCTTGGCGTTGACATGGTCAAGACTGCTTAATTCGTACATGCCGCCTTTCGTTGGAGGTTTCTCTACGGAGGTTATTTCGCTTCCCCACATGTAATGATTCTGGGCCATACTTTCGATAAGTTGATATGCCTCATTGTAGGGTTTATCCATCAGTGCGCCACCTGCAGCGGCGTCTATTGTCAATCTTATGTTGTACAAGAGACCGTTGTAAAAGGTATGGATGATCAACCATTCTTTTATACCATGATGTGGAAAAAGACTCATCATGTCTTTATATCTCTCCCAAGCTTCAAAAAGTGATTCATTATCTTTTTGTTTAAACCAGTTTATTTGGGCTCTTAGCATAGCCGTCTTACTAGGTGGGAAATATCAGGCTAAGAAAATTGTCTTCAACTCGTTCCACGTAGTGATAGAGTTGGATGGTAGAGACTGGAGCCAAGCTCTAGCTCTAGCTCTTAATGAGAACGGAAAAAGACGTAGTCTTATAGCTTCTGCGCTAACACCATTTTCTTTCACTGTGTCTGCGTATTGCAAAAACACTGACAAATGTAGGTTCGGGTCCTCCGTGGGACTACCTGAAAATTGGTTTTGCGGTACGGCTGACAGCAACTATGGTTTTAACTCAAAATTATTTGCCTGGATGGCAGGGGCAACGATGTTGTTATGTGGTTCATCCTGCGAAGGGATTGCATAGTACTTAAGAGGACGGTTTTGCACTCCTTCGACCATCTCTGGTTGAATAATTGGTTCAGGAATACAGATATTAAGGTCGGGAAGATTTAGCTTGATACGATGTTCTCGTATCAAATCTCGAATCCGGTGTTCTAATCTCAGATAACTCTCAGGTTCATCGAACGGTAGCTTTAACTTCTTGCCTTGAGAGCGAGTACTTGGCATACACTCGACAAATGTAGAAAGGGAAAAAGAATTGTTTGCCTTAGTCTATAATGGGCAACACTGGAGTTACGATATCGATTAAATTAGTCCCCGACAACGATGCCAAAAACTTGATCGCGACTTAGTAAGTTTATGGGAATCGTGACTGCAAGTGCACAGTCCTATCGCATAGTTTTAAAGATTATCGAACCCACAAGGACTAATAATCGAACGTATTGTTATCTAATATTACTATGTAAATCTAAGGCTGCTCATCGTTCTAAGATTGGAGGGATGAAGAGAGATAACTATAGCGTAAATAGAATATTAATAAGGATATGCGATGAAGGGATATCGGTATGTAACGCATCAAACTTTGGGGATTCGATAAATATTTGGTGTAATCTTATTGGTCAAAATATTCTTCAGTAGAAATTATTTATGAAAGGACTTAGTCTCACACTCTCGTTTTTATTGACTCTGACCATACTCCTAAACCAGAATGCTTGGCTCTCGCGGTCTCACTTTGAATTTAAAAGTAATTTTTGAATATGAATAAAGTCTAATTAATCCTAAAGCGCTCTCGTTGTGTTTAGGATTAATGCCTAGTTTCAGCTATCTGGTTAAAATCTGAAACTCTCGTTCTTGTTGACCGTAACCTTAGTTTGTTTTGTACTCTCGTACGTAAAATAGTTTGAATAAAATAAGAAACTTAAATCGGAAAAATAAGTTTTATAAAAATCAACAGCGACCATCTACGAATCCCATCGTTTCGAAGGATTTTACATACCGACACCTAAGGGTTTAGCCGGACATGGATCTGGTAACAGACATGGTATTCGAAAAATCAAACATGCAATAAGACATAAATAAATAAAATAGCTATCAAAATAAAACATGGATTATGAATTGAGAACTTGAACTGAATCTTGATTCTTCAAATAAAATAATATCGGCAGGCTTTAACAATGAGTAACCGTTACAATTGAATTCAAATGCGTAAAAATAAATTGCAATAGTTCCCGATGTGGAGAAACTATCACTGTTACAAAGTAGGAAAAACTGCCTAGGAAACTAAAAGAAATACTATCTGACTAAAAAATTAATCGTCGATTGAAAGCTGGAAGAAGAGAGAGACAGGTTGAAAAAAACTAAACTCCTTTATATATTTTTCACTCCCCTAAATTGTAGCCAAAGGTGAGTGGATTCGTGGCTAAAATCATGGAGAAATAGTAGGGAAGACTAGGTTGTGGCGGTTGCCACAACCCTAGTCTTTGACTCCGTGGCGAGCGCCACAATTTTAGGGTTGAGCGCCATAAACTCTTCATGCTTGGTGGCGGGCGCCACCGCCCTCTTTGGTTCATGTGGCGGCCGCCACACATATAGGTGATGAGCGCCACAAGCCCATTTAATGTGGTGGCCCATTATCTCTATTTTTCTCCATTTTCTTCTATTTTTCTTTCCTTTTTGCTATTTTCCACTTTGCTTGCTAGTAAACCTTTTATTCAATAAACACCTGCAATAAACATAAAATACTGCGTAATAATAAGTGTTAATCAAGTAAAAAACAATGCATATGAAGTGATTACTCGAAAGTTAGAACAAGGGTTTGGGAGGAAATCACCATAGCCAAAGCTTAAAATTGCTCCTGGAAATTCAAGGTAGGGGGATTACTCGAAATATGGTGTTAATTGCATGATGGGTAGGGAGAAGTCCCTAATATCTATTAGGTTTTCCCTATTTTCTTTTATTATTGAATGTTTGATGATATGGATGAAACTATTATGATAACATGAAGTGATTGTTGTAATTACTCTAAATTTAGTGTGCTAATTTATCATGAAAATTAGATGTTTATATTTATAAAGTGGCATGAGTTATGTTCATATGGTTGGAATGAATTAGATGAGTAAAGTGTTAAAAGTTGTGATTAATTGATGAAAGTATGTGTTGATCGATAGATATATGATGTTTTAATGATATCATGTTATTTCTCTGATGTTAATGATCGATTGAAGGGTACGAGGAGGAAAAGCGAGTTCTTAACTGAACTCCGTATCAGAATGTGAATTCTGCTTTTATAACACAGGTGACGGGTATCACCTGCATGATGACCTGGTCTTCATGCGTCAATGGTCTAACGGGGAGACCATTATGGTCTCTAGGAAAATATTGTGCCTTGTCGGTCATCACAGGGGTGACAGTTGGAGGAAAAGGGTGATGACACACGTCACCTAGGTGTCGAACGGCCCATCATCGTGTCAATGTATGCATTTTTACCTGCTGAGTATGATTTTTGGTGTGGTTGTTTGTGCGTCAATGTCTGCCTATTGTTTGGTGTGTTTTGATGAATTTGTTGATTAATTGGACTATTTAATGAATCTAATGATGTTAAATTGTGTTGATGATGAGATAATTATGTGATGAACATATAATTGGGATTGTGGTGAGTAGTTCAACTGTGGGGACTACTTTGATGGATTTATTTACAGTTAGATGTGGAACTGTAAATCTATTGTTGAGTTGTTGTAGTTGTGCATTATATTGTACATGCATCATATGTTGTCTATGTTGTGAACTTGGACGAGTTACAAGTTTAGATGTTGGGACTAGTGATTTGTCCAAGGCTCATATGAGGGGGCTCGGGGTTTAGATGTTGGGACACGATTCATATGAAGAACGTCCGTTGAGTTGGTACCATATGCATGAGTTGAGCCGTTGTTGCATTGCATTACATAAAGGTTGTGAAATAAGTTTTTGTGGGTGTTGTTAATTAGTTGTTGTATTTATTTATGTGATTGAAATGTATGAAAGTTGGTGTTTTTCCTTTAGGCTACCCTTGCATTCTTTTGCACCACTATATATTTTGGGCGTATTCTCACCTCTTTGTTTTATCGTGGTGTTTTGTGCTCCTTCTTGGAGTACAAAAAAACACGTAGATGAGTAGTTTCCTTAGAGATTAAGGATGGAGTTGAGGATATTATTCCTTGCCATCTTTATGGATTTTAGATTATCGTTGCTCTAATCTACAAGATTGGGCGAGCGGAGGATATGTTTTGTTTCATTCTGAGTTATTGTTGCGAGATTAAATGTCATAAATCCTGGTTTTTAGTTGCTTTGATGTTGAAGGCATATTGCCCTGTTTGAGTTTAAATATTTTTTTTAAAAGTTATATTTAAACTTATTGGACTTGTGGTTGTGTTTAATGATTAATTTCGCTGCGATGTGCCTAAGTAAAGAGGACACTTTCGTTGCATGTTTCTTCTAATAATTGTTTACTAGTGTGCAGAAATATGGTTGGAGGATGAAACAACCAATACATTGTTGATGCTTTCGAGACGGTGGCTCAGGCGCTGCAGGGTCAGCAGAATCAGACTGACGATGAATTATGTTGATTGGGGAAGTTTCAGAGAAACAATCTGCCGACCTTCAAGGGAAGATATGATCCAGAAGGTGCACAAGCATGGCTCAGAGAGATTGAGAATACTTTTTGTGTCATGGCTTGAAATGAGGACCAAAAGGTGTTGTTTGTCACACATATGTTATCGGAGGAGGCCGAAGACTGGTGGGACAACATGCATCAGAGAATGGAAGATGAATGTACTGAGGTTACTTGGGTTGTATTCAGAAATAATTTTTTAGAGAAGTACTTTCCAGAGCACGTACGCAGTAAGAAAGAGATTGAGTTCCTTGGATTAAAACAATGGAATTCGACAGTTGTTGAGTATGCTGCTAAGTTCGAAGAGCTGGTCAAACTTTATCCACACTATAATAGGGTGGCAACTAAAGGGTCAAAGTGTATCAAGTTCGAGAGCGGCTTACGACCTGAGATCAAGCAAGGTATGGGGTATCAAGAGATTCGTCGATTTTATGTGCTAGTAAATAAATGCAAAATATATGATGAGGATATCAGAGTCTGATTTGCCCACTATAAAATTCTTAGTGAGAAGAAAGGGAATGATTAGAATCATGGGAAATCTTATGGGAATCCAATTGATAAGGGAAAGCAGAGGGCTGATCAGAAGTATGCAGGTGGGAAAGAGAGAATTTTTCTTGAACCTCCATTCTTTCTGCATTTAATTAGTATCTTAATCATCACCAGTTTGCATGGAAACTACATTGATTCAAAATCAAGAGTTTAAAGTGTTCTTGAACCTCCATAAGCAAAAGTGATTAAATACGAATTAATTTTGGTTTATTTAATTTTTCTTTGCATTATGATTCTTTGTGCACTTAATTAGTATTTTAATCATCACTATTTTGCATGAAAACTCCATTGATTCAAAATCAAGAGTTTAAAGTGTTCTTAAAACCTCTTGGAGCAAAACTGATAAAATGTGATTAGTTTTCATTTTTTCGTGGCTTATTTTTTAATTTTGAGTTTTCCATGATTTTCGTGAAATCGAATAGATGAATTTTTATTATTTATTTGCTTAATTTAATAAAAAATTGAGCAAGTTACGGCCAAAATAGTGATGGATGTTGTTATTTTTCTTGAACAAACCCAGAATTAATTTAAGCCCTTGAATCAATCCACCTTTTGCTGACTGGTCAATGCTGATTGTGAGTGAGTAGTGGAATTGGGTTGGGCTTTGAGGCCATTTTTCTATCTTATTTTTTATTTTTTTGCTGGCATCTCCTCTTTACTACTACTTTCACTCCACTTTTCTTTTATTTTTTTATTTTTATTTTTTATTTATTATTTTTTTTTGTTAATTATTTTTAAGTTAATAAAATAATTAAGGAATACATAAATAATAATTGAATAAATATTTTTTCATAATTAAAAATACCTTGATTTTATTTATTTTTATCATTATTAATTTTATTTGTTTATTTCTTTAATTGTTGCAGTTAATTAAATAAATAAATACTTATAATAATAAATATAGATAAATCATTAAATAATATTTTCAAATACTATTAAAATCATTGGTCCAATGCCAAGTGGATTTTTAAAATTCCTTGATTTTATTTATTTTATTATTATTTGTTTTTATTTGTTTATTTTTTTAAATGTTACAATTAATTAAAAAATAGATAATAATAATAATAATAGATATAGATAAATAGTTAAGGGAATATTTTCAAACACATCAAAATCATTGGTTCAACGTCAAGTGAATTTTTCAAACTCTTTTCCCTCGATTAATTTCGTATCGATGCGAATTAAATCTTTCCCGTTTAAGCGTAATATTAAAATATTTTTCTTAACAAACACGAAAGAAAAGGACCATTGGAGTCTTGCATTCCTTGAGTCCTAGAATGATCGGTCCTGAGACACACGTTTTACGAGAGTCGTTTGTTCATCCTTTCGCTTCTCAAACACCTAATACAAACTTGGACAAAAAGAAGGATTGTTGGAGTCTAGCATTTAAGTGGAACCTTTATGAAAAGAAAGCACATGTCTCGTTCATGTTGAATGCTCATTGTCCATCAAACAAGTTTCATAAATTCATTGAATGAAAAAGTATTATTGGAGTCTGGCATTCTAGTGATCTCCGAGTAATTGGTCCCGAGGCCCACGTCTCGTTCTAACCAAGCATTCGTCATTCGCCTAAAATTAATTTCAACACATTCAAAATCTTTTATCTTTTGGCTTTCAATTCAAAACCTTTTCAAAAACAAAATATGTTTCGTCCATTCCGTGGGCGTGTAATACGTTTCCCAAAGGATCATATTTTTTGAGGTATATCAATGGTCTCCATGCAAGCGTTGAGCCTTGCCGATCGTCACATGGGTGATGGTTGGGGGAAGGGCGATGATCGACGTCACCTAGGTGACAGTCTGTCTGTCATCGTGTCAGTGGATGCGTTTTGGCCTGTTGAGTTGGATTTTTGGTGTGATTTGGTCGGGTGGTCGATGTTTGCATGTTGTTTGGTGTGTTTTGATGAATTTTGGTTTATTAATTGGATTGTTTGATTAATCTAATGATGTTGAATTGTATTGATGATGAGATAATCATGTGATGAAAATATAATTGAGATTATGGTGAATAGTTCAGTTGTTGGGACTACTTTGATGTTGTTATTTACAGTTAGATGTGGAACAATAAATACGTTGTTAAGTTATTGTTATTATGCATTATATTGTACATGCATCATATGTTGCCGTTGTCGTGAAAGAGGCGAATCACAAGTTCAAATGTTGGGACTAATGATTTTTCTGGAGCTCAGATGAGGAGGGGGGTCAAGGTTCAAATATTGGGACCTGACTCGTATGAAGAATCTTTGTTGAGTTAGTCCACATGCATGAGTTGATTCGTTGTTGCATTGCATTACATAAAGATTATGCATATGAGTTGTTTTGGGTGTTGTTGACTAGTTGTTGTATTGATTTATGTAATTGAAATATATGAAAATTGATGGTTTCCTTTAGGCTACCCTTGCATTCTTTTATACCACTATATATTTTGGGCATATTCCCACCTCTTTATTTTGTCGTGGTGTTCTGTGCTCCTTCTTGGGGTACATACAAGCAGGTAGATTAGTATTTTCCTTAGAGTTGAAAGATGGAATGGAGACTATTTTTCCTTTCCATTTTTATGCATTTTAGGTTATCGTTGCTCTGATCTGTAACACTGTGCAGACGAACGTTATGTTTTGTTTCATTCTGAGTTATTGTTAGAAGATTAAATGTTATAACTCCTGGTTTTGAATTGCTTTCATGTTGAAGGCATATTGCCCTTATTGAGTTTAAATTTAAATAAAAATTATATTTGAACTTATTTGATTTGTGTTTGTGTTTAATGATGACTTCCGATGGGAGGAGCCTAGGTAAATGCGAGCATGTGATGACAGGTGTTTTGAATTAAATATTTAATTTTAATAAGTGTTATAAAGAAAGTTGAATGTGGAGATTGTGTGACATTTTATGTAAAATAGTTATTTATAATTGATTTATTTCGTATATTTTGAGTGGGGATTTTATGTTGTTATAATTTGTCTCATGAAAAATTGTCTAAGACGTCTTATGATTTTTTTTTTTTTGACATTTGTCACTTTTCTAAACATAAATAGCTACCCTATAATTCTAATTTTTCTAAAGTCATTCAAAGATTTGAAGTGATACATATTGATATGTTGGTTCCCTTATCAACATCTTTTGTTCATGGCCATAAGTAATTTTTAAATTTCTTAGATGATTTTAGCAGGTATGTTTGTATAACTGTCCGTAAATCAAAAGCAGAAGTTTCCACTCACATTCAAAATTTTATCAGTCTCATGAAAAATCAATTTTAGAGAAGTCTCAAATATATAACAGAATTGATAATGGCCCTGAGTTCCTAACCCCCCAATTCTATACATCTAAAGAAATCAGACATAAAAAATTTTGTGTAGAAAAACCTCAAAAAAATGGAAGAGTTTAGGAAAATTTCAACACCTTAATATAGGATAATATAGGAAGACCCTTACTATATTAATCTAAACGTCCAAAACATTTTTGGATCTCTTTTCTATGCTTCTACCTTAAGAAAATCATTTTTAGGTTATGTTGTTAGTTTCAAAGGTTTTGTTATGTTAGACCTTAACACATAAGGAGTTTTAATTTTAAGAAATGATACCTTATCATGTTCAAACACCATTTGCCACACATTACTTAGAATATTTCAATAACTTGAATAACAAGTTAGAATTTACTTCACATAATTCTCATGATAATTAACCACAAACCCTTGAACCTATCCACATTATTCATGTCATAAACCCTACACATGATACTAACCAATCCATTTCTATCATAGAATCCACTCATGATGAAATCCAATCACCTGTCATAGATTTCATTGCTAATCGGGTATCATCGAGGGTGGACATCAACCATCATATCTTAAAGACTATGCATGTGTTTCTTTGATGATTGGCGAATGAATAAAAGCACTTATACAGATTCTGTTTTGACTTTAATTCTGAACTTCAAGATTCCTAATAGCTTACAATCTTGAGGAATTTAGCTGTGCCTCACGCCTCAAACTAAATGTTAACAAACAAGTTCATATACTCTTTCTCTTCTGGTGTTTCTAGTCTAATTTCATATACTTTTTGTATGAAGATTGTAGATTAAGATCTTTAGTTTTGAATTCTATTTTCATAGCCATAGACACCTTTAAAGAACTCTAGTTATCATTAGATGCATACAGCAAATAACACATATACAAGAGTTGTAAGACTTAGGCATAGATGAGAAAGGCTATTGTACAAATGAAAGAAATCAAAGAGAAAAACACACAACCAGTTGATTTTATGGATCCAACCTTGTTGATCACTTTGTCTTCTGCAAAATCATCATCAAACTATCACTAAACTATTACATATTTTCCTCATAATATAAAAACAAATGGAAGAAAAAAGAAAAAAAGAAGATTTTTTATGCATATGAAAGATCAAGGAGCTTACTGCATTCTTTTGGATGACACAAACAGTTCAAGCCAGCATTACAGCTACCATTAGGCTCTTGACACCCTTTGCAAATCTCTGGTACATGAGTTGGAATGTTAACAGATATCCTTAATAGAGAAGGGATAGAAGAGTTTGAAGTCAAGAAAGGTTGTTGAGTTTTGATATTTGTGTGATTATGATGAGGTATAGAAGAACCTAATATGAAATTGAGTAGGAGTAAGAATTGAAGAAGATGGATTTTCTTGAGTGGCTTCATGTTCATCCTTTTTTTTTCTTTAATATCAAAGAAAAATTGTTTGTTCAATTGTTTGAATACTATAGTGTTTCTTTTCTTGATGATACTAGATAGTAGATAGGAAAGTACATTCCCAAGACTATTTTAAAAAACCAAACCAATTTGGTATTTGAACGGGTTGAATGAGAAACCGGGTGGTTCATTGGTTGGTTTGATTTTAATGTAAAAACCAAACCAACCTGATTGATTGAACAAGTTGAATCATAAACCGGATGGTTCGTTGGTTGGTTTGATCTTAATGTAAAAATCAAACCAACATGGTCAGTTGGACGGGTTGAATAAGAAACCAACGGGTTTTTTGGTTGGTTTGATTTTAATGTAAAAACCAAACTAGCTAGTTGGTTGAACGGGTTGAATCAAGAATCAGCTGGTTAGTTGGTTGTACGGGTTGAATCAAGAACCAGCTGGTTAGTTGGTTGGTTTGATCTTAATTACATTGTAGTATATGATTGAATCAAGATGAATTTCAATTCAATTACAATTAGGTCAACGGATTTTCATTTCTTATTCATATATTTATCATCTTATTCAACTATAGATTAACCAGTTGAATTAAATGACAAATGAATCGGGTTTTTCACTGGTTCGATCTCCGAACCAACTTTTTAAACTTTGCTCAAGACATAGAGAAACACTACAATCAAATTAGGTCCCATGATTTGATTAATGAGTTTCCTTTTTTCCACCTTTTTCAGGTCACTAGAAAAAGGCCATACTACTTTGAGTCTGAGGTATCTTGGTGAAGAACTTTTGAGGCCATCTTTCATTAAAGTATTTTAACTTATTTCCAATTTGTCATCGAGTTTTGCATGGTTTAATGTCTTTCACAATTGATAATCATTTACTGCCATCCTAAAGTTCGCTTTTGTGTTTAGGCTTTATTAAACAAAGCAAAAGATGTTATTCATGCGCAGCTAAGGAAGACCCTTGTCAATAGTTCTTTACTTTAACTTTGAATTGTAAAATATACTATCCCTATGACAATCTTTGTGTTGTTTGTGAATTTCTTATAATATTTTGGATATTGGAGGCGTATTAAGTATTAACATGGTGGAAGAAATTGGGTGACAATTACACCCTCTTGAGATAAACATAATTGAATATTTATGTTAGGAGTCTTTTTCATACAAACGTTTATGTATATAGTATTTTATAACAAAGAGTATAATCAAATTAAATTATTTTTATATAAGTTTTAAATTGTTTTATAAGTTATTTTTGTAGATCTTGTGGAAATAAGTTAAATTAAGTTTATGGATATGTTCTGGTCCAATCAAAAAGTCTAATTACTTAATTATTGTTAATTATTCTTGAGAATAACAACAAGTGTCAGTTGGAAATGTTGAGAAATAAAGTGTGAGAAGTTTCACATTGATTAGAAAAGTGGAGACTTGAACATTTATAAATGAGAGAATCCACACATTTTTTACCTTAAGATTTTAGATTATTATGTGGAGTGTCTCTCACAAAGTGTGTTACTCATAAAGAAAAAAATTCCAAGAAGATTGAAAATGTTTCCTCATGTTGAACCCCAAATAAATGTGCCAACAATTATAGACTAAAAAAGAATTTTCTAAAACTTCAATGTATGAAGAGTTTACGAATCTGTCATAGTCTTTCCTTAGAGTGACACCTGAACTGAGAAAATCATTAGAGCAGGATAATCATTTCTTGTAATGAATAATCTTCTGACATATGTCCTCCATTTTGGGTAGCAGCCTAACATAAAAGGTTTTACGTCCCTAAAACCCTATAATCTCGCTATAAAAGGTCAATCAAAGTGTCGCATCTAGGTACTCGTTTTCTAACCCTAAAATACCTCTTGCCTTCGACAAGCATTGACTTAGACATCAAAGTGTTTAGAGGTACCACTCCCATATCCCCTTGGACGTCGACGCGAGACGAGAAGACCAAGACACTACTCGCTTACTGGAATTCACCTTTAGATCTACGTCCACCATCACACTTGTGAGCATCTATTCTCTTTGCAAAATCATTTGGATTGTCTGTGAGAATTGTTTGTCGATATTTTCACCACATCAATAATTAACATCACCATGGTGAACAAAGGAAAGAGAATGTGTCGGTGTATAATGGCCTCGTCGTTGTTAGAATTAATTCATTTTCAAAAACTTGTAGATAAAGTTTGTTAGAGAGTATTTTAGTATTTTCTCTTAAGTCCCACTTGTATTTAAGAAAGTGAATTGTGTGAACATTTATCATCAATCCTTTTATAGTCAGTGTAGTAGGGTGTGTGGGTGTGTGTGTGTTTGTGTGTGTGCGCGTGCGCAACCATTTGTAACTGTTTTGGAGAAGTTTGTTATTATTATTTCTTGTTTCTATTGTTCATATTTATCACCTTGTGCACTAGCAATTAGTATCTAGAGCTCCGGTTCATATCCACATGGAAACACCACGGGAAACACAAGTGAAATGGTGAGGCATTGTGTGATTGATTTCTGTTCGGAGAATTCGTGTTGAATTTCTGATCAGAATTGTAACAGAATCACATATCTTGATTCTGCAGGATTGGGAAACATTATGTTTAGGTGAGATCTGAGTGTATTGTACAAGGTTGAAGATGAACGAAAACGGCAATATGACTACCAAGCTTCCAGTGTTCGATGGCAAGAACTGGAATCATTGGATGATTCAAATGCGTGTGTCGTTTGGAGCTCAATATGTTATTGATATCATCATCGATGATTATGCTGCACTTCCAGAAAATGCAATGGATGCATAGAGAAATGCTCAGTGTGATCTGAGGAAGAAGGATCAGAAGGCATTGTTCTACATCCATCAGGTGTGGATGTGAACATGTTTGAGAAAATCGTTGACTCGACGATGGAGAAAGCTGCGTGGGACACACTGGTGCGGTGCTAGGGTGGTGATGCATCCGTGAAAAAGGTGAAGCTCAAGTCTCTATGTAAGCAGTATGAGAATCTCAACATTAATAATAATGAGAATGTGCTTGACTACATCTTCAGAGTGATTCTGATCACAAATGATATGAATTCATGTGGAGAAACTCTCTCTGAAGAAAGTATCATTGAGAAGTTACTTAGATCTCGTATTCCTCAGTTTGATTATATCGTTGTAGCAATTGAACATTCTAAGAATTTGAGCACCATGAGAATAGAAGAGCTGCAAAGCAGTCTAGAGCCACAAGAGTTGCGTCTGACTAAAGGAACCTTTGTGAGAGAGGTAGAGCAGGCTCTGAAAGCTTCTTTTGTCAAGAAAGACCATAAGAATTCTTGGTTAGAAGCCAAGAAAATACATGGTAGGTCTTAGAAGTCAGAAACCTCAACTTTTAGGAGTCAGAAGGGAAAGGAGAGGTACGACATGAGAAAAGTTCAATGTTACTGTTATAAGAAGTTTGGCCACTTCGATGTAGATTATTGGTCAAACAAGGAGAGGAAATCATAATAAGCGAATATAGCCAGAAGTTTTGATGATGAACATGTGCTATTAATGGCTTCTGATTCTGATAGTGTGTCTCTAGAAGACTGGTGGTATATGGACACTGGTTGTTTAAACCATCTTACTGGAAATAAGAAATGGATGATTGAGTTTGACTCTAGGAAGAGGACTAAGATCATATGTGTTGATGATAAGTATCTGAATGCTGAAGGAATGGGGAATGTTATAGTGATTTTAAATAAATGACAAATCTGCGTTAATTCAGAATGTCTGGTATGTTCTTGGCATGAAGAGCAATCTGATAAGTGTAGGTCAATTAATTGAAAAGGGATTCTCAGTTACAATGAAGGAAAATATTTTGAAACTGTATGACTATAATTAGAAGTTGATTATGGAGTCAGAACAAGGAAGGAATAGAACATTCAAGGTGAATGTTAAAACTGTAGACTCTGAATGCCTTAGTGCAACAAGTGTTGTGAAGGAAAGTGAGATGTGACACAAAACATTTGGTCATTTGAATTTCAGAAGCTTAGGGCATCTGAATTCAAAGAAAAGGGTATGTGGAATTCCTGTAATTAAGAAATCAGAAAAGGCATGCAATGTATGCATGAGAGGGAAACAACCAAGACTTCCATTTGCATCAGAAGTAGCTCCAAGAGCAACATATCCTTTGAGAGTAGCGCATTCTGATTTGTGTGGACCATTCCTAGAACCTTTACTAGGAGAGAATAAATACTTTGTGTCATTTGTGGATGAGTTCACAAGGATGAAATGGGTATCCCTTATAAAGTTCAAACACAAGGTGTTTGCTAAATTTAAGAAATTCATAATCAATACTGAGAAACAGAATGGTCGGACTCTGAAGATTCTCAAAATTGATGGTGGAGGTGAGTATAACTCTACAGAGTTCAATAAGTTCTGTGAGGAGAATGAATTAAGCATAAAGTGACTGCTCCACATACTCCTCAACACAATGGTCTTGCTGAAAGGAGAACCCGAACTTTACTTGATATGAAAATGAGCATGCTGAAGGAGAAGAAGATTCCTAACACTTTATGGGGAGAAGTTGTTGCCACTGCAGCATATGTGCTCAACATGTGTCCAACCAAGAAGATGAAGGAAATTGTTCCTTTTGATATGTGGATTGGAGATAAGCAAAGTGTGAGTAATTTCAGAGTATTTGGTTATATCTGTTATAAACATGTTCGAGATGCTACTAGAGAGAAGTTGGATGATAGAAGCAAGATGATGTTACTAATGGGGTATCACAGTACATGTGCTTATAAGCTTTATTGTCCATTCACTAATAAGGTTGAAGTCAGTAGAGATGTTGTTGTGAAAGAGTCAAAATTATGGGATTGGAGCAAGTCTCAATCCAACTTTGGTGCAGAGTTAACTTCTGAAGATATTGATTCTGATTCTAAAGATGAGTCAGAGCCTGAAAATGAATCAGAGACTGAGTCATAATTAGAAGGCGAGATTGATTATGAGGAAGAATTTGATTCTAATCCAGATTCTGGTGGTGATTCATATTATGGTGATCCAGATTTTGATGGTGATTCTGATTCTGATGGTGATTCATATTATGGTGATCCAGATTCTGATGGTGATTCAAATTTTGGTGGTAGTCCAGATTCTGGGAATATTCTAGATTCTGAAGGTGGTCATGCTTCCGAAGTCAGTACTTATGGAGTTCCAACATCTGATATTGTTCCAGAATCAGAAGGTTCTGAACAAGTTCAAAGGCCACAAAGAATCAAAAACATTCCGAAAAGGTTTGCAGAGTTTGACATGCTACAAGATACTGAAGTAGATTCTGAAGGGGAAGTTATTCAGCGTGCCATGTTAGTAGACTCTGAACCCGTGAGAATGGAAGAAGCTCTCAAAGAATAAGAAATCCATCAGCATGAGATGGGTTTATAAGGTGAAGCTAAAGTAAGATGGATCAATTGAAAAACACAATGCAAGGTTAGTTGTGAGAGGTTTTCTGCAAAAACCTGAGTTAGATTACTTTGAAGTGTTTTTACCTGTAGCAAGACATGAAACAACTAGGCTAGTGATTCCAATAGTTGCTAACATGAATTGAACTCTTATACATTTATACGTGAAATCTGCATTTCTGAATGATCCATTAGAAGAAGGGGTTTATGTGTCACAACCTCCTGGATTTGAAGCAAGCCCCTAGAGCTTGGAATCTGAAAATTTGATTCATTTTTCAAGAAACAGGGATTTCAGAAATATGAGATGGAGTATGATGTCTATGTTCAGCATACTTTTGAAGGCAATATGATTCTAGTGTGTCTGTTTGTTGATGATATATTTCTAACAGGAAGTTGTGAACATGAGATAGCTAAGTTCAAGAAGGAGTTGATGAATGAGTTTGAGATGACTGATCTAGGAAATATGGTTTATTTTCTAAGGATGAAGATTATGTACTCTGAGAAAGGCATAATTTTACATCAACTAAAATATGAACTTGAGCTTCTGAAGAGCTTTGAGCTGTTGAATTGTAAAGTTTTTATCACATCTACTGATACAAATCAGAAATGGGATTCTGAATCTGGTGGTAATGATGCAGATGCGACATTGTTCAAGTAGTTAGCAGGTTCTTAGAGGTATTTGTGTAATACCAGACCTGATATTTGGTATGCAGTTGGAATTGTGCGTAGGCTTATGAGTAAACCGAAATGGTCTCATTACCAAGCCGCTGTCATAATTATAAACTATATAAAAGGAACTCTAAAGTATGGAGTTTTGTTCCCTTCTGGTGCTGAAACTGACTCAGAACTTCTGAGTTACTCAAATTCTGATTGATGTGGAGACAGAGTTGACAGAAGAAGTATTTTTGGTACTTGTTTAAGTTTCTAGGAAGTTCTATTTCTTGGTGTTCCAAGAAGAAACCACTTGTTGCTTTGTCAACCTGTGAAGCAAAATATATTGCAGATGATGTGACTGCGTGTCAATTTATGTGGCTTCTGAATTTACTATAGGATTTGAAGATCAAAGTAAACAAGCCTCTGAAACTGATGATTGATAATAATTCTACAATCAATCTTGCCAAGAACCCAATGTTGCATGGGAGAAGCAAGTATATTGAGACTAAGTATCACTTTATGAGAAATCAGGTTAAGAATGGAGTCTTAGAAGTTGTGCATTATAGTACTCAGAAGCTGCTGGAAGATGTTCTGACCAAGGCGATCAAGACTGATCAATTTTTCCGCTTGAGGGATGGAATTGGCGTTATTAGTTTTGGTTAAGCTGAGTATGAATTAAGGGATGATGTTAGAATTAATTTATTTTAAAAAAATTATAGATAAAGTTTGTTAGAGGATATTTTAGTATTTTCTCTTAAGTCCTACTTGTATTTAAGCAAGTGAGTGGTGTGAACATTTATCATCAATCCTTTTGATGATAAAGAATAGAATATTCCATCCTTACTTGGAACTTGGAGATATTTGAGGTGGAAGTTTGGGAAAATTTGACATATCAAAATTTTTTTTAAGTGTCAAGCCATATGTCTCAATATTCCACCTTGCTTAACTTTTCATAGGAACTTCAAATGAGAAAAGTGTCTTCATCAAAATTCTATCTCTATCAAAGACCTTCAAAATGTTCACAAATTTCATGTCATTTGGATTTGAAATGATAGAATTATGCATTTTTGAAGTTTAGAAAAATCACTTGATCAATGGTATAGGTCAAAAGTGACCTATAATGTAGCCTCATATCACATGTTCAAAGAAGTTTAATTAGCTCCCACTCCAAACATAAAAGTTAAAGTAGAAACATTTAATTTGATTGTGCAACTTGTAAATATTTCATCTCATAAAAATTGAGCAAGTTATGGCCTTGGGAAGTTGAATTTCAAATTAGGGTTTTGACAAAATGACCTATAATGTTTCAACATAGAAAATGGTTTTCCAAGCATAACTAGCTCTAGGTCTAAACATGAAAGTTGTTTATAATGTCATTTAGAGTAAGTTTGATCTTGGAATCATTTTCATATGGTGATCATTGTAGGAGATAGGGTCTAGGGAGACCCAGTTTTGATCAGATGAATTCATCTGGCCAACCACCATCAACCAACTTGCTAATTTCCAATTCTCTTGACTTTCTTGGCTCATGGTAGATCATATATGAATTTGAAGTGTCCCTTGAGAAATTTGATCAATTGATGAGATAGCTTATTGGAGAAGTTACTCAAGATACCCAGTCAAACTAGGGTTTCCAAGGCAAATCACCCTCAAACTCTTGAAGAAAACTTGATCAATATAACATATAGGAATCAATGGGACTCATATATGATGTTCATAACCATTCTTGAATCAATTATTGGTTGTGCTCTTTGTTCATGAGGGTCTCAAACCCTAGATGTGATCAATGAATCAATGAGATCATGCCCTACCTACAAAAGAGTTAGATAGATACAAAGACATATTTTTGGTATTTTAGTTAGTAAAAATGATAAAATACAAGTATGATATAATCACAAAGTGCTTGGTGATCTCTCCCAAAACAAACCCAATGAAATAGGGGTAAGGAGGATGCCAAGGTGTGATCCCAATGCTAATGTTTATGATGGAAATGCATGAGGGATCTTAGGGTCAAAATTGGGGTAATACAACCATACATGTTAATAATCAAGATAAAATACAAAATGATAAACAAAGAATTTCAAAAGAAACAAAAGGTACTTGATTCAACGTCAAGTTGTTTTCCCAAATAAAACTCACCATTGCAACGTGGATGCTTGATCCAACGTCAAGCATTCTCCATCCAATCCAAGATCCACTATTCACATCTCTTCTCCATTCTCTTCTCAACCTTATTCCATATCTCACCTCCATTCTTCACTCACATTTTTCATAATAAATTCAAACACTTGATTCAACGTCAAGTTCCTTTTTCAAAACCATTTTCATAACAAACTGGAATGCAAATGGGGTGTACGTGTTTGTACACAACATTCAAGTAATTGGGTTGTCGGCTGTTCCTAGCCTGAGGACCCGACACTTGACTTTCCCCCTAAAAAATCTAATAATTCAAACAATTTAAATCTAGGCTCTATGAGGAAGAAAAAGAATAGTTAGGACTTTATTGTTCTCTTGATTCCCAAGTACTTTGATCGTTGGCTGTACTTAGTCAAGGGTTAGAATACTTGTCGCCCTCTAAGTTCCCACGATTAAACTTGCCAAACTTCTTTCACAATTCAAATCTCTTTTGGACGAAAGAGAGTGGTTAGGATAACTTATCCTCTCAAATCCCGAGCTATTGGACCGTTGATTGTATCTAGCCAAGGGTCTAATGCTTGTCTCCATGCATAAAATCGACCCAACAAATCAAGTCATCTTTTGCCTTAGTGCATTCTTCAAAACCTTTCAATAAGGACGTGTTACTTCCGTTCTACCGTGAACGAAGCTTAAGCTTCCATGTGTGAGCAAGTAATGTTTAACTGCTAGAGTGCGAACCAAGCATATCCACTTTACCGCAAACAAGCAAATACTTTCCGCTCCCATGACAGAGTATACAAGCAAGTGAACAGTAGCACGCGAACGTCAATACTGTTCAGTAAAAACAACCAAACAAATACGCCATTTTTGAGCTGAACTACGAAGCTCTGACTTCCCTATTGCACGTATCGGGATACGTAGGCACGAGGGCCCAAATCCTTGGCGAGCACACTAACTTAAAACTTATTTTCTCTCCCATCTCATCTCATATCTCATTTCCGATAGCAAGCTACATACAAATAAATAAACATCCATATGCATTTGATACGAGCAAGTGGTTCCCATGGAATACCATGGATGTGAGGGGTGCTAATACATTCCCCTTGCATAACCGACTTCCGAATCCGCTCTTGGTTGCGAGACCATTTCTCTCATTTGGGGTTTTATCGCTATTTTCCTTTTCCTTTGGAATAAATAGAATCCGGTGGCGACTCTGTATTTTTTGCGGCACTTCAGTTACCATATGATTATTGAGTGAAATTACGACTAAATTTATGAAACTTAGAAATTCACAAAGAAAATATTGTTTCACCATTAAACATGCACAATAGACACATGTTTAAAACAAAGAAATAAGCCCATTTTTAGACATCCACAAATTGAAGAGAATACTTGAATAAATGTCTTTCCAATAAAAGAAAGATTAAAAAAAGCAAAAAATATAACAGGGTGGCCTAACTCTTTGATTTTCCATTAAGCAGACGAATGGTCTCTGAAAGAAACCTACCCTTTATCCAAGAGTGAATCCTGGAGCAGGGGCAGACAAATGATATCACTTGATCGGAAACATTCTTACTGAAGAGATACGCGACAGTTAGCATAACTTTACAAAAAAAACAAGTAAGGATATAATTGTTGTTAACAAAAACCAAAAATATATATAAATACAAATAAAGAAGAAACACATGCCCAAAAATTGGCATTTACTTAATCATGTTGCAAACTATAATTTACAAGCATTCAGACTCACTAGCTCCAAACTCAAACCGAGACTCAATGTCCAAACCTAGGCAAGGGTGTTTTCAAAAACCCTATATTCAAAACATAACTTACTAATTCAATTATTTTCTTATGTCAACTCGAAAATTGTCCCATCATCCTAAAGACGACTTTCTTGATGAAGCCTTTTTAAACCAACATTTTTCACAGTCAAGTAAACAATCTTTCTTTCAACTCTCTTGAGTTGATCTTTATCAAAAAAATCTTATAGATTGCAACTTCTACATTGATAAAAATGACCTTCATATCAGATGTTATCAACTGGATTTTCATCACTTAGAACTACATATAAAATATAGAATCCAATCCCTCATCCTTGTTCTTTTCTTCATCAATAAATTGAATCCAATCCCTCAAATATATTTATTATGCATTATAGTTCTCTGTAACCATGTATAGGTCATCTCAACACCATTTCAAATATGCTTTGTGATGTTTCAACTTCTTTAAAACCTCGTTCAATATAGCTTGCGCCTACATGACTTTTTCCGTACAATCATGTGCTTCTAGGTCAGCTTACAGTAGCTCTCTAGATAACTCCTCCTATCTTGTTGATTTATATACATATGTGAGATGCATTTTGCCAGTGCATATTGTTAATCCAAGGGTCCTAATTCAACTTATCAATTGACGCCTTCTTCAGGAACCAGGGACCGAAGAGCCAGAGTCTCGAAAGGGAGGGGGATAGTGATCTAAGGGGAAAACATAAGACTGTTATCATCTTAAAATAATCTCCATATTAAGTCATTCTTTCATAAACAATACCACATCCTCCTTTAGGTGTTTAAGAGACACGGACAACCTTTCAGCATTATCACTATAACACCCTGAATTCGACTAATTTATTTAATTGAATTTTATTCTGCTTTTATTTATTTATTTTGGTGATTTTATATATTTTTAATAATTTATTTTGATGATAGCATGTGTTATGTGATTTTAGGAGTTTATTAGAATTTAGCGTAGCTTTATTTGACTAAAATAATAAAATAATAATAAAATAAGAGAAATAGTGATATTGGGACAAAAGCAGAATTATTAGAAAATAAGGGAAAGTGGATAAAGTAGAGATGAGTTAAGGGGAAAATGAGAACAAGGACTTCAGGGAAAAGAAGAAAACCATATCCAAACTTGTTAGCTGCTGGAAATTCAGATATGTGGACTACTCTAATATAGGTGTTATTGCATGAAGGATAGAGAGTGATCCTCACCCTCATCTAGGTTTTTTTCCATTGATTTGTTTGACGAGTTTTTTAATATAATCATGTGAAATATATGATAATCAATGTATGTGATATGAAATTTGTGTCTTGTGTGTGGCTGAATTTTCTATTTGATAAATGGATATGGATATGAATATGAATATTATGAGTACCATTGTTGAATAATTGGTTTTATAAACAAAGTCTTGAATTCATGATTAATTAATGAATTTGGATGTTAATTGGTATGAGGATTTGATTGTTATACAATATGTA
This sequence comes from Lathyrus oleraceus, assembly GCF_024323335.1. Taxonomy (NCBI): domain Eukaryota; kingdom Viridiplantae; phylum Streptophyta; class Magnoliopsida; order Fabales; family Fabaceae; genus Lathyrus; species Lathyrus oleraceus. The sequence goes on along the minus strand of NC_066585.1, from coordinate 306,301,321 downwards.
TATATTATTTTAGGTGTGATTTTAGGTGTTAGGGGTTGAGATCGGAACTTCAAATGAGCTCTCATGGTGAAAAATGAAGATTTTGGTTTCTACGTCAGCGTGACGGTCGCCACGAGCATAACGGGCTGTCCATCAAACTTCTGGGTCAACTAACGGTCGTCAGCAAGGTGGCGGGGAGACTGTCATGGTCTCCAGGAGGGATTTTCCTATTGGTCGTCATGGGGATGACGGGGTGTGAAGGAGAGCAATGACGTGTTAGGTGACGAGTTGGTTGTCATGGTCGTCAAAGACCAGTTTTAAACGATAAGTCTGGTTTTCAATGTTGTTTTCTCGTGTAGAATGGTTGACTATTGTTTTGGTGTACTAGATGAATTTAATTTATTAAGGCTAATTACTATGATGATGAAATAATAGTCGAATTAGTTTACATGATAATAATTGGTGAATTATGATTATGTTTTTGAGTTATAATATTGTGAATATAATAATGTGTTATGAATGTAATTAAGATTGTTGTGTTAAGGTAAGTAGTTCAAAAGTGCGAACTACTGTGGGTGTTGTATTGCAATTTGTTTATGGTTATAAGTGGAACCATAAGCATTGCTGTTGTTGCATTACTTTGTATGCCATGCTTTATTTTTTGTCAGTATCTTGAAAGAGGTGAGTCACGTGTTCAGAATTGGGGATCCAGTTCGAATGAGAAACCATTGTTGAGTGGACGAGATCAGCAAAAACCCTCTGATGTCTAAACCGGTACCACGTGCATATAGTCGAGTTGTGAGTCACATTGCATACATAAATTATATGTGAGTTTAATTTTTATGTTGGTGTGTAAATTAAATGTGTGTTGTTAATTGTGTGATTTAAGTCACCCTTGCATTCTTTTACACCGTTAATATATTTGAGCGTATTTTTATCCCTTTGTTGTTTGTTTTGTGTTGTTCTGTACAATGTTGTATAGATACTCAAGAGGAGTATGTGCTGTTGTGAGTTGGAAGAAAATTATGAGGCTCTTTTCTTTTTCTTTGTTGTTTTATCGACATTTAGTTGGAAATATTTCTATGATCTATAACACCGGGAACATGTCACTTGAATTGTTTTTGAGTTAATCTTTGAATTTTGTTAATTTAGTTAATTACTTCATTTGAAGAGATATTGGAAGTTTATATTAGTTATTTTGAATCCTTCAACAAATCTTAAAATTAATTGGAAAGCATGCCTTTTATGTTGAGTAGCATCCTAAAATGTTGATTTTATTCCTTTAGATTAAGAGTTGTAGTTTTAGGGTGTTACATCCTAAAATGCGAAATGTGTGTGAAACACTATCGGTGCTTGTTTGTTTTCCTAACTACTTACCAGCAGAAGTAGGTATGAAATAAATGGAGGAGAAGTTTCTGCTTCTCTGAGATATTTTAGGTGTGGAGGGTTGGTTCAGTCTGTCGCTGATTGCAAGATTATATGTGTTATTGATTTTGTGTTGTTTCCCGGACCCAAAGGGAGTACGAATTCGAGATTCATGTCTAAAGGTCAGGTATAGATATTCTTGAGGTTAGACGATCAGGTTCCCGTGATGATCGTTTTTTTGGGATTGGAGGGTGATGTTGTGGCTAGTTATATGAATGTGATGTGTGAGATTCCTGATCTTTTTCCTAAATGGTATTTGTGACTTGTCAATGGAGCGATGAGTTGAATTTTCCATAGACTTAGTACCTGGTATTAGACTTATGTTGATGGTGTCGTATATGACGTATGCATCATAGTTGAGTGAATTGAAGAAGCAATTAGAATATATGCTTGAAAATAAATTTGTTAGACCTAGTGTGTCACCGTGGGGAGCACCGGTGTTGTTGGTAAAGAAGAAAATGCTAGCATAAGGTTGTATGTTGACTAACGCCAATTGAATAAAATCGCAATTAAGAATAAGTATCCTCTTTCGAGAACTGATGATATAATGGATCCGTTATTTGGTGCTTGCATGTTCAATAAGATTGATTTGTGATCAGGTTATCATCAGATTCGTGTGAAGCCAGAAGATATTCTAAAGACTACTTTTAGAACCCGATATGGTCACTATGAGTAGTTTTTTATGACATCCAGTTTGTCTAATGTTCCAAGTTTATTCATGGAGTATTTGAATAGAATATTCCATCCTTACTTGGCTAGTTACTATAGAAGGTTTATAGAAGGATTTTTGAAGTTGGATTTTCCTTTGAATCAGTTGACTCATAAAGGTCAAGCTTACGTGTGGAATGTTCAATGAAAAAAGAGTTTTCTAGAGCTCAAGAAGAAGTTGACATCAACACCAATTTTGATTTTTCTGAGTCTAAGTGATTCTTTTATTGTGTTATGTGATGTTTCGAAGATGGGTATAGGCGACGTGATTATGCAGAATTGTCAGCTTGTAGCTTATGCTTTGATATAACTGAAGGTTCTAAAGAGAAATTATCCTACCCCTAATTTAAAGTTGGATATGTGGTATTCATTCTTAAAGTTTGGAGACATTATCTTTTTGGATCTAGATTTGAAGTGTTCAGCGATCATAAGAGTTTGAATTATTTATTTGATTAGAAGGAAATGAATATGAGGAAGAGGATATGCCTTGAGTTTCTGAAGGATTATGATTTTTGTTTGAGTTACCATCCTGGTAAGGCTAATGTTGTAGTAGAGTATTTAAGCAAGAAGTCTTTGCATATGTAAACACTTATGGTTCGAGAATTAGATTGAACAATTCAGAGGTCTTAGTTTGGTGTGCGAGATAACTCCTAATAGTGTGAAGTTGGGTATGCTAAAGCTGACTAGTGGTATTCTTAAAGAGATCAGAGAGGGCCAGAAATTGGATTTGGGATTGATTGACCAATTGGTGTTGATAAATCAAGGTAAAGAGGTAGACTTTAGAATTGATGATAATGGTGTTTTGAGATTCCGAGATAGGGTTTGCGTGCCAGATGTACCAAAGCTTAAGAAGAGAATTCTTAAGAAAGGTCATAGGAGTGGTTTGAGTATTCATCCTGGAGATACTAAGATGTATCAAGATCTGAAGAAGATGTTTTGGTGGCCAGGTATGAAAAAAGATATTTTTGAGTTTGTTTATTCCTGCTTGACTTGTGAAAAGTTAAAGATCGAGCAACTGAGACCTTTTTGAGCAACTGGGACAACATTTCTATGGATTTTGTTATGAGTGTTCTAACACTTATAAAGGAAGTGATTTTATTTGGGTTGTGGTGGATAGGTTGATTAAATTGGCTCATTTCATTCCGATAAAGATCAAGTATCTGTTGCAGAAGATGGTTAGTTTATATCGAGAAGTTGTTAGTTTGCATGGTATTCCTCTGAGTATTGTTTCAGATAGAGATCAGAGGTCCACTTAGAGGTTCTAGGAGAGTTTGTAGGAAGACGGGGGAACCATATTGTAGTTGAGTTCTTCTTATCATATGCATACAGACGGCCATACAGAGAGGATCATCCAATCGTTAGAGGATTTGTTGAGAGCTTGCGTGTTAGAGCAACGAGGTATTGGGATTCTTACTTGCCTTTTATCGAGTTTACCGACAACAACAGTTTCCATTCTAGCAATAAAATATCCCCTTTTGAATAATTGTATGGTAGAAGGTGTAAGACACATTTGTGTTGGTATGGGTCTGGTGAAAGTGTTGTACTTGGACCAGAAATCGTTCAGCAGACGACTGAGAAGATCAAGATGATTTAGGAGAAAATGAAAGCTTTGTACAATAGGAAGAAGAGTTGCCATGATAATAGGAAAAGATGACTTGAATTCCGAGAGGGAGATCATGTGTTCTTGAGAGTCACTTTGGTGATTGGTGTTGGTCGTGCTTTGAAATCTCAAAAACTCACGTCGCGTTTCACTAATCCTTATCATATTTTGAAGAAGTGTGAGAAGTGGCCTGCAAAGTCGCTTTACCATCATCTCTTTTGAATCTTCATATTGTGTTTCATGTGTCTTAACTTTGAAGGTATGTTCCAGATCCGTCTCATGTGATTCAAATTGATGATGCACAAGTGAGAGATAATTGGCTATGGAAGCATCACCAATGATAATTGATGATCGAGAGGTCAAACACTTAACGGGTAAAGAGATTGTCTTGGTGAAGGTTGTATGGGGAGGACCTACTGGATAAAGCATGATGTGCGAGATGGAAATCCGGATGAAGGAGTCATATTCGGAGCTATTTCGTTCAGGTAATTTTCGAGGGTGGAAATTTTATAAGTGGGAGAAAGTTGTAACACCCCGAATTCGACTAATTTATTTAATTGAATTTTTTTTGCTTTTATTTATTTATTTAGGTGACTTTATATATTTTTAATTATTTATTTTGGTGATAGAATGTGTTACGTGATTTTTTGGGAGTTTATTAGAAATTAGTGGAGCTTTATTTGACTAAAATAATAAAATAAGATTTAGTGGTATTGGGACAAAAATAGAATTATTAGAAAATAAGGGAAAGAGGAGAAAGTAGAGGTGAGTTAAGGGGTAAAAGTGTGAAAGTGAATATTTTTTAGGTTAAAATAAATAGAATATGTGAGTGGAGTCAAACATGTCAGTACGTAGAAATTGTGCAATTGGGAAATAAAGGCAAGTGCGAGAAAAGGAGAACAAAGGCTTGAGGGAGAAGAATAACACCACATACAAAATTGTTTGCTACTGAAAATTCAGGTAAGGGGAAACTACTATAATATAGGTGTTATTAAAGAGGGATCTTCACCCTCATTTAGATTTTTCTCCATTGATGTGTTTGATGAGTTTTTGAATATTTTCATGTGAAATCTATGATGATCAATGTATGTGATATGAAATTTGTGTCTTGTGTGTGGATGGATTTTCTGTTTGATAAATGGATATGAATCTGAATATCATGATTACCATTGTTGAATAATTGGTTTTATGAACAAAGTCTTGAATTCATTATTAATTGGTGAATTTGGATGTTAATTGGTATATGTATGATAGTTTGATTCTTATATAATTTGTATCTATTATTTTCTATGCGATTTGGGGTGTTAGGGGTCGAAATTGGAGCTTCGATGAGGTCCCAAGGTGAATAATGCATACTCTAGTTCCTGCATCAACGTGACGGTCGTCATGAGCATGACAGACTATCTGTCATGCTTCTGAGTCAGCTGACTGTCATCAGCAAGATGACGGGGAGACTGTCATGGTTTCCATGCAGAATTTTCCTATCGGTCGTCATGGGGATGACAGGTTGTGAAGGGGAGCAATGACGGGCTGGGAGGCGGTCTTTATCCAGGTGACAAGCTGGTCGTCATGGCCTTCAAGGCCCAGTTTTAAGTGATAAGTCCAGTTTTCGGTATTGTTTTCTCATGTAGTCTAATGTTGACGGTTGTTTTTGTGTACTTAATGAATTGAATTAATTAGGGCGGATTATTATGATGATGAAATAATAATCGAATTAATTTGCATGATTATAAGTGGCGAATTATGATTATGTTTTTGAGTTGTGATGTTGCAAATATAATTATGTGTTATGAACGTACTTATGGTTGTTGTGTTAAGGTGAGTAGTTCGAAAGTGGGGACTGTGATACCCCAAAATTTACCCTGCTTTTTTTCATTTTTACCCGGCTTACTGCTTTATTCATCTACATGCATTTAGGAAGCACTCATTTCATCTACATCTCATCATTTCATTTTCATTTGAAAAGTTAGGTCAAAGGCTCTTTGGTGATGATGTTTTGCTTAAATCAGGAAGTATCTTGAATTTGGAAAATGGAAAGTAAAGAAGTGGTTGACTTTTGGTCAACAAGGTCGACACTGTTGACCAGACGTTTGACCACTATCATAGGCATTCCTAAACATATTCATCCTCCATCTTTAAGTCATCACATCATGTACAAAGAAGATGTACCATGTGCACGACATATCCATCAAGCACGCATTTCGCATTTTTACATAACATATATTGTAAGTCATTCAATCTAACTTGCATTTTCAAATTTTTGATACATTTTCAATTTCTAAGTGATTCACTAAGTCACTTTTCACTTCATGTGTAAATTCCCTAAGCATTCATTGGAGTTCATTTCCATACATACACTTTGAGCTATAATTCCTTTTTATTCATGGTCTTTCAATCCATGTACATAAGGTTCAAAAGTCACTAAATATTATTTTTACATTTACATGACTTCACTTTACATCACTTGATGTCATTACAAGCATATTACATAGGTTCCATACACAAAAGAATAAAAATAATTTCAAGCTCTTCAATAGTCTTAATTCATACTCCATCTTTGACCATGTTTGTTCATGCTCCATTACCACGTACCATGTTGCAAAGAAAATAATAAAAACAAGTTATAGATTATATTCACTTCTAAAAATTCAGCATTTACATAACAAAAATTCGGCATCACGGGCATTTACAAAATACAGATGAAAAGTGATTTTAAATTCATATCATTTATCTCTAAAATTCAACATATGCACATACATTCACATCATATGCAAAACCATTAAAAAAACAAGTCAAATTCAATAAAAATTCTGCATGTTATGCATATACCATGAGTATAAATTCCATACTATGTATTGAAATTCTAGTTATCAGACTTTAGATGTCACACGGGTTGTTATGACATCCAATTCTGCACAGACAAGAATTATGCAGAACTTAACAGTAAGTGCAGTAAATAACACAAGTAATTGTTTACCCAGTTCAGTCCAACATGACCTACATCTGGGGGCTACCAAGCCAGGGAGGAAATCCACTATTAGTAGTATTAATTCAAAGCTAAACTCACCCGTTTACAACTTGTCACTTAATCCCTACCCAATGCAATTTCAATCTTACTCTAAGATCAGAGTTCCTACTCACTCCCCCTCAATCACCTCAGTGATTACTACCTTTAATCAATATTAAAGACAATTTTGAAGTCACACTTCAAACAACTCTTGATTGTGCTTAGCAGCTTTAATCAAGATACACAACACTCACGCTTAAAAGCTTTGAGCGACACAACACTTACAACTCAATGAACACCCTATGCCAAAGCAATCATCAACGTGATAAAGGCTTGGCTTACAAGATATGTCTAATACAAGACTCACAAAAATACAGCAGTGAAGTATGATGGACACACTTAATCTTCACGCCTCAAAATCCCCGAAACTGAATGAAGGAACGACTTCCTTTTATATTGCAGTACCTGGGCTTTTGCACTTGTATTCTCCTGAATTTAAGGTCACGCGAGTTCCCATAAATTCAACATCTAGGTTACTAACAAATAGGCTATTTGTTAGGTTCATTAAATGTAGCTTGGTTGTTGATTTCCTGGATTTTCTCTAAGCTGTTGAATCCCTGAAGAATAGCCTGAGAAAAAGCTGAAACAGAAAACTGAACAACCTACAATATAGCATATGCTGTCAGGAATGAATGTCACGACATTCAGCTTGACATCAAGGATCATATGCTGAGTCTGTTTTTCCAGAAAACAGACTGTACAATTTTGCTAACCTGTACATGACCAAAATGACCATACTACAGTAACAGCTTACAATAATAAATGTCAAAGTATCCAATTTGACATTTACACATTTGGCCTTAAGTCAGTTCTGTTATCCTCTTGAAGAACAGACTAAGAAACATACTGAAGTGTAGCAGAACACCACTCTGTCTATTATTCAGTATATACTGTCCATGATGAATGTCATAACATCCAGTTTGACATTCATATAGTAGGCCTTATGCCAGGTCTGGTTCTTCCTTGATAACCAGACTGCAAATGAATACTGAGCTCTAACAGAACACCAACTGCTCTATTCCTCAGTATCTGCTGACAGGGATGAATGTCACAGTATCCAGTTTGATATTCAATAAATCCTGTATTAGCTAATCCTGCAGTAACTACTCAAGTGTGTCATGACATCAGTCAAGACATCAGAGTACAGTTAGATATTCTAACCTACAATGCAGTCACACATACACACCATGTCATGACATCAGTCAAGACATTAGAATCCAGCTAGTGTTTTACCATATAATGCAGCCAATTAAACACCTACATGTATCATTTCCATTCCACTTCTATACAACAAGTAAAACCCCATAAATCATGTGCGTTAAAAAATTCATAATTCATGTAATACATCATTTCATCCATCAACATCAATCCAAATGCATCTCTAAATCATTCATTCATACCATGCAAATACCTAAGCATTTATTCAAGTGATGTCATGTAAATTCATTCAATTTCCCTCACATTCACTAAAAATTCAGCATATGGACATGCATGTAAATTCACATACATTCATGCCTTAACCACCCTAACTACTTTAAACTTCCACAAACTAACTTCTAACTAACTACTTGGAAAATTGTCTAAAGTGCCCAAAACAGCCCCAACTAATCTCTAACCAATTTCCAACCTCTAATCATCGCTCATATTGTTCTACATAAGCATTCATCATTCACTCACTAAGGATCTTCTTCTTCTCCACTTTTCGATTTCACTCATTCTTCACTTTCTCTCAATCTTCTCACTCTCCATTCTCCATTCTTCAACATTCCCTCACTAGAGCTCAAATTCACGGTTGTTGAAGCTTCGCATTGAAGTTTCAATAAACTTGAGCATAACCTTCACTACACTTGACACCATAGTTTTCATGTTTCAAGCATTGAAAAGTGCCAAAAGAATCAAGAACAACAAGAAAACAAATGAAAGAAAATAAAAGGGATGAAAAAGGGATGAAAAGGAATTGAAGAATCGCTTACCGTATTAAATTTGCATCGCCATTGAAGAACCATCGGAGGGTCTCTGATCGGTAAGCCTCAAACTTTATTTATCACTCCATGAACGCTTGCTTATTTTGGTGCCTTCTAGGATTTCTTGCTTATTTGAATTATCTTTGTATGTTTGTTCTTGTTTTTCCCTTTCCTTGCTTTTCGTCGTGCGTGGATGTTTACCGTGGAAATTCAAACCTTGCCATGAACACAAACTATAGAAAATTAAGCACCAAAATTTGACCTCCTCGATCATCAATTTCAACCTTCATCAAAAATCCACCATGAACCACAAGAAATCACCAAAAATTCGTTGCTACACCAAAACCTCACCAAAATCCTATTGAAAAATCATAACCTTTAGAAAAATTGATTCATAATCCAAAACAGTGAAAAAATAAACCTGTAACGAAACCGAAACAAGTTAAAAATAAAGCAAAACCGGTTAAAACACTTCATCGAACACTTCGTGTACGAGTTACGGAACTGCAGTTGTAACGTAACACTTCAATTTACTGTAACCGAAACAAACAAATTCTGAATTGAAACCGCTAATGAAACGGAAATTTTGAACCGCAATTCCAAATTGGAACATAAGCTGCACCATGACTGTGAACTCAAAACAATTTCAAACCTATAAAGAATGTCTTTCACGTTAAATGCCTCTTTCCATCACTAGACTTGGAAAAAGGAGTCACGTGTTGTAGCTGCATGTTCCTAATATCCTAGTGTAGCACTTAAACCTTTCCTTTTTTTATCCATTAGCTTACTTGGTTAGAATAATATTATATCTTAGTTATACATACCTTCGATAGCTTTAATTAGAAAATATATACTTTAGTTTAGTTTAGAAAATATAGTTAGTATAGGAGAAGATATATACATAACAGTAGTTATTTAGTTTAATAGATACATTAGTTTAGTAGAAGATTAATAGGTTAGTTTAGTAGAAATATAATACAATAGTTTAGTTTAGTTTTAGAAAATATAATAGTTTAGTTTATACAATACAATAGTTATACACTTAGGAAAATATATACCATAGTTTTAGTTTTAAAAACAATTCAGTGGTCTAGTTTAAAAAATGATTTCATAGTTTTAAAAACAATTAAATAGCTTTAGTTAAGATATATACAATTTAGTTACTGTAATATAAAGTTTAGTTTTGGTTAGAAAATAATCATAAGATTTAGTTTAGAAAAATATATTTTTTAGTCACTTTAAAAATAATATTTAGGCCGAATTTTAATTAGGAGGGGTTCTTTTAATTAGAATTAGTGTTTTTAGAATTTTTCTTTAAAATACATTAGAGATTAGTTGAATTGGTTTGATTAGAACTTTGAGAATTTTAGAGTTAAGATTTTAATTGCGTTGGAATTAATTGTTTAGTTAGAAATTATGTAATTTGGATAATTGGATTTAATTAGGTTTTAATTTTAGAATTAACTTTCTAATTGAATGTACATGAGATTCGACAATTCTAAACCTAGGATTTATTAGCAAATTTCATGTTCCCTTAGGAATAAGAATTGATTAAGAATAATTGATCTTTTAATCATTAATTTTCATATGATATTTTGGTAATTGATGATTAATTTGATCCTAATTGTGGCATGTTCCCTTAGGTATAACTTGTACAAATTATTAATCTTTAGATTACGATGTACAATTCTCTTTGATTAAAGTTGATCAAAAGAAATTTTGATTAACTAAACCCTTTGATCATGTATAATCCCACGGTATATTCAAGTGATCAAAAGTCCCTTGATCACTTGATAAGACTATTTCTAACGATGTAGATCTCCAAGCTTCAAGTCCAGATTTTCACGCAAGGCATCTCAGTCACGTGAAGCAGCGAATTATACAAGATACATCAAAGGTCAACACTTGGTAAATGTGATTCAAATTGTATGTCATGAGCTTTAAGTAATGAGGAATGCTGAGATGGAGTTTCTTTTATCCTTGTCTAGAGTGACTATACGTACGCAGTGTAGGCCCTAGCTATTCAAAGCATTCGCCCTTATTCATAGGCTTTAGTGTGATTCTTATCAAACAACTGTCAAGTCTCTTCATATTCCATTCATCCAATCACTTATTTTGCCTCAATCATCTTGCTGTCAACCCTAGTGAACTGAACTATGAAAGCTCTGACTTTCTCAATGCATGGTGAGAATACGTAGGCAGGAGAATTCAGATTCTCCGCGAGCTACCTTATTTATTAACACTTCATTCTTCATTCATTCAAGCAATACCATCTTTTTGAGATCAAATATACTTCTCCTTGGACTCCATCTACATCCTTTTATGACGATATAACGACAGTCCACCTTGCGAATCAAGAGTTGTTTGGATCGTCTCCAAACATTTAATTCATTCTTTTTCGGCTAAGACACATGTTTACTCTTCGGTTAAGAGTCTATTTCCTTCATGGATCCAAGATACCATTCATCTTTGATCTCGAACTATTTGTTCCCTAGCCAGTGATACATTCTTGTTCCTTGTACCCAATAATACTTTCTTTTGGGCCCCATATATACCCTTTTAGGTTGATATAACGGCAATCCACCTCGTGAACCAAGAGTTGTTTGGATCGTACCCAGACATTTAATTACTTCTTTTTCGGCTAAGACCCTTGTTTACTCTTCGGTTCAAAGTTCACTCTCTCTTTGTGGGTTCCATTGATACCATTATGTTGGTGCAAGTTATACTTTTCATCACTTTCAATCTCTCATTGTTTTTGTGGTTCTATAAACTACGAATGCTCTGACTTTCTCATTGCATAGTGAGAATACGTAGGCACAAGGATGTGAATCCTTGGCGAGCATAATCCTAATTATTATTCCTTCCTCCTTAGGGCACCATTCATATCTTTCATGATTCATCACCTACCTTCAATCATTTAACCACTCACCCCAGTGACACACTATTGCTTTGAAACCAAATACAATTTTCTTTGGAATTCCATATATACCCTTTTAGGACGATATAGCGGCAGTCCACATTTGTACCTAGATTTGTTTGTCTCGTACACAAACATTTTATTCCTTGTTTTTTGGCTAAGACATAGTTCCCCTCTATTGCACAAATTCCATATCTCCTATGGATTCCAATATACCCTGGCCTTTGGTTCCAAATTATACCTCTTCAGTCACTTGTTACCAAATCTGCAATTCTGTGACTTTGGCCATTCATTCCGTTCATCTCCATGATGCATTCATATTCTACATTCATTCACTTTATGTGATATACCCTATCTTTGAGCCAAATGCAATATATCTTTGAGCTCCATCGTGTATCTCTTTATGAACCAAGAGTTATTTGTGCTGTCAAACCAAACACTTAATTCCTTTGTTTTTGGTTGTTCCAATACAGTGACACCATGTCGTAGGCCCCTCACTTGTTGGTTCATACCATTTTACTTTTGGGTTCATATTTTCACCCCTTGTTGGAGTTCAAATCAGATTATCCTTTGGTTTAGACCATAATTGTTATCACACTTCTTTTCATCTCCCACCACTAGTTCTATGAACTACGGAGCTCTAGATTCCTCATTGCACTATGAGGATACATAGGTATTAGGGCCTCAATCCTCACTGAGAACTTTATCTATTTTCTTTCTTTTCTCTTATTCTTTCGCGAGTAATCCTTAGATATAACACCCATTCGAGCAAGAACAATCAAAATGGTTCCCATGGAGTACCATGGATGTTAGGGATGCTAATATCTTCCCCTTGCACAACTGACTTCCTTACCCAGCATGTCTCTTTCCCCCGGGTTTTATCGATGTTTTCCCTTTCCTTCGGGAATAAATATAGTTCGATGGAGACTATGTTGTATGTTCGAGCGTACGATACGTTCAGGTATATTTCCGCTAGCTTCAGTTGGCGACTCTGCTGGGGAGTCCTTGCTTCGCCAGGTAGGAGTCGAGCCTAGTTTTGATTGTTTTATTAGCTTGCTTAGGGTGTTTATCTTTGATCTTTACTCGCTTTATCATTATATTCATTTGCTTTATATTATGGATATTATCTGTTATACTCTCTGTTAGGTTGGGCTATGTTACATGAGAGAAAAGCTTTACACCCGAGCTTGAGTATAGACACGGGATAGTAATGTGACTAGAATCGTGTTTGACCTCCGTGGAGTTATTCTGTGATCATGGTTTACATGAGACATCACACCAAGAGTAGATCCTTTTGGGAGCATCATTGTCCGACGAGTAAGTCGTCTAAGGCAATGGTATCTCAAAATGGGTCATTGACTCTAAGAACATTTTAGGATCACCCTTTGAGGATAGTACATACTTGTGAGAGGGATATGGGTTTTTGTTTTGCAGGAAACCATAGACTCTGCATACCTTATTCTCCTGGATGTCGAACCTTTGATCCTGTATCAGGCAGTATATGCAAATTATCCGGATTATTTGAGTTGTTAACCTATGTTATGGCATACCATCATTGTATTGTTGTACATATGTCGGAGATTTGAACCTGAGTTGTTGTACCGACAAGACTTTGAATATATGGATGCTGCATAACTATTTTCATTCCATCCCCAACATTTTCATCTCATGCACTCATTAATTTGCATTTCATGCATGTTGACAAGAAAAATCACCTTATGCATTCCTCCATCAGAAAGACAACGATTCGCCGACACCGATCATCGAAGAATCATGGAAAAGGATAAGAGTATTGACAGAGTTGACATGGTCTTGGAGTTACTCTTAAATAGCATGACAACGAGCTTCCCAAATCAAGTGGTGATTGATGAGCAAGTTGAAGCCACTCTGAAGAAATGTAACATGCAGAAGGTGGATGCAGGCATTCTGCCACTTCCTCCTCAAGAACAATGTTTACTACCACATCAAAGCCTGCTCAAAGTAACTAGAAACTGAAGTAGAAGCAAACTAGCAAGAAGAACAACGATCAGAAAGGGAGACATCCTTATAATGATCCAATTCATATGATTATGCACATCTTCCACCTATATTGGTTAACATTGGGGCAATTATGCCTAAACGGATCCAACCTGCTGGGTTTCCTTATCATCCTAAGCATGATCTCAATGCCACATGTGGATACCATGCCGAACATGTAGGGCACTCTATTGAGAATTGTAATCCTTTTAAGGCCAGAGTTCAAGAGATTATTAATTAGAAGTTGTTGTGCTTTACACCTGCGACTGATGAGGCTCCTATTGAGAAAGGGTTTGAACACAAGGGTCCTCTGATTCATGTGCAAGTTCCTCCACATGCGGTCCAACATGCTATGCAGTATCAGAATCAAGGATATCACTCTAGAATGCTTTTTCCTATCATGGAGCATCATCTTCCACTACTGTTAAGCCTCAGTACTCCTATACTGGGGCACCATATGTCCCAATTGGAGTTCACTATGGACAAACCTCTAATCAGATAGTCAATCCTAGCTTAGTACACTCTACTCAGATGTTCCCACCAATGGCTACTCCTCATATTCATTCTCAGTTGCAAATACCTTTGGTACCCATGCCATACTACTCATTCACATATGATGTTGCATCCTAGTATCAACAACCTCCTCCGACTTAAATTCTGAGAAGTCAGCAAACCGTGCCACGTAACCACCAAGGGCAGGGGAAGAGAAAACATTATGGTAAGAAGCATCCTCAATATGATCAGATCCCCATGACATATGCTCAGTTTCTACCTTACCTGGTCCAACAAGGACTCATTGTGACAAAGGAGATTCCACCTGTCACTTTCCCGTATCATGCAAAGCACAATCCTAATTTCTTGTGCGTATATCATGCCGGGCATATAGGGCATTCTATCGAGGATTATTGGCCTCTCAAATTCAGGGTACAAGAGCTTATTGATCAAAAGATCTTGTCCTTCTCTTGTGAAGGTCCCAATGTCAAGATTGAGGAGGGTGAGTGTAGTCATTGATAAAGAATGCTCATAATTGAGGTTGCATCTGCAAAAGAATAATGAGGCCAATCACGCCAGCAATCATGTTGTCTTTCAATCTTTTCATTTGTAATATTTTCTTGTTTGGCAATGTATTGTTCAATTTTGAACTTGTTTGTTTTTGAATAATAATCATAATAAAGTAAATGTCCATGTTTTGAATAAATCCATCCGTGTTCACTCATATTTTATTTTATCAGTATCAAATTGTTTTTCAAGCAAAATCAAAAGAGAATGGCGCAAATAAAATGCACAACATAGCTACCTGTATGCTTTTAAATAAGGCCATGTTGATGATGTAAGGCATTGTTCAAATCCCTAAACACCGGAGATATAAGGAAGATAATCCCTAGTCAACCCTTTTGGGCCTCGAAATAGGAGTTTCTTTCTTTACATACATAAAACCCTCATGTTTAACCAGGGGTAGGGTAGTCTTCAGTTAGTTTCAACTTGCATTCAAATTTCAGAAGGAGAGTATCCCATCAAGTGATCAATCATATCATATCCCTCTCAAGAGGATGGAATCACAAATTCAGAATGGGTATCCCTTACCTATAAAAGGAGTGAGACAATCACGAACCTTGCAACAAATCAAGAAAGCAGTGTCACATGATTTGCACTAATATAAAAGAAAGACGAAAAAAATTAAAAGCAAATCAAAAGCCCGCTAAGTCAAAAGCTTGAAAACAAGATTGACTTAGGCAAAAGTTAGGGCATCCTGGTGGGCTGCAGACCTAACGAGTCATCCCAGGAAAAAATAAGGGAAAGTAAAACAAAAGAACAAGATGATCAATACCAAAATCCTCAGCAAGAGAAAATATATGTGTCTGCAAACAACAGCAGAAGGTGAGTGACTGTCGCTCCAAATTCTCATGGGTTCCTTAACCATCATTGTTAATATTCAAAATCCTTTTCTGAAATAGGGACGCTTATTTTAAGCTAACTGAACATAGGACTGTAGAACATCATGGGTTAAAATAGGTTTTGAGCCTTATATCCTTTCTTTCTGAAACCGTGAACCGTGCCACGTTACAACCCTCAAAGTACCTAATTGAAGCATGGTTTATTTCAAAAGTATATTGTCGTAAGATCGTGTCAAGCTGGCTCCTCAAGATTTGTTTGTCATCTGTATTGATGTTTATATGGCATTGTAATCAGTTATTTGTTCACTATATGTCATAACCTTATTGAACATACTTGAGTTTCAACACTTGCATGAGCATGACATTACGATTATCATTTTCAAAACAATCCTTTTTACTCGCGACAATGTTGACCAAACGTTTGACCACTATCATAGGCATTCATAAACAGATTCATCCTCCATCTTTAAGTCATCGCATCATGTACAAAGAATATGTACCATGTACACGACATATCCATCAAACACGCATTTCGCATTTTTACATAACTTGTATTGTAAGCCATTCAATGAACTTTCATTTTCGATTTTTTTGATACATTTTCAATTTCTAAGTAATTCACTACGACACTTTTGACTTCATGGATGAATTCCCTAAGCATTCATTGGAATTCATTTTCATACATACACTTTGAGCTATAATTCCTTTTTTTATTCACGGTCTTTCAATCCATGTACATAAGGTTCAAAAGTCACTAAATATTATTTTTAAATTTACATGACTTCACTTTACATCACTTTACGTCATTACAAGCAAATTACATAGGTTCTATACACAAAAGAATAAAAATAATTCTAAACTCTTCAATAGTCTTCATTCATACTCAATCTTTGATCATGCTTGTTCATGCTTCATTACAATGTACCATGTTGCAAAGAAAACAATAAAAACAAGTTAGAGATTATATTCACTTCTAAAAATTCAGAACTTACATAACAAAAATTCAGCATCATGAGCATTTAAAAAATACACATGAAAAGTCATTTTAAATTCATATCATTTATCTCTAAAATTCAACATATGCACATACATTCACATCATATGCAAAACCATTAAAAAAAAGTTAAAATCAATAAATTTTTTGCATGTTATGCATATACCATGAGTATAAATTTCATATTATGTATAATTTCTATTTCACTTCTATACAACAAGTAAAACCCCATAAATCATGTGCATTAAAAAAATTCAGCATTCATGTAATACATCATTTCATCCATGAACATCAATCCAAATGCATCTCTAAATCATTCATTCATACCATGTAAATACTTAAGCATGTGTTCAAGTGATTCCATGTAAATTCATTCAATTTCCCTCACATTCACTAAAAATTCAGCATATGGACATGCATGTAAATTCACATACATTCATGCCTTAATCACCATAACTACCTTAAACTTCCACAAACTAACTTATAACTACTTTAGGAAATTGCCCAAAGTCCCCAAAACAGCCTCAACTAATTTCTAACCAATTCTCATCCTCTAATCATCCCTCACCTTATTCTACATAAGCATTCATCATTTACTCACTAAGTATCTTCTTCTTCTTCACTTTTTGATTTCACTCATTCTTCACTTTATCTCAAGTTTTTCACTATCTATTCCTCATTCTTCAACCTTTCCTCACTAGAGCTCAAATTCATGGTTGTTGAAGCTTCAAATTGAAGTTTCAATAAACTTGAGCATAACCTTCACTACACTTGACACCATAGTTTTCATGTTTCAAGCATTGAAAAGTGGAAAAAGAATCAACAACAACAAGAAAATAAATGGAAGAAAATAAAAGGGATGAAAAAGGGATGAAGAGGAATTGAAGAATCGCTTACCGTATTGAATTTGCATCGCCATTGAAGAACCATTGGAGGGTCTCCGATCGGTAAGCCTCGAGCTTTACTTATCACTACATAAACTCTTGCTTATTGGTGCTTTCTAGGATTGCTTGCTTATTTGAGTTATCTATTCATGTTTGTTCTTGTTTTTGCCTTGCCTTGCTTTTCATCGTGCGTGGATGTTTTGTTGGTGTAAGCCCTAGAGACCAATACTTTTGTTACTTGTATCGAATTATTTATTAATAATAAAAAGGATTTTTTCTTTATTATATTTCTTTAATAAAATTCTTAGAATAACTAGTCTGTTTAATGTATCAAGTGTGACTTAATCATGAGATCTCATTAAACATAAGGACGATATTCTTAAAGTATCCGTAGTTGAGCTTTGTTGTGAAGTGGAATAACATTAAAGTATTAAGACTATTATGTATATAGACTGATGATCACATCTCATGGATCATGGATAAGGAGTTATCAAGTCTTAAACATAGGTATGAATATTAGGAGTAATATTTATATTGGATTGACACGTTATGAGAATACTATATAGAATGTTATGCAAAGTTTCATAAGTTATTCTCATGATGATAATGGTGTATACTACCCTTCGACCTGAAACCACTATGGACCCTAGATGTAGAGTCGGGTTCTTTATTACTGCTCAAACATTGTCCGTAACTGGATGACCATAAAGACAATTGATGGGTACTCCACGAAGCATGCTGAGGAACATGAGTGACTTAGATGGAATTTGCCCATCCTGCGTAACAAGATAAATGTCTAAGGGCCCAATATTGAACTGGACAAGGATGACACAGTTTATGCCTTGTGTTCAATATAGACAAAAGGGCAAAAGGGTAATTATACACACAAATATTATCACAAAAAAGGGATTTGTCAGATCACATGACATTTTCGTGTCTTGTGTAGCAGTGATGTGTTGCTAGATACCGCTCAAGGTTTATTATGTTAAATACGTGATTTGATATAATTGTCAATGTCGCAAAAACCTACAGGGTCACACACAAAAGGACGGATTGATGAGAGATGGAGTAAATAAGGAACATCGTAAGGTACAATGCACTTAAGTGAATTGTGGAACATCGTAAGGTACGGTGCACTTAAGTAGAATACAAATGTGGCAAGGTACCATGCGCTTAAGTTATTTTTTGGTATATCATAAGATATGAGTCACATACACTTGAGTGAGTTTTTTAGCTTGCAGCCCACACAAGTGGTTCTATAAATATAACCCTTGTGCTGAAGCATTTCCTTAAATGAAATTTCGTTTCTCTCTCTCTCACTCAAAGCCTTCATTCGTAGCAGTTAGCACTGAGACTGAAGGAATCCGTTCGTGTGGACTGAGTAGAGGTGTTGTCACCATTCAACGTTCGTGATCACTCCTTAGATCTGCATCAAAGGTTTCAATCGCCACAAGAAGTAACAATTTTTATCACTGATCATGCACATTCGTAAGGATCACTAAAGGAGAAAATTTTAATTTCCTTTGCGTTTTAGATCGCCATTCTCCTTCATGATTACCGTGGAAATTCAAACCTTGCCGTGAACACAAACCATAGAAAATTAATCACCAAAATCTGACCTCCTCCGTCATCAATTTCAATCTTCATAAAAACTCCACCATGAACCACAAGAAATCGCCAAAAAATCGTTACTACACTAAAACCTCACCAAAGTCCTATTGAAAAATCATAACCCTTAGAGGAATTGATTCATAATCCAAAACAGTGAAAAAATAAATCCGTAACGAAACTGAAACAAGTTAAAAATAAAGCAAAACCTGGTTGAAACATTTCATCAAACACTTGGTGTGCGAGTTACGGAACCGCAATTGAAACGTAACAATTCAATTTACCGTAACCGAAACAAACAAGTTCTGAATTGAATCCACCACTAAAACGGAAATTTTGAACCCCAATTCCAAACTGAAACATAAGTTGCACCATGACTGTGAATTCAAAACAATACCAAACCTATAAAGAATGTCTTTCACGTAAAATGCCTCTTTCCATCACTGAACTTGGAAAAAGGAGTCACATGTGTATGTGTAGCTGCATATTCCTAATATCCTAGTGTAGCACTTAAACCTTTCCTTTTTTATCCATTAGCTTGTTTAGTTAGAATAATATTATATCTTAGTTATACATACCTTCCATAGTTTTAATTAGAAAATGTATACTATAGTTTAGTTTAGAAAATATATAGTTAGTATAGAAGAAGATATATACATAACACTAGTTATTTAGTTTAATAGATACATTAGCGTATTATACGAATCGTGACTGTATATAAAATATAGTCTATCGGATACTTGACTGCAAGTGTACAGTCTAGTCGTTTAGTTTTAAAAGATATCGAATCCACAGGGACCGATGGTCAAACTAATGTTATCGATGTTACTATGTTTAACTAAGACGATGATTTTTAGAGGTTCGGTTCAACAAAAATTAAATCTAAAGAAAAATAAGTTTTTAAGAAAATATTAATGAAGGGATACCAGTATGCAACACACTAATTGTCAGGGATTCGATAAGCCACTGGTGTATATTTTAATTACCAAATACCTTTCAGTAGAACATACTCATTTAAAAGGCTTTATCTCACACTCTCGTGATTGTTGACTCGGACTATACTTTTAAGTCAGAATGTACGCTCTCGCTGTCCCATTTGAAGTTAAAAATAATTTTTGAAAATAAATAAGTTGTAATTTCTTTTAAAGTGCTCTCGTTGTTTTTAAAATCAATGCCTAGTTTTTACTATCTAGTTCGACCCTCACGCTCTCGCGATTGGCGGTTCTAACCTTAGTTAGTTTCCCACTCTCGTGGCAAAACCGTATTAAATAGCTTCTCACTCTCGTGACAAAGTTAATTAAATTCAAATTAAAAACCACAACCAAAAAGATTATTTGAGAAAAGAAATTTACACCAATTATTATTAAATCCCGTCTAATTAAATTATTTACATACTGATACCGGTAGTTTAGCCGGACATGTTAAATAATGCAAATACAGACGAACAGAAACAATTTAACAATAAAGCAAACATGATTATTTAATAATAAAGCAATAATAATAATTGAATAAAAACCTGGAACTTTGATTAATTGAATATGCTGAATCTTGAAGTACTTGAGCAGTCCTCCACAGGTCGGTAGGATTCTGCTTCTTCGAAATAAATGCTTAAACTAAACTAACTAAGTTGCGGTAGCTCCCCAATGTAGGAAACTACTACTCTTGGTTAAGTGAAAAACGAAAAGGAAAGGGAAAAATCAAAGCTCAGAACGAAAAGGTAAACAAATTGCAGTAAAATAAAATAATGCTTGCTAAAGAAAAATACGTGAAAACAAAATTGCAGGAGCGAAAAAAGGCAGAGAGATAGGATGAGCCAGAGAGAGAGAGAGAGGGCCTGTAAATTTCCAACTTCCATTATTTTATAGTACCCCTTGGTCTTCGTGCTTGAGAAAAATAAGGAGGACTTAGTTGAGGGAGGGATTCACAGGAAGGTGGTTCAAGGAGCGAAAACTGGGGCGACATGGATCACTTATGTTTGAAACCCATTACGCTGAATTTACATACGTGACGGTCGTGATGGATTTGTGGCGTTCGTCACAATCAAGGCGTGACGATCGTGATGGGGTGTGTGACGAGCGTCACATGCACAAAATTCATATATTCTGGTTTTTCTGCTGTTTCTTCTTCTTTTCCTTCCTTTTCTATACTTTGCTCATTTAAGCATGAGAATTGAAATACCTGCAAAAATAACTCGAACACTTGCGGAATAATCGGAATATAAATGAAAACGATACGATTTTTGAATGTAAATCAAGGAAAATATACGATACATTTTCGTGTTATCAAACTCCCCTATACTTGAATCTTTGCTTGTCCTCAAGCAAATAATCAGTATAAAATTCGAAACACTAGTTAAACACGAATACATGACACAATTCCAATTTGTACGTGGTTGTTAGGTATTTCGTTAGAATGACAGATACTCAAATAAAACACTAAAGATACAGTAACGACACAAGCAACAGGAACTAACATAAATCTCTCCTCTATGCAAACCAGTTCGAATCATGCTATTATAGCTCAACCTAATGCTTCTTGTTTCTATTTCACCCGGTTTCATTCTAGCGCAATCACATTAAGCCCTTTGCCTTTACACGCACTTAGTGAAGTAGTCGGTTAGTGGCTTTGATCCTTTTTTTAGCACGGGGTCTGGTACACGAGTGTGGTAACCCTTTTTATATCCCAATTGAAGGTTGTGAGGGGATCGAACCGTAGTTCTCCCTACCGAGTCCAGTACTAGGTACCTCTGAACCAACCGACAACGAGTTTTTCTTTCCTTTTGTATATCTTTCAACCGTTTGTATGGTGCATTTTAAATTTCTCAATAGCAAAAGTATGAAGGATCTTCTTGTAAGAACAAAAATTGTTCTACAACAGATTCCATGATTTTGATGATAACAAAGGATGAAACCAAAAATGGCACCCTAACGAAAAGTTTCTAAGTGTGCAGGGTTCTAAAGAAAGAAGAAACAAATCTGATGATGTCATCAGATGCAAAACAAGATCAGATGCAAAATCTCAAGTATCAGAAGCATCTAAAGTGGAATCTCGTTTCAAGAAGCTCTGACTCTGGACAAAACTGCAAAGTATCAGAAGCATCTGAACATGAAGTAAAGTCTAGAAGCTCTGACTCTGAACAAATGCCTTCTGTAAACTCTGGAAGTTATCAGCGCCATCTGAACTTTCAAGAAATAACATCAGAAGCAAGATTCTCCAGATACACGAAGACTCTAATCAGAATTGTTAATCATGATGAAGTAACGTTTAAGCCAAGTTAAAGTTCTGCAAATGGATTTCCTCAATTAGAAAGAGACGTTAATCTCCACTTCCAAGAGAGAAGATACTAATTGTGGTAAGTAGTCACTTCTAAGAGAAAAAGTCTACTGCAGAAGCTATTAATGGAATGGCGTAACTACATCTCTATATCCAACAGATTCAACGCTACTTCAACTCTACTTCAACTCCTATAAATAGAGAAGAAATCTCATTCAGCATAACAAGAAATCACTAGCCAAAACTATACTGAAATCATATCACGCTCAAGAAAAACATCTTTGTTCTTCAAAGAATTTCACTAAGCTTTTGCTTATCAAGTGAAAAATTTGTTCTTAAGTTTGTAATATTTGCTTTCTTAGAAGCACTCTAGATTACACATCTTGTATCTAATTTTTATTTGATTTCCTCAAGTGACTCTTTGTAGTCTGTAGACTTGAGAGGACTAAGAGATTTTCTTCTCTCTTAGGGGTTGTTTGTAATCTTTCAAGATTAGTGGATTAAGTCCTTGTTGAAGGCGAAA
Organism: Lathyrus oleraceus; assembly: GCF_024323335.1. Lineage (NCBI taxonomy): Eukaryota > Viridiplantae > Streptophyta > Magnoliopsida > Fabales > Fabaceae > Lathyrus > Lathyrus oleraceus. The sequence continues at coordinate 306,278,468 of NC_066585.1, read as the reverse complement.
TCACCTTGGCCGGGTGGACTGGAGTAGCTTTGTGTTATAAGCGAACCAGTATAAAATCATTGTGTGATTTCATTTTGCAAAAGCGCTTATTTTTCAAACAATTCAAACCCCCCCCCCCCTTTCTTGTTTTTTCTCACCTTCAATTGGTATCAGAGCTCCGGCTCTGTTATTGATTTTCAAATCAAACACTTAACCGTGTAGAGAGATCCAGTGCGAGAAAAACAAATGGCCCACTCAAATGAGAAAGATTCTTACAATGCCAAGCCTCCTATTTTTGATGGAGAAAAGTTTGATTACTGGAAAGATAGAATCGAAAGTTTCTTTCTGGGTTATGATGCTGACCTCTGGGACATTGTCACAGATGGATACAAACCTCCAACCTTAAATGGAGCTGAAGTTCCCAGAAGCAAAATGTCAGAAGATCAGAAACGTGAGTTCAAAAATCATCACAAGGCCAGAACTATACTTCTAAATGCTATATCATACAACGAATACGAAAAGATCACCAACAGAGAGACGGCTAAAGACATACTTGACTCTCTGAAGATGACCCATGAAGGAAATTCCCAAGTCAAGGAGACGAAGGCTCTGGCGCTGATCCAGAAATATGAAGCCTTCAAGATGGAAGATGACGAAGCTATAGAAGCTATGTTTTCCAGATTTCAAACTCTTATTGCAGGTCTTAAAGTGCTAGACAAGGGATATACGACTGCAGATCATGTTAAGAAGATTGTCAGAAGTCTGCCAAAGAAATGGAGACCAATGGTTACTGCTCTGAAGTTATCAAAGGATCTGAACAATATCAGCCTTGAAGAACTTGTTAGTTCTCTCAGAAGCCATGAGATAGAACTGGAGGAGGATGAGCCTCAGAAAAGGAACAAGTCAGTGGCGCTGAAGTCCAGACCTGAAAGACGGAAGTCAGACAGAACCAAGGCTCTTCAAGCAGAAACTGCAGACACTGATGACTCTGAACCTGAAGACTCTGATGATGAAGAAGAGCTGTCCCTACTAACCAGAAGAGTTAAGCAACTCTGGAAAAGAAGGAACAACAACAACTTCAGAAGATCAAGACCCAGAGGGGATCGATCAGAGTCAACTTCAAAAGGTAAACCTAATAAAGATATTACCTGTTTTGAATGTAAAGAAACAGGTCATTACAGAAATGAATGCCCCAAGCTGAAAAAAGATAACCCTAGAAAAGAAAGCTTCAAGAAGAATACCTTCAGAACAAAGAAAGGATTAATGGCCACCTGGGACGATAGTGAATCAGGATCATCAGAATCTGACTCTGATGAACAAGTCAACGTAGCATTTATGGCTACCACATCCAGCAGCTCAGATGAAGAATCTGAAGAGGTATTTTCTGAACTTTCTAGATCTGACTTAGAATCATGTTTATCAGAAACTCTTACCTCTCTTCAGAAATTAAAACAAAAAGTTAAAAACATTAAAGGTCTTCTTAAAGCAAAATCTGAAGAGTGTAGTAAACTTGAGACAACAATTCTAACAAGAGATGATACAATCATGTCTTTAACGTTAGAAAGAGATGAAGCTAAAACGAAAAGCTTAGAATTAGAAGAAGTGTTGTCTCATGCACCACAAACTTCAAATGAAATTATTTATAAATATGAAGAAGCCTTTCAACAATTTCTGAAGAATGGGATAAATAGGAGTATTATGGCATCCATGATTTATGGAGTAGGTCAGAATAATAAAAGGGGAATTGGGTATGATTCTGAGGAAAATAAAACCTCTACCAGTAACCAAATTAAATCGCCTTTTTCATACCACTATACACACACACAAGAACACAAATTTAAAAATGCTAGAAGACCCAAAGTTGTAAGAAACTCTGGGAAAACTAATCTGAAAGGACCCAAGAGATTCTGGGTACCGAAAGATAAGATTATCTATGTTGCAGATATCCTATGCAGCAAAGTTCAGACACCAGTCATGGTACCTGGACTCTGGATGCTCGCGACATATGACGGGAAGAAAGTCTATGTTCCAAAGCCTGGAACTTAAAGACGCTGGCTTCGTAGGCTTTGGAGGAGATCAGAAAGGAAGGATCAGAGGCTCCGGAACTATTGGTAACGGTACTCTTCCCTCTATATCTGATGTTCTTTATGTAGAAGGATTAATGCATAACTTGTTATCCATAAGTCAATTAAGTGATAACGGTTATGATGTAATCTTTAATCAAAAAACGTGTAAAGCCATTAATCAGAACGATGGCTCTGTCCTTTTCACAGGCAAGAGGAAAAACAACATTTATAAAATAAATCTTTCTGATTTAAAAGATCAAAATGTTAAATGTTTAATGTCAGTTCACGAAGAGCAATGGGTATGGCATAGACGCTTAGGCCACATTAGCATGAGGAAACTTTCTCAGCTAACTAAACTTGAGTTAGTCAGAGGCCTACCTAAACTGAAGTTTTCTTCAGATGCTCTGTGTGAAGCTTGTCAGAAAGGAAAGTTTTCAAAAACATCTTTTAAAAAGAAAAATGTTGTTTCTACCTCCAAGCCTCTGGAGCTTCTTCACATTGACTTATTTGGTCCTGTGAAAACAGCATCAGTCAATGGAAAGAAGTATGGACTTGTAATCGTTGATGATTACAGTCGCTGGACATGGGTAAAATTCCTAAAGCACAAGAGTGAGTCTCACTCTGTATTCACCAGTTTCTGTTCTAAAGTGCAAAAAGAATTTGACTCTAAAATTGTTAGAGTCAGAAGTGATCATGGTGGAGAATTTGAAAATAAAGATTTTGAAGAATTATTTGACTCTAATGGAATATCCCATGATTTCTCCTGCCCTAGAACTCCACAACAAAATGGAGTTGTAGAGAGGAAGAATAGGACACTCCAGGAGATGGCCAGAACCATGATCAATGAAACAAATGTAGCAAAGCACTTTTGGGCAGAAGCTGTAAATACAGCGTGTTACATTCAGAATAGAATCTCTATTAGACCTATTCTGGATAAGACTCCCTATGAACTGTGTAAGGGAAGAAAACCCAACATCTCATATTTTCATCCTTTTGGATGCATTTGCTTTATATTAAATACTAAAGAACATCTGAACAAGTTTGATTCCAAAGCACAAAAAGGTATTATGTTAGGATACTCAGAACGCTCTAAAGGCTACAGAGTATACAACACAGAAACCAAAATTGTGGAGGAATCAATTCATGTTAGATTTGATGATAAGCTTGACCCTGAAAAGTCAAAGCTAGTTGAAAAGTTTGCAGATTTAGAGATCACTCTGGTAGAATCTGAGAAAACTCCAGAAGCAACTGTCACTCCAGACTCTGAAGAAATTAAATCTCCAGAAATTCCAAGGAAAGTCAAGAGTCGTAGCAACGTATCTGAAGATTTGATTTTGGGAAACAAAGATGAACCTGTTAGAACCAGATCTACCTTCAGAACTTCTGAAGATATTCCTCTGGGACTAGTGTCTCTGATTGAGCCTACGTCCTGTGATGAAGCTCTTCAAGATAATGATTGGGTGGCAGCTATGCAAGAAGAGTTAGATCAATTCTCCAAGAATGATGTCTGGGATCTCGTTCCTAAACCCAGAGGCACTCATGTCATTGGAACCAGATGGGTTTTCAGAAACAAACTGAACGAGAAAGGAGAAGTTGTCAGAAACAAAGCACGACTGGTAGCTCAAGGTTATAGTCAACAAGAAGGTATTGATTATAATGAAACTTTTGCTCCAGTCGCAAGGTTAGAGTCTATTCGTCTTCTTGTATCATTTGCTATTAATCACTCTATAAAATTATACCAAATGGATGTCAAGAGTGCATTTCTAAATGGTTATATTTCAGAAGAAGTGTATGTTAATCAACCTCCTGGTTTTGAAAACTCAAATTTTCCAGAACATGTTTTCAAACTTAAGAAATCCTTATATGGACTTAAACAAGCTCCCAGAGCTTGGTATGAACGCTTAAGTAATTTTCTTCTAGAACAAAATTTTATCAGAGGGAAAGTTGACTCTACACTCTTCTGTAAAAACCATAAAAATGATCTCATGATATGCCAGATTTATGTTGATGACATTATTTTTGGTTCTGCTAATATCTCTGTTTGCCAAGAATTTTCTAAGTTAATGCAGGCAGAATTTGAAATGAGTTTAATGCAAGAATTAAAGTTCTTTCTGGGAATTCAAATTAATCAAACTCCAGAAGTCACATACATTCATCAAAGCAAGTACATTAAAGACGTTCTGAAGAAGTTTGATATGTCTGAATGCAACTCTGCAAAAACTCCTATGCACCCAACTTGCATTCTGGAAAAGGAAGAGGTAAGCAACAAGGTTTGTCAGAAGCTCTATCGAGGTATGATAGGCTCTCTTCTCTATCTGACTGCTACTCGTCCTGATATTCTCTTTAGCGTCTGTCTTTGTGCCAGATTCCAATCAGATCCTAGAGAATCTCATTTAACAGCTGTTAAGAGAATTCTTAAGTATCTGAAAGGAACTCCTAACCTGGGCCTGATGTATGAGAAAACATCAGAGTATAGGCTTTCTGGTTATTGTGATGCAGATTACGCAGGAGATAGAATAGAACGAAAAAGCACATCTGGAAATTGCCAGCTTCTGGGAAACAATCTAATCTCCTGGGCTAGCAAAAGACAGTCAACAATTGCTCTATCAACTGCAGAAGCAGAATATATCTCAGCGTCACTGTGCACAACTCAGATGCTCTGGATGAAACATCAGCTAGAAGATCTACAAATCTTTGAGAGTAACATTCCTATCTTTTGTGATAATACTGCTGCTATTTGTTTAAGTAAGAATCCTATTCTACATTCCAGAGCCAAACACATAGAAATTAAACATCATTTTATTAGAGACTATGTTCAGAAAGGAATAGTAACGCTGAAGTTCATTGATACAGAACATCAATGGGCAGATATCTTTACTAAGCCTCTGGCTGAAGATAGATTTCGTTTTATATTAGAAAATCTGAACATTAAAAATTGCCCTGAGTAAAATATGGCTCTGAACATGTAAAATAAGACTCTGATAAAAACAAATACACTTCTGCCTCTGACTCTGATACTTCTACATTGTTAAGAAGATATCTGAGTTAGAAATCTTCAGAACCAATCTCTTGGTATTCCTGAAGATCAGATACATCAACACGTGGAACTCTGAAGCGTCAAACCTTAGAACTTCTAGACAGCTGTCAAGAAATTCAAAAGGCAGACGTTTGAGTTTTTCCTCGAGCAGTGTGCAAACTGTGGGATTAGACATTCATTTATGAGCTGTAATCATTTTTCCCCCCAAGCGTGCCATTTTGAGTTTTGTGTCTAACGCTGGTATGTGTGTCGTTTTGCATGCGTTTTTTTTTTTTACTTAGGTATATAAACACTTTTCTCACATTTCACACACTTATCACTCTTCACTCACTCTTAAACCCTAAACCCTCTCTCGAAGTTTTCTCTGCAACTCCTTCAGTTCTTCATCTTCTTCATCAATTTTTCTTCATGAATCCTCAAGAGCAAGAAGTTTTTAACTTCTCCCAACAAATGGAAGCCAGTTCCAATCCCCAAACCTCAAACACTCAAACACCCATGGTTATAGGCGTCACCACGACCCCAGTCTACAAAGAACCTCACATTTTGGAACGTGAACGCCACATTCATCTTTCAACTCCCTTTGAAGGTTTGGATGTACTGTGTGAATCGCTGGTGGATTTTGAGAACTTAAGAAGAAACGGTGTTGATCTTACTGAAGATCTTCACAAGCAAGGTTGGGAAAACTACTTCAACAGGCTTTATGGTCCCATTTACCCTCTCCTTGTCAAAGAGTTCTGGAGATGTGCAGATGCTGATGACCAGTTCATTGTCTCGTTTGTTCTGGGTGTGAAGATTGTCATCACTGAAGCATCAATTGCTTCCTTGCTAAACATGGAGAAAGCTGGAGGTAAAAGGATTTACAATATTCCTCCAAGGTCAAAACGCATCACTGAAGTCATCAACCCTACAATCTTCAAACCTAATGTTGAAGGAAACCCCTCTAAGAACAAGGAGCTTCATCAGAACCTCCGAGTTTGGCTGAAGATTATTCTGGGAACAATCCATCATCGTCCAGCCTCCAACTCTTCAGATTACATAAATGCTGATCAGAAATGCATCCTTTACTATATTCAGAAGGGTATCCAGATCAACCTCCCTGTTCTCCTCTTCAGATATCTGAGGGATTCAGTCAGAGAAACGAGGAATAATATGAAGCCCAGATCCTACATTCCTCTGGGAAGATTGCTCTCTGATGTCTTCATTGAGCATGGCTTGGTAGATGATCTGGAGAAGACCAGATGTATGGATGATCTGGCAATTGATGTGGGAAAGCCTCTGAATGCCAAAAACCTGAGGAGCATGGGAATCATCAAAGACATTAGAGTCAAGCCAACTATGGATGTGTCCTGGGAATCTCTAAAAGATCAGAGGAAGATGCCTCATGGCCTTGCCAGGTTCTTCAAGAATGAACCCAAGAATGCCATTGCTATCTACCTTCAGGATCGTCTGGATGAAGGCGTTGATATTTCTGATTTCCGCCTTGAAGACTGTCTGGACTCTGTAGAAGATCTTGTCAGATACAAGAGAGGTGTCTCTGAGAAACAGATAGCTGCTGAGGCAAGGAAAGCAAAGAAAGCCAGACTTGGAGAAACCTCTGGCAGCAAAACTTCAGCACCTCTGAATGTCTCTTCTGGTAAGTCTATTCCTCCTGTCTCCTCTGCATCTATAATGGCTTCCTCTAACCCTCTCTCCTCTCAACCAATATATACCACCTCTGAAATACCACCCTCAATCACCAGAACCTCCCAACCAACACCAGCTCTAAACATAGCCAGAACCTTCATTCCTCCCTCTAAACCTATACAAACCCACCAAAGCACTTCTTCTTCTTCATCCTCTGAATATGAATCACCCCCTTACCTTTCTCCTTCTTCTGACCAAGAGTTATCTGATCAAGAGTCCTCTGACCAAGAACACTCTGACCCTAACTCCCCAACAATAGCTGAAATTTATGCTAAAAATTTCGCTCCACAACCCACACGACAATCTGAAGTAACCTCACCCCTCCAAACTTCACTTCCACCACAACAAACAACAACCTTACCCTCTGAAACTCAACCATCTAATCCCTTCACCTCTAATATCACTCCACCATTTATTCCCGCTGTACCTGGACCAGACTCTGACCCATTAGACCTAAATCCACTATATGCTTCATCCCCCAGTCTTCAACCAGACGCAGATTCTGAACTTCAAGCAGAATCTGAACCTCAACAAACTGAACCTCAACCTCTAAATCTCAGCCCTCAAAACTCTCCACCTCATTCACCTGAACCTGAACCTGAACTTACCATACCTACCCTTGAGGAGGCCATTATACAGGTTGCAGAAGCCTCAGTCCAGAAGATCAAGTCTCTGGCTAAAAACTCTGAAGTTAGTGATGATCCTAAATCTGTTAGGACACACTGGAACAGAGTCATTAGTTGGATGACCTCTGAGTCTTATAGGCTGAAGAGTATCTCTGAACAAGTCAGAAATGGCTACATCAGAGACTCTGAGGAAAGACTCCAAGAGAGACTGGCTAGAGAAGCTGAGGCCAGAAGATTAGAGGAGGAAAGATTGGCTAAGGAAGCTGAGGAAGAAGCAAAGAGGTTGGAAGAAGAACGACTGGCAAAGGAAGCAGAACTTCTAAGGATTAAGGAAGCTGAAGCCAAGGCTCAGGCAGATGCAGAAGCCCAAGCTGCTGCTGAAGCTGAAGCTCAGCAGACTCTGATTCAGGGGGAGTCTTCCTCTGCGATCCCTCTGATTCTTAACACTCTGAAAGAGATAAAGCAAGATCAGCAAGAGATCAAGAAAGATCAGAATGAGCTACGTGCCAGGATGGACAAGCAAGATGCTTTGAATGAAAACATCCAGAACATGTTTGCCATGTTGCTTCAGAGACTTCCTCAACCTCCAAACCCTTAGGCACTTAGGATTTTTTTTGTGTTTGCTTGCCTAATGTTTTTGCTTCTGTCTTCTTTTAGCTCTGATATTCTTCTTTGCTTCTGATGTTTTTGACTGCTTTTGTGCCTTTGTGCTTCTGTTTAATGAAATGTTTTTCTCTTTATTATTCTTTTTATTTTTTATGCCTTTTTGATTATGCCAAAAAGGGGGAGAAATTATTAAATAGCTCTGATGAAAATTATGTCTAAAACCTTAAGCATTCTGCAACAATTATAGAAATAGTTCTGATAAAAATAGCTCTGATTAATTAATAGCTCTGATTAAATAACTCTAACATTAAAATTTAAGCTTTTACAGAAAGTTTTCAGAAACTTAATTACTTGGAAAGCTCTGGTAAGAACTTCTGAACTCCCTAGCGCTAACTCAGGGGGAGCTTTTGTCTATCTGATCTAATATTTTTTCATGTTTCTTCTGATAATTTTATTTGTTTTGTCATCATCAAAAAGGGGGAGATTGTAAGAACAAAAATTGTTCTACAACAGATTCCATGATTTTGATGATAACAAAGGATGAAACCAAAAATGGCACCCTAACGAAAAGTTTCTAAGTGTGCAGGGTTCTAAAGAAAGAAGAAACAAATCTGATGATGTCATCAGATGCAAAACAAGATCAGATGCAAAATCTCAAGTATCAGAAGCATCTAAAGTGGAATCTCGTTTCAAGAAGCTCTGACTCTGGACAAAACTGCAAAGTATCAGAAGCATCTGAACATGAAGTAAAGTCTAGAAGCTCTGACTCTGAACAAATGCCTTCTGTAAACTCTGGAAGTTATCAGCGCCATCTGAACTTTCAAGAAATAACATCAGAAGCAAGATTCTCCAGATACACGAAGACTCTAATCAGAATTGTTAATCATGATGAAGTAACGTTTAAGCCAAGTTAAAGTTCTGCAAATGGATTTCCTCAATTAGAAAGAGACGTTAATCTCCACTTCCAAGAGAGAAGATACTAATTGTGGTAAGTAGTCACTTCTAAGAGAAAAAGTCTACTGCAGAAGCTATTAATGGAATGGCGTAACTACATCTCTATATCCAACAGATTCAACGCTACTTCAACTCTACTTCAACTCCTATAAATAGAGAAGAAATCTCATTCAGCATAACAAGAAATCACTAGCCAAAACTATACTGAAATCATATCACGCTCAAGAAAAACATCTTTGTTCTTCAAAGAATTTCACTAAGCTTTTGCTTATCAAGTGAAAAATTTGTTCTTAAGTTTGTAATATTTGCTTTCTTAGAAGCACTCTAGATTACACATCTTGTATCTAATTTTTATTTGATTTCCTCAAGTGACTCTTTGTAGTCTGTAGACTTGAGAGGACTAAGAGATTTTCTTCTCTCTTAGGGGTTGTTTGTAATCTTTCAAGATTAGTGGATTAAGTCCTTGTTGAAGGCGAAATCACCTTGGCCGGGTGGACTGGAGTAGCTTTGTGTTATAAGCGAACCAGTATAAAATCATTGTGTGATTTCATTTTGCAAAAGCGCTTATTTTTCAAACAATTCAAACCCCCCCCCCCCCCCCTTTCTTGTTTTTTCTCACCTTCACTTCTCAATTCGTAGGTATCAATCACTTATATTCATCGGCTCTTCACATGGTTTATGTTTAACGCGGTGTTGACTGCTAGTATAAACTATTAGGGGTTAATCTAGAACGGAAACTTAAGGTATCGGTATAATGGGAATTCAAACTGATCTCGCAAAAGTGATAGATCTAAGGTGTCAGGACGGTATCAATCTTGTTAGATTTTTCTCAGCTTCCTAATAGAACCTATGTAAGACAACCTATATACTCGTAGGGTATGCACTTAACATAAAAACAAAAAAAATTGTTATGGCTAATTAGATAGAAAGAAATAAATGAAAGACAAAAATGTTGTTATGGCTAATTAGAAAGAAACAAATAAATGAAACGGTAAGGATTCCCTCCCACACTTAAATAAAGCATTGTCCTCAATGCGATAAAATAAAGTGAGAAAAGGGGAGAAAAAGGAGGATCACTACTCTTCGCCACGACGTTGGGCTCTACGTGCTCTAACTCTTGCTCGTGCACGTTCACTTCTACCACACTGGGCAGGGTCCAAACCCACATGCTAAGTGTATTCCTGGATGGCATCAACATGATGTGTCAAGGCACGCATGTCTTCGGATAGTTTCGCCATCCCTTGGTCATGTCAGTTTTCATAGTCATGTTGGTCTCTTTGTATTTGATGGATCGCTTGCATCATTTCGGTTTGGCGCTCGTCCATCCTTTGGTTGTGTCGCAACATCTCAGCACAAATGTCTTCCATGGTGGCGGGTCGGTGCTCATTTCTTCGTTGGTTTCGGGAAGATGTCTCTGCAGCATGCTCAGGAGGTGACTATGGCACCTGTCGATCCAACTCTTCTTCAATTTCATCAACTCCATTATTATTAGGATCTTCTTCAATGGGCTCAGGAGCATTCAGATCAAAAATCCAATTTGCCATGTTCTTCGGATCTATACGATTCCTGTTAGGCATAATGACGCATCAGACTATCTTGTTTTGAACCACAGGGTGGTATCTCCCATCGTCTCTGATTTTGATAAGGTGCGAGGAGTGGCAATAGTCGATATTAAGGAACTCGGACGACAAGGAAGGTAAGTTAGCAAGTCTATCTCCCAGATTCAGGCCGAATGCTATGGAAGTGATGATTCCTCCAAAACAAAATGTTGTGTTGCTTCTCATGCAGTTAGCCTGGATGTTGGCCAATAAAAGTGGGGTAGCATTGAACGCCACCGGAGTGAACACACAGTGAAGGAAGAAAAGCTCCTTAGAGTTTACTTTATGGTTGTTGACTCTTCCGAAGACCGTGTGTCCTAAGACTCGGTGGAAATATCTGATAGCCGGGTTGTGAATGTATGTTGCGTTGAGTCCATCCCAGCTTGTGGCGTTAACATTGGTAAGACTGTGCCATACTCCAAATGCTATTTCAGACCATCTGCCAGGGATGTGACAGTGAATTCCATCTCCATGTCGGAAACCAAGTATTTGGGCTTTTGTATTTGGTTCAAAGAATACTCAGTGCCGAACATTTTGAATGTGGCGAGTCCGATGAGAAACTGAGTTGCACCGGGAGGTGTTATGTAGGAGAATGAACTCAAGAATTCCAGGGTCAAAGCTTCATATGTTGGTTATGGGTTGATGCAGAGCTGCGTTAAACCAGAGGTGTTCAACATTCATCCCACACCATCTAAAAGCCCTAACTCCTGCAGACAATCATTATCAACATACCTCGTGGGTTGAACTGAGCGTTGATAGAACCCGAGGTAGTTGTCTCTTTGTCGTTCGACGACCTCTCCCTCTCTGAATATGATAGTTGAAAGGTCGGGAGCAGGTATCTTTTGATGAGCCATGGAGTATGCAAATTGAGGTTTGGTGTAGAAGAAGTCGGTTTCGTGAGTTATAGGAAAGTCACTTGTTTCTGTTTAAATAGGAAGTGATGGAAGGGGTAGTGGAGTGAATAATTGGGGGTTAATGGAAAATTAAATGGGTGTGAATGGGATGGTTATGGTAACAGAAACGATTAGAAGAGGAAGAAGAAGAGGATAGTGCGCATCTGTTTTAATAAAAATAGAACGCACATTCTGGAGGCGTGACGAGCGTCACGTACCTGTTGCGGTCGTAAGACGCGTGACGGTCGTGACGTTCATGTGACGAGCGTCACATGCAACTGTCATATTTTTGCCTACGGAAAATTGAAAAATTGACTGCATGCTTTATGATTAATTTCTAATTGTTTGCATATTATGAGTAAATCATACTGTCAGTACTATAGAAAAAATAGACATTATAATAATTAGAAGAAAGTAAAGACAATAACCGTATAGAAACAGAGTAATAAAACAATAGCAGCAGTATAAATAAAATAGCAGCAGTATGGAAAAATAACAAGACAGTAACAACAGTAAAAGTAACAAAATTGAACTGACAGAGGTAAATTAAATTGATCATAGAAGCAAGAAATAACAATTGTCATTTAGATTAAATGTCAAGACTAAAGTTAAAAGTAACAGTAAGCATTAAAAGAATAATAGCAGTAAAGTGCTCCCTCCCCACACTAAAACATAGCAGTGTCCTCATTGCTTTAATGTGAGTAGGAAAATTCAGCGATCGATGTAATTAGCCATGGTGATGTCCCAAAGAAGCTACAACCTGGTTCAAGTGATCAAACTGTTCGACGGTGACATCCATTAAGCCTAAGACATCAAGGCGCATGCTTTTTAGTTCATCTTTCACATTAGTAATTTCAGTACGGAAACCATCCAAACGGGTAAGAATTATGGTCAGATTTTCGGCATAAGATGGAATTTCTGGTTCATTCAGATTATAGTAGTTTGGAGGGGTTTCAGGGTCAGATTCATCAATAGAGATAGGGTCATCAAAATACTCATAAATAGGTGGTGTCTCAAGAGGTGATGGTGGAGCAATGTGATGTTCATCTAAATCATATAGTCAGTTATTATGGTTATGAACACTCGTTCTCTCATGGTTTGGTAAGGTAAATAGCTGGATAACTTCATTATTAATTAGGTAGTCAAAAGTGTCCGGTCCAAGGTTTCCTAAAATTCTTCGGTAGAAGCAAAAGTCAATATCCATGGGTCGGATAGGTCCAAAAAGTGTATGCTTGTTAAGTGGGTGTCTAAGTCCAATAGCATAAGCTATCATGGTCACTAGGCCGCCTATTAGGGTTGGGGGCACGATTGTTCTGTGCAAGGTTAACAAATTTTTCCATCATGAATGTTACAACATTGACATGTCGACCTTGGTCGACACAGAGTAAGATGAAAAGTTCATCCCTTGGCACTAAGGTGTTGTTCTCTTCTTTTCCAAATAGGGTGTGGACTAGTATTTTGTGGAAGTAACGGATAACAGGGTTGTGTATCGTTTAAGAGTGCATCTGGTGTGGGTCAGGGTGGTGATCTCCAGTTAAACTACCCCAAAAGTAATCCAAGTCAATGTCATTGATTAATTCCTCCTGGCGCGTAGTGAATACAAATGAGCCACTAGGAAATCCTAGAAGGTCAACAAGGTCTCTACGGTTATAAGTGAAATCAATACCAAACTGCCTAAAGGAAATCAACCCTTTGTTGAGACCGTAACCATGCTCGGGTATGTAAACTAGGGAGCTAAGGAATTCTAGGGTAAGCTCACGGTATGTGACAAACCTTCTCTTAATAGCAGCATTCTCCCAACCTAGCTGGTTAAACATAAACAAGATACTATCGTGGATACCTAGCCTATCCATGGTAGGTCCATCATAATATATGGATAAAGCCATGTCCTTCTGAGCTAAATAATCATAACGCCTTCTCTGAACTCTGTCTCTGAAAACTGTATCTACTTGTTGCATGATGAAAATTAGTTACTAACTAGTTTTAAGTTTGCCTGTTAATCAATAGCCAATATTACTAAGTTAGTAACGAAAAATAACAAGTAAGTCACTGCATAGAATCAAGGAAAGGGAGCAAAATAAAAGTAATAATCAAAGAAGGAAAACACTTAAAATGCAAAACAAAAAAATAACAAAATCAATAACAAAATTAAAAAGAGGCGGGTTGTCTCCCACCGAGCACTATGTTTAATGTCGTATGTTTGATAGTAACGTCGCGATATATCAGTTTTGGGGTTGAGCGGGCAACTCTATAAGTCTTAGACTATTTGAATAGTTTTTATTGTCAATATTATGATAATGCTTTAATCGCTGCCCGTTTACAATGAACGGTTCACTATTTCTACCCTTGATTTCTATTGCACCGCTTTTAAAAACTTTAGTAATTTCGAAAGGACCTGACCACCTAGATTTAAGTTTTCCCAGAAAAAGTTTAAGTCTTGAATTAAATAGTAACACTATGTCGCCGACATTAAACTCTTTCCTAGATATACGTTTATCGTGCCATTTTTTAGTTCGTTCTTTGTATATCTTGGCATTCTCATAGGCACCTAGTCTACATTCTACCAATTCGTGAATGTCTAAAATTCGCTTCTCGTCTGCAGAAGTATAATTTAGATTTAGGGTCTTAATTGCCCAATAAGCTTTGTGTTCTAACTCTACAGGGAGATGACATGATTTACCATAGACTAATTTAAAGGGTGTGGTCCCTATTGGGGTCTTGTAGGTTGTCCTATATGCCCACAGAGCTTCATTTAGTTTAGATGACCAATATTTTCTAGATATTCTGACAGTCTTTTCTAGAATCTGTTTGATCTCTCTATTCTAAACTTCGACTTGCCCACTGGTTTGTGGGTGATAAGGTGTTGCTACACGGTGTCCGACTCCATACTTCAAAAGAAGTTTTCCAAAGGTATTTGATATGAAATGGGAGCCACCGTCACTAACTACTAGTTTTGGCACACCGAATCTAGGAAAGATTACGTTCTTGAACAGCTTAATCACTACTCGTGTGTCATTTGTCGGAGAAGCTACAGTCTCGATCCATTTTAAAATGTAATCGACAGCTACGAGTATGTACTTATTACCAAAAGAAGACGGGAATGGTCCCATGAAGTCAATCCCCCACACATCAAAGACTTCCACTTCTAAGATGCCTGTTTGTGGCATTTCGTCGCGTCTTAAAACGTTACCCATGCGTTGGCACCAATCACAATTTATAACCGTATTATGGACATCTTTCCATAGAGGGCCAAAATAGGCCAGATTGTAAGATCTTAGCACAAGTTTTTTAAGTGCTTGCGTGCCCATCATAGGGAGCGGAATGGCAATGAGAGATTATATCGTCTATTTCATCCTCAGGAACACATCGACGAAAAATACCATCGACACCTCTCTTGAAAAGCAGAGGTTCATCCCAGTAGTACTGTTTTAGATCATGAAAGAATTTCTTCTTTTGTTGGTATGATAGGTCTGGTGGAAGTGCTACAGTAGCTAGGTAGTTGACAAAGTCATCATACCATGGCAGAGTTATATTCGTATGAATTTCTTCCACGGATTCTTCTATTTTTGTATCAATTAAGGTTAGCTCAGACATGTCGCTTTCCATTTGGGATATAAGTCGTTTGTAAGGGAAATCATCATTGATTGGAACTTGTTCAGGCTTGTTCCCTTCGATTCGTGATAAGTGGTTTGCTACTACGTTCTCAGTACCTTTCTTATCTTTTATTTCTAAGTCAAATTCTTGTAAGAGTAGGATCCATCTTAAGAGTCTTGGTTTGGCATCCTTCTTACTTAGCAAGTATCTAATAGCAGCGTGATCAGTATATATGATGATTCTCGCTCCTACTAAGTAAGAACGGAATTTGTCTAAAGCGAACACAACAGCTAGAAGTTCCTTTTCAGTGGTGGCGTAGTTCATTTGGGAAGGATCTAAGGTTCTACTTGCGTAGTAGATCGCATGAAGTTTTTTATCCTTCCTTTGGCCTAGCACTGCGCCTACGGCATAGTCACTTGCATCACACATGATTTCGAATGGTAATCTCCAGTCAGGTGGTTGCATGATAGGTGCAGTGATTAAAGATGTTTTTAATTTTTCAAATGTTGTTAAACATTTCTCATCAAAGATAAAGTCAACGTCTTTCATTAATACACCAGTCAATGGTTTGGTAATTTTCGAGAAATCTTTGATAAAGCGTCGGTAGAAACTGGCGTGTCCTAAGAAGCTTCGTATTTCTCGTACGGTTTTTGGAGGTTGAAGATTTTCTATAATTTTGATCTTAGCTTTGTCTACTTCAATTCCTTTATCAGATATTACGTGTCCTAGCACGATTCCTTGTTGGACCATGAAATGGCATTTCTCCCAATTCAATACGAGATTCACCTTTACGCATCTTTCAAGTACCATTTCAAGGTTTGATAGACATCCTTAAAAGCTTTGCCCACAATTAGAAAAATCGTCCATAAAGACTTCCATAATGTCGTCTATAAAGTCAGCGAAGATTGACATCATGCATCTTTGGAATGTTGCAGGAGCATTGCATAGTCCAAATGACATTCGTCGATAAGCAAATGTACCATAAGGGCACGTGAAGGTTATTTTCTCATGGTCATCAGGATGGATAGGAATTTGAAAGAATCCTGAATAACCGTCTAGATAGTAGAAGTGGGAATGCTTAGCCAATCGTTCAAGAATTTGATCAATGAAAGGTAGAGGAAAATGATCCTTTCGAGTGGCTTTGTTCAGTTTCCTATAGTCGATGCACATTCTACTTCCGGTAACAACTCTTTGTGCTATAGATTCTCCCTTCTCGTTCTTAACAACTATAACACCCCCTTTCTTGGGTACTACATGAACGGGGCTAACCCATTGACTATCGGAGATCGGATATATGATTCCTGCATCTAATAACTTCTTTACTTCCTCCTTGACTACAGTACTTAAGATTGGGTTGATCCTTCTCTGGTGTTCTCTAGAGGTTTTACAATCTTCCTCTAGCATAATGCGATGCATACAGATAGAAGGACTTATTCCTTTTAGATCAACGATGTTGTAGCCTAACGCCGTTGGATATTTTCTTAAGAAATCTAGTAACTTTTCAGTTTCAATATGTCCTAAGTCTGCACTGACTATTACTGGTCTTTTGAGTTTAGTGTTTAGGAATTCGTATCTTAAGTTCTTGGGTAGTGTTTTTAATTCTAAGTCTTGTAGGTGTTTAATTGGTTGCATTGTATGGTAAAACACTAGCTGGAGTCTAATGTCTTGACTGATGTCATGACATGCTGTGAAGGTGTTTGTGTGACTGCATTGTAGGTTAGAATATCTAGCTGTACTCAGATGTCTTGACTGATGTCATGACACACTTGAGTAGTTTACTGCAGGATTAGCTAATACAGGATTTATTGAATGTCAAAGTGGATGTGGTGACATTCATCCCTGTCAGCAGATACTGAGGAATAGAACAGTTGGTGTTCTGTTAGAACTCAATATTTATTTTCAGTCTGGTTATCAAGGAAATACCAGATCTGGCATAAGGCCTACTGTCTGAATGTCAAACTGGATGTTATGACATTCATCATTGACAACATATACTGAACAATAGACAGAGTGGTGTTCTACTACCCTTCAGTATGTTTATCAGTCTGTTCTTCAAGAGGATAACAGAACTGACTTAAGGCTAAATGTGTAAATGTCAAATTGGATGCTTTGACATTTATTAATGTAAGCTGTTACTGTAGAATGGACAGATTGGTCTTGTACAGTTCAGCAAATTTGTACAGTCTGTTTTCAGGAAAAACAGACTTAGCATATGGACCTTGATGTCAAGCTGAATGTTGTGACATTCATTCCTGACAGCATATGCTAAATTGTAGGTTGTTTAGTTTTTCTGTTTCAGCTTTTTCTCAGGCTATTCTTCAGGGATTCAACAGCTGAGAGAAAATCCAGGAAATCAACAACCAAGCTATATTTAATGAACCTAACAAATAGCCTATTTGTTAGTAACCTAGATATGGAATTTAGGGGAACTCGTGTGTCCTTAAATTCAGGAGAATACAAGTACAAGGCCCAAGTACTGCAATATAAAAGGAAGTCATTCCTTCATTCAGAACTGGGGATTTTGAGGCGTGAAGATTTAGTGTGTCCATCATACTTCACTGCTGTATTTTTGTGAGTCTTGTATTAGACATATCTTGTAAGCCAAGCTATTATCACATAGATGATTGCATTGGTATAGGTTGTTCATTGAGTTGTAAGTGTTGTGTCACTCTAAGCTTTTAAGCATGAGTGTTGTGTATCTTGATTAAAGTTGTTAAGCACAATCAAGAGTTGTTTGAAGTGTGTCTTCAAAATTGTCTTTAATATTGATTAAAGGTAGTAATCACTGAGGTGATTGAGGGGGAGTGAGTAGGAACTCTGATCTTCGTGTAAGATTGAAATTGCATTGGGTAGGTATTAAGTGATAGGGTTAAACAGTTGGTTTAAGGTCTGAATTAATACTACTAATAGTGGATTTCCTCCCTGGCTTGGTAGCCCCCAGACGTAGGTCATGTTGGACCGAACTGGGTAAACAATTACTCGTGTTATTTACTGCACTTACTGTTTTCTGCATAATCCCTGTCTGCGCAGAATTGGATGTCATAACAACCCGTGTGACATCGAAAGTCTGTTAACTAGAATTTCAAGTCTGGTTTCTTCGGGCATGGTATGTGATTAGGTGTAAGTGTTAAGCATTCGCTTAGACTGTCATTTTGGTATGGTTCACGCCAATTATCATCTTCAAATATTGGAGGGATTTGGATTTTCATTATATCAGGATATGTGGTTTCTTGCATCTCCATCTCTCTTACGCATTCGTCTATGACATCAAGTAGATAACAAGTATCGTCTATAGTTGGCGCTTGTAAGAATTGTGTCAAGATGAATTCAACTTTTTCTTCTCCAACTTCGAATGTTAGCTTACCTCTTTTCACGTCTATTATGGCTCCGGTGGTAGCTAAGAATGGCCTTCCTAATATAATAGGTGTAGTGGCATCTTCTTTGATGTCCATGATTATGAAGTCGGTAGGAATGTAGAATTGTCCTACAAGTACTGGGACATTCTCTAGTATACCAACAGGATATAAGCTAGTTGAACAAACATCTTGGTTGGTCTTAATTCTCCCATCTTGAGCCTTTTACAGATGGATAAGGGCATTACACTAATGTTGGCTCCTAAGTCGCATAGAGCTTTGTCTATGACGAACTTTCCAATGACACGGGGTATGGAGAAACTACCTGGGTCTTTTAGTTTGGGAGGCATGTTGTTTTGGATTATTGCGCTACACTCAACAGTAAGTGTAACTGTTTCGTTATCCTCGATCTTTTTCATATTGGATAGGATCTCTTTAAGAAACTTGGCATATGAGGGCATTTGTGTGATAGCTTCTGTAAAGGGTATTGTGATGTTTAGTTGCTTCAGAAGTTCAATAAATTTCTTAAATTGCCCTGCAGTTTTAGAATTTGCGAGTCTTTGAGGATACAGAATGGGTGGTTTATAAGGTGGTGGAAGCACATAAGGTTTTTCTTTCTCTTCGGACTCTTGCGTATTATCTTCCTTCTCCTTTAGTTCACTTACCTTCTCAGTCTAGTTCTTTTCCACTTCTCAATATAACAACATTTACATGTCCTTTTGGATTAGGTTGTGGTTGTCCAGGAAATGTGCCAGCAGGAGCAGCAGTATATGCTTGTTGTTGAGCCACTTGTGAAATCTATGTTTCAAGCATTTTGTTGTGGGTGGCTAAAGCGTCTACTTTGCTTGCTAATTGTTTAAGTTACTCACTAGTGTGTATGTTTTGGTTCAAGAAATCTTTGTTTGTTTGAGCTTGGGTAGCTATGAAACTTTCCATCATTAGTTGAAGGCTGGACTTCCTAGGAATGTTAGGAGCATTAGTAGCTTGCTTTTGATATCCAGGTGGAACAACAAGTGCTTGTCAAGGTGCATACAAGGCATTGTTGTTCTTGTACGAAAAGTTAGGATGGTTTTTCCAACCTGGGTTATAGGTATTCGAATAAGGGTTTCCTTGTGCATAATTTACTTGATCAGTGGAGACTCCTACTAATATCTGACATTTTGGTGCAGTGTGTCCAAGAATTCCACATAACTCACCGTTTGGAGTTACGGCAGCCACGGTGGCTGCCGGTGGTACGGTCAAGTTGTCTAACTTTTGAACAAGGGCATCTACCTTTGCATTGACGTGGTCAAGGCTACTGATTTCGTACATTCCACCTTTTGTTTGGGACTTTTCTACTGGAGTTCTTTCATCTTCCCATTGGCAATGGTTTTGGGCATGTTTTCAATGAGTTGATAGGCTTCGTTGTATGGCTTGTCCATAAGTGCATCGCCCGCATCAGCGTCTACTGTCAATCTTGTGTTATACAGAAGCCCATTATAAAATGTGTGAATGATCACCCAGTCTTCGAGACCATGATGTGGACGTATCCTCATCATGTCTTTGTATCTCTCCCATGCATCGTAGAGAGATTCTGCATCTTTTTGTCAAAATCCATTGATTTGAGCTCTCAGCATAGCAGTTTTGCTCGGCGAAAAGTATCGGGCTAAGAAAATGTTCTTCAGTTCTTCCCATGTAGTGACTGAGTTGGATGGCAAGGATTGCAACCAAGCCCAAACTATGTCTCTTAGAGAGAAAGGAAAAAGGCGTAGTCTTATCGCATCTTGAGATACACCATTCGCCTTCACAGTGTCTGCGTACGGCACAAACTTGGTCAAATGTTCATTAGGGTCGTCCGTAGGATTTCCAGCAAATTGATGTTGTTGGACAACTGATAACAATGAGGGTTTCAACTCGAAATCGTTTCGATGGATAGCAAGGGAAGCAATGTTGTTGTGAGGGTCTTGTTGGGATGGGGTAGTGTAGAACTTAAGAGGACGATTATGGGGTCCTACTGCAGCCATGGTTGGTTTTTCAACTGGTTCAGTAGTAGGAAAGAAGATATCGGGAATATTGTACCTTCATTGGTACTCTAGTATTCAGCGTCTTAAATATAAGAAACACTCTAATTCTACGATTGGTGGTACTAAGTTTTTGCCTTGTGAGCGAGTACTTGGCATAAAATCGAGAAATAAGGGAAAGGAAATTAGGTTTTGCCTCAATCTATACTGCGCAACGAAAGAATCGCACTATTTGACTAAATAAGTCCCCGACAACGGCGCCAAAAACTTGATACGAGTCGTGACTGTATATAAAATATAGTCTATCGGATACTTAACTGAAAGTGCTCAGTCTAGTCGTTTAGTTTTAAAAGATATCGAACTCACAGGGATCGATGGTCAAACTAATGCTATCGATGTTACTATGTTCACTCTTTGTTTGTGAGTTCCCTTGATACCATTATGTTGGTGCAAGTTATACTTTTCATCACATTCAATCTCTATTATTTTCGTGGTTCCACAAACTACGAATGCTCTGACTTTCTTATTGCACAATCAGAATATGTAGGCACGAGGATGCGAATCCTTGGCGAGCATATTCCTAATTAATATTTCGTCCGCATTAGGGCACCATTCATATCTTTCATGATTCATCATCTACCTTCAATCATTGAACCACTCACCCCAGTGACACATTATTGCTTTGAAACCAAATACAGTTTTCTTTGGAAGTCCATATATACCCTTTTAGGACGATATAGCGGCAGTCCGCATTTGTACCTAGAGTTGTTTGTCTAGTACACAAACATTTTGTTCCTTGTTTTTTTGGCTAAGACGTAGTTCCCCTCTATTGCACAAATTCCATATCTCTTATGGATTCCAATATACCCTGGCCTTTGGTTCCAAATTATACCTCTTCAGTCACTTATTACCAAATCTGCAATTTTGTGACTTAGGTCATTCATTCCATTCATCTCCATGATGCATTCATATTCTACCTTCATTCACTTAATGTGATATACCCTATCTTTGAGCCAAATGCAATATTTCTTTGAGCTCCATCGTGTATCTCTTTATGAACTAAGAGTTATTTGTGCTGTCAAACCAAACACTTAATTCCTTTATTTTTGGTTGTTCCAATACAGTGACACCATGTCGTAGGCCCCTCACTTGTTGGTTCATACCAGTTTACTCTTGGGTTCATATTTTCACCCCTTGTTGGAGTTCAAATCATATTATCCTTTGGTTTAGACCATAATTGTTATCACACTTCTTTTCATCTCCCACCCCTAGTTATATGAACTACGAATCTCTGAATTCTTCATTGCACTGTGAGGATACGTAGGCATTAGGGCCCCATTCCACACCGAGCACTTTATCTATTTTCTTTCTTTTCCCTTATTCTTTCGCTAGTAATCCTTGGATATAGCACCCATTCGAGCAAGAACAATCAAAACGTTTCCCATGGAGTACCATGGATGTTATGGGTGCTAATACCTTCCCCTTGCATAACCGACTTCATTACCCAGCATATCTCTTTCCCCCGGGTTTTATCGATGTTTTCCCTTTCCTTCGAGAATAAATAAAGTTCGATGGCCACTATGTTGTATGTTCGAGCGTGCGACACGTTCGGGTATATTTCCACTAGCTTCAGGGAATACTGTTAATGTTGTATTTCATGTTGCTTATGGTTATAATTGGAACTATAAGTATTGTTGTTGTTGCATTACTTTGAATGTCATGCATTATTTTGTGTCAGTATGTTGAAAGAGGTGAGACACAGGTTCAGAAGTGGGGACCAATGATCCTCTGGGGTTCAGAAGTGGAGACCCATGATTCAGAAGTGGGGACCCAGTTAGAATTAAGAACTATTGTTGAATGGATGGATCAATAGCAAACATTTGATGTCTAAATTGGTATCACATGCATAGAATCGGGTTGTGAGTCACATTACATACATAAAGGCTATGTGAGTTGAATTGTTATGTTGGTGTGTAAATTGAATGTGTGTTGTTGATTTTGTGATTTAAGCTACCCTTATATTATTTTACACCATTAATATATTTGAGCATATTTTCACCCATTTGTTATTTGTTTTGTGTTGTTAGTACAATATTATACATATACTCATGAGGAGTAAGTGTTGTTGTGAGTTGGAATAGGACTATGAAGTTCTCTTTGTTTTCTTTATTATTTTATCTTTGTTTAGTTGGAAATATTGCTCTGATTTGTAACATCGGGGAATAGGTCATTTGAATTGTTTTTGAGTTAATGTTTGAATTTTGTAAATTTTGTTAATTACTTCATTTGAAGAGATATTGGAATTTTATATTAATTATTTTGAATTCTGTTCAAAGTCTTAAAATTAATTGAAAAGCATGCATATTATGTTGAGTAGCATTCTAAAATGTTGATTTTATTCCTTTAAATTAAGTGTTTAGGTTTTAAGGTGTTACAATTACCATCACGACTATAGCGGTCGTGTTTGGGATTGGGGTTAGAAGAAATAGGCCTAGCTAGTTGTGGACTTAAACTCAAAGAACTGGTTTTATGTTCCATGGTTTTTTTCAATGTGTTCTCACATACCATATGAACTAGGGAAAAAAATAAAGATGGTAAATAAACACATAAATCATAACACAAAACGAATTAATAATAATAACACACCAAGCATGGAAATGGCTTCATTACTTTTGGAAGATAAAAGGGAAAAAATTTATACAACAAGGTGGATCCTCTTATTCAGAGACTCTATGTAATTTCTTATCCTCCTAAAATAATTTGTGTCTCCACCTTTGAGGTTTTTTCAAGTACGATACGCAAATCCCCTATTTGTGTATTAAAATGATCATCAGACAAACATCAATTACGTGTGGTATACACCTCGTATTGACAAAACATATTGCCTCATGTGAAACCTTAGTCAATGGATACATCAATACAAACCACCAATGAAATCCAAGGGTGTATGCGGTTGAAGTTTTAAAATAAGAAATAATGAATAAATATAACTAAGCCTTGAGTATTTCTAGAAAATTCCCATAAACACACATAACTATTGAACATCCAAATCAGTATACATGGATCACGACTCAAATTAAATGAGGTTCACTTAGTTTTCCAAGATGAAATGTTCAATAGGAACGGCATGCCCACCTTAGGGATACTCAGAAACTTCACCAATGGGTACCCACTCAGAAAGAAGTACATTAAACATCCACATTCTCCCTTAGAATTCCGCATTTCGCCACCTACCTAAAACTATTTTTTCCTCAAGTAGATCCTCCATGGAAACGATAAGCGTTGAGGAAAAACTAGGGGAGGAAAACGGGCATATGCCCACATCGTTTAGTCTGCCCCATGGAAACCCATAAAAAGGGGTAGACTGACATAATAGAGATGGGGGCTAAAACATTGGCACGCTCCACACAAAAATGGGGTAAGTCAAGGCAGGCTTGTTGGCTCTTCACCCCTTACGCCTAAAAATGGGGAAAATCCATGTATGCCCAGTTAATGCTTGCATCCACTAAAGCCTGCAATAAATGAGGCAGACATAGTAGAAGATGTGGGACTAAAACCTTGGTCTGCCCCGTAAGAAATTGCGGGCAAAACAGGTATATCCTCAGATTGGGCTTGTTTTGGGCCCCCTAGAAAAACCTAAAGGGGGAAGGAGAGTTTTTGAGTGCATCATCATTGTTGGAAAGGGAAAAGGGGAAAAAGATTCCAAGATATCCCCACACACGTACAAAACATACATCCTCAGAGCCTTACAACACAAAACAAAAAGAAAGTAATACCTATCATAAATGTATACGCCGACAAAGAATGCAAAAACAACAAGAATTAAGCATAACTAACGCCTAGAACGAAGCTTTCAAAAAGGTGAAATTCCAATTCAAAAAGAGTTGGTACCTCAAGGATAACGTCAGTTCTCTATGAAGGAGAATTTTGAGCCAACACACGTTGGGGAGCATAAGAAAGCAAAAGAAAAACACTGATGAACGATAATAATTCCTATTTATAAAAAAACGAGTGACAGAAACCAATCATAGAAAGCAACATGGAAGTGAGAGAATTCAATACACAAACATTTCCCCTCATAACAATTATTATACATAGATATAGGAATAAGAAACATTAAATGCGCCTCAAGCCTAAAATTCTTAAATTCTTAAGGACATGCCTACAGACACATTTGAAAATCTAGAGAGATGTAAAAAGTCATGAGTATAACAACTAAAATGACCTTAACAAGTTAAAAATATTTTTAGCATGTTGATATGGCTTTCCGTCCTCTAAAGGTACCAACTTGTACACTCCTCCATTAATCGAAAGTACCGACGTACGATGTCTCAACCAATTGAATGTATCAACATATTTTGTCTTTTGTCAACCAACAGAATAACCTCATAACAAGCTTCAAAGAACATGTGGAGTCAATTTTGTACTGATCAAAGATATTTACTAAGAAATACAAAAGTATACGAATCCCCTTCTATGAATCACTCCACATAAGACACAACGACAAACAATAACCTGGCTTCATTATACCTGACTTAAGGGTTACTTTTCGGCCCGATCATAAGGCCTAGTTAGTTGCAATCTAGCCTAATATAGCATTTTCTAAAACTTTAATGTATGAAGAGTTTATTCCCCATCAGATCATATAGACACAAAATAGTGACGTTGTCACAGTGATAACATGTCGAATATGTCCTTTTTAACTGTAATCCACATGAAGGTTTTAGGACTACATGACATGTGATGGAAATCTCCTAGAGTGACATCTGATCATAAGAAATCGTTGAAGTGGGAGTATCAGGTACGCCACGAATAATCTTTTGACATTTCTCCGTTCCTTTGGACAACATCCCAACATAGAAAGTTCTAGGTCCTTGAAACCCTAGAACCTTGCTATAAACGGTCAATCAACGTGTCACATAAAGGTAGACACTTTTTAACCTTAAAATACCTCTCACCTTCGACAATAACTGACTTAGGTGTCAGAGTGTCTGCAGGTACCTCCTACGCAAGGCCAGAACATCAAGACACCATTCACATACTAGAGTTCACCTAGGCTCACTATCTCGCTTGTGGGCATCTTAGGTATTTGCAAGATCATAACATATCATAAGATGTTTCGTGTTTTCATAAACTCTTCAAAACAATCTCACAATTCATCGTGGTTTATATATTAGTAGATAAACTCAAATAAATCAATTAAGACAAATACTTAGTATATTAATAAATAGCAATAAGTAGAACATCCCATTAATTGGAAAATAGAAGATCATTTCAAGTTCAAAGTTCTTGAAAACTAGCAGCAACAAACTAAATATACTTGATTCACACACACACAGATATGCATACTCTTCAAACATGAAAACTTTAATTGCTTGAATGTCTTCAAGTTCATGCTGGTGCTTTGACAGTAATAGATGGGAAATCCATCACCACAATCTTCTCAAGAGCAGGTGAAAATACCTTGGAGAACTCAACATGATTAGGGTGAACCTCAAATGCATTCAAAGCCTCTTTCTCATTGAATGTCATCAAAAAGGCATGAGTAAAACCTTGTCTCAGCATGTCATGGCTTTCAATGTCTTTCCCCCTATATAACAAATACAAACATAACATGCTAAATAAGAACAATCACATATAATGAAAAGAAAGAGAAAAAAAAAACTCATGGTTTTACCATTCAAAGGACTTGACATGGTCAATCCCAGAAACCATCTTCTCCAAATCTTGGATGAGTTCTTCAACTTTGACACCATCCTTGAACTTAACAATTACATAATGATTGTAAGTCCCCATGACTGCAATACAATTTTTTATGAACCAAAACCAGTTCCTAGTAACCAAATATATAGGTAAAAAAACAACAATGTGAACATTTTACAATTTTTCTGTCAACTCTCACAGTCACTATCTGACAATAATGTCAGATCCTTATGACTAATTTCACCCCTCTTTTTTGGTGGGAATTAATTACTGAACAAGTTTTAGGAGACAAAGTTCACAGCTAAATATTAGGAAAGATACCATTACTTTTTATATATAGACCCACCATTTTGTAAATTTCTTCTCCATGTCTTACACTATAATTTGTCTGATGTTATTGTCGTTGCACGTGAATGAGTGAGAAGACCCTTGATGTTTGTTTGAATACGAAAAACTAACCAAGACTCTGAAGAGACTAATATATAGATATCAATAATAATTTAATAAAATAAAAGTGATTCAATATAATTAGTGTCAAACACTTATTATTTTTAAGTTGTATTTATGTTGTTAAGATTATTCGGAGTCTCAGATTATTTAGATGTATGTGTTTTAGACATATAAATATGTGAGGGCAGCTTTATTCTATAAATTAGTTTTTAAATGAGTTTCATGTCCATTTAATATTTATATCATAGTTAAATATATAAATCTTGTAACTTTTTCTATCTTGTAATCAAAATATTCTCTTATTATTTAATATTTTTTATTTTCTTATACGTGATTTCTATCAAAAAGAGTAATATAGTATCATAGATTAGTGATAATTATTTTGCTATATTTTTTTATTTGTTCATATTTAATATTTCTTTATTTTCTTTTTTTATTGTTTCCTTTCTTTTTTGGAGTAAGGACTAATCTTTTTTTTATAGTATCATACATTAATAAATATTATCATCGGATATTAAATTTTTGATCAACAACTTACACTCATTTAACTCAACTTTTACTTGTTAATTTCTTTATTTTCTTCTTGTTTATGATACAACCAATCTTCTCATTCATCAAAATTCAAGTATGACTATTTCATTTTCGATGCTAATTTATTTCTTCAACATGTTAATTTCATAAACCTTCTAAGGAAAAAATAATTCAACAATTTTTTAATATTATTTAGAAAAAAAAATATTAAAAAATTTATTATAATTTAATTTTAGGTTATTTTAATTTTTTAAATATAATTATTATTATTATTATTATTATTATTATTATTATTATTATTATTATTATTATTATTAAATAATATTATAAAATTTATTAATACTTTTATTTTA
This sequence comes from Lathyrus oleraceus, assembly GCF_024323335.1. Lineage (NCBI taxonomy): Eukaryota > Viridiplantae > Streptophyta > Magnoliopsida > Fabales > Fabaceae > Lathyrus > Lathyrus oleraceus. The sequence continues at coordinate 306,251,042 of NC_066585.1, read as the reverse complement.
ATTTTTATCCTAATTATTGCCATATTCTATTATTTTATTATTTTTATCATATCCATTAACGTCACATCACTGTCACCTAAGCAAAAGGGGAGAGAACAAAAAAAAAACTTAAGAAATATTAAATTGGGGGACTTAAAAGCTGAATTTTTTTATAAGGGGCTAAAAAATTGAAATAGATGGACTAAAAGTGCATTTAAGATTAAATATAAATAAATATTTTCGTCGGATATTGAACCTTAGATCGACAACTTACACTCATTTAACTCGACCAGTAATTACCAATTTCTTCACTTTCTTCTTGTTTATGATACAACCAATCTTCTCATTCATCAAAACTCAAGGATGACTACTTCATGTTGTAGATGATTTATTTCTTCCACAAGTTCATGATTTATTATTTTCAAAAAGGATGGCAGAGGTAGCAGTCATACGTCACCCTTTGGACGTTGTGGAACCATGTTTTACAGGACATTCAAGAAGTGATCAAAGCTAAAGATGACTATCATGGTTTGCTTTTGATGATGTAATTTTGATGATGACAACTTGGTTTCACTGATGACATATTGTGAAGATGCAAGCATTATGTCAAGCAGTCAAAGATGCATAAGACAATTTTGTTTTAAGCTCTTCCTCCAAATCAACCCTATTGAACTAGGGTTTTGATGATTTCTATCATCTGACGATGGCCCTCAACTTGAATATATCTAAAGCCTCATCTTCAAGAAGATTCAAGCAAGTGTATATATGATTGGTATATTCGACAAAGTCTTGAGACTTCAAAGTGTGAAAGAGAGGAAGTGTGAAAGCTCGCCCAATCGCGTCGAAGTGATCGGTGTTTTGTAAAAACAAAAGGGCATTCTCGTAAAGTGGTATGGCTAAATCACACACACACTAAAACCTGTTTTAAAACCTTTATTTCTCAACAAAAAAAACCTAAAATTGTTTTGGACTCGTGTCAGTTGAATCAGGAACTGTCATAATAATTTTTTACCAATTTTTAAATTTGTCCAACTGATTGGAATATATGCCAAATCGATTGGGTCCGTGAAAATGACGTTCATAATCGATTGTGACAAGGTCTTAAACAAGGGCAATGACTCTCTATTCATTCTTTCCAAAATGAGTCATTATAAATGATTATTTGGGGCATCCAATCGATTGGCTTAAGGTCCCAATCGATTGGATCATTAATTTGGACCATGAGTTTTTTCCTTTTCTGTGTCAGTCTCAAACCTATAAATAGAAGACTCTCCCTTAATATTTTCACATCCAGAAACATGAGCATTCTCACTCTCCTCTTTCTCTTTCTCTCTAAAGATATTTTTTAGTTTCTCTCAATATAAGTTAGCCATAATGCTTTGAGAAAGTCTTTTTATTTAGTGAGGAAATTTTTGTTCTAGAAAAGGTTTTATTGTAAATTTACCAAAAATTATTTTCTCTTGGTTGAATAATTTTACATTAAGGATTGTTTGTTTGGTTTCAAACCTAAATCCATTAAAATCTTTGTTTGGGGATTTAGTATTAAGCCACAGATTTGGTTTGTGAACTCAGCCTGTGTAAAAGCTCCACATGGGCCGAGATTAACCTAGTGTAAAATCTCAATTCAGTTCGTGGTTAACCCGTGTAAAACCTCAGTTCGGTTTGAGATGAGCCCGGTGTAAAAATTCAACTTGGTTCGTGATCAACTTGGAGGATAGCCGATTCAAAATTCCACTTTGGTTCGAGATAAGTTCGTATAAAATATCGATTTAGTTTGGGAACTAAGTGCTTCAAGTTCTTGTTTGGAAGGAAGACTAACCGCTACAGTTCGTTGTTCTTTGTTTGTGTTAAGAAATGTGGTTGGACCTAACTCAACCCTACAAAACCGGTTGGTAGAGTGAGGACTGGCTCCACTTATAAACACATGTTCATGTCATATATTATTCGATATGGGACTCTTAACACACCCCGTCACGCTCAGGACTAGACAACTGAAGTGTGGAAATAAATGGTGGGTGGTATGATAGAATAAACCATAATAGGTGGCCTATCTGATCTTAAACCAGGCTCTAATACCATGTTAAGAAATGTGGTTGGATCTAACTCAATCCTACAAAACTGGTTGGTAGAGTGAGGACTTCCCCCACTTATAAACACATGTTTAGGCTATATATTATTTGATGTGAGACTCTTAACAGTTTGGTTGGAATTTAACCGGAAACTTCATTTTTTTTCTTGTATAAGGGGGTTCGTAAGCTCAACCTACTAAAAGCTTATGAGCTTTACTGGATACTCTCAAGATTAAGTCTTGGGGAGAAGATTAGGTCACTCCGTTTAGACCAAACCTCTATAAATTCTAGTGTCTTATCTCTTCCCTTATCTTTTTACTTTCCGTGTATTTTCTTTCCTTTGTTTTTCCCCTACTACTTTCAAATGTTTTTTAACTCTGAAAATGAAAATAATTTTGTTTTAAAGAATCATTTTTCAATCCCCCACAAATCAACCCCCCTCCCCCTCCCTCTTGTGTGTGGAGTCACATGTCCAACTAGTGACATCAGAGCCTAACTCATATTCAAATACTAATCTTCTCAGGAGGAAGATGACTTCCAACACTATTTCAAACAAGAGATATTTCCTAAACACACATCCATTATTTAATGGTGATAGGTTTGAACTATGAAAATTTAGATTTAAATTTTTTATTTAAACCATTTATTTAGAATTGTAGGAAACAATAATCAACGGTTCATTTATCTCTTCACACCATATAAATGGAGAAGTATTAGATAAACCTGATTTCATTTGGACCTTAGAGAAAAAGAGAAAACTTGTATTTCATTTAAAAAGTAATAATTTTATAGTAATGTCCTTATATGATAGTAAACTTATTTATGTTTATAATTGGAAATGCGTCAAAGAAATATGGGATACTCTTGAAACGATATACGGAGCTCTCCGAATATTGAACAAAAGCGAATGAACACGCAAGGCGAAGAAGATGAATGTTTCATTCATAAATGCTTTCTAAGTTTAGAGATGCTAGAAATTGTGTTAGAACATTTGTAACTAACTAATATATAAGGGTTAAGAATTAGAATCAAAATTCTGATCCAATCCTTAAATCAAGAGATGTGGGTGTCTATGAATTTCAGGAAAAATTTACGAGGGGAGAAAACATAGAAAAATTTATGTGTGATGAACTTATCCGACCATAGGATTTAGGGTTTCAGGAATTTCTTATCCCACCTAATGTAGTGGAAAATCACCTTATGAAAATCCATAATGGCCCTCTGAGTCACACCTAAAAAGAGTTCAAAATTTAGTCTGGAGATGTATCTCCGGAACCACTCCACGTACACCTCATGCATTCTTCATTGAAACTCCCTTTTTTGACATAAATGGATCCGAAGATGTATCTTTATATTCACCCTAGACAAAATTCAGAGATGCATTTCCGTATTCACACAATACAGTAATTTTTTACTTTCTTTTAGAGATGCACTGGTGAAATTGACGATGTATTATAGTTATACTATCATATTCAATTTTACATAAATTAAAGGCTTAATACATGTTTTAGTTCGTTTACTTTATATAATGTTCCATTTTAGTCTCTTAACTAAAAAATATTACAAGTTAGCCCTTTAACTTCACTTCAGTTACCCTATTTGGTCCCTTCCATCAATTTTTGACAAAAAAACATTAAGTTCTAGTGACGTGGCGTGACAGTAAGACCGTTGGTACAAATTTAAGTCAGAATATATAGTTAAAAACGGATACACTATTTAAATTGCGAGGATTTTGTTTTTGCAATTTAGACAATGTATCAGTTTTTAACTACATATGCTAACTCAGATTTGTATCAATGGCCTTACTGTCACACCACGTCACCAGAACTTAACGTTTTTTCCAGAAATTGATGGAAGGGACCAAATAGGGTAACAAGAGTGAAGTTAAGGGACTAACTTGTAATATTTTTTAGTTAAGCGACTAAAGCGAAACATTAAATTAAGTTAAAGGACTTGGTGACTAATTATGCCTAAATTAAACCATATATAAATCAATAAATCCCAAGTACAAAATGATGTCAAAATAAAATACAACCGGTAATAGTACTCCTAATACAAATACTATATATTATCGCATATGGCATACTCGGGCCTCTTGTTCCTACAATGTCTCATGTACTGCAATGTCTATCGTGCATCCCCCATTATAGCATCTAGAATGTCCCTTACCTTAGATCCATCTGAAAAGAGTCCTCTATCTATACCTGCATGCCTAAGCTTCATGATACGGTGACATCTAGGCAACAGATCTACAACATGATCATCCCTAGCCTGCTACTCCTCTAGTATGTCATGATGAGCTGGTCTAGGTGGATCTCCCTGAGAATTTGGTTCATACAAGGATGTGGCACTCTAAAATATCACTAGATATAGTCGTGTGCAACACTTTAGTCGGTAGGAGCTATGGTACTTTATGCTCCATCTAGTACCAGATGATTAAGGTAATCATCATACATGGCACCTAATCTTTATGTGTCATAGCGGGAGGAGCAGACTCAGAAGGGTCTTTGAGAACAAGTTGCAGGTAACTGAATTGCTGAATGATGCACTCAGGTAGGTGTGGAAACATCATACGTAAACTACAAGTCAACCATCCAGAATACAAGGTTATATTGTCACAGGGACACGTCTCATGGTAATCGATGTTCTCTTGGAAGTGTATATCCTCTGCTACCAATCAGTCAAAAAACACTTTGTATGGATTTTCCGCCTGATTCCTTTTGAGCGGGATGAATGCAGAAGCATGTAACATCTCATAAGTGTAGGTCAAATTACATGACCAGCCAGTTATGTGTAGTAAGTATCTGAGGATCCTAGCCTGAAAATGGTACATATAAATTATTAGTAATGGCATAGCAAAAGTGTTATGAAAATGACACATAAACACTAGAAGATGCAGAATATTATTGTCAATAGTTTGATGTTACATGTCATTTGTTTGGTCTTTCACATACAAACTTCCACTAACTTGGAATACAGGTAGACCAAATAAGTGACCCCTAGTTGTACTCATGGATCAGTTCCAAGTTAGTGAACTATTTCAGGTAAACAACAACCACATAAGTGGCACTTTTCTCACAAAATTGGACGCTCCAACCAAATACAACAGGTAGGCTCTTGGAGCGTATGATCTCGGAGCGTATGCTCTCAGAGGGTATGCTTTATGTTGCGCAACCTATTCATCATCACCAGCGGCCTGTTCTACCGTATGCAACTATTGTGTATACATCCTCTCCAAGAATCGAAATATAACATGAGTCCCTCGGGTGGCTTCTAACTCCATAATGGCATCCTCTGGGCTAACTCTCATATAGATCTCCATAATCTACAGTGCATCATCTTTGTTAATCCTTTCGTGGTCTAACAGTCTCCCCTGATCGAAAGATGCAACAGGCAGGAGACGTTTCTAATGTGATGGATATCTCACTGTGTGGAAGACGAAAAGAAGATGTCTCAGGGTGTCATCTCTCCTCAAACGTGGATAACATGTCATGGTTAACTATAACATAATCAATCATTCATCACAACCTGAAACCACTGCTCCATAGGTTGTGACAAACCTGTAATCTTCTGGCCATGGTTGCTGTATTTTAAAGCATCACGGTCCTGTAGAAAAATAAATCATCGTTCAAAACTTTGAATATTATAACAAACATGTTTTTCAAAGAATGTATACAATTGAATTTTACCTATCCATCCTAGACATGTCTTGCAGGATGGTCCTGGTGTAGAGGCAACAGGGATAAGTCGGACGGGCCTTCTCCAAATCCCTTGGGTGCCTGCTATGCCTCGGGTGCCTCGGGTGTCTAAGCAGGTGACATTTGTCTCCTACGTGAAGACAAATGCGGAGATGCATGAGCCCCAGAAATTGACGTCTTCGCCTCAACCGGACTAGAAAAGATATGTGTCTACGATGATTGAGATTTTTACCTCCAAACCTATGTATGTTGTGTAACTCTATCGTGCTTCAATCTATCTTTCTTAGCAGCCATAACGCCTATAAATAAATCACATAAGCATTACACAGATGAAACACAATGAGGTCAAGTCAAAAAATTCATACAGATAAATTCTGGAGATGCATCTTCGAATTGTGGAAATCAAAACGCTGTAGAATTCTGAAAATGCGCCTCTATAATATTCTGCTGAAAATGCGCCTCTATAATATTCTGCAACTCAGATGAGCGACAATAATATTATTTTATTTGTTTTAATAATCATAAGTGATATTCATATCATAACCAGCTAAATAACACTACTTATTTGTTCTATTGAAATTGGAGGATTGATTTGGATTAAAACATTATAATTTTTGTTTTGACTTAATCAAAACATAATAATTAATAAGTATGTTTGGTATGAATCGAACCTAAGGTTTAAAGATTTGATTAAGATCCAATACCGGTAATAATTAAACATACACAAAATCATATATTATTAATATTTAAAATTAATTTCATTAATAATTTCTCATATTCTTAATAATTAATATATTGAATTTCTTATAATCTTTTTAAATTTACTTATCTTATTATTTTAAATTTATAAACAAATGTAAAAATAATTCAAAAAATCCATATACAATCAATTTTCTTTTTGTTGTTAAAAAAAATATGAGGAATGATTTTGGCTCAAAACATCATCATTTGAATATAATAAATTAAAGAATTGGGGATTGCTTCCCACTCTTGTGAAAATCAAAACTACCTATAGAATTTAAAAATACATTTTTGGACGCACCTCAAAAATATTCTTTCATGAATCAGACCCTAAGACTATGTAAAAAAAAACATAAATGCATCTTTGTATAGCCTACATAAATGCATCTTCGGACGTTGTTTTAACCAAAAAGACGTAATATGCTTCTCGTTCCTCACTTCTCAAAATACTCTCTCAAAACACAATTCTTGAGTCTCAAACTCTCTCAACTCACATCCTCTCAAACTCATTCAACTCAATTCAAAGCTTATGCCATCAACATACAATCGATCAAAGGACTCACTCAACATCAAACTAAACTCACATTTGATAAGTTTTTCATTCTTTTTTTTTTATATTTTTATATACCTTTGTAGAAATTGAGCATTAGGTTATGTAAATAGGTGGTTTAGATATGTTATTTAAACAAATGTGTTTGATAAGTAATTTAAACGATCAATGGATTATTTTGGATGTTGGGATGGATTGCATTTCCGCCATTGTCATTCATCTGAGTTGCAGAATATTACGGAGGTGCATCTTTAAAATTTTACTGTGATTTGATTTTCACGATGTGTAGATACATCTCCGAAATTTATCGGTCTATATTATTTGGTTTGTCCTCATTGTGTTTCATTTATATAATACTTACGTAGTTTATTTATAGGCATTATGACTCTAAAAAAAATTAGATTGAAGCAAAACATAATTACGCATCCGGAGGGGAAAATCTCAAGCATCAATAAACATTATGATATGATAAGTGATATTCCAAATCCAAAATAGCTTTATGACATGATAAGTTACTTTCAGATCACCTATCACGTTATTTTATTTGTTTTAATAATCATAAGTGATATATATATATATATATATATATATATATATATATATATATATATATATATATATATATATATATATATATAAAACTTTTATTTTATCTTTTCAAAATTTTGTATTTTTGATTCAGTGTTTATTTGATTTAGATGAATAAATCAGTTTTCATTTATTAAAATTTAAAAATTTGTTTGTTTCATTTTTTTAAAATTAATTTTATAGTATTGTTTATTTTTGTTTAAAAATAATTTATTTATTTTTATAAAAATTAAAAATAAATTGATTTAAATAGTCATTATTAAAATATTATTTTAGATATTTCTTCCTTTTGTTATTATTTTTTTATATAAAAAAGTTCTAAAATAATATTTAAATTTGAAGCTATTTTAAATAATTTTCATAAAAATTAATTTAAAATATATTGTAATTTTGACTACATTTTAATCATTAATATTATATATTTATATTATAAATATCAAATTAATATTTTAATTTATAATTTTTTTTAATATTTAAAAAAACATTTTTATAAAAAGATTAATAATACAAAAAGAAATTAGTCTTTTTCAAATAAAAAAAAAAAGAATTCTTGCTCAATCACTTGAGCATCAACGTTATAGATTTAAAAATATTGATAATTAGGTCATTTTAATTTTATCATATTTATAAGTATCTTACTGTTTTATATTATAAAATTTTTAAAAAGTTTGTTTGCAAATTTTTCTTTAGTCAATTTGTATGGTTCTCGATATATTATATGTTGTCTTTTTATTAGAAAAAATATATGACTAATAATGTCTTTGGTATATAAAAAGAAACTATTGTAATGCAATAGGTAATATGTCTAATCAAAAATTATCCAACAAAAAGAACTTAGTCAACTAAGTTATCCAATAAAATTTCTTATTTATCACCCTAACGATTTCAATGATTTGATCCTACTTTTACTCAATAATATACTTTAATGGATACTCTAGATTATTTTCGAACAACCAACATGATTGGTGTGAGTGGTGAACTACTTTAGTTTAAATTTGAAAATAAAATGAGGCAAGCGTGTTAATTGGATCGGGCAAATTAATTAAATTCAAATTTAAATCAAATTATAATATTTTGGTTGGATATTTGTTTAATTTGCATAAAATTGAATCAAATCAATAAAATTTGATGTTAATTGATTCTGGTAACAAAATTTTAAAATTCTACCCACAAACCGTCTATTTAAATCAATCATAATTAATTTGCATAATTTATATCATTATTATTATTGAATTCAGTATAAGGTATTCAACTTTAAAATAAAAAAGGAAACGTCATCTCTGACATTGACAACCTATATGGAGAAATGAAAAAATTAGTGATTTTATATTATTATGGATAATTAGTTGATGTAAAATAGATATCTTTTAAAAATATTTTTACATATTTGTTTCGAATGTATCTGATCAATCCAATCTAAATCAACATGTTGCTTCTCGATTTGGTTCGGCTTTGGCTTTATTGCAAAAATGTGAAAGTCAATTCAAACCAATTCATATATTTTTGATCGGTTTGAGCATCAGATTCTCTTGAAATCGAACTAATCCGGCCCGCGAACACCCCTACAATTGTTAGTGCGTGAGACAGTTTTTGTGGAGAGAGAGAGAGAGAGAGAGAGAGAGAGAGAGAGAATGAAGAATAATGATTATTATTATTGAATGTGATTATATGATAACTTAATTACAAATGCATATATATACAATTATGTTACTTTTATACTAAGTAACTAATATAACAAACCATAACCCTAACTAACTTGGGTTTGGGCTACAACTTGGATTATACCACAACATACCTCCTTATAATCCAAGTTGTCAAACACAACTAATCATAGTCGGTTTGAATTATTCCTAATTTCTTTCTCAAAGTTAGGAATTTGTCGATCTTCAGTCCTTTGGTGAGAATGTCGACCAACAGTGCTTCATTCAAGTAATGACTCACATCAAGTTCACCTTGGTTTACCTTCTCCCTTAGGAAATGAAACATATCCCTAATGTGCTTACTTCTCCCATGCAGAACTAAATTCTTTGCAAGATTAATGGCTGAATTGTTATCGATCTGCAACACTAGAGGTTTCTTCACTTTGACCTCTATCTCTTCCAACACAGATCTGATCCAAATTGCTTGACACGCAACATAAGATTCTGCTATATATTCGGACTCACTTGATAATAATGCCATCACATGATGCTTTCTCGAGCACCATGAGATTGAGACACCAAATACTTAAATGTCATGGTCTTCGATATAGGAGATTTTAATATCAGATTATTCTGAGCGTCGAATAGTTCCAAGGTTCCATCTTTCATAACCATTGAGAAATCTTTTTCGATCAGTTGTCCAACACTTAGCAAATTTCACTTCACTTCATTGCTCCTTTGAATAACTATGTCGTCGGTATCTTCTGTTTGCAATGAGCTATTGTCACCAAGTTTGAGCTTGCTCTTCTTTGACTCGTAGGAATCTGCTAGCCACACTTTTTGACCAGACATGTGATTCGAACAACATGTGTTGAGAAACCAGATCTTGGTGTCAACATGCTCATCTGCAACTGCAACCATAACCATCATGTCTTCATAATCATCTGAATCTTGGTGTGCAAGGCTTGCTCCTTCATTCTTGACTTTCTTGTACCAACCATTCTTGGCCAAGTGACCTCATTTTTCATAGTTATAGCATTGTACACCTTTTTTTCTCTTCTTTGTCTTTCTAATAGGAGTTTCCTTCTCCTCTTTTCGAGGATTCAGAAGTCCTATCATCGACCTTATGCTTTTGAGGGTTCGACCAAGACTTCTTGCTATGAGTCTTTTCTCCTTTTCCATTGAACTTGTTGGAACCACCATGTTTCTTCCATGGTTGATCCTGTAGAGCGTCTATCGAATCTTGAACACCTTTCTTTTTTACGATCTTCATCACATGTGCCTCCAATGAACCAACCAAATCTTCCAATTTCAATGTTTTGAGATTGTTGGATTCTTGAATAGCAACAATAACGTGATCAAAATGAGAGGTCAATGTACGCATTATCTTCTCAACTATCATCTTATCAGTTAGGATTTCACCATAACTTTCATGAGATGAACAAGCGTTTGCACCTTTGAGACATAGCATGTAATCTTTTCGTCTTATCTCGTTTGTAGTAATTCATATTTCCTTTGCAACGTCTGCAATTTGACGACTTTAACCTTTTCACTTCCTTCATAATACTTGATAAGAATATCTCATTGCCTCCTTCGCGGATTCAGCATGAGAAATCCAATCAAAGTTCGCCGCGTCTACCGCCGATAAAATATAAAACCCAACTTTGCAGTCTTTCTTCTTGGCCTCCTTGTTTGCGACTCTCTGAACATCAGTTGCATTCTCAACAAGCTCAGGGACGCCATTAGTAGCCACTTATAGGGTTTCATGAAAACCAAACTGAGATTCCATTTGTTTTCTCCATCAGATTCAATTCTTGCTGTCAAGAGTTGGAAGAGAATTCAGAATGTCATTGTTACCATTCATCTTTGCAGAAAACGCGATTAACAACCCACGACCCCGGAAACACGGTCACCAATGTGAAACACGATCAAGAAACAAATTGGATCTCTATACACCAATTTGTTAGGCACTTTTAGTGAGGAGCGGAAGAGAAAGAGAATGAAAATAATGATTGTTATTATTGAAGGTGATTATATCAAAAATGAATTACAATATATATATATATATATATATATATATATATATATATATATATATATATATATATATATATATATATATATATATATATATATATATATAACTATGTTACTTGTATACTGAGTAACTAATATAACAAACCATAACCCTAACTAACTTGGGCTTGGGCTACAACTTGGATTATATCACAACAACAATGAGGGTGATGACTTTTCTTACGTGAATGAATACGTGAGAGTGTTGATGTTCATATTACATGAGATTATTGAATATCATCCCAACGCTTGAAGTTGATATTTAATCGACGACTTCTTGGACCGAGTAATAAGGATGAGACGATTTTCACCTAATTTCCCAATGAGTGTATGGTAGTATGGGAGAACTTATTCTTCCTCCTAAATTGGAGTGAAGACTTCCTTACTTTTTAACGTGGTCAAATTGTCTTTCTATTGAGCATCTCATTTTCCACGTGTGGGTGAGATGGATCATGTGGTAATTATGAGTCTGTGTCGGGCAACCCAAATCACAATTGAACGACCTGAGGTAACGTTTTCCCAATTATTTGTGTGCCTCTGGGATGCTTCTTTCCAAACCTCTTGGGTTGCTTCTTTCTAAGGCCAATAAAGTTATCTCAGTCTACAGTCCCTCAAGCATGGAGCCTAAGAAGGGTGAAGTAATTAATTTAGATTGCACTGGTTTCTGTGAAGCCTATGGTAACGAGTCCACTAAGCATTACTTAGGAGTGACTCCCTCAAGCATTTCATGGGAAAGCCCCTCAATCATTTCTTGATGTGAGTTCTTCAAGCGTCGCTTGGGGGCGAGTCCCTCAAGCATCGTTTTGGGGAAATCCCTCATGTGTTGCTCAGGATGAATCCCTCAAACATTACTTAGGGCTAAGGGTGTGAAAAATATCTGGTTATGAGGCTCAAATCCATAAACAGATCCAAATCTGTTTTAAATATCCTGATGCAAGTAAATGGTTATCAACCGATTCATTTGTAAATGGTTTGGTTATCCAATCATATTTTATTTTGGATCCGGTTATAATCTAGTTTTTATCCAAAAAATTAAAATAAAAATCAATCATTTTAATGTAATTTTAAATTTTATTATTTATTTATTGAATTTATATCTAATAAAATTTAACAATTAATACTTTTATATCAATATCACATAAATTAAGTTAGTATTTTATATTTTACGTTTTAATTTTTGTTTAGACTAGAAGTTGTAAACTTTTTCCACATGAAGTAATGAAATTTGTAAATGTGTGGCATATTGTGAAGCCTAAAAATTAAAAAAATAACTTCCGTATATACGAACTTTGAAAAATCTCCTTGTAAATTGATCATTCATTAAACACAGTCAACAGAATCTTAGACAATTTGTACTATTTTATTATTTTTCAATTAAAATAAAAGTCAAGTGACATTTTTTCTGGTTAAAAAGTAATTTTTTCAAATAACCCTAATTAACCCATAATAAATACACTAATTGACCCACAGTAAAATCACTATTTTTTACAAAGATTTGTTGTGTAATAAAGAAACCATAATTGAAGCATCATCTTCATCGTTTTCTTATGGTTCCATTCATTCATCATCTCTCATCCATCAACTTCATCGTTTTCTTCTAGTACACTCATTCATCACTTCTCACCCGTCATAGGGTTCGTGTTCCAGTTTCGTCTTCAACTCTTTCTCTTTGTTCTAGTTTCATGAAAATGACAGTATCCTCAAACTTAAGCATGCTTTCAGATGTGCTCAAAGGAGATTGAAGAGATGAAGAAAAGTGTTGAGAGCATAAGCAAGAAGATGAAGTTAGTCATTGTTCTAGTTCTATGTTGGTTTTATTTTCTTCTAGGTTTTGGAACAATGTAACTGTATTCAACAATGGAAGTTTATGTGTATTGTAATTTGAATTATGATGAATGAAAAAAGAAGTTTATTTTCTGGTTCAGTTTTTTATGGTTAAGGATTTTGGTTGTTTTCAAACTAGTTTCAAATTGTTGTAAAGGCCTATAAAGTTGGGGAATTATGCAGGTTTCGTCATCCAGTCCACTTGGGCATTATGCAGTTGCATCATACAGGTTGTTTCCAATTTATGATGGTTCAATTTATTGATATTATAAATTTGTGCATATTATTGTCCACTTGGGCATCATACAGTTGCATCACCCATACTCCAAGTTAGAAGCCATTGTCCACTTGAGAAAACCTTTTTGTCAAGTATTTTTCTAGGCATATGCATAACATTGTGTTTCCACTTGTCAAGCTTAACTAAACTACTAGCAACCATATTCGTCAAGTAGTTTCTAATCCACTTACACATTGTGAGCAATGGTTTCTCCCTAGCTTGTAAGTTTGTATTGTTAAATGACTCACTAAGGTTGTTCATTAACACATCACACTTTTGATAAAATCTAAAAGAATGCTTACACCATAACTTTGTTGGAACTCCCATCAACCAATCCCATGCTTTCTTGTCCAACTTGATCAACTCAGTCATCTTTATCTCCCAAGCTTTAAAGTAAATTGATTTGGAAACTTCCATCAAGAGATCCCTTATTACAGCAGGCCCATTAAACATCTTCTTAAAATTTGCATATAAATCTCTAAGACATATTATATGCTCAATTTGTCGGTTACTATTGTGGTCCCAAACTATCCTTTACTTTGTTGTGGTCCTAAACTTTCCTTTAAATTTGTCCAACTTAGGTTTTCACCATGGGATAAACTTAAGAGTTATATGAGATTATATTGTGTAGGTTAAGTGTTTTAACCATTGATTATGTGTTTAATTTCAAAAATGGGCATATTCAATGTCATATTTGATCACGGGGCCAGTTTGTGCATGACAAGTTCATGTTTTACATGGGTGGGAATGAAACCATCATTCAAGGCCAAGATCCTGATATATGAGTTACTTTGAGGATTTTAGCTTAGTTAGAGATTGGGGATATGATAGATTTAGACTATGGAGAAAAATTCAAGGATTTATTGACAAATAAATGGCAACATGTAAAACCTGAAATATTTGGTGGGGTAAACATCACAATAACTTTTAAAACCATAAATTATATCAAGAAATAATAATAAATTTGTATCATACAGTAATAATAAAATTGTTGTACTTTTGAATTTGGTATCATGTCACTCTAAATTAAATTTAATCTCAGGAATATGTTCTAGTAGGAAAAAGTATATCTATTAATGATGTTATTATTGGTGATATTAATGATAGTACGGAAATTGACATGTCTGAGTCTTCCTTTCTGCAGAATAATAGTATATGAGAGAGAGAGAGATTTTTAAAATATTTTACATAATTTAGCACCTACAACATATTGTCATATTATTGCATTCCACTCGAAGCCACCACCAACGAATTTCTCTCCTTCTTCCACTCAAAATTTCAACAATTTTGATAAAGATATGAATAAAAATGGCCTTAAAAATCAGTTTAAAAAGTAATCAATTTTTTAAATAAAAAAACAGTGTTTTCATCAAAATTTATAAATAATCGATTTTAAAATGGTTTTGAGAAAATAACCAATTAAAAACTGGATTTGCATAAAAAAAAATTGGTTATGAAACCATAACCAAGTTTATAACTGGTTTTATAATTGATTTTTGATTGAAATATGGTTATGGCTAAAAATCCTAACTATTTAAATGGTTTATAAATGGTTATGAGTTGGTGTCTACAAATAATCAACCATGCACACCCCTACTTAGGACGACCGTCTCAAGCATTATTTAAGGAGGCACGTGCAACATTTAATACTTACGTATGTTAGCTCTTTTGTTAGAAAGCTGTGATTATTGTGATTCGTCGATTATATGCATCCGTAAATACCGAGTCATAGATGCTTCCATTATCCAACCATTGGTGTGTACCTATGTTAGGGCAATGATAGTCTATGAGACCTAGTGTATTTGACTTTATAGTAGTGAGATTATGGCCTAGTGTATTAAGGCATAAATGTTTTCTCCATATTTTTAATACTTCTTAAGAGTAATTTTTTTACCAAGCTATTCCAAGTCCCCCTTCATCATGAATCCTTCATCATCTTAAGCACGAGTATTAAAATTTTCCTAATCATACTTGTTTTCTTCTAGTAATGGCGATTATTAGGGATTTAGACAAGAGTGGTAACGTAGTTAAGCCCTCTATCGATATTGAGCGTATAGAGATGTGGAGGTATTGTATGAAAAAATTTAGGTGTCCCAATAGGGGACTTGATTACAAACTTTTCAAAATATGGATGTTTGAAAGTTGTGAAAGTAGTTCATATTCTAGTAGTGATGGTGACCCATTTCTCCTTTATGATTTCCCAGGAAACTCAGAACCACTAATGGTGTATATCTATTCAAAACGTTTTGAATTTTATTACTATGAGACTTCCTTCACAACCCATGAAAAAAGTGGATTCATATCACAAGGGTGTAAAATTACTAGGTGCAGGCGACGAGGCAAATGTAATTCTGGATTTTTGTTGTGAAGAAGAACAGGTTAGCATTGTCACCTCCGGTAACTATTCAAATGAGTTTTTCTATGTAAACCTCCATATTATTCATGAATTATGGGTGTTGATTCCATTCACCCTCTTTGATTTTGAGGTACTTACGACCATGAATGTTGGTTATTCTTAGATATCGCCCAACGCGTGGGTTTTCATCAGTGCGCTCAAGATTATATGTGGTCGCCTGGAGGTCACACCTACATAGGTGTTTTATTTTCCTTTTATGGTACTAAGACAACATCTAGACGATACTAGGTGAGCCTAGGCACCTTGTTCGACAGGGTCCTTTTTACCCCTCCCTCAGATAAATTCAAGAACTAAAAGGACATGTTCCTGAGGGTGAGGGGGGGGGGGGAGACAGAACTTATGTGGTAATATTCGGGGAAAATGGTGATTATTGTTTCCCTTTGCATTTGATCGGCAACCATATGGCCATACACGACTTCAACCATGATTATCTGACCATTACATATATAGGAGTTATTGAGGTCTTCGAACTATTTGTCATCATGAGTTTCTAGGGAATGGTGGAACATGATCGCCGCGATGATTGTGAGAAGAGAATTGATGAGTATTGCATAAGTTTGGTTTTATTTAGGAATTTTATGGTAAGATTGTTTCTCATTTTTTAGTTGTTGCAGAGATGTTGGCTCCCATGAATATTTTTAATGGAAAACCTGTCACGTAAATGATAAGTTCAAGCGGGGGGTATGAGTGCAACTTTCTATTAGATGTATTTTGTGTGATATCAAAACTAGGATACTTTAGCGTTAATGTATATTGGATGGTATCCTCTGATTCTCTATATGCATCTTATCATTAGGAAGCATAAAAGTATTTGGAAACAAGTTTGAAAAAGGTTTCATGTATCAAAAATATTTTTTCTAAAAAAACGAACTATAGGTCGACACATACGATTATAGGTCGACCTATGGAAAAAAATTCTCTTATACAGGTCGACACATCCATTCCATAGGTTGACTCATATGATGCATTATTAAAGCATGTAGGTTATGTTCCATGTGTCGCCTTTTCAAGTTGACACGTAGGCAATACATGACCTTCACAGGTCGACGTGTGACATATACAGGTCGGACTATGCATCAAACAGGTCGGAACATGGCTTTCATAGGTTGACCTATGCAACAAAATTTTCCAAAATTTCACAATTTTTTCAAATCTCTTTCATTCCTTTTGCCTCCAAACATGCATGCATATAAATACTTCATACATGTATCATTTACTAGTAAAGTTTATAGTGAGTAAAACCTATACAAACCGAGATTTCAAAGCATTCTCATCATCTCCAACCTCTCTTCTATGCATACACACAATCAAACTACACATAATCCTTTTTTCATCGGGTTCCATCTAGTTTATGGTTGATAACGTCCAATTTAGGTTTGTTGTACTATAAAATTGGGTTGAGAACTTTGAGTGTTTCAAATTAGAAAACCAAGGTGAGGTTTTCCTTCAAGATCTTTTAAGGTTTGAAGGTTTTTGACAAGATTATGCAATCTAGATCTGACCGATTGAAGTCTTTGAAAAACGGGAGGTTCTTGGCAAATGAGTGGTGTGGGACATTGGATCGCATTGGTAAATCTTGGGTTTCAATAAGTGCATGCTTGGAATAGATTTTATCGAGTGAAAGCTTTGAATAACAAAAGGTTTTGTTCAAAGAAGTAGTGTGAGACGATGAATCAAAGAGGCAGTGTTGGTTACTCGATCAAGCTTTGATCAATGGAAGAGAATATGGTAGAATCAACATCAAGCCTAGGGTTTTTAGGGTTAGATTTATACATCTCTCTTGTATTCATACATTTTCAAAGTAAGATATATTACACTATCTCAATTCGCATTCGGATTAAGGACAGACGTACCCATAGCAAGGTCGATTGGGTAACTACCTAAACACATCCTTGTGTATTCTCTCTCTCTCTCTCTCTCTCTCTCTCTCTCTCTCTCTCTCTTTATTTTTGATTTGCAAATTGTTGAGTTCATAGATCGTTTGATCAATTTCGTTTGGATCATAATTTCGAACATAATTTGAACTTGATGTTATTGTGTAGATCACAAACCATTTGGTTGTGCTTGGATTTTAAGAATAAAAATACCACATTAAACTCCAAACATTATTGATCGTACACTAAGTGTTCGACAAATTGCTTCACTTGATTTCTTTACTATGATTTTACTATGGAAGTAGACTTCCCTTATTACTTTGCATTCAACTGGTTATGATTAGTTGTTGTTGATCTATTTGTGAATCATTATCATATCATTGTCACTATTATGCATATCCGAGATTTTTGGTAGTGGGTCATGTTAGACAATTTTTTATCCCGAATATTATAAAACTTGCTTCCGCGCCATAAATTTCTAAACCTATTTTTTGTCAATGTTTTAACTCGAGATCTATTCACCCCCCTCCCACACCCTAGATCTAAGCATATCGTCTAACAAGTGGTATCACAAGCTCCGGTTAATTTCGTGCTTAATATTTGCTTATTAGAATTGGGAAGCACAAAACATTCTCAAATCCATACTTGGTGTTGATGAATTTTATCGTGTTTCCTATTGTGAAACTCCCAAGGCTATATGGGACGTATTACAAGTTACCCATGAGGGAACTAATGAGGTCAAACAAGCTAGGATCAACACATTGAATCAAGAGTTTGAACTCTTTCGTATGAAGAATGGTGAAACCATTGCCAAAATGAAAAAAAGGTTCACACATCTTATCAACCGGTTGAATGCTCTAGGTAAGCCTATTTCCAATTATATTGCTACTAATAAGGTTTTGATATGTCTTAATAGGGAATGTACACCCAAGGTCTCCATAATCAAAGAGGCGAATGATATTAAAGTACTTGATCTCACTACTTTGTTTGGAAAATTGGAAGAACATGAGAAAGAACTCACTTGCTTAGAAAAGCATGAAAAAGAGCATGAGAAGATGGTAAATAAGGATAAAGGAAAAGAAAACGTGGAAGAGAAGAAATATATTTCTCTAAAGACTTCAATCTCAAACCTCTCACATATTGAACAAAGTGATTGTGAAACAAGAGCTGACAAGAACTCTGATGATAAGGACATGGGATTGTTTGGTAAAAGGTTCTAAAGGTATATAAGGAAGAATGAAGTCAAGAACTCCTACAAAAACCTAACCAAGTTTAGAAGTGTAGTTAAATCCTCAAAGAGCGGAATGTCCTAATATTAAGAAAGGCAAAGAGAAAGGCCATCACAAGAAGTCTAGCAAGTCTAGAAGAGCCTATGTTACTTGGGAGAGCGCAAGTGATTCCTCAAGTGATGAAAGCTCTACTTCAAGTGTAGAATCATCCCAGATTTTCCTCATGGTAAATAGAAAGAAGAAGAAAAATGTAATTATTTCTAAGCTTGAAGTTATTAATGATTTATCTTATTTTCAATTACAAAAAGCTTTTGAAGATCTTCATAGAGAGGCCTTAAATGCCTTTAACAAATTAGCTTCACATGAAAAAGTCTTTTTACACTTATAAGTTAAAGTGTTAGAATCCGAAAGGAAGTTGGAAGCTATTAAGAAGTCTATGGTAGATTTTTCAAAATGACAAGAAAGAGGATGAAAAACCTTGAATGTTTGGTTGTGAATCTTGTCATGATTGGAAAAAAGAGATAAATACTCTTCAAGTCAAATTGGACAAAGCCTTAAAACTAAAGATTTCATTTTCTATTGATCCACCAAAGTTTGAAAGGTCTTTGAACCATTCATATAAAAAGCACAAACATGTTAAAAGGGACTCAAATAGAAAAAGTACATCTCATCACAAATTATCTTGTCACTTTTATTGCAAAAGGTCACACTATTGAAAAATGAAAGTTTAGGAGACTCTTAGTTCCTAAAGGTGATTTCAATGGATGCCCAAATGCAACCTTGTTTTCACTCACCCCCAAGGACCCAATGAAGATTAGGTACCTATCACTTGTTGTTAATTTTACAGGATAAAGGTCTTGGGTCTATGAAGAGAGTATGGGACCTTATTTATGGATGCTCAATACACGTGACATGTTACATCTCCCTATTTCATTGACTTTGTGGCAAGGAAGAAGGGTTGTGTAACCAAAAGAAATCAACTTCTAGTGTTCTTTAAATTGGTAAAAGTGTGTTGATTACTATTAATGTTTTATCCGAGAAATGTCGAGATCGGTGTTTCTTTTCATGATATAAGTATATCTTCACAAGACAGTCTCAATGAAACTCAAAAAGGAATTGACCAGCCTAAAGCGGTGGAATGTGAGAAAGAAGAAGATAATGATTGTGAAAATGAGAAGGTTGAAAGTCCAGTTGCAGTGGAGGATTTATCTTTGACTTGGAGAATCTCCAATGATCATCAAATCAATAATATTCCCTGATACATTATTAATCACTTTCAGTTACTTTGACACAAATAAAAGTGGTAAGATTGTTGTTTTCTAAAGATTTTATAGCATGTTTTGCTTTTATTCCAACTTTCGTTCGAAAGTTCCTTGTGGAATTCATGTGCATCCTTTTTCATTCATATGATGAGGTAATATCTTTTCAAATTTCACTTTGTATGTAAGTTATTTCTTTTACATGTTTATTTTTCAAAGATATATTATTTACTTTGTGTGTGATATATGTTATGAGTGCTCACTTCTGAAAATTTCAAGTGATAACCAATGTGTGTTTCATTTAAAATGATTGTAGTGACCTTGTCTAAATATCTTCACATGTATGCTATACCATTTCTTGCTTATGCTTGTTTCAAATATTTCAAGTTATTTAAAATAGACATGAAAAGTGTGTTCCTTAATGGCTATATTAATGAGGAAGTGTATGTGACTCAACCTCCTAGTTTTGAAAATCATGAGCATCCTAATCATGTTTACAAACTAAAGTAAGTTTTGTATGTCTCAAACAAGCACCTAGGGATTAGGATGAGCGACTTAGTAAGTTTTTAATTGATCAAGGATGCTATAGGGGAAAGGTAGATATTACACTTTTCATTATGCGTCAAGGGAAGCATACTCTTCTAGTTCAAGTTTATGTCGATGATATCATTTTTGGATCCACTAACATGCAACTTGTCAAGGAATTTTGTAAGCTTATGCAGGGTGAGTTTGAGATGAGTCTTATAGGGGAGTTGAATTACTTCCTTGGGCTTCAAATCAAGAAACTCAATGAAGGGACATTTGTGTGTCAGACCAAATATTGCAACGAACTACTGAAGATATTTGGTATGGAAGATGCAAAGTTGATTGACACTCCAATGCCTACAAATGGAAACTTGGAAACGAATGAAAATGGTAAGGATGTTGATGTGAATAAGTATAGAGGTATGATTGGTTCTCTTTATATCTCATTGCATCTAGGCCGAATATTATGTTTAGTGTGTGTATGTGTGCTCGTCATCAATCGGCTCCTAAAGAATCTAATTTAAAAGCCATAAAACACATTCTTATGTATCTTCATGGTACTTCTAAGTATGAGCTTTGGTATTTTAAGGGAAGCGATTGTAATTTGGTTGGTTATACCGATTCCTATTTTTTCGGTTGCCAATCGGGTAGGAAGAGTACTAGTGGAACTTGCCACATGTTTTCAAATTCCTTAGTGAGTTGGCATAGCAAGAAATAGGTTTCTGTTGCTTTGTCAACTGCCGAGACGGAATACGTAGCAACCGGTAGTTGTTGTGCTCAAATTTTGTGGCTCAAACAACAACTATTTGATTTTGATATTAAACTACAATGCATTCCTATTGTGTGCTACAACACTAGTGCTATTAATCTAACCAAAAATTCAGTGTTACACTCTCGCACTAAGCATATTAAGATATGTCGCCACTTCCTACATGACCATGTTGAGAAAGGAGACGTTGTATTTGAGCATGTTGATCGCAAAACCTCTTGCGATCGAACCGTTTTTCAAAATTCGAAGGGAATTGGGGATACTTTATACCTTTGATCTTTCCTAAATATGACTTTTTTGCATGCACTCTATATGCTTTTGCTCTAACTTTCTTTGGAAGTTCAATTACGTAAGAGTGCATCCATCATCAATTCATTACCGATGTGATATTGTTTCATTTTCCTTTTTCCCTTTTTGTAAGTAAGCTTTTACTTTTTCATGTTGCTTATGTTCCAAATGGTTGTTATTCTTGATGTATGAAATAGTTCATGAATGCTCACTTCCATAAATTTATATTGATGTATGTCAATTTATATGCTTATAGTGACTTTGTGTTTTCTTTCTTCATGCTTGAAATATGCTCTTAGTGCATTGGCTTGTTATCTATTCTTGTATGAAATATGGTTGAACATGTTATAATGTTAACAAAATTCTTGTTGTGTGTCATTATTATGATAACATCTTTGTTTTTGGTTTGAGTGATGGTAAATCTATATATCGCCTTGCTAGAGCACATGTGTGTGCAGCATTTTAGGAGCATCAAAGGCATATGTCACGTAATCGTGTCGCTTTTGTAACAACTCAAGAGTTTTTTATTACATTGTATCCTTCATATTTCATTTTTGTGTTATGTTATTTGGCGTAAGTTGTGGAAACCTTGTTATATTGTTGCTTTATATCCTTTTATTTATGTTTAGCCATTATTTTTCAATACGTAAATCATTTAATGTGAGTGCTATCGTATTGATATTCTTATCTTTGTAAACCGCCTCTATGTGTTTTATTGGTTTATGCGTGATTTAAAATACTTCTCATGGATTGCTTTGTTTCTTTTTTATGTTGTCAAAGGGGGAGAAGCAAGATGAAATTGGGATGCATATATTCAGGGGAGCCTTTCATTGAAACACGAAATGCATTGTCTCAAGTTTTGCCAACATCAAAAAGAGGGATTATGTGAGTGTAACTTTTGGTTAAATGTATTTTGCATGCTATCAAAACTAAGATACTTTACCGTTAATGCATATTAGATGATATCCTCTGATTCTCTATGTGCATCTTAGAGTTAGGAAGCATAAAAGTATTTGGAAACAAGTTTGAAAAAGGTTTCATGCATCAATAATGCATCAAAAATATTTTTTATGAAAAAGTGAACTATAGGTCGACACATACGATTATAGGTCAACCTATAAAAACATTTCTCTCCTACAGCTCAACACGTCCATTTTGTAGGTCGAATCCTATGTTGCATTATTAAAGCATGTAGGATATGTTCCATGTGCTTCCTCTTCTAGTCGACACATAGGCAGCACATGACCTTCACAGGTCGACACATGACCTATATAGGTCGGACTATGTGTTGAACAGGTCGGTACATGGCTTTCATAGGTCGACCTACGCAACGAAAATTTCAAAGTTTTCACAGTTATTTCAAATCTTTTCCTTTTGCCTCAAAACATGCATGCATATAAATACTTCAAACATGCATCATTTACTAGTAAGGTTTCTAGTGGATAAAACCTATACAAAACCGGGATTTCAAAGCATTCTCATCATCTTCAACTTCCTTTTTATATATACGCACACACACACACACACACACACACACACTCAAACTACACATAATCATTTTTTGATTGGGTGTCATCTAGATTAGGGTTGATAACGTCGAATTTAGGTTTGTTGTATTGTAAAATTGGGTTGAGAACTTTGAGGATTTCAAATCAGAAAACCAAGGTGGCGTTTTCCTTCATGATCTTTTAGGGTTTGAAGGTTTTGGACAAGATTATCCATTCTTTATCCAACTGAGTAAGTCTTTGAAGATTGGGAGGTTCTTGTCAAAGGAGTCGCGTGGGACGGTGGATTAAAATAGCATTATTGGTTACTTGATCAAGGGAAGAGAAGGTGGTAGAATCAACAGCATTGTTGGTTACTTGATCTTTGGTTTCAATGAGTGTGCGCTTGGAATAGATTCGATCGAGTGTAAGCATTGAAGAACAAGGGTTTTTGTTCAAAGAAGTAGTGTGAGAGGGTGAATCGAAACGGCATTGTTGGTTACTTGATCAAGGGATGAGAAGGTGGTAGAATCAACACCAAGCCTAGGGTTTTTAGGGTTATATATCTACATCTCTCTTGTATTCATAAATTTTAAAAGTAAGATATATTACATTATCTCAATTTGCATTCGAATTGTAGGCAGACGTACCCATAGCGAGTTGATTGGGGAACTGCCTAAACAAATCCTTGTGTACTCTCTCTCTCTCTCTCTCTCTCTCCCTATCTCTCTCTCTCTCTCTCTCTCTCTCTCTCTCTCTCTCTCTCTCTCTCTCTTTCGTTTTTCGATTTGCAAATTGTCGAGTTCATAGATCGTTTGATCAATTTCATTTTGATTATAATTTTGAACATATTTTGAAATTGGTGTTGTTGTGTAGATCACAAACCATTTGGTTGTGATTGGATTTTAAGAACAACAATACCAATTTAAACTCCAAATATTATTGATCACACACTAAGTGTTCGACAAATTGCTTCACTTGATTTTTTGGTTTTTGATTTTTCATCGGAAGTAGACTTTCCTTAATACTTTGCATTCAACTAGTCGTGATTAGTTGTTATTGATCAATTTGTTAAAGAATTATTATATCATTGTCACTACTACGTATATCCGAGCTTTTTGATAGAGGGTTAGGTTAAACCATTTTTTATCCTGGATATTTTTAACTTGCTTCTGCACCATAAATTTTTAAACCTATTTTTTATCAAATTTTTAACTCGGGATCTATTCCCCATCCCCCTTCTAGATCTAAACATATCATCTAACAAGGTGAAAGTTGTTATGACGACCCTAACAGTTACTCAGGTGGCTTTTTGGTCAAGGGTAAGAATAGGCCCACATAAATTGCGACTGTCCTCTCTCTCTCTCTCTCTCTATATATATATATATATATATATATATATATATATATGTGTGTGTGTGTGTGTGTGTGTGTGTGTGTGTGTGTGTGTGTGTGTGTGTGTGTGTGTGTGTGTGTGTGACCTTTAAGTCGAGAGAGGTTGACAATGTTTCGTCCCCTTCCCTTAGCCACATAGACAAAGGCGTTCAGCCTCTTGAAATCATCACCATGGAAGACGGTTGAGGCGAAGGATCACATACACGGGTATACCTCTTTAGGGTGTCTCCAAAGGGTGGGAACGTGCCGTCCCTGTAGGATGATAATTTTGATGCCAAGAACTACGTGGGTGAACACTTAAACATTGATGTTGACTTCCTTAATGATCACAAAATGGCAAGTCAATGGAAGTGAGACTTATTTCCAACTTGTCAAAGGCCCTCCCGCTGAAAGTCCTAATGTTGGAACACCAAACGGATGAGGCCCATAGCTAGGCAAACATATTTTTTTGCATACTTGAAGACCAATATGAACACAATAAAGGAGATGTTCACCAAGGTCGAAGAATCACTGAATTTTACCACCTATGAGCGAGATAAGGTTTGATCTCTGAATGAGCTAAAATATTCTCGAAATAAGAAGGATGAGAATTCCTAGAAGATTGGTGAGAAGATCACCCATGTAGAAAGAAACCTCACAAATTCAAAGGTTTATCTCAAAGCGGTGACCGGTCTTGAGAAGAAACTAGAGAACACCCTTTCAGACTTTAAATACGAGATGGTCAAAATTGACTATGAGTTCTTTTAGAGGTCCATAGCGCATGTGGCCTTTCTTTATCCTGACCTAGATCTGAGCAAGGTCAGTCTATTTAAGGTCATAATGTGTGACCAACTGGTAGATGAGAAAGATGTGTCATGCAACACCTTACATCCTGTGTGAAATTTTAACACATAATTTAATGAAATTCACAATCACATAGGGTGTCACGCACATCACAAACAAATCTTGCTCTGTAACACGGGTTACATAATATCACATAACACCTGTCATTGTATGCTCACCTTCACTTTGGGTATCATTGCAGTGGAATAATCCCCAAATCAATCAAATAATTAATAATCGTGTAAGACCCCAATTTTGATCCTAAGATCCCTCAAGTTATCTCATCATTTGTATTGGCTTTAGGATCACACATTGGCATCCTCCCTACCCCCTCATTCATTGGGTTTGCATTGGGAGAGATCACCAAGAATTTTATTGTATGATACTATATTTTTCTTTATTTACTAACCAAAATACCAAAAGTATGTCTAGCATAGTTTTATTTCTTTTGTAGGTAGTGTGTGCATTCATCTGTGCCCTATCAAGCTCACAACTAGGGTTTAAGACCCTCATGGAAAGAGATAAATCAAGGAATGGTTCACCGTTTGTTCTAAATATCATATATGTATCCCCATGCTCATTATTTGTCATTTTGATCAAGAATTCATCAACAGTTTGAAGCTTGTTTGCCTTGGAAGCCCTAATTCATCTGGGTATCTTGTGTGACTTCCTCAGCAAGTTTCTTCAACAACTGGTAAAATGTATCAAGGTATACTTCATTATATATCATCTCAATCATATATGATCCTCCATTATCCCTAAATATCAAGATAACTTCAAGTTTGCAAGTTGGTCCAAAGAGGTTAACCAGAGAAAGTCAACTAGTCAAAACTGGGGTTCCCTAGACCCTATCTCCTACAATTTTTGTCATATGAAAATGATTCAAAAATAAAAGTTACTCTTTATGACATTCCAAACAACTTTAATGTTGGAATTAATAGCTAGTTTTTCTTGGAAAGTCATTTTTTTATGGTGAAAGATTATAGGTCATTTTGTATGTGCCCTAGTTAGGAGGTTAACTTCCAAGAACCATAAATTGCCCAATTTTTATGATATGAAGTCCATCTAAGTTTCATGATCATTTTTAAGATGTATTATCCAACTTTAATTCTTTTATAAGTGTCAAATTCAACTTCCAAGGTCATGCGCTAAGAGGAAACATTATAGGTCATTTTGGGACATCACCATTGAGCAAGCAAATTTCCTCAACTTCTAAAATGCATAACTCCCTCATGTCAAATCCAAATTATGTCAAATTTGTGACCAAATTTAAGAGGAATGAAAGATATACAACTTTACTGAAGAAATGATTTCCATTTGAAGCTCATAGCAAAAGTTATTCAAGGTGGAAGAAGTGGTCATTTGACTTTGTACTTATAAAATTTTCAACTATGTTTGATTTATCCAACTTCCACCTTAAAATTCATCATGATCCAAGCTCCAAATAGAAAACTGTTAAACATCAAAGTGGTTCCCCTTGATATCACCTTTCCAAAACGTCCAAGATCATTTCATTTGGACAAGAATTGAGGGAGTTGCGCACGGGTTCTTTACATGGATTCATTTGGTAAGATCATTGTCCAACTTCCATTTCCATAATGCATGATCACATGATATCATTTCAGGTTGATTAGCACAGAATGTTGGACCTTTTGGCATAATTCCATGGGCCTTATACACGCCCATGCAACCATGCAACCAAGGTTTCTATTTTTGAAAATTTTGGAAAGTGTGTGAAAAGCAAGGCAAAACCCTATATATACATGTCATCTTGCTCAGAATCAAGGACCCTTGGCCCAAGCTTTGAACTTAAAGCACCCTCACCTCCATTAAAATATAATCTTGAAGGTTTTCATTTGAAAATCGAGTTTCAATTTCACTTTTGATTTGAAGTTGAAACTCCAAGAGTCCAGACCATTTGAGCTTCCATTTCACTTATTGCAAGCAATCAGAAGCAAGCCAGACTAATTGAGATCCAGATCGAGCGTTATCACTGCCCAACAGAAGGTGAATTTTCTCATTTTTCTCTTCTTCGATTCTCCCTCAATTCTCAACTATTTTGATTAATTTTTTGTTAGCTGAAGTCCTACCAATGTAGGCAACAAGATTGAGTTGCTTTGAGGTCAAATCGAAGCAACTCAGATTATGCACCTCAAATTTCAAATCCATGTAGCTTTCAATATACTTGGAATTGAAAGAAATTGAGGTCAGATTCGAGCTCCTGAGCATTTTTCCTTCAAAATGATGTCCTCACTTTTCATTTTCTGATTTGTTAAGGGTGGACCAGTTCGGTGAGGTCCACCGGAGAAGACAATCGGAGCTAGGGCTCAGGTGATGTGTTGGCAAGGTTCCAACCCTTTGATCTTGTGTCCACGTTCTAATCATGACCACTCCTTCTGATTACCTCTTGTGCCACGTGTTGACTGCAATGCACCATGGACGCGTGCGCTTGGCCATTAGATATATCACCTCAATTAATGAGGGAGATTTGATGGGCCTTGTTTGTTTGAATTTATTTTAATTTCTGATTTTATATTTTTATTAGCTTATTTTGTTTAATTCATATTAAATTTATTTTTAATCCAAAAATATGGGACTTTCACCAAAAATCATTAAATATTTTTCTCTTTCATATTTTGAGTTAAAATTATTTTTTGGATTAATTTTGATATTTTTCATGAATTCAATGTTTTTGTACATATTTTTAATTGTCTTAAAATACTTCTGACTTTCCAAAAATCATGAAATTTTTTGTCTAAGATCCTTTTGACCTAGGATAAATCCCTTGGCCATTTATTTGGTGTTTTGAAGGGATTTGAGGTTTTGTCCATTTAATAATCCATTCTAATTCACTTTTAATTTGATTTTCTATTGATTAATTGTTTAAAAAATTATGTTGAGTCATTTTTATGGTCTTGTGATGTTTGAATTTCTGTTTGGGTCTTGGTCATGGTTGATTTAACTTTTGTTTGGTCAATACCATTGGATTTAGGGGATTGATGAAATTTACATTTCATCTTCAAAAATGAATGGATTGTTATTGATCAGATGAAATTCTTCTCATGATCAATTTCTGTTTCTATTTCCCCTTCCTTATTCATTCCCAATCCTTCATTTGACCAATGATTTCTCTAATGTCTAAATTCTAGTTGATTCATCAATGATCTTGTGCCAAATGAATCAACACAAGTCTGACTGAGATAGGTCTTCCCCATTTTCTTTTAGTGTGTGATATGTTTTAGAAGTTTGGTTTTTTGTACCAAATCTTTAACATGCATTAACACCTATATGTTTATTGTCCAGCCTCAGATAGTTGTGACTTCTACATAAGTCCAATTATGATTGTTTAATATAGATCTAAATTTGTCCCTTAAGGCATATCATTCTAGTAAGTGAAATTGTAAGTCACCCATTCTTCATGGCATTGCGTGGGAACTTGACCTTTTTCCATTCATGAGAGCTAGTGGCATACTTGTTGATTTATCCAAGTTAGAGCTCTTCTCATGGATGATTTCTTGGTTCAATGATTCATACTTGTGAATGAATGGTTGAGTGTTCTCCAAAGAATGAGTTAATCAATTAAAACTCATCACTAACATTTTACTAACTATTGACTAACTTCTTAATTAAAGTTGCTTTACTTTCAAGTTATTTAATTTATGCAATTCAAATTGCAGTATCTTTATCATTCATTTCCATTTAGATTTCATGCAACTTGTTTATGTTTAAGTCCTTTTCACTTTGCTCATTTTAGCCATATCTTGTGATGGTATATGTAGTTTGTTTGTCTTTTGTTTTATTTCATGCAACTTGTTTATGTTTCTATTTCCCCTTACCTCTTCATCTTCATCCCTATTCTTTCCCAATCCTTCATTTGACCAATGATTTCTCTAATGTATAAATGTTAGTTGATTCATCAATGACCTTGTTCCAGATGAATCAACACAAGTCTGACTGAGATAGGTCTTCCCCGTTTTCTTTTTGTGTGTGGTATGTTTTAGGAGTTTGGTTCTTTGGACCAAATCTCTAACATGCATTAACACCTATATTTTTATTGTCTGGCCTCAGATAGTTGTGACTTCTACATAAGTCCAATTACGATTGCTTAACATAGAGCTAAATTTTTCCCTCAAGGTATAACATTCTAGTAAGTGAGATTGTAAGTCTCCCATTCTTTATGGAATTGTGTGGGAACTTGACCTTTTTTCCATTCATGAGAGCAAGTGGCATACTTGTTGATTTATCCAAGTTGGAGCCCTTCTCATGGATGATGTCTTGGTTCAAGGATTCATATTTGTGAATGAATGGTTGAGTGTTCTCATAAGAATGACTTAATCAATTAAAACTCATCACTAACATTTGACTAACCATTGAATAACTTTTATTAATGTTTCTTTACTTTCAGGCCATTTACTTTATGCAATTCAAATTTTAGTACCTTTATCATTCATTGCCATTTACATTTCATGCAACTTGTTTATGTTTCAAGTCCTTTTCACTTTACTCATTTGAACCATATCTTGTGATTATATATATATATATATATATATATATATATATATATATATATATATATATATTATATATATATATATATATATATATATATATATATATATCTAATTTGTTTGTCTTTTGTTTGTTTGTGGTCTTAGGATCTTAAAACACCTAATAACAACAAAAACCCTAAAAAAACATCTGGTTGGACTGTTGGGATTTGATCTGAACTTCTGGACTTAGAACTAGGCAACATTTCCGGTGCTAGAGGACTTGGAAAATGCCAACCTCTGAGACTGAGCTATCTTTGACTAAGTCTTCATCTGATGCAAGACCATGGGTCCCTTTGATTCATCTACTACTTAATCTCTGTGCTTATTATTTTTTGTTATTAATGTCTATGTCTGATGATTGTTCTGAGTTGATCAAGGAACATTTTATCTTCTACATTGGAAGATATTGAAGGTTCCTAGCTATTGGAGTGCTTTCTGGGATATTATGGCTATCTTTATTTAATGTCTTGGTCTTCATATGAGGCTTGGATATTGTTCCTTACTTATTATTTGTTGATTTTCAAAGTCCAAAGAAAAATGGGTTTCTATAGGACATTCTTGTCTGTTGGATTGCATCCCGGTCAGATCTTTTCAACTCTTAGCTTTTAATTTTTTCCTAGGGTAGTCTCTTCATCTCCTCCCAATCTCCAAGATGAAGCAAGAGAGAGATATGTGGGAAGAGCGGTTACATGCTTTAAGCTGAAAGCATGAGGAGTTGCAGGTTGAGTCAAGGGACAAAGATGCACTTATTGAACTTCTTGAAGACCGAGCAGTAAAGAGACAGAGAGAGCCAGAGGGTCCATCTTCCTCTAGTATGCCTCAGCCTTCTGGTGCTTGGAAGAAGATTGTTGATCAGCTTGTCCTTGAGAAGGCTCAGATGAAGACATCTTTCGAGTCCGAGATTCGACGCATCCGAAGGAAGTACGCGCCAGCAGCCAGATCATCTGGCACGGTTCTTATGGGATCCTTAGGATGATCAGTTTCCTTTTCTCTTGTATTTGTACTTTGATTTCCGAAATCGTACTCAGTGTAATCCTTCCAAATTTTATGAATAAAAGAGATTTTTATGGTCAGTCAAATTGTTATTATTATATATTTGCAAATAAAAAAATATGTTCCTTGAAATAAAATAAACAAAAACATTGCATTTCATGCATCATTTGCATAACAAGTTTTCTTCTTCCAGATGTCTTATCAGTTATTCTTCTGTGCTTCAGCCAAGATGACTCACCGATACAACACTCGTGCTAATAAACCCAGAATTCTGGAGCATTTAGAACAAGAGAACAAAGAACTGAAGGATGAGATTGCTCGGCTGACTGCCATGATGGATTATGTTCTTGCTGCGTAGAATTAGTCTTCACCAACTCCCGCAACTTCTCTCCAGAGGACTGTCATCTCCAAGGTTACTACCTCGACTATTCCTGTTGCTGCTACTCAATCCGGTCCAACTATGCTTGTTGGATTCCCGTTGGGGATGCCACCAAATTTCATGCCTGAAGTGTTTGCACATATCTTTGCTTATATGTCAGCATCTAGCCCGATCATGTTTGTGCCACCTCTAGTTGTCCATACCTTGCCTCGTATTGAGGACACCGTCTATCATTCTGATTCGTCTGAGGCCCGGATGTTTACGAGAAAATGGACGAAATGAAGGATCAATTCCTTGCGCTGCGAAAGGGGTTGAAAACTTTGAGAGGAAAGGACCTGTTTGGTAAAAGTGCCGCTGAACTTTGCTTAGTACCGAATGTGAAGATCCTGATGAAGTTCAAAGTCCCCGACTTTGAAAAGTATAAGGGAAACACCTGTCCGTTGAGTCACCTTGTGATGTATGCCAGAAAGATGTCAACTCAAACTGATAATGATTAATTACTGATTCACTACTTTCAAGACAGTTTGACTGGTGCTGCTCTGAGATGGTATATGAGGCTAGACAGTGCAAGTGTTTGTACTTTCAATGATTTGGGTGAAGCTTTTGTGAAATAGTACAAGTATAATATGGATATGGAGCCTGATAGAGACCAGTTAAGGTCTATGTCTCAGAAGGATAAAGAGACATTCAAAGAATATGCTCAAAGATGGAGAGAACTTGCTGCTTAAATTAATCCTTCATTGGAAGAGAAGGAGATGGCGAAAATTTTCCTGAAGACTCTGAGTTCGTTTTATTACAAGCACATGATTACTAGTGCCCCCAGTGACTTAACCGAGATGGTAAATATAGGGATGAGGTTAGAGGAAGGAATCTGTGAGGGATGTTTGTCTAAGGAAGAGGTATTGTCCAGTAAGAAGTATGGAAGTGGTTTTGCCAGAAAGAAGGAAGGGGAAACTAATACAGTGAATGGTAGTGGAGGTGGTGCTGTTTTGGTTACGCCGAAGGGATCCCACCTTCCTTTTGCTGCCCGGCTAACATTTGAATGCACCAATAATGTGGTTGAATACGAAGCTTGTATCTTGGGTGTCGAAGAGGCGATTGATTTGCAAATCAAGAACCTTGTTATTTATGGAGATTCAGCTTTGGTTGTGAACCAGGTTAATGGGAAATGGCTTACGCATCAATCTCACTTAATTCCATACCGGGATTATACGAGGAGGTTGTTGACGTTCTTCACCAAGGTGGAATTACACCATGTGCCGAGAGAAGAAAATCCTTTGGCAGATGCTTTGGCTACTCTGACCGCTTTGATTAAAGTGCAATGGTGGAATCAATTTCCTAGTGTTGAGGTGGGACGATTGGATAGGTCGGCTTATGTGTTTGCTGTCGAGACAACGCCTGATGATGAAAAGCCGTGGTATTATGACATAAAGCGTTATCTGGAAACCGAAGAGTATCCTGAGGGAGCGTCTAAGAAGGACCGAAAGACTCTGAGGAGGTTGGCCATGGCGTTCTATCTGAATAAAGATGGGGTTTTGTACAAGAGGAATTTTGATTGGGTTTTGCTCAGATGTGTCGATGACAAAGAAGCAAGCCAATTGATGAAAGAAGTGCACGAGGGGTCGTTTGGTACCCACGCCAGTGGGAATGCGATGGTGAAAAAGTTGCTAAGGGCTGGATATTACTGGATGACAATGGAGGCTCAGTGTTTCAATTTCGTGTGGAGATGTCATAAATGCCAGATTTATGCTGACAAGGTGCACGTGCCTCCAAATCCATTGAGTTTGATGTCGTCTCCGTGGCCGTTAGCTATGTGGGGCATTGATATGATCAGTTAGATTGAGCCTACGGCTTCGAATGGGCACCGGTTCGTATTAGTGGCTATTGATTACTTCACCAAGTGGGTGGAAGCGGCATCTTATGCAAATGTGACAAAACAGGTTGTTGCCAGGTTCCTGAAAAGAGACATCATTTGCAGATATGGGGTTCCCGAAAGAATCATCACTGATAATGGTTCTAATCTCAACAACAAGATGATGGCGGAACTGTGCCGGGAGTTCAAGATTGAGCATCACAATTCTTCTCCTTATCGTCCAAAGATGAATGGGGCGGTCGAGGCGGCTAATAAGAATATTAAGAAGATTGTGCAGAAAATGGTCGTGACCTATAAGGATTGGCACGAGATGTTGCCATTTGCATTGCATGGGTATCAAACCTCAGTGCGTACATCTACTGGGGAAACGCCTTTCTCACTTGTGTATGGGATGGAAGCTGTGCTACCAGTTGAGGTCCAGATTTCGTCATTAAGAGTCCTGATGGATGTGAAATTGGAAGAGGCTGAATGGGTAAGGACCCGGTATGAAGAGTTGAGCCTGATTGAGGAAAAGAGGCTGGCAGCCATTTGTAATGGGCAATTGTACCAGCAACAAATGAAGCATGCTTTTGACCGAAAGGTGCGACCTCGTGTGTACCGTGTGGGAGATATGGTGTTGAAAAGGATCCTTCCTCCTCAGAACGATCGTCGGGGCAAGTGGACACCCAATTATGAAGGTCCATTCGTGGTCAAGAAGGTTTTCTCCGGTGGAGCCTTGTTGTTGACGACCATGGATGGTGAGGATTTTCCATCCCCTGTGAATGCGAACGCAGTTAAAAAATACTTCGTATAAAAGACCCGCTGGACGGAAAGAATAAAATAGTCCAGGCAAAAATGGGCATCCCAGCGAACCAAAAAAAAATGAAAAAAGGTTCGGGCAAAAATTAGGGATAAAAAGAAAAAAACTGTACACCCGGCAAGTCGAAAACCCTACAAGGGCGGCTTGGGAAAAAAAGGGTATCTTGGTGGACTGAAAACCCGAAAGTGCGGTCCAGGCAAAAGAGAGAGTGAAACGAACAACTGCGTCTAGCATGGTCATTTGTCCTTTGGATATGAGACATGGATAATCTGAAAGCGGAGATCGGTCGGAAGCGCCTTGTTTCGGAAGGCAGAAAGTGCAGAGAGTCTTGAGGACATATGGGTTGTAACCGGGTTGGAACTCGATGAGATCACGGGTTCCCATTGCCATTAGGATAGATTTTCCTTTTATGCACAATTACCTCTTTTCAGGGATTGCTTCCTGTGTATTGCTTAGTTACAAGCCACCTTTTTCAATCAATAAAATGCATATTCAGTCAAATAATTTTGTTTTTGTTTTCGTTACCGCTTTGATTGCAAAAACATCCGTTTATTTTGATAAAGAATCTTTGCTTTTTGAGACGTAGAGGTCCCTTCCAATGCATGTTTATAGGATTGAAAACTTGAAATCTTATTCGGAAGGTTGAGTGACCT
Organism: Lathyrus oleraceus; assembly: GCF_024323335.1. NCBI lineage: Eukaryota > Viridiplantae > Streptophyta > Magnoliopsida > Fabales > Fabaceae > Lathyrus > Lathyrus oleraceus. The sequence continues at coordinate 306,216,292 of NC_066585.1, read as the reverse complement.
GGGTGTTGAAATTTTGGCACGCCTGGGGCACGTTTTATTTAACGATCTCTTTTGCAGGTGTTGTTGGTTTATTATCACTCACTTGCAGGTTGTGGTATGAAGCGTTCATTTTTTACAAAAGATTCCTTTGAGGTCCAATCAGGGACGAGGAGTTGAAGAATGGTGTAAAGACGGCGAAAGAATTGCGACGATCCTAGAGGGTTAATCAAGAAGACTCTTCAAAGTCTGAAGAAGTGGAAGGTCGACACTGTGGTTAGATGGTGAATACCAGGGTTCGGCGAGTCGACGGGTGTTCCGTGTCAAATATTTCGTATCTCCCCAGCGTGTTCGAGGTCGGTGTTTCCTCGGCAGCCAGGCCTGAAGTTTGTTGTTTCCCCTAGCAGGGTTGAGATTGTTGTTTCCCCGGCAGGTCTGAAGGTTGTCGTTCCCCCGGCAGGGGTGTGTGTTGGTAGTTTTTCCCCAGTGAAGTCCCCAAGCGGATCGAGTTCGGTGGAGGTCATCCCCGGTAAGGGTTCCTCTTTCCTCAGCAGCAGTGTTATCCCAAGCAGGGTTGGAGATGGGAGTGATATCGAGTTCCTCAGCAGAGCTGCTCGTGTCGTCCCCTGAGGGGGATATTTTTTTATGCATTCATCATTTAGAGAAGCATAGCATATTGCATAATTAATTGCGTAGCATTTCCACGGTTATGGAACATTACGCTGTAAGGTTCATGCATCGGCATTACAAGCATAAACTAGTCTCGAGCCGTGGTTACCATTTGAGAATTGGTTAAGCTGGTTGGTGAAGATGTTACTCTGAGGAGTTTGGAATCGTGATTTTGAATCCACATTATTCCGCAGTAGTGCGATATTGGGGGAAAAGTTTCTGTCATTCGGAGAGGGAAGTCAAGATTGAAGAACGTTACGTGATCAACGCGGAGATTGGGGTCCATCAGGAGAAAAGGAGACGCAGAGTGTCTTCTGGAGAACGGGGTTCAAATGGAGAACGGGGTTCATTGTTGGGCAGTAAAATCAAATAAGTTTTTGGGGGTTCAAGAAAAGCAAAAATAATAATAGTAATAATAACAAAGAGAAAATCCCCAGCAGAAGTGGCATTCAGGCCAGCTTTCCGGTATTCAGACCGATGCGGCATTCATGCCAGATTTTCCAATGTTCAGATCGAAGAAGTTTCTGACATTCAGGTCGATGCAACTTGTGGCATTCAGGCCAGTTTTCCGGTATTCAGACCGAAGTGGCATTCAGGCCAGTTTTCCGGTATTCAGATCGATGTGGCATTCAGGCCAGACTTTCCGATGTTCAGATCGAAGAAGTTTCCGACATTCAGGTCGATGCAACTTGTGGCATTCAGGCCAGTTTTCCGGTATTCATACCGAAGTGGCATTCAGGCTAGTTTTCCGGTATTCAGACCGAAGTGGCATTCAAGCCAGTTTTTCGGTATTCAGACCGAAAGGGCATTCAGGCCAATTTTCCGATGTTCAGATCGAAGAAGTTTCCGACGTTCAGGTCGACGTAACTTGTGGCATTCAGGTCGGTCTCTCGGTGTTCAGACCGATATTAATAATCTCATATCTTCCGGTGCTCAGACCGAAGTCATTTCCAGTATTCAGACTGATGAGCGGCATTCAGGCCATGGTTATTTCTGTTACCATTTATTTTGGTATCCAGGTTAACATTCGTTTTCGGTATTCGGACCGACTATCATCGTACCAGACGGATTCTTCTTACAAGACCACCTCTTTGCCAATTTTGACAGGCATTGTTACTTAATTCCCAGAGATTGATGGATGAAAGGCTTATCCAAGTTTATCAGTCAAGGGAAATATATGATGTCAATGTAATTGTGCCAGTGTTTAAGACCCCTGAGCGGGTAGTAATTCAATTTGATAGTAGCAGCAATAACAATGTCAATAGATCGGTATCACCGTTAGTAATACAGTTAGCGGGCCATGTCCCATATGCATCCGATAAAGTTGTTCCTTATCAGTATAATGCCACCATGGTGGAGAATGGTCAAGAGGTTCCATTGCCTATAACAAATTTTGTTGTGAATATAGTTGATATTGCGAAGGTGACCCGTAGTGGTCGTGTGTTTGGCTCAGTCTTTCCAAAGGATGTAGAAGAGGTTGTAGTCTGTAAGAAGGTGGATGTACCTGTAGTGAATTCGGTTAGTGCTCCAGTTTGTCAGTCTGGTGAATCCAGCAAACTAAAGCCTAATGATGATGATGAGGTACTACGATTAATCAAGAGAAGTGAAGTTAATGTGGTGAAACAGCTGCTCCAAACCCCGTCGAAGATTTCAGTGTTGTCTTTGTTAATGAATTCTGAAGCGCACAGAGAAGCATTGCAAAAAGTACTCGAGCAAGCCTACATTGAGCACGACGTTAGTGTGGATCAGTTTGACCATATTGTGGCTAACATTACTTCTTGCAACAATATGAGTTTTTGTGATGAAGAACTTCCCGAGGAAAGTAGAAATCACAATCTGGAATTACACATTTCTATAAACTGTAAGGAGGATGCGTTGTCCAATGTGTTGGTCGATACCGGTTCTTCTTTGAATGTACTCCCCAAATCAACTCTATCCATACTTTCCTATCAAGGCGCCCTGATGAGGTGTAGTGGCGTAATTGTCAAAGCATTTGATGGGTCTCGTAAAACCGTCATTGGAGAAGTGGACCTCCTAGTAAAGATAGGTCCGAGTGATTTTCAAATTACTTTTCATGTAATAGATATCCACCCGATCTATAACTGCTTATTGGGGAGGCCATGGATTCATGAAGCTGGAGTTGTAACATTTACTCTGCACCAGAAGCTTAAATTTGTGAAGAACGGAAAGCTTGTTGTTGTTGGTGGGGAGAAAGCACTCTTGGTGAGTCATCTGTCATCTTTTACACATATTGAAGCTGAGGAGGAGGTTGGAACTCTGTTCCAAGCCTTATCTATTGTTGAAGTGAAGAAAACTGGGGCACCCATGTCTTTTTCCAAATATGCTCAGAAAGCTATTGAGGCAGGCGACACTGATCAGTGGGGCCGCATGGTAAAGATTGCTGAGAACAAGAGTAGGGCCGGATTGGTATTTCAACCAGGGCCGTTCAATGTCAAAGCTAGAAATGAGCAACCGATTTTCCGCAATGGAGGGTTCATTCATGGTAATTAACAACACTCACCTGTCGTGATTGAGGGTGATGAAGACGAAGACTAAGCCAACTTTGTGATGCATGGCAAGACTTGCAACAATTGTGTTTCCGTTGATGTTCCTGTTATTGTCCATCGCTCTAAGTAATTTGTTTTGATGTTTTAAGAAAAATACTTCTCCTATGCCTAAGGGAGAAGTGAACATTGTTAAGCATTTCTCAATTATCATTAATAAAATACAATTCTATTCATCCACATCTATGATGTTTTATTTTTACTTTTTTGCCTTTTTGAAAATGGTAATCACAAAAAAATATAAACAATAATTGTCCATCTGCATAATATTTGGTCACAATTCACTTCTCTAACATCAAAATATCAAATCATTATGCAGGTTGGTTCCCAAACCCATTGAATACAATGATCATACTCCCTCTCCAAACTTTGATTTCCCTGTGTTTGAGGCTGAGGAAGAGACTGATGAAGAAGTATCTGATGAATTATCCTGTTTACTTGAGCATAAGGAAAAAGCCATTCAGCCGTTTGAAGAGCAGATTGAGCTAGTCAACTTGGGTTCCGAAGATGATGTGAAGGAAGTCAAGATTGGGTCTCAATTATGTCCAGAAGTTAAGAAGGGGTTGATTGATCTTCTTCGAGAATATTTAGATGTGTTTGCTTGGTCCTATCAAGACATGCCTGGTTTGGATTTTGAGATTGTAAAGCATAAATTGTCGTTGAAGCCAGAATGCCCGCTAGTCAAGTAGAAGTTGAGAAGGACTCATCCTGGTATGGCAGTGAAGATCAAAGAGGAAGTGTAAAAGCAGATTGATGCTAGTTTTCTTATTATCGTTGAGTATCCGCAGTGGGTGGCCAATATTTTACCTGTTCTGAAGAAGGATGGAAAAGTCTGTATGTGTGTTGATTATAGAGATTTGAACAAAGTTAGTATGAAAGATGATTTCCCTATGCCACACATTGATATGTTGGTAGACAATACAGCTAAATCCAAAGTCTTTTCGTTTATCGATGGATTATCCGGTTATAATCAGATCAAAATGGCACCCGAAGATATGGAGAATACCACATTCATTACGCCCTGAGGAATATTCTGTTATAAAGTGATGCCTTTCGGTTTAAAGAATGTTGGTGCAACGTACCAGAGAGCTATGATCACTCTTTTTCACGATATGATGCATAAAGAGATTGAAGTCCATGTTGATGATATGATTGCCAAATAAAGTGATGAAGAAGAGCATGTTGAGCATTTGTTGAAGTTGTTCCAGCGTTTTAGGAAGTATAAACTCCGCTTGAATCCCAATAAGTGCACTTTTGGTGTTCGTTCTAGTAAATTGTTGGGCTTTGTTGTCAATAAGAAGGGTATTAAATTCGATCCTGCCAAGGTCAAAGCAATACAAGAGATGCCTGCGCCCAAAACTAAGAAGCAAGTCAGAGGTTTTCTCGGTCGCTTGAACTATATCTCAAGATTCATTTTGCATATGACTGCTACGTGTGCGCCTATATTCAAGCTTCTTTGGAAAGATCAGTCTTGTGATTGGACCGAGGATTTCCATAAAGCTTTTGACAGTATCAAAGAGTATCTGCTTGAGCCTCCGATTCTGTCTCCACTTGTTGAAGAAAGACCATTGATCATGTATCTGACTGTACTTGATGAGAGTATGGGTTGTGTTCTAGGTCAATAAGATGAATATGGAAAGAAAGAGTATGCTATTTACTACCTCAGTAAGAAATTCACCGACTGTGAGACTCGGTATTCTATGCTTGAAAAGACTTGTTGCGTATTGGCTTGGGCTGATAAGTGTAACACCTCAAAATTTTCCCTCCTCTTCTTGAGACTAGTTTGACACATTTCATTTCATATTTTAGGGCATTAGGCATTGCATTTTGCATCTCATGAAAATAAGAAGATCATCCTCCAAAGTCTTTTCAAAAGATGGAGAAGTTACATGATTCAAGCCTGGGGGTCTCTAGGAATTGATGATCAACCATCTGAAGGCATGGGCTTCAGTGAGGGCTTCTTGATTCTTCAAAGGTCTTGGGTATCATCTTGTTTGCAAGGATATATTACCATCATCATGGTTCTATCAGCATCAAGGGTTTCATAGTTCATTCTCAAGTTCCTTTGAATTAGGGTTGTGACCTCTGGTCAACCCTAATCAATGCAATTCTTCCAACCAGGGCTTTTCAAATTGGGATGAGGATCACATGATTGTTATGAAGATATTACATGAGCTAGGGTTTCATTTTTTATCAATTTCCCTAAGTGGTAGAGGCTCAAGCTGATCAGGACATTTCAAGGTCACCTTAGGACCAAAAAGTCAATTGTGTAGTCAACTGAGGGCTACGAGGTGGGGAAATGAGTTGAGACACCTCAATCATGTTCAAAGGAGGTCCATTCATCATTCTAATCATCCATATTGAAGATTCAAAGGTCATGGCAAAAGTTACCAAAAATTGAAAGTGACCTATAATTCAAAGTTTCCAAATTTGGCAAGTTTTTGGTCCACTTTCAACTTGACTTTTCAATATCAAAGAAGTTTCAAATGGATTTTTGGTGAATATGAAAGTTATATATCTTTGTCTCCCCTTTCTAAAAAGCCCTAATTCATGTCCATATGATGATTGGTTGAGGAGTTATGGTCATTTGATCACAAGGTGTGCATGGAAATTCAAAATGGCTTAACTTTTGATACAAAGCTCCAAATTGGTCCATTCTTTTTGCAAAATGTTTCTCTTGATCAAGACATCTCAAAATAGCCTTTGCCATGCATGGGAAAAGTGTGTATGCTCATCATTTCTCATGTGATCATTTTGGAGGGAATTTCCACAATTCAAATTTGGCTTATGATACAAGCAAAACAACAATTCCATGATGATCCTTGGTTCATTTTAAGTGAATTCCAAGCTTAACATGGGACTGTACACGTGTGTTTTGGACATGCTAGCTTCATTTTCATTTTTGCATCTTGCTTGAAATCTCACTAATCATGATTAAACAAAGGCAAATGTGATTATCATTGTGATTAGCATGGAGTATATAAGCCAAACCCTAATCCTAACAACCATAACAGAAAATTTCAGATAAAAAATTCAAGAATCCTCTCAACTTTCTCTCTCTTCAAATTTACATTTTCTCCACATAATTCTCAAATCTCTTTGCATATTCTTGTTCCTGGTGCTTCATTGAGCAAGATCCATCCATCACTTGATGCAATTCAGCCATAATTCGAGCAATGCAAGAGCATGAACATGTTGATGGAATTTGAAAATTGAAGAAGATTCAAGTGGTTTCAGCTGATTCTCTTTGCACAAAGCTTCAAGGCAAGTTCAGTGGAGTAGATCTGGAGCTTTTGAGAGCTTGAGCACGCGTGAACACAGAACTGCACTTCAAGGTGATTCAAAATTCATCATCTCTTTTTGCTGATTTCTTGATATAGATGTGTAGATCTTGACTAGTGGAGCATGTACATATGTTTAGATTTGAGTTTGGCTTAGAATTGAGCATGTAGCGATGAATATAAGTTTTGATTTCAAATATGTTTCTCTTCGATCCGTGCAATATAGGAAGAATTAAGATGAGATGATATGATATTTGGAATGTATGTTGCAAGAGGATTCGAGTGATGTATGCCTTGTCCATTTCTGGAATTTTGCACGGCGGCGGCGCCGCTTGGTTCGTCGGAGAAGACGACCGGAGACTGTAGCTCCGGCGTCTGGTTTTGCTAGGGTTTATCCTACGTGTCTGCCATGTATTTGCCTTGCGTGTCCATTTGATTGGTTGTGTTTTCTTTGACTATGCCATGCGTACAGTTGACTGCTGAGTGTGCTGATGATGTGTTTTAATGAAACGCATCGTTTCATTTAGTTGAGTTGTCTACCATGTATGCTGATTGCGTGTGCGTTTGATTGGTTGTTGTTGCATTGACCTTGCCATGCGTACCGTTGAATGCTGATGTGTGTAGTGACTGAGCATGCTGACTGTTTAATGAAACTGTGCGTTTTGATTGTTTGAATGTGGACCTTAGATCTTGTTTGCGCGCCTCATCGTGTGGTTGTGAATATTTCTGGATTTATTTGAATATATCCCTTTCCCTCCAATTTTCATGTGTATTTTCCCATTATTTAGCTCATTTTAGAATATTCATAAAAAATTCAAAAATGATCCAAATTAACTCCAATTTTTTTTCCTAGTTTTGTATGAATGTCTAGTTATTTATGGTATTAATTTCATGAATTGTTGATGGCTGGATTTTTCATGTGTGATTTTGGAATGCACATTGTGCTAAATTGATATGTTGTGTTCAATGCATTGTGAAATCCTCATCTTTCAGCCAATTGATCCAATTTTTTGTGTGCTTGATATTCATACATGATGTGAACTTTTGATCACTGGTTTTGATTTTTTCTCATATGCTATCATCATTTTTGACACATGAAGATGTATGTGACAATTTGTGTCACATTTTTGACATTCAATTTGTGCATTTTTGTTCATATATCATTTGAACCCTTCTGGATTTGATTTTTTGCATGTTGATTATTCATGACATGAGGAACTTATATGAAAAATCTCAAAGTCATTGCATGCATTTCTGTTTTGATTTGAATTTTCTAAATTGGAAGTTCACTTTGTGCACATTTTTTGGTCCTTGCATGACATAGGCCATTTGAGATACTTGCTTATTGAATTGATGTTGGTCCTTTTGAGGACATTAAATGGAATGTTTGAATATGCATTATGTGGAAGATTGAGTTCTATTTTGATCATTTGGTTTGGTTTTGAACTTAACCTTTGTACTAGTGTTTTGTGCATAAACTAACTGTGCTTTGTGTTTCAGGTTTGGACATTTAGCACTGATGGTTGATTTGTTCTCACTTTGTGAGATGCAAATGATTTGAGTTCTAACTTTCGTTTGTTTTGTAGGATTTTAAGTGATGTGCTTGAGCTCATGAGTCCATTTGAATGCTTGGGCATTGTTCATTGAGTTGTGTAACTGTGAATGGTTTCACTGTTTGTCTGTTGGTTTAATAACTGAAGTACTAATTGGTTAGTATTTGTACAGGTACCTTAGTTGCTTGCTTGCTTTAGCTCTTGCTTGAGCTTTGGATTGTGGTTGATACACCACTCAGGTAGTTAGCTTCTTACTTCATGTAGTCTGGAAGTCCTGTCACCTTTTTGGCAGGCATTTTGCTGGTAAGTCCTCCTTCAGAGGCTCTGTTTGTGTTTGTTTAACATTGTGCCCAAAGGCCTCCAAGAAGAGGCATGTTATATTTGATAAGACCTCCAAGATATGAGGCAATTGACGGATAAAAGGGATTAGTAGCCAATCCCCCGTTATCCAGTGTGTCGTTCTTTATGCTCGCACTACGTGATGATGCTTCTGAACATGTACCCAAGATCTTTGTCCATAGTCTGTCAAGTGGAATAGGATCCCACTTTCTGGATCCCCACGCTTTCTTTGTCATGAGCTCACCCTGGCCAGGGTTAAGAGCTATGAGGTCTCATCCTCATTACCATTTTGATCTGCTCACCCTAACTTTCAATGTTAGTGGTTAAGAGCTACAGATTACCCTTACAGTTTGGCTTGTTTGTTGAGGTTGACATGACCCCTCTTGACTAAATCCCACCCATTGTTTGAGACTCTTGTATGGATATAGTGTGTGATGCTTGTTCACTTGTGCTGGTGTGTTAATCTGCTTTCCTCTTCTCATCTCCATTTCTGTAGGAGTTGTATGATTGATTTCTGAGGAAGTTGAATGCATGTTAGAGACCTCAACATAGAGATAATTGTTTGCATGACAACTATTAGGCTCGAGTCTTAGTCTCCCTATTAGTTTGTTGTTTCCCTGGTCTCTGGTTAGGAGAGTGTTGTACCCCTGTTCAGGGGAACTACGTCGCCCTGATTCTCATACCAGATGAGATACGTAGGCAGGAGGTTGTAAGCAATCTCTCCGGGCACCCTTTTGTTTTTTTTTGTGTGTTCACCTTCTTTCTGGTTTTGGTGTGAGTACTGGTTTGTCCAGCGTGGACTTGTGTGGTATGTTTATACCTTGGGGATTTCTTCTGTCATTCACTTGGGGTTCATTTACGATTGTTGTTATTTGGGGTTCATCTTTGGAGTTCATTTGTGATGATTGTTATTCATCTCGGGGTTCATCTGTGACGGTTGTTGTTACTTGGGGTTCATATTGGGGATCATTGGGGTTTGTTATTCAGTTGGGGTTCATATTCGGGGTTCATTTGTGATGGTTATTGTTGGGAGTCGGATATAAGTCCATGTATTGGCATTCTGTTTCCTTTTGTTTTTGTTATTAGGAGTCGGATATAAGTCCATGTATTGACATTCTGTTTCCTTGTTTGTTGTTGTTGGGAGTCAGGCGTAAGTCCATGTATTGGCATTCTGTTTCCTTTTAAGTGTTTCTTTTGACGTCTCAGCGTCTCTTTTGTGGTGTCTTGTTCCAGCGTGCGTTAGCCGAGCTACGAGTGCTCTGATTCTCCTCTGGATAGAGAAGATACGTAGGCATAGGACGCGATGTCTTAGCGAGCACGTCTCCCTTTCCCCGAACTACGTCGACTCTGATGCTTGTTTCTGACAAACTACGTAGGCCCAGGATGCAACATCCTGCCGAGTCCTTTTCCTCCGTCTTCTTTCTACTCCCACCTGTTTATTATTCCAATTTGTGCAGTTTTTTGAGCAGTTTATTAGCAACCCTTTTCCTTTCCTTTGAGCTATCTTTTGAGCGTGGATCCCGTCGAGTACGGCGGACGTGAGGGTTGCTAATACCTTCCCCTTGCGTAACCGACTCCCGTACCTTGTAATCTCTAGTCGTAAGACCGATCCTTTCCCTTTCTTAGGTTAGTCCTCCGCTCCCTTTCCGTCATAGGATAAATAGCGTCGGTGGCGGCTCTGTTTTTTTTCTTCTGCCGGTTGTTTTTCGAGTTGCGACAGCTGGTGACTCTGCTGGGGACAGGAGTTGACCTCTTGCTGGTCCATCTTCCCTAAGTGAGTCAATCCTAGCGCTCTCTAGCGTAGTTTTTAGGGTAGTTTGGGTTGCTTTTACTGCTTATTTATTGCGTTTGTGATTATTATACTGTGATTGTATATATTTGCATATATGTTTGCATGCATCATATTATCACGGTGCTGGATTCTGGACATGTGTGGTTCCTATGATTTGGGGTGGGTGTTATGAGTGGGGCTAAAACCCAGGCCCGAGTATACACCTAGGATTAGTGTGGTCTCATGTCTCTGCTTATGTTGGATCAACATGATGTTAAGATGTGACATACCACAGCCGGACGAGGTTCTTCTGAGAGAGCTCTTCCTTGTGGAGTTTCCACTATGGTTGGGTTATCTTTGTTGAGCTGTTGACTTCGGTGACTGTTCTTTCCCGGATCTTTGGTTTACATGATCTTATGAGAGCTGCACGGCACACCCGAAAGGGCAAACCCGTTGAGTATCTTGTCCGATTGTCGAGACCATTATCCGCCTTAGGATGACCTTATTAGGATTCACCTGTGAGGGGAGGGTTTGGTTCCTACAGATACAGGTTTTGTCGGTGATTATGTGATGGTGACTTTGGTTCAGTTAGATTTATGGATGTTTATTTCTGATACGCCGGAGTTCTGTCTGTGGTATTTATCAGCGGGTTCCGTTTATTTCGGATTCCCTGGGTTGAATTTGGGGTTGCTTGTCCAGATGATCTTGTTGTTATTTGGTCAGTGATTTACCTGTGATGATGGTGATGTATCCTCCGGTTCTGTTTATTTCGGAACTCCCGAGTTGGATTTGTGGTTACTTAGTCCCTTGGGTGGTTGTGATCAGTTCTAAGACCGGAATCCAGTACAGTTGATGTTCAGATGACTTGGAGGATGGCACCATGAATTGCATACATGCATCTGCATCATTCCCATTTTGCATTTATCCGCATCTAACTCATGTTTATCCATATGCAGGGTACATTCTTGATTGAGATTCTGGTTGAGAGGCATCCTTGTTCCAGATATGAGGACCGACTTGAAAGCTGATGTTGTCTACAGTTTCTTTGATCCAGAGATTGGCGTGTTGAAAGATATGGTAGCATTGATTACGCCTGACCATGTGGGGATGTTCCGTGAGGCTTATGGTGGTATTCTGAAGATGGTTTTCAGGCTCACAGATGGGGATAGGAGTGCCATCCATACTCTTCTCCAGTTTTATGATCCGGGTTTGAGATGTTTTGTCTTCCCGGATTACCTGTTGGGACCTTTGATGGAGGACTATGCCGGTATTCTGGGTATTCAGGTCAGAAACCAGATTCCTTTCTATGTCACTAAGGAAGAACCTGATGTTGGTGAGATCTTTCGTGCTCTTTATTTGAGCCTAGAAGTGACTAAGAGAGGTTTGAAGGAGAAAGGAAAGTTGCCCGGTTTTCATCTGAGTTTCTTGGAGGCTAAAGCCAATGAGCATGTTGTTTTGGGTAATTGGAAGGCCGTTTGTGCTTTACTTGCTGTAAGCATTTATGGAATCATCATGTTCCCTAATCAGAAGAACTTTGTGGACATTAATGTCATCCGGGTGTTTGCTCAGAGGAATCACACTCCTACCTTGATCGGGGATGTTTATTACTCGGTCCATAATCGGAACGAGAAGCGGCGTGGAGGATTGGTTAGATGTTGTGCTCAACTGTTATATAAATGGTTCATGGGATATTTGCCTTCCAGAGGTGCCTTTGGCTTTCTTGACCATACGGTTAATTGGGCAACCAAGTTGATGGGTTTGCAAGCCAAGGACATAGCTTGGACTCACATTGATGAGGCTGGACGAGATTTCATTTGCAGTTGTGGGAGTTTTCCCAATGTGCCCCTTATAGGAGTTCAAGGTTGTATTAATTATAACCCGACGTTTCTTAAGAGGCAAATGGGGTTTGCTATGGAGGTTCCTCCTCTCGAGCGTGAGATTCAGGAGTCTTTCTACTTCCCGATTGAGGGTAATCAGTCATCGTTGAGGCAAGTGTCTGAGGCGTGGCGTAACATTCAAAGGAAAGGCAAGATTCCTTTTGGTAGAGCTAATAACAGGTCTTTTCCTCCGTTTGATGATTGGCTCAGAAAAAGGGTTGAGCTCACTCGTCTACCAATTCATGTGGGTGATCTTTGGTACCCGTTGATTGAGGAGCCACGTTCTGTTGTCAGTATGGAAGAATTTCTTGAGATGAGGAGGGAGAAAGATCAACTGCAAGCAGAGAAGACTGAGATAGAAATGAGTGTTGCTAGAATTCAAATGGCTAATCAGGAAGTCAAAGGGAAAGCAGAAGACCAGGCTAAGAGACATGCTCTGGAGGTGAAGCGTTTTGAGATAGACACCGTCTATTACTGTAAGATCGGCCAAGCTTTAGAGTCATCTACGAAGGAGCACGACCTTACTAAAGAGCAGTTGGCTAGAGCTTTGAGGATTATTGAAGATGAAAAGAAGAGACAAGTCCTTGTGAAGACTTAGAGGGAAGCTAGAGCCAAAGCCCTTACCGCAGAGTGGGAAGCGAAGCTAAGGATTAAGGAAGAAGAGGAAGCGAAGATTATGGCCGAGAGAGATCATTATCTTGCTGAGAGGGACCATTATTTTCGACAGATGAAGATTCATTAGAAAGAGGTGGGAAGACTTCGGCTGGAGAACACTGAGCTCAGGTTCGCTATGAAGTTTACCAGGATGGTTGATGGTGCAGAGCCTTCTGTGAGACCTTCTTCAGTTTAGACTTCTATTGCAGTGTTATCATGTGTTGGATTACCGTCAGGCATGTTGACGGAATTCACTTGATTGTATTTCTTTCCGATTCTGGAGAATTGTAAAGTTGATTTGTATCAGATGTGATGTATGGCTCTCGCACGTGTAGTACACTTTTGTTATGCAATGGTTATTATCATTCAGTGATTGATCTCAAAGCTTTATTTGCTTTTCCGTATTACACTTACATAACACACACATGATCAGGTGATATCTTTGCTAGAGCACAACTTTCTGTTCTGTACGGTAAAACCAGATGATTGACGTCAGAATGCTGCTGTCAAATTATTACCCGTCTCGATGAAACCAGGATCGAAAGACATAATGTTCCTCATATGGATAGACATTGCATTCATGCATGAATCATAATAACTTGTCTTCTATTTTGCAGGTGTCGGTTTCTAACGTGTTTGATTGTTTCAAGAATCATTGCTCGCGCACGTAGAATCATTCCTCTGCACATAGCTCGTCCGCACAGATACTTTACCAGACGCAACAAACCCAGAATGATGGATCCACCCAACGCTGATATTCTCGAGCTGAAAGAGAAGATGAGTGAGTTGATCAACATCATGCAAGGGTTCGCCTTGGGGCAGAAAGCACTCGTTGAGAAGGTGGAGAAGCTTGAGCAGGCTTCGGTTGCCAATAGTGGCAATAATCAAGAGGGTACCTCCAACAATGGTCTGGGTGGTTCTAGGGATGGTGGCGATCCCAGAAGAAAGGCAGCTACTGCTGGTGTAGTCCTTAACAATGGTGGTGGTTTTGGTTTTGCTGCAGGCAGTGGACTGGGTCCTGTGGACAACACTCTGAAGGACACTCAGTTTCCTCCTTTCTTTGGGGCTGTGGAGGATAAGGAAGAGGATTAGTTTTCTATGCTGAATGAGCAGTTCGGTCAATATGGTGTTCAACCGTCGAACAAAGAGATTCAGGTACTGGCAGAAAATTCAGGGCTCTAGAAAGCCATACCTCTCCTGGGGCTATCAATATGACAAACATGGGGCTGGTTGAGGGGATTGTGATCCCACAGAAGTTCAAAGTGCCCACGTTTGATAAGTACAATGGGAGTTCTTTCCCGGAAACTCATCTTCAGGCCTTTGTCCGAAAGATATCTGCCTACACCATGGATCGGAAGCTCTGGATGTACTTCTTCCAGGATAGCTTATCTGGTGGGTCTCTTGAGTGGTACACCAAGTTAAGATCATCAGATATTAAGAGCTGGCAGGATTTGGGAGATACTTTCTTTAAACAATACCAATTCAACGCTGACATGGCACCAAGCCGTACCCAGTTGCAGGGTATGTCTCAGAAACCGAATGAAGGGTTTAAAGAGTATGCACAAAGGTGGAGAGAGTTGGCTGCCAGAGTTCAACCACCATTAGTGGATCGGGAGATGTCTGATTTGTTCATGGGTACTCTCCAGGGGACTTTTGCTGAAAGGATGGTGGGTTGTCCTGTCACTGGCTTTGCAGATATAGTAGTGGCTGGTGAGAGAATTGAAAGTTGGTTGAGAATGGGGAAAATACAGGGAAATGCTCCGTCGTCTGGAGTAAAGAAGCCCTTTGGTAATGGTCAGCGCAAGAAGGAGGGTGAATCGAGTGATGTGTATGCCCAAAAAGGACATGGTAGGAATCATTACTACCAGCATACTGCTGCAGTAACGATTCCTGCTGGTAACCAATCTGTACAACAGCAACAACAGCCACCTCAGCAGAGAACACAAAGGGCCGGGTACCAAGTTAGAGGAAGGATGGCAGATCGCCAATTTGATAGGCCACCCGTGACATATGCCTTTCTGTTGAATAAGTTGAAGGATCTTGGGTTGGTTCAGCTGAGGACGTTGGCTCCGTTAAGACCAGATCAGAGGCCTGCCAATTATGATGAGAATGCTAAGTGCGAATTCCATTCTGGTGCTCCCGGGCATAACATTGAGGGTTGTAAAGCTTTTAAGCATGTCGTTCAAGATTTGGTGGATTCTAAAGCCATCAATTTTGCACCATCGCCGAATTTTAATGCTAATCCCATGCCGACGCATGGTCATATGGGGGTGAATGTGATTTCAGAGGATAAGAGAAAAATAGAGGTGACGGATGTGGATCGGTTGAGGACTCCGATGTCTGTGGTCAAGAGACATTTGATGAAGAGTGGAGTTTTCCCCGGTTGTGATAATTGTTGTGCTGATTGCACTGTCACTACAGATGGGTGTGTACTGTTGAGGGAGACGATTCAGAGAATGATGGATGAGGGAAGTCTCCGATTTGAGAAAGTTGATTTGGAGAAGGAGGATGTTTCAACAATAACCATTTATTTTGACCATGTCCACCTGTCAGCACCGGCAGATGCGGCTCCAGTTACCATCACGGTATCGGGACCCATTCCATATGAAAATGATGATGCTGTGCCATGGGACTATGGTGGGGAGGTGTATTGTAATGGAAAGAGGCAGGAAGATCAGGCTGCAGGTGATACCACCGTTTCAAAGGTGGATAATGCCGGACTTAGTGGTTTCACTCGCAGCGGGAGGTTGTTTGCGCCTGACACGTTAAAGAGTGGGGATGCAGAAAAAGAGAAGAGAGATAAGGCCGAGGCTTTAGCCAGGGCAAAAGGTAAACAGGTGGTGAATGAGGATACTCCTAGAGCGGCACCGGCGCCTGTTGGGTCGGAGAATGAGCTTGATGATGAAGCCGAGGAGTTTTTAAGGATTATCAAGAAGTCTGAGTACAAACTTGTTGATCATTTGCAGCAGACTCCGTCCAAGATTTCAATCTTATCTTTGTTGTTAAGCTCAGAAGGGCATAGAGATGCTTTGTTAAAAATCTTGAAGAGGGCCTATGTCCCGCAGGAGATTACGGTCAATCAGTTGGAGACAGTGGTGTCAAATTCAATGCCAGCCATGGGTTGGGTTTCACTGATCTCAATCTTACTGTGGATGGACGTAATCACAATAAGGCATTACACATTTTGATGGAGTGTAAAGGAGCAGTGCTTTCGCACGTTCTGGTTGATACCAGCTCGTCACTCAATGTGATGCCTAAGAAGGCCCTGGCTAAGTTGGATTGCGAAGGAGTGGTGTTGAGGCTAACTGATTTGGTGGTTAGAGCGTTTGATGGCTCTAAGAGGGCTGTGTTTGGGGAAGTTAAGCTCCCTGTGAAGATTGGACCCGAGGTGTTCAAGTCTGTGTTCTATGTCATGGACATTCAGCCGGCATACAGTTGCTTGTTGGGTCGACCATGGATACACGCTGCTGGGGCAGTAACTTCGACTTTGCACCAGAAGTTAAAGTATATCTGGGACGGGCAGGTCGTAACAGTTTGTGGGGAGGAGGATTTTGTCAGCCAATTGTCATCGTTCAAATATGTGGAAATGGACGGTGAAATATTTGAAACACCTTGTCAGGCGTTTGAAACCGTTAAGGTGAAGAATGCCATTTTTGCTGAGAAAGAGAAAAAGCCGTCCATTGCTTCTTATAGACAGGCTGTAGAAGTGGTGAAAAATGGAGAAGCCCCAGGTTGGGGAAGAATGATAGACATTGCGGCAAAAGAGGACAGGTTTGGGATTGGCTATCAGTCGGGCCAAGACTCGTCTGAACAGAATAGAGGACGTCGTCAACCTTTCACGTTCATCAGTGTTGGAATGCTAGATCCAGATCGCATATGTGCGGTGGGTGAAGAAACTGACAGTGACTGCGAGCTTGACTCGTGGATAAAACCGTGCGTACCAGGGATGGAGATCCAGAACTGGAAGGCCGAAAAGATCATCACTGTCACTCTGCGTGAAGAGTAATATTTCTGTTTTTCAATTCTGTTTGCATGAAAGCCATACGTTTTTCCCGAAACGTAATGGTTCATTGTAAGGGCCACCTCATGTGTTTCACTTTGCAATACTTGCATAATTAATAAAAGGATGTTTTTCGCATTAAAAGGGGTGTTCTCTGTTTTTCATTTATTTTTGCAGTTTAATAAAAATAAAATAAAAATGGCAATGTTTATTTTCATTTTTCTTCCTTTTAATATGCCTCGTCCTGACTCTAAAGCAATGCATGAATCAACATTCATGCAGATGCGATCATGCTCCGGATCTCGTTGATAACAATCCTGTTACACCCTCATATGACTTCGACAACCCGATTTGTCATGCCGAAGAAGAAGGCGAAGAAGATTGTGAACTGCCGGAAGAATTAGCCAGGTTGTTGAAACAAGAGGAGAAGGTGATTCAACCGCACGAGGAGCGAGTTGAGATTGTTAATCTGGGTACCGAGGAAGTCAGAAAGGAAGTGAAAATGGAGGCCGCTTTGGAGGTAAACGTCAAGAGCAGGATGGTAGTGCTGTTAAAAGAGTATATTGATATCTTCGCCTGGTCTTATCAAGATATGCCAGGGTTGGATACCAATATTGTTGTACACAAGTTGCCATTGAGAGAAGATTGTCCTCCAGTGAAGCAGAAGTTGCGCAGAACTCGACCCGAGATGGCCATGAAAATCAAAGAGGAGGTGCAAAAGCAGTTGGATGCTGGTTTCCTAGTTGTCACTAATTATCCGCCTTGGGTCACGAACATTGTGCCGGTACCGAAGAAGGATGGAAAGGTAAGGATGTGTGTGGACTACCGGGATTTGAACAGAACTAGCCCGAAAGATGATTTTCCATTACCTCACATCGATGTGTTGGTAGATAATACGGCTCAATTCTCGGTGTTTTCCTTCATGGATGGCTTTTCTGGCTATAATCAGATTAAAATGCCGCCAGATGATATGGAGAAAACGACGTTCATCAGACCATGGGGCACTTTTTGTTATAAGGTGATGCCATTCGGTCTCAAGAATGCTGGTGCCACGTATCAAAGAGCTATGGTGACTTTGTTTCATGATATGATTCATCATGAGATTGAATGCTATGTTGATGACATGATAGCGAAGTCCCAAACAGAAGAGGGGAATTTGGTAGACTTGGCCAAGTTGTTTGACCGGTTGAGACAATTCAAATTGAGGTTGAATCCGAACAAGTGCACTTTCGGAGAGCGGTTTGGTAAGTTGTTGGGGTTTATTGTAAGTGAAAAGGGAATCGAGGTTGATCCTACTAAAGTAAAAGAGATACAAGAAATGCCTGAACCGAGAATAGAAAAAGAGGTTCGTGGTTTCTTAGGTAGATTGAACTACATTTCACGGTTCACATCTCATCTAACAGCCACGTGTGAACCCATATTCAAGTTGTTGAGAAAAGATCAAACGGTCAGGTGGAATAATGATTGCCAAGCGGCATTTGAAAAAATAAAAGAATATTTGCAGGAGCCTCCGATTCTGATGCCTCCTGTGGAGGGGCGACTGTTAATCCTGTACTTGACAGTCCTCGAGGGGTCTATGGGGTGTGTACTGGGGCAGCATGACGAGTCTGGTCGAAAAGAGCATGCAATTTACTACCTTAGCAAAAAGTTTACTGACTGTGAAACAAGATATTCACTGCTCGAGAAAACTTACTGTGCTTTGGCATGGGTTGCTCGCCGACTGAGACAGTATATGCTGGTTCATACCACTTTGTTGATTTCCAAGATGGATCCGATCAAGTATATATTTGAGAAGCCAGCATTGACCGGACGGGTTGCGAGATGGCAAATGATTTTGACTGAATACGATATCCAATACACTTCTCAAAAAGCAATCAAGGGGAGTGTATATTCTGATTACCTCGCACAGTAACCCATTGAGGATTATTAATCGATGAAGTTTGAGTTCCCTGATGATGACATCATGTTTCTCAAATTGAAAGATTGTGAGGAACCTATCCCGGAGGAGGGGCCTGACCCTGAGTCCGAATGGATTCTGATGTTTGATGGGGCCGTTAACGTGAATGGTAGTGGAGGTGGTGCTGTTTTGGTTACGCCGAAGGGATCCCACCTTCCTTTTGCTACCTGGCTAACATTTGAATGCACCAATAATGTGGCTGAATACGAAGTTTGTATCTTGGGTGTCGAAGAGGCGATTGATTTGCGGATCAAGAACCTTGTTATTTATGGAGATTAAGCTTTGGTTGTGAACCAGGTTAATGGGAAATGGCTTATGCATCAATCTCACTTAATTCCATACCGGGATTATACGAGGAGGTTGTTGACGTTCTTCACCAATTACACCATGTGCCGAGAGAAGAAAATCCTTTGGCAGATGCTTTGGCTACTCTGGCCGCTTTGATTAAAGTGCAATGGTGGAATCAATTTCCTAGTGTTGAGGTGGGACGATTGGATAGGCCGACTTATGTGTTTGTTGTCGAGACAGCGCCTGATGATGAAAAGCCGTGGTATTATGACATCAAGCGTTATCTGGAAACCCAAGAGTATCTCGATGGAGCGTCTAAGAAGGACCGAAAGACTCTGAGGAGGTTGGCCATGGCGTTCTATCTGAATAAAGATGGGGTTTTGTACAAGATGAATTTTGATTGGGTTTTGCTCAGATGTGTCGATGACAAAGAAGCAAGCCAATTGATGAAAGAAGTGCACGAGGGGTCCTTTGGTACCCACGCCAGTGGGAATGCGATGGTGAAAAAGTTGCTAAGGGCTGGATATTACTGGATGTCAATGGAGGCTCAGTGTTTCAATTTCGTGCGGAGATGTCATAAATGCCAGATTTATGCTGACAAGGTGCACGTGCCTCAAAATCCATTGAGTTTGATGTCGTCTCCGTGGCCGTTAGCTATGTGGCGCATTGATATGATCGGAAAGATTGAGCCTACGGCTTCGAATGGGCACCGGTTCGTATTAGTGGTTATTGATTACTTCACCAAGTGGGTGGAAGCGGCATCTTATGCAAATGTGACGAAACAGGTTGTTGCCAGGTTCCTGAAAAGAGACATCATTTGCAGATATGGGGTTCCCGAAAGAATCATCACTGATAATGGTTCTAATCTCAACAACAAGATGATGGCGGAACTGTGCCGGGAGTTCAAGATTGAGCATCACAATTATTCTCCTTATCGTCCAAAGATGAATGGGGCGGTCGAGGCGGCTAATAAGAATATTAAGAAGATTGTGCAGAAAATGGTCGTGACCTATAAGGATTGGCACGAGATGTTGCCATTTGCATTGCATGGGTATCGAACCTCAGTGCATACATCTACTGGGGCAACGCCTTTCTCAATTGTGTATGGGATGGAAGTTATGCTACCAGTTGAGGTCCAGATTCCGTCATTAAGAGTCCTGATGGATGTGAAATTGGAAGAGGCTGAATGGGTAAGGACCCGGTATGAAGAGTTGAGCCTGATTGAGGAAAAGAGGCTGGCAGCCATTTGTCATGGGCAGTTGTACCAGCAGCGAATGAAGCGTGCTTTTGACCGAAAGGTGCGACCTCGTGTGTACCGTGTGGGAGATATGGTGTTGAAAAGGATCCTTCCTCCTCAGAACGATCGTCGGGGCAAGTGGACACCCAATTATGAAGGTCCATTCGTGGTCAAGAAGGTTTTCTCTGGTGAAGCCTTGTTATTGACGACCATGGATGGTGAGGATTTTCTATCCCCTGTGAATGCGGACGCAGTTAAAAAATACTTCGTATAAAAGACCCGCTGGACGGAAAGAATAAAATAGTCCAGGCAAAAATGGGCATCCCGGCGAACCAAAAAAAAATGAAAAAAGGTTCGGGCAAAAATTAGGGATAAAAAGAAAAAAACTGTACACCCGGCAAGTCGAAAACCCTACAAGGGCGGCTTGGGCAAAAAAGGGTATCCCGGTGGACTGAAAACCCGAAAGGGCGGTCTAGGCAAAAGAGGGAGTGAAACGAACAACTGTGTCTAGCATGGTCGTTTGTCCTTTGGATATGAGACATGGATAATCTGAAAGCGGAGATCGGTCAGAAGCGCCTTGTTTCGGAAGGCAGAAAGTGCGGAGAGTCTTGAGGACATATGGGTTGTAACCGGGTTGGAACTCGATGAGATCACGGGTTCCCATTGCCATTAGGATAGATTTTCCTTTTGTGCGCAATTACCTCTTTTCAGGGATTGCTTCCTGTGTATTGCTTAGTTACGAGCCACCTTTTTCAATCAATAAAATGCATATTTAGTCAAATAATTTTGTTTTTGTTTTCGTTACCGCTTTGATTGCAAAAACATCCGTTTATTTTGATAAAGAATCTTTGCGTTTTGAGACGTAGGGGTCCCTTCCAATGCATGTTTATAGGATTGAAAACTTGAAATCTTATTCGGAAGGTTGAGTGACCTGGGTGTTGAAATTTTGGCACGCCTGGGGCACGTTTTATTTAACGATCTCTTTTGCAGGTGTTGTTGGTTTATTTTCACTCACTTGCAGGTTGTGGTATGAAGCGTTCATTTTTTACAAAAGATTCCTTTGAGGTCCAATCAGGGACGAGGAGTTGAAGAATGGTGTAAAGACGGCGAAAGAATTGCGACGATCCTAAAGGGTTAATCAAGAAGACTCTTCAAAGTCTGAAGAAGTGGAAGGTCGACACTGTGGTTAGATGGTGAATACCAGGGTTCGGCGAGTCGACGGGTGTTCCGTGTCAAATATTCCGTATCTCCCCAGCGGGTTCGAGGTCGGTGTTTCCTCGGCAGCCAGGCCTGAAGTTTGTTGTTTCCCCTAGCAGGGTTGAGATTGTTGTTTCCCCGGCAGGTCTGAAGGTTGTCGTTCCCCCGGCAGGGGTGTGTGTTGGTAGTTTTCCCCCAGTGAAGTCCCCAAGCGGATCGAGTTTGGTGGAGGTCATCCCCGGTAAGGGTTCCTCTTTCCCCAGCAGCAGTGTTATCCCAAGTAGGGTTGGAGATGGGAGTGATATCGAGTTCCTCAGCAGAGCTGCTCGTGTCGTCCCCTGAGGGGGATATTTTTTTATGCGTTCATCATTTAGAGAAGCATAGCATATTGCATAATTAATTGCGTAGCATTTCCATGGTTATGGAACATTACGCTGTAAGGTTCATGCATCGGCATTACAAGCATAAACTAGTCTCGAGCCGTGGTTACCGTTTGAGAATTGGTTTAGCTGGTTGGTGAAGATGTTACTCTGAGGAGTTTGGCATCGTGATTTTGAATCCACATTATTCCCCAGTAGTGCAATATTGGGGGAAAAGTTTCCGTCATTCGGAGAGGGAAGTCAAGATTGAAGAACGTTACGTGATCAGCGCGGAGATTGGGGTCCATCAGGAGAAAAGGAGACGCAGAGTGTCTTCTGGAGAACGGGGTTCAAATGGAGAACGGGGTTCATTGTTGGGCAGTAAAATCAAATAAGTTTTTGGGGGTTCAAGAAAAGCAAAAATAATAATAGTAATAATAACAAAGAGAAAATCCACAGCAGAAAGGGCATTCAGGCCAGCTTTCCGGTATTCAGACCGATGTGGCATTCAGGCCAGATTTTCCGATGTTCAGATCGAAGAAGTTTCCGACATTCAGGTCGATGCAACTTGTGGCATTCAGGCCAGTTTTCCGGTATTCAGACCGAAGTGGCATTCAGGCCAGTTTTCCGGTATTCAGACCGATGTGGCATTCAGGCCAGATTTTCCGATGTTCAGATCGAAGAAGTTTCTGACATTCAGGTCGATGCAACTTGTGGCATTCAGGCCAGTTTTCCGGTATTCATACCGAAGTGGCATTCAGGCCAGTTTTCCGGTATTCAGACCGAAGTGGCATTCAGGCCAGTTTTTCGGTATTCAGACCGAAAGGGCATTCAGGCCAATTTTCCCATGTTCAGATCGAAGAAGTTTCCGACGTTCAGGTCGACGTAACTTGTGGCATTCAGACCGGTCTCTCGGTGTTCAGACCGATATTAATAATCTCATATCTTCCGATGCTCAGACCGAAGTCATTTCCAGTATTCAGACTGATGAGCGGCATTCAGGCCATGGTTATTTCTGTTACCATTTATTTTGGTATCCAGGTTAACATTCGTTTTCGGTATTCGGACCTACTATCACCGTACCAGATGGATTCTTCTTACAAGACCACCTCTTTGCCGATTCTGACAGGCATTGTTACTTAATTCCCAGAGATTGATGGATGAAAGGCTTATCCAAGTTTATTAGTCAAGGGAAGTATATGATGTCAATGTAATTGTGCCAGTGTTTAAGACCCTTGAGCGGGTAGTAATTCAATTTGATAGTAGCAGCAGTAACAATGTCAATAGATCGGTATCACCGTTAGTAATACAGTTAGTCGGCCATGTCCCATATGCATCCAATAAAGTTGTTCCTTATCAGTATAATGCCACCATGGTGGAGAATGGTCAAGAGGTTCCATTGCCTATAACAAATTTTGTTGTGAATATTGCTGATATTGCAAAGGTGACCCGTAGTGGTCGTGTGTTTGGCTCAGTCTTTCCAAAGGATGTAGAAGAGGTTGTAGTCTGTAAGAAGGTGGATGTACCTGTAGTGAATTCGGTTAGTGCTCCAGTTTGTCAGTCTGGTGAATCCAGCAAACTAAAGCCTAATGATGATGATGAGGTACTACGATTAATCAAGAGAAGTGAATTTAATGTGGTGAAACAGCTGCTCCAAACCCCGTCGAAGATTTCAGTGTTGTCTCTGTTAATGAATTCTGAAGCGCACAGAGAAGCATTGCAAAAAGTACTCGAGCAAGCCTACATTGAGCACGACGTTACTGTGGATCAGTTTGACCACATTGTGGCTAACATTACTTCTCGCAACAATATGAGTTTTTGTGATGAAGAACTTCCCGAGGAAAGTAGAAATCACAATCTGGAATTACACATTTCAATAAACTGTAAGGAGGATGCGTTGTCCAATGTGTTGGTCGATATCGGTTCTTCTTTGAATATACTCCCCAAATCAACTTTATCCATACTTTCCTATCAAGGCGCCCTGATGAGGTATAGTGGCGTAATTGTCAAAGCATTTGATGGGTCTCGTAAAACCGTCATTGGAGAAGTGGACCTCCTAGTAAAGATAGGTCCGAGTGATTTTCAAATTACTTTTCATGTAATAGATATCCACCCGACCTATAACTGCTTATTGGGGAGGCCATGGATTCATGAAGCTGGAGTTGTAACATTTACTCTGCACCAGAAGCTTAAATTTGTGAAGAACGGAAAGCTTGTTGTTGTTGGTGGGGAGAAAGCACTCTTGGTGAGTCATCTGTCATCTTTTACACATATTGAAGCTGAGGAGGAGGTTGGAACTCTGTTCCAAGCCTTATCTATTGTTGAAGTGAAGAAAACTGGGGCACCCATGTCTTTTTCCAAATATGCTCAAAAAGCTATTGAGGCAGGCGACACTGATCAGTGGGGCCGCATGGTAAAGATTGCTGAGAACAAGAGTAGGGCCGGATTGGTATTTCAACCAGGGTCGTTCAATGTCAAAGCTAGAAATGAGCAACCGAGTTTCCGCAATGGAGGGTTCATTCATGGTAATTAACAACACTCACCTGTCGTGATTGAGGGTGATGAAGACGAAGACTAAGCCAACTTTGTGATGCATGGCAAGACTTGCAACAATTGTGTTTCCGTTGATGTTCCTGTTATTGTCCATCGCTCTAAGTAATTTGTTTTGATGTTTTAAGAAAAATACTTCTCTTATGCCTAAGGGAGAAGTGAACATTGTTAAGCATTTCTCAATTATCATTAATAAAATACAATTCTATTCATCCACATCTATGATGTTTTATTTTTACTTTTTTGCCTTTTTGAAAATGGTAATCACAAAAATACATAAACAATAATTGTCTATCTGCATAATATTTGGTCACAATTCACTTCTCTAACATCAAAATATCAAATCATTGTGCAGGTTGGTTCCCAAACCCATTGAATACAATGATCATACTCCCTCTCCAAACTTTGATTTCCCTGTGTTTGAGGCTGAGGAAGAGACTGATGAAGAAGTATCTGATGAATTGTCCCGTTTACTTGAGCATAAGGAAAAAGCCATTCAGCCGTTTGAAGAGCAGATTGAGCTAGTCAACTTGGGTTCCGAAGATGATGTGAAGGAAGTCAAGATTGGGTCTCAATTATGTCCAGAAGTTAAGAAGGGGTTGATTGATCTTCTTCGAGAATATTTAGATGTGTTTGCTTGGTCCTATCAAGACATGCCTGGTTTGGATTTTGAGATTGTAAAGCATAAATTGTCGTTGAAGCCAGAATGCCCGCTAGTCAAGTAGAAGTTGAGGAGGACTCATCCTGGTATGGTAGTGAAGATCAAAGAGGAAGTGTAAAAGCAGATTGATGCTAGTTTTCTTATTATCGTTGAGTATCCGCAGTGGGTGGCCAGTATTTTACCTGTTCTGAAGAAGGATGGAAAAGTCTGTATGTGTGTTGATTATAGAGATTTGAACAAAGCTAGTATGAAAGATGATTTCCCTATGCCACACATTGATATGTTGGTAGACAAGACAGCTAAATCCAAAGTCTTTTCGTTTATCGATGGATTATCCGGTTATAATCAGATCAAAATGGCACCCGAAGATATGGAGAATACCACATTCATTATGCCCTGAGGAATATTCTGTTATAAAGTGATGCCTTTCGGTTTAAAGAATGTTGGTGCAACGTACCAGAGAGCTATGATCACTCTTTTTCACGATATGATGCATAAAGAGATTGAAGTCCATGTTGATGATATGATTGCCAAATAAAGTGATGAAGAAGAGCATGTTGAGCATTTATTGAAGTTGTTCCAGCGTTTTAGGAAGTATAAACTCCGCTTGAATCCCAATAAGTGCACTTTTGGTGTTCGTTCTAGTAAATTGTTGGGCTTTGTTGTCAATAAGAAGGGTATTAAATTCGATCCTGCCAAGGTCAAAGCAATACAAGAGATGCCTGCGCCCAAAACTAAGAAGCAAGTCAGAGGTTTTCTCGGTCGCTTGAACTATATCTCAAGATTCATTTTGCATATGACTGCTATGTGTGCGCCTATATTCAAGCTTCTTTGGAAAGATCAGTCTTGTGATTGGACCGAGGATTTCCATAAAGCTTTTGAAAGTATCAAAGAGTATCTGCTTGAGCCTCCGATTCTGTCTCCACTTGTTGAAAAAAGACCATTGATCATGTATCTGACTGTACTTGATGAGAGTATGGGTTGTGTTCTAGGTCAATAAGATGAATCTGGAAAGAAAGAGTATGCTATTTACTACCTCAGTAAGAAATTCACCGACTGTGAGACTCGGTATTCTATGCTTGAAAAGACTTGTTGCGTATTGGCTTGGGCTGATAAGTGTAACACCTCAAAATTTGCCCTCCTCTTCTTGAGACTAGTTTGACACATTGCATTTCATATTTTAGGGCATTAGGCATTGCATTTTGCATCTCATGAAAATAAGAAGATCATCCTCCAAAGTCTTATCAAAAGATGGAGAAGTTACATGATTCAAGCCTGGGGGTCTCTAGGAATTGATGATCAACCATCTGAGGGCATGGGCTTTAGTAAGGGCTTCTTGATTCTTCAAAGGTCTTGGGTATCATCTTGTTTGCAAGGATATATTACCATCATCATGGTTCTATCAGCATCAAGGGTTTCATAGTTCATTCTCAAGTTCCTTTGGATTAGGGTTGTGACCTCTGGTCAACCCTAATCAATGTAATTCTTCCAACCAGGGCTTTTCAAAGAGATGAGGTATTTTCTTGGGATGAGGATCACATTATTGTTATGAAGAGCTTACATGAGCTAGGGTTTCATTTTTTGAGCAATTTCCCCAAGTGGTAGAGGCTCAAGCTGATCAGGACATTTCAAGGTCATCTAAAGACCAAAAAGTCAACTGTGCAGTCAACTGTGCAGTCAACTGAGGGCTATGAGGTGGGGAAATGAGTTGAGACACCTCAATCATGTTCAAAGGAGGTCCATTCATCATTCTAAGCATCCATCTTGAAGATTCAAAGGTCATGGCAAAAGTTACCAAAAATGGAAAGTGACCTATAATTCAAAGTTTCCAAATTTGGCAAGTTTTTGGTCCACTTTCAACTTGACTTTTCAATATCAAATAAGTTTCAAATGGATTTTTGGTGAATATGAAAGTTGTAGATCTTTGTCTCCCCTTTCTAAAAAGCCCTAATTCATGCCCATATGATGATTGGTTAAGGAGTTATGGTCATTTGATCACAAGGTGTGCATGGAAATTCAAAATGGCTTAACTTTTGATACAAAGCTCCAAATTGGTCCATTCTTTTTGCAAAATGTTTCTCTTGATCAAGACATCTCAAAATAGCCTTTGCCATGCATGGGAAAAGTGTGTATGCTCATCATTTCTCATGTGATCATTTTGGAGGGAATTTCCACAATTCAAATTTGGCTTATGATACAAGCAAAACAACAATTCCATGATGATCCTTGGTTCATTTTAAGTGAATTCCAAGCTTAACATGGGACTGTACACGTGTGTTTTGGACATGCTAGCTTCATTTGCATTTTTGCACTTTGCTTGAAATCTCACTAATCATGATTAAACAAAGGCAAATGTGATTATCATTGTGATTAGCATGGAGTATATAAGCCAACCCCTAATCCTAACAACCATAACAGAAAATTTCAGATCAAAAATTCAAGAATCCTCTCAACTTTCTCTCTCTTCAAATTTCCATTTTCTCCACATAATTCGCAAATCTCTTTGCATATTCTTGTTCCTGGTGCTTCATTGAGCAAGATCCATCCATCACTTAATGCAATTCAGCCATAAATCGAGCAGCGCAAGAGCATGAACATGTTGATGGAATTTGAAAATTGAAGAAGATTCAAGTGGTTTCAGCTGATTCTCTTTGCACAAAGTTTCAAGGCAAGTTCAGTGGAGTAGATCTGGAGCTTTTGAGAGCTTGAGCACGCGTGAACAGAGAACTGCACTTCAAGGTGATTCAAAATTTATCATCTCTTTTTGCTGATTTCTTGATATAGATGTGTAGATCTTGACTAGTGGAGCATGTACATATGTTTAGATTTGAGTTTGGCTTAGAATTGAGCATGTAGCGATGAATATAAGTTTTGATTTCAAATATGTTTCTCTCGATCCGTGCAATATAGGAAGAATTAAGATGAGATGATATGATATTTCGAATGTATGTTGCAAGAGGATTCGAATGATGTATGCCTTGTCCATTTCTGGAATTTTGCACGGCGGCGCCGCCGCCTGGTTCGTCGGAGAAGACGACCGGAGACTGTAGCTCCGGCGTCTGGTTTTGCTAGGGTTTATCCTACGTGTCTGCCATGTATTTGCCTTGCGTGTCCATTTGATTGGTTGTGTTTTCTTTGACTATGCCATGCGTACAGTTGACTGCTGAGTGTGCTGATGATGTGTTTTAATGAAACACATCGTTTCATTTAGTTGAGTTGTCTGCCATGTATGCTGATTGCGTGTGCATTTGATTGGTTGTTGTTGCATTGACCTTGCCATGTGTACCGTTGAATGCTGATGTGTGTAGTGACTGAGCATGCTGACTGTTTAATGAAACTGTGCGTTTTGATTGTTTGAATGTGGACCTTAGATCTTGTTTTCGCGCCTCATCGTGTGGTTGTGAATATTTCTGGATTTATTTGAATATATCCCTTTCCCTCCAATTTTCATGTGTATTTTCCCATTATTTAGCTCATTTTAGAAAATTCATAAAAAATTCAAAAATGAACCAAATGAACTCCAATTTTTTTTTCCTAGTTTTGTATGAATGTCTAGTTTTTTATGGTATTAATTTCATGAATTGTTGATGGCTGGATTTTTTATGTGTGATTTTTGAATGGACATTATGCTAAATTGATATGTTGTGTTCAATGCATTGTGAAATCCTCATCTTTAAGGCAATTGATCCAATTTTTTGTGTGCTTGATATTCATACATGATGTGAATTTTTTATCACTGGTTTGGATTTTTTCTCATATGCTATCATCATTTTTGACACATGAAGATGTATGTGACAATTTGTGTCACATTTTTTACATTCAATTTGTGCATTTTTGTTCATATATCATTTGAACCCTTCTGGATTTGATTTTTTGCATGTTGATTATTCATGACATGAGGAACTTGTATGAAAAATCTCAAAGTCATTGCATGCATTTCTGTTTTGATTTGAATTTTCTAAATTGGAAGTTCACTTTGTGCACATTTTTTGGTCCTTGCATGACATAGGCCATTTGAGATACTTGCTTATTGAATTGATATTGGTCCTTTTGAGGACATTAAATGGAATGTTTGAATGTGCATTAAATGGAAGATTGAGTTCTGTTTTGATCATTTGGTTTGGTTTTGAACTTAGCCTTTGTACTAGTGTTTTGTGCATAAACTAACTGTGCTTTGTGTTTCAGGTTTGGACATTTAGCATTGATGGTTGATATGTACAGGTACCTTAGTTGCTTGCTTGCTTTAGCTCTTGCTTGAGCTTTGGATTATGGTTGATACATACTCAGGTAGTTAGCTTCTTACTTCATGTAGTCTGGAAGTCCTGTCACCTTTATGGCAGGCATTTTGCTGGCAAGTCCTCCTTCAGAGGCTCTATTTGTGTTTGTTTAACATTGTGCCCAAAGACCTTCAAGAAGAGGCATGTTATATTTGATAAGACCTCCAAGAGATGAGGCAATTGACGGATAAAAGGGATTAGTAGCCAATCCCCCGTTATCCAGTGTGTCGTTCTTTATGCTCGCACTACGTGCTGATGCTTCTGAACATGTACCCAAGATCTTTGTCCAGAGTCTGTCAAGTGGAATAGGATCCCACTTTCTGGATCCCCACGCTTTCTTTGTCATGAGCTCACCCTGGCCAGGGTTAAGAGCTATGAGGTCTCATCCTCATTACCATTTTGATCTGGTCACCCTAACGTTCAATGTTAGTGGTTAAGAGCTACAGATTACCCTTACAGTTTGGCTTGTTTGTTTAGGATGACATGACCCCTCTTGACTAAAGTCCACCCATTGTTTGAGACTCTTGTATGGATATAGTGTGTGATGCTTGTTCACTTGTGCTGGTGTGTTTATCTGCTTTCCTCTTCTCATCTCCATTTTTGTAGGAGTTGTATGATTGATTTATGAGGAAGTTGAATGCATGTTAGAGACCTCAACTTAGGGATAATTGTTTGCATGACAACTATTAGGATCGAGTCTTAGTCTCCTTATTAGTTTGTTGTTTCCCTAGTCTCTGGTTAGGAGAGTGTTGTACCCCTGTTCAGGGGAACTACGTCGCCCTGATTCTCATACCAGATGAGATACGTAGGCAGGAGGTTGTAAGCAATCTCTCCGGGCACCCTTTTATTTTTTTTTTGTGTGTGGTCACCTTCTTTCTGGTTTTGGTGTGAGTACTGGTTTGTCCAGCGTGGACTTGTGTGGTATGTTTATACCTTGGGGATTTCTTCTGTCATTCACTTGGGGTTCATCTTTGGGGTTCATTTACGATTGTTGTTATTTGGGGTTCATCTTTGGAGTTCATTTGTGATGATTGTTATTCATCTCGGGGTTCATCTGTGACGGTTGATGTTACTTGGGGTTCATATTGGGGATCATTGGGGTTTGTTATTTAGTTGGGGTTCATTTGTGATGGTTATTGTTGGGAGTCGGATATAAGTCCATGTATTGGCATTCTGTTTCCTTTTGTTTTTGTTATTAGGAGTCGGATATAAGTCCATGTATTGGCATTCTATTTCCTTGTTTGTTGTTGTTGGGAGTCAGGCGTAAGTCCATGTATTGGCATTCTGTTTCCTTTTGAGTGTTTCTTTTGACGTCTCAGCGTCTCTTTTGTGGTGTCTTGTTCCAGCGTGCGTTAGCCGAGATACGAGTGCTCTGATTCTCCTCTGGATAAAGAAGATACGTAGGCATAGGACGCGATGTCTTAGCGAGCACGTCTCCCTTTCCCCGAACTACGTTGACTCTGATGCTTGTTTCTGACAAACTACGTAGGCCCAGGATGCAACATCCTGCTGAGTCCTTTTCCTCCGTGTTCTTTCTACTCCCACCTGTTTATTATTCCAATTTGTGCAGTTTTCTTTGAGCAGTTTATTAGCAACCCTTTTCCTTTCCTTTGAGCTATCTTTTGAGCTTGGATCCCGTCGAGTACGACGGACGTGAGGGGTGTTAATACCTTCCCCTTGCATAACCGACTCCCGTACCTTGTAATCTCTGGTCGTAAGATCGTTCCTTTCCCTTTCTTAGGTTAGTCCTGCGCTCCCTTTCCGTCATAGGATGAATAGCGTCGGTGGCGGCTCTGTTTTTTTTCTGCCGGTTGTTTTTCGCGTTGCGACAGCTAAGCGTCTGCGCTAGTATATGTTGAATCATACTACTTGGTTGATATCCAAAATGGATCCAATCAAGTACTATTTTGAAAAGCCTGCTTTAACTGGGAGGATTGCTCATTGGTAGATGTTGTTATCAGAATATGATATTGAATACCAATCTCAGAAAGCTATCAAAGGTAGTGTCTTGGCTGACCATTTGGCTCACCAACCGATTGAAGATTATCAGTCAGTGCAGTATGATTTTCCTGATGAAAAGATCTTGTACTTGAAAATGAAAGATTGCGATGAACCATTACCTGAAGAAGGACCAGAGCCTGGTTCCCGTTGGGGCATGGTATTTGATGGAGTTGTTAATCAGTATAGTAATGGCATTAAGGCAATGATTATTACTCCTCAAGGCACTCATTTTACATTTAATGCTAGATTGACTTTCAAATGTACGAACTATATGTTGAGTATGAAGCTTGCATTATGGGGCTTGAAGAGGCCATTGATCTCAGAATCAAATATCTTGACGTCTATGGAGATTCAGCTTTGGTTGTGATTCAGATCAAAGGGGATTGGGAGACAAATCAACCCGGTTTGATACCATATAGAGATTATGGAAGGATAATTTCAACTTTATTTACAAAGGTTGAGTTTCACCATATCCCTCGAGATGAAAACCGGATGGCAGGTGCTCTTGCAACGCTGGCTTCTATGATTGTGGTGAAATTCTGAAATAAAGTTCCCAATTTGACTGTGATGCGGCTTGATAGGTCAACTCGTGTGTTTGCTGTTGAAGAAATCAGAGATGAAAAGCCATGGTACTTTGATATCAAATGTTTTCTCCAAAGTCAGATCTACCCGCCTGGGGAATCTTTGAAAGATAAGAAGACTTTGAGAAGATTAGCTGGCAACTTCTACTTGAATGGTGATGTGTTTTACAAGAGAAACTTTGATATGGTTCTGCTCAGATGCATGGATAGACACGAAGCAGACTTATTGATGACTGAAGTCCATGAACGTTCCTTTGGTACTCATTCCAATGGACATGTTATGGCCAAGAAGATGTTAAGAGCAGATTACTATTGGCTGACAATGGAATCTGACTGTTGCAAGTTTGTGAAGAAATGCCACAAGTGTCAAATATATGCAGATAAGATTCACGTTCCTCCAACACTGTTGAATGTCATTTCCTCTCCATGGACCTTCTCCATGTGGGGAATTCATATGATTGGCATGATTGAGCCTAAACCTTCGAACAAACATAGCTTCATTTTAGTGGCTATTGATTACTTCACGAAGTGGGTTGAAGCGGCATCGTATGCAAATGTAACTAAGAAAGTTGTTTTAAGGTTTATCAAGAATCATATAATATACCATTATGGTGTGCCAAGTAAGATCATTACTGACAATGGATCGAACTTGAACAATAATAGGGTGGAAGCTCTTTGCAAAGACTTCAAGATTGCACATTATAATTCTTCTCCCTACATACCTAAGATGAATGGGGTTGTTGAAGTTGCAAACAAGAACATTAAGAAGATCATTTAGAAAATGGTTGTGACATACAAGGATTGGCATGAGATGCTCCCATTTGCCTTACATGGGTACCGTACATCCATCCGCACTTCAACAGGGGCAACCCCTTTCTCACTTGTTTATGGTATGGAAGTTGTGCTCCCCATAGAGGTTGAGATCCCATCACTGCGAGTCTTGATGGAATCCAAGTTGACAGAAGTGGAATGGTGTCAGACCAGGTATGATCAGTTGAATATGATTGAAGAGAAGAGGTTGACTGCCATGTGCCATGGTCAGTTATACCAGCAGAGAATGAAGAAGGCATTTGATAGGAAGGTCAAACCTCGTGTATTCAGAGAAGGTGACCTTGTACTCAAGAAGATTTTTCTTTCAAACCTAATGTTAGGGGTAAATGGACTATTAATTATGAAGGTCCATATGTTGTTAAGAGAGCCTTTTCAGGCGCTGCTTTGATTCTTACAACTATGGATGGTGAAGAGTTCACTCATCCTGTGAATGTCGATGCAGTCAAGAAATACTTCGCCTAAAAAGAAAGGAACAACTCGCTAAGTTGAAAACTCGAAAGGGCAGCTTAGGAATAAATGAGTGTCTCGGTGGATTAAAACCCTTAAAGGGCGATCTAGGAAAAACTTAGAGACATAAAACTGAAAATTTATCCCGATAGGTTGAGTACCCCCACCTTGGGGAAATCTATGCAAAAATTAGGGGTCAAGGCAAGTAACTGCATTCGATTGATCTCTAGTCTTGAGGAAGTTTTGAGCAAGTAAGTTAATTTTGATTCATCATTCTCAACCGAAGCCAAGAGCACAGTGGATGTTAAAGTTGGTAGGGAGAGTGTCATACGGTGAACTAACTTTGTGTGTTTTTGCTTTGGAAAGCAAATGTCGCGGATAGCAAGAGTGGCCACCGACTTTTCTTTTATCCAATAAGGAAAGGTGGAAAAGAACAGGAAAGACCTTAATTAGATTTTGGGTTCGGGAGGTACGTTATACAAAGGGAAGGTGTTAGCACCCTTTGTATCCATGGTTGTCCATGGGCTCTTAATTGCTTGATCACTTATGTTATTTTTCTTGTCTGAAAAAAGTGTTTGTGAACTGCTTAGAAAATGTTTTGAAAAAGAGAGTTTAACTTTGTAATGATTCTTGTACAAATGTATACAAAGTGTTTATCTCGTTTAATTTTGAAAGTTGTTTAGAAAAATATAACTTGGCAATGATTCTAGTATGAATGTATACCAAGTGGTGATTTTCTAATAGATGTTTTGCAAAGTGTGAGGTGTGAAAAGTATTTTAAGTTGTGATTCAGCATTTAAGAGTTATACCTACCCCAAGGTCTTTATGGGTATTTCCTATCCTTATGAGGGTAAAACTGTCCTTACTATTGAGAAGTAAGTAGTCTTATCCTTTGGATGTAAAGGGTCATCGATTGGTCATTGAAGGCAACATTTGTAAGGATACCTTAGCATTCGAAGGGGCGATCATCATTTTACCGTAGGCTACAGCGACGGGTCATCGAGGGACAAAATCATATATTCGCAGGCAACATCCGAGGGACTATGATTTATCTTATAGGGACATGATGATTTAATCGAAGGGTCTTTGCTAAGTGTATCCCCACATTCGCGGGACATGACCGTAATACCGTAATACCGTAAGGCAACAAAGAGAGGTCCAAGATCACATATTCAAAGGCAATATTTTATAATCAATTAGGTAATTAGGATGAATCTCCACATTATAATCAATTAGGTAATTAGGATGAATCTCCACATTATAATCAATTAGGTAATTAGGATGAATCTCCACAAGGGTATCCCACAAATAAAGTGGAATACCTAGCAAGCTACCTTTTCCGGGAGTATGTGAACCCTTACAAAATTCAGCAAACAGATCAGAATACCAAATCAGGGTGCAATCGAGAATTGCACCAAACAAAAGGAATCACAATAGTAATAGTGTCAGGTAAACAATGCATGGTTACAATAAAACGTGTCAGATTAGCAAAAATCAGAACAGAAAAATCAGCGACTGTCATGTTCGCTGCTGCCTCGCCTAGCGAGGGCCTGGCGAATACTCGCTACATGTTCGCTTAGCGATGTGCTAGCGAACGGCTACGGGTTTTGAATTTAAGAACAGTACGATTTCAGCAAGCTCCAAACCCTATGGCATCCATTACATAAATTTTAGGGTTAAACATTCAAGATATCCATGCATATTTAGATCCACATGCAAAACCTAAGATATATTCATAAATTCAATCATAATACCACATGTAAATTGGAAGCATAAAGAGGTAGTGGTAGTGCAAACCTGTTGGCAATTGAATTGCAACGTTGAATTGGCGGATCACTCTTAGGGTTGGTGTCAGATTGAGTTGGGCGGAAGTAACCTTTGTGCAGATGAGTTTCCTTCAGGGTTTCCTTTAGGGTTGCTCTGAATTCTCTTGGTTAGCCTCCAGGGTTTGCTCGGTTGCTTCTGTTAGGGCTTCCTTGCTAGGGTTTATGTCTGTCTCCTTTTGTCCGTCCCTTTTTCTGACTGAAGTTGTGGTATTTATAATGATTTTTTGTGACCTAATGGGCTCAGAATGAAGCCCAAAATTTCTGGTATTCGCAAGTTTCGCTAGGCGAGTGTTGTAGCGAAGGGTTCGCTAGGCGAAGGATTTTGCTCGCCTAGCGAGCAAGCCATTTTAAGCCATTTTCTGGATTTGGCCACCTGTGTGCTGGGCCTTTGTTCCTGTAAGACCAGTGTCTTGAAAAATGTCTTGCAAGATTAACGGGCAAATTTTGGGGTATGACAGTTGCCCCTGTTCAATATTCTTGAACCGAGAGAGTTAGAATGGTATGTACGCCATTCGTGGTCTGGAGGTGGAAGATTATTGAACACTAAGAATGCCCCAAAAATTTGCACTTGTTAATTAGTCTTGATGGAGATGGGCTTAAAGATGCCATCTAAGAAGTTTGATGATGAGAGCTTCAGAGTGCGTCGTACTTCAGACCAATTCGAAGACATGGGTGCCACACCGGGTCGTACGCTAGACCGTATAGTGAGCCATCCATTAGGCTGTCGACTTCGCTGGGGATAAAGGATCAGAATGGATCATACGCTAGATCACATCTGAGTTGCAGAATGAGTCGTCCATTAGGCGGGTGACTTCATTGGGGATGAAAGATCAGAATGGATCGTACGCTAGATCGTATCTGAGTTGCAGAATGAGCCGTCCACTAGGCTGTATATGAGGAAATGAGGATCAGAATGGATCGTACGCTAGATCGTATCTGAGGAATGAAGATCAGAATAGATCGTACGTTAGATCGTATCTGAGTTGCAGAATGAGCCGTACGTTAGGCTGTATCTGAAGAAGAAAGTAGTCGTACGCTAGACTACACCCCAGAATGTACCGTACGCTAGGTAGTATCTGAGGATTAAAGATCAGAATGGATTATAGGCTAGATCGTATCTGAGGAATGAAGATCAGAATAGATCGTACGTTAGATCGTATCTGAGTTGTAGAATGAGCCGTACGTTAGGCTGTATCTGAAGAAGAAAGTAGTCGTACGCTAGACTACACCCCGGAATGTACCGTACGCTAGGTAGTATCTGAGGATTGAAGATCAGAATGGATTGTACGTTAGATCGTATCTGAGTTGCAGAATGAGTCGTACGTTAG
Organism: Lathyrus oleraceus; assembly: GCF_024323335.1. Classification (NCBI taxonomy): domain Eukaryota; kingdom Viridiplantae; phylum Streptophyta; class Magnoliopsida; order Fabales; family Fabaceae; genus Lathyrus; species Lathyrus oleraceus. The sequence continues at coordinate 306,180,068 of NC_066585.1, read as the reverse complement.
GCTGTATCTGAAGAAATGAAGATCCAAATGGGTCGTACGCTAGACCGTATTGGAGCAGTTGAAGGAATCATATGTTGGGCTGAATCAGAATGAACCGTACGTTAGGCTATATCTGATAATATTTGTATATGTTGTATTTGCCATAAATATCTGGGGTGGGCTTAAAGATGCCACCATTAGGAGGATATCCGAGTGTTTGTCAGAATGAATGTTCACGTGGGTTATATTCGAAAGATGTATTTTAATCTTGAATGTAATCGATGAGGGTGTCCGTCTGGATGAACCTTTGTTTTGATTAGATCGGGAGGATAATTAACCTGGAAAAAAGTTAGCCTCATGCCATGTCACGATGCATGAGATGTTTTATGCTTTCAAAAATAAATGCGAACATTGTATGCATGCGTATGATGCGAAATGATGCATGAATGAATTATGCGTCTGAAAAATTTGCCAGGGGAAAATAAATCCCCATATTCTGATTCGAGATGTTTGTATTGATGACCCTTTCTTAGCTGGGGATATCTGATTTCTGTATGATGGTAGAAATATTCAACAGAGCCTGGCTGGGGATGGAAGAGATGACCAGTCTGTCTAGTAATGTCAGTTTCTTCTGGGAAATAACTGGTTTTGCTGGGGAATAGGATTAGCAACTGGATTCATCGGAAAGCATGGTTAGACCTTATCCACGATCCTAAAGTCTTTTGGTAACTGTTATTGCTATTTCATGCATGTATTTTCGGTAAACATCAATCATGTTCAAACGCATATCGTTAATTCAAATTAAATCAATGGACGTTTATGCAAACAAAACAGAGAAAGTAAAACAAAAGCATCCTTTTTTTTTGGAAATAAAATTGCATTGACTTTGAAAGAAGGCCTATAAACAGGCAATTTGTGTACAAGGAGACAGAAATCCTAGTAAGAGGAGATTGTCAAGAAAACAAAGAAAAAGATATGAAGAAAAGTCCTATTGATTTTAATTCCACGACTGTCATTATGTCTTCAAGCCTCTCATCTCCTGCTGTCGGATAGAAGTGATTGGCTTGTTCAGTCCCTTTGACTGGGGTGAAGCTGACCGAGAATGGGACATAGTCATACGCTTTAATCCCTAATTTTTGCCTGGACCGCCTTTTCAGGTTTTCAGTCCACCAGGATACCCTTTTTTGCCCAAGCCTCCTTTTCAGGTTTTCGACTTGCCGGGTGTACCTTTTTATATGTTTATCCCTAATTTTTGCCCGAACCTTTTTGGTTCGCCGGAATGCCCTTATTTTTGCCTAGATACGTCGACCTAGCGGGTCTCTTTTATGCGTAGTATTTTTTAACTATGTCTGCGTTCACGGGATGTAGGAAGTCTTCGCCATCCATTGTAGCGAGCATCATGGCTCCACCAGAGAAGACCTTCTTAACTACAAATGGCCCTTCGTATGTGGGAATCCATTTGCCTCTAGGGTCACCTTGTGGTAGAATTATACACTTCATCACCAAGTCGCCAATTTGGTACACCTGTCTCTTGACTTTCTTATTAAATGCCTGGGTCATGCGCTTCTGATATATCTGTCCATGACAAACAGCCGCAAGTCTCTTTTCATCAATCAAATTTATCTGATCGAGTCGAGTCTGAATCCATTCATCTTCATCTAAGTCTGCATCTTTCATAATTCTTAGAGAGGGAATCTGGACTTCCACTGGTAAAACGACTTCCATTCCGTAGACTAAAGAGAAAGGAGTTGCCCCTGTCGAAGTGCGCACTGAAGTGCGATAACCATGAAGAGCAAAGGGTAACATCTCATGCCAGTCTTTGTATGTTACTGTCATCTTTTGTATGATCTTCTTAATATTCTTATTAGCAGCTTCTACGGCGCCATTCATCTTTGGCCGGTACGGAGAAGAGTTATGGTGTTTTATGTTGAACTGCGTGCAGAGTTCAGTAATCATCTTGTTGTTCAAATTAGTACCATTGTCAGTGATAATTCTTTCAGGGATGCCATACCGACAAATGAGACTAATCTTGATGAACCGTGCCACCACATTCTTGGTGACAGAAGCAAATGAGGCTGCCTCTACCCACTTCGTAAAGTAATCAATAGCAACAAGAATGAAACGATGTCCATTAGAAGCAGTAGGTTTAATCTCCCCAATCATATCAATGCCCCACATTGCAAAGGGCCAAGGGGTTGTCAACACGTTCAATGGAGCAGGAGGTACATGTACTTTGTCCGCATAGATCTGGCACTTGTGACAAGTTCTGGAGTGATGGTGGCAATCAGCTTCCATGGTAGACCAATAATACCCTGATCTCAGAATCCTCTTGGCCATCGTATGTCCACTAGAATGAGTCCCAAAAATACCGTCATGTATGTCTTCCATAATCTTTTCTGCTTCCTTTTTATCCACACAGTGAAGCAAAGTCGAATCATGATTACGTTTGTATAATACTCCATTACTCAAAAAGAATTTAGCGGAGAACCTCCTCAGAAATTTTCTGTCATTGATGGATGCCCCTTCAGGGTATTCCTGAGTTTCTAAATATCTTTTTACTTCGTGGAACCAAGGTTTCTCTTCCACTTCATCAGCATTAAGTTCATAACAATATGCTGGCTCATCTAATCGTTCAACGGTGATCATGGGAGCTTCATTATCCCATCTGACTCTGAACATAGATGACATGGTGGCCAATGCGTCTGCCAACTGATTCTCTTCTCGTGGAATATGTTTGAATGTAATCTCTTCAAAATAAGGGATTAATGTCAACACCCGCTCTCGATAAGGGATGAGATTCGGATGTTTAGTGTCCCATTCTCCTTTGATCTGACTGATTACTAAGGCTGAGTCTCCGTACACCCTCAAAAACTTGATTCTCAGGTCTATAGCAGCCTTGAGTCCCAAAATACATGCTTCATACTCAGCCATATTGTTGGTACAGTCAAAACATAGTCTAGCGGTGAAAGGCGTATGGTAACCGTTGTAGCACCTCAAATTTGCACCTATCATTGTACATACATTTTCATATTAGGTCATAACATATCATAGTCCATTGCATAGCATTTGCATTGTCCTCAGTTGCCTCGAGAGCAAGCAAGCAAGAATTAGGTCAAACTGATCAGGAGATCAGTCCACCAATCAAGCAAAGGTGTTTCTCAAGGAATCAAAGTCCTAGGGTTTGTCCAACAAGCTCACATGTCTTGGAGGTCTTTTTGAAGTGTTCAAGTCAAGGGTTGAAGCCTCAGAGGTCAGCAGTCAATGCACAGGCAGGCAGAAAACCCTAAACAGTCGACAGTCAGTCAAAGCAGTGAATGGTGGCCATTCTTGTGGAATTTGGGCACCATGGTCAATAATCAAGAGTTCATATGTCTTGGGACATCACTTGAAGTCAAAGTCTCAAGGAACTAGGGTTTGGAATTCATCAGAAGTGCACAGTCAAGTCCAAAACCCTAGAAAGTCAAACTTGGTCAACTGTTGATTTAATCAGAGATTTGATGGATGGAATTGATTTGAAGGAGTTCATTCATGCTTGTATAAGTCTCATCTATCATGTCCAACCTCATCATGGAAGAAAATCAAGCCAATCAGAAAATTTCCTGAAATAGAAACTGGACCTGTAATTTCAACTGCCAAAAATAGAAACTTCTTGATCCTCAACTTACATCATGATACAAGCTTCAAATGAATTTTTGCCCAACATGAAAGTTGAAGGTCTTGTTCTCCCATTTTCAAAAAGTCCAAGAACTCTCAAATCCCATGTATGGTTGTCAAGATATGATCCAATCATTTTCATCAATTTTTGAACTTCAACTGAGCATATCTCCCAAACCATAAGGCCAAATTTGGTGGGGTCTTTTCCTACAAACCACATTTTTCACCCTCTTTCCAAAAATATAAATTTCATGACCTAAAACCTTGCCAATCAAAATGGCATTTTTGGACCTTTTTCATTTAAATTCAAAGTTTGACCAAACTTTGACTTTTTTCCTCTTTGACTTTTTCTTGACTTGACCAATTGAGAAATGTTCTAAACCATATTTGTGACTTGTCTCAAGCTTAAAAGCATGTTCATAACACCATTACACTCCATTTTTGAATCAAAATGCAAAGTAGGCCAATGGTGCAAATAGCTATACAAATGCAAGGCAAGTACAGCATTCTAGTACAGAATAAAAACAGCCTTTGCAAATGTCTGCTAGCAGCCTATGCCCAGCCCACTCGACCACAAACATACCCCCATTTTCCACTTTGTCCAAAATTAGCAAAAATGGCAATTGGTCTTCATTAAGCTAAGTCAACTTGGCATTTGTTTTAGTAATGTTAAACAGGTGATATAAAGGCCATTTGCTGTATGTACCAAGGCCCATTTGAGCAGCCTACACACCTCCATTTCCATTTGCTCCACTTAGCAATTTTTGCAAATAGGTTCATTAAGTCAAAACCAGATTACCATTTGATTAACTAACTCTAAACAGTCACATAAAAGCATTTGCTCAGCTCATTCCACAACCCTAGACTGCAGCCACACCACAGAAAATACACATTCTCTCATCTCTTGCAAATTGGCATTGTTGGATCGAATTGGAAGAATCATCACAAACCACAAGAAACTCTTGCTCCCTTCACTACCTGAACAACACATTGAGCACATTTTCACCACCAAATCATAGATGGAACCCCATCCTCGAGTTCTGTTTTCTCTAAACCCTTCCAATGGCAGAGGTTGATTGGTTCATTTCCAAGTATTCTTAAGCTAAGAAAGCTTCATCATCCATCATTATAGAGCATAGAGAGGAACTGTTTCAGCTTCAAACCTTCGAATAAGCACTGTTCCATTGATTTTCTCCAAACAAGTGAGTTTTTCGATTACCTTGTTTTGACAAATAATGATATGCTTTAAGTAGGCCTTGCTTCACTGATTCTAAAGAGCCATAGTTTGCTTGAATTGATGAAGTATTGCATGAGATATTTGAAATTGAAGTTTTGTGTACAAGTGAAGTCTTGCTCGATTTGCCATGTTTGATTTGATTCTGGGAAGTTTGATGTTGTATTCTTGTTATTTGATGCTTACTGATGCTGTGACCATGCTTAATTTGAACTTCTGGGTGATTTGATTTTAAGTGTATGATGATGTTGAAGTTGATATGCTGTTCATGATTAACCAAACTCTGCCCAGATTTTCGCTTGAAATGTTGTGTTTTGTTGCTGTTTACACATTGCATGAACTTGTTATATCATTGTTTGGGTGATTGCCATGCCATTCGAATTTTAATTAAAACATGATGAGCATGGATGATGAATATGAAGATGCTTATAAACCCTGCTGCTGATCATTTGTACTGCTATGCTGAATGTTGATGTACTGCTATGCTGAATTTCCAGTGATAATAATTGACAAACATTAATGCCCTGCTACTGTTTTGAAGCCCTACTCTGCCCAGTACATGAACTTGTGATCATGCTTGGATTGTTGTTAGTTGATATACATGCGAGTAATGTCTCATAGGTCAAGATTATTGATAGTTCTATTTATGTTTTGGTTGTTTACATTTTTTTTGGTTGATGTTAATGATGAACATGACACCATGGCTGTTAAACCATAGGCCCAGTTTTCCAGAAATTCGGATGAGTGCATGTTTTGCTTGTTTGTGTTGAGGCTGCATAAATACCATTGCCATATTGTGCTTTTCTGTATGGTGGAATTTTGTTGTTGGGTGAGGAGCATAAATTTGACCTGCTGCTGCTACAGCCAAGCGCATGAACTTTTGTCGGCTGTTGTTGTTTGTTTTTGATTGCATGAACCATATCCCATTGCCATGCTGTTTGTGAGTTTTTTATTGGACTTCAGTTTGATTGATTGCATGAGGTTACATGAGTATGCCCTGCTGTTTGAAATCCTATGAACTCTGCACAGAGAACCTTCATGAATATGCTTATGTTGTTGTTTGGTTGCTGCATGATGATGATGATGCATGAGCATGCTTATACCAATGCCATATTTGTTTGCCTTGCTTTTCGAGTTCAACAGATATTGATTTGTTTGATGCTGCTGGACATTGCTTGTTTGCTTTAAAACCTAGAAACCTGCCCAGAATGCATGAACTCGTGTTTCATTTGTCTGTTGTATGATGCGTTTCGGTAGCATGTTGTTGTGTTGGGTTGGTCGAATTTTGCTTGGCTGGTGTGATTGCAATTTCCCTGTTTCCAAAACCCTAGGGTTTATCGCATGAGAACCCAGAATTTTAAAGCTCATTGGCTGTTGTTTGCTTTGCCACTGTTTCATTGGGGGCGGGCCAATCAGGACATTTCCTGGGCGCCCCTGAAACGACAGCGTTTCGTTAAATGAAAGCAAATATTACACAATTGCCATCCGTTGACCTTGGTTTGACCACTTTGCCTTGCCTTTTGTTCATGTTTCACCAATTATTTCACTCAACTTCAATAATTAATTTCCAATTCATTTTTCATCCAAAAATTATGGTTCTTTTTCCATGATGTTCAAAATTGAGTCTAGTATTTAAATGTGAATTTTAATGATTTTTCCATTGGCTGGATTTTTTATGGAAATTATTTTCCCAATATATGTGCATAAATGATACACCTCACCATTTCAATTGTGAAATATTCATGTTATATCCAATGCCTTTGAGATTTTTTTGTGGTGAAAATAGATTCCTTGACCTTCATTTCCATATAGACTTTGTGCATTTATCATTTGTGGATTGAGAGTTATGATTTTATGAAATTATGTGTTGCATTTGGTGTCATACCATGATCATGTATTTTCACAAATTTTGTTCACACACTTCCTTACATCCAAATGGCCCCAAATTTTGCATGAACCACTCTTTGTATGTCTAGTTGATATATGAATTTTCTTGGAATTAATCTTGCTGTTTTCCATTTGATTGTGAATTTTCTTCCATGCTTGGTCATTTGTGGACTTTTTGTGCTATGCCTTGCCAAATCCTTTGTGAAATTCTCAAATCATATTGTATATCCATGAAATTTCATATGTGATAACTAGACATCTCAAGCTTTGCATTGGTGTTAATCTCATTCATTTCTCTTCTGTTTTCAAATTGATATGATTTTTTGAAGTTGACCCATGTTTGTTGACTTTCATTGTGCTTACTTGAAATTAGTTTGACTTCATGATTTTATTTGACTGCCTTCCTCTCATCCAAATGCCATGAAATTTTACATGTCTACCATGTTAGATGTTAGGATTGAGTGTGATTTATTTCATAATTTTTGGAATTGTTTGAGTTGACTTTTGATGCAGGTCATTCTGTTGACTTTTGTATGCTTTCCTTTGCCATGTTTTGACTTCAAATATCCATGAAATGACAATGATGCATGATTTGAATGTGGGCCCAATTGTGATTGCTTTCTAATTGGTTGACTTTGACTTTGAGTTGACTCTTCCTTGCTGCCTTGACTTTTTCTTTCATGTTTGACCCTAGGCTAGTCCTAGTGGTCCTTTGGACTTATGTTGAGTTCATCTGTTTCAGGTTGAGCACAATGCTTCAAAGATCACTCAAACTTGTTTGAATTTGATTTGTTTATCCCATGCTAACCTTTGTTTTGCAGATGGTTTGACTCATAACTTGAGTCTTATGCTTTGCTCAGTTGATCCCCTGTGTTGACTGTTTGCCATTTCTTTTGATTTAAACTTTTGACTTGTTTACTAATAAGTTTGACTTTTTCAGGTACTTTAGTTGCTTAAGTTCTCTGAACTTGCTTGCTTTGCTATTTTAGCATTTGCTTTTGAGGTATAAACCTTTCTTTCTTCATGTAGTCTGGAGACCCGGTCTGTTATTTGACCGGGCAAACTGTCTGAAGTCCTCCTTAAGAGGCAATGCCTGTGTTTGTTTAAAATTGTCCCAAGCAGGAGAAGTCCTCATTTGAGGCAATTGGTGGAAGGTAGGGATAAGTAATCTATCCCCCACTATTCAGTGTGTCCTCTCATTGCTCCCATTACATGGTTGAAGCATTGAGATAAAAACCCAAGATCTATCGAGTCAATAATGGGGAAAGAGTTCCATCTTTCTGAACTCCCCCACTTTCTATTATTTGATGCTCTCCCTGATTAGGGATAGAAGCAATGAGGCACACCCCTCATCTCCTTTCATCTGCTTCACCTTAGCCTCTCAATGGCAAGGTTAAGAGCAACACTTACCCCATTCCAGTTGGCCCTAGTGCCTAACCTTTGATGTTTGAGCCCCCTTGTTGGTGTGTTTATTTTATGCTTTATGTGTTTGTGATTGCTTTGTTTGCCTCTTTAGGCTTTAGCTTAGACTTGCCCTTGTGCAAAGTAGGTTGTGTGGCTTAACCCTCGTGTGAGCCATACTTAGGGTTGTTTGGCCGAACTACGGCAACTCTGATTCTCATGTTCAGATGAGATACGTAGGCACGAGATGCGATGTCTTGTCGAGTTTGACTAACAACTAATCCGTGCTTGTTTTCGCCCTCGTTGCGATCTTTTCTCTCGCCCTCGTTGCGATCGAGACTTTCCCTTTCTCTCGCCCTCGTTGCGATCGAGTCTTTTTTCCCTGCCGGCCGAACTACGGCAACTCTGATTCTCACGATCAGGTGAGATACGTAGGCACGAGACGCGATGTCTTGCCGAGTTTGACTAACCACTAATTCTAATTCTTTTCTCTCACCCCTGTTGTGATTGAGATATCCCCTTTCTCTTGCCCTAGTTGCAATCGAGACTTTGCTTTTTCCTGAGCCTTGTCTAGGATAGGTTGGCCCTTGTGCCATTTAGCTAGAAACCTTAACTTAGGGTTGACTTTTGCATGACAACATCTAGGCTCGAGTCGTAGTCTCCCTAGAGTTGTGTCTCCCTCTGTTATCTGGTTAGGCTAGAACCTTTGTCCCTGCGTAGGGGAACTACATCGCCCTGATCTTCATACCAGATGAAGTATGTAGGCAGGAGATTGAGCTGATCTCTCCGGGCGCCTTTTCTTTCTTTTGTGTGTGTTGTCTGACCTTTGCTAGGCTCGAGTCCGTGACTCCTTAGCATTTGCTGTCTGTTTGTTTGTGTGTGTTTGACAGTTGTAGGCTGAGTCCCCGACTCCCTATCAACCTGTTGTGTTGTTGTGTGCTTGGAAGCCGATGTAAGTCCATCGAGTGGCATTTGGGTTCCAGTGTGCGTGTGTTTTGGTTCGGATGCTGACATAAGTCCAGTGATTGGCAGTCGGGCTCCACGTTTGCCTTTGCCTTTGTTTGTTTGTGTGCGTGTCAGCCGAGCTACGAATGCTCTGATTCTTCTCTCGTCCGAGAAGATACGTATGCATAGGATGCGATATCCTAGCGAGCATGTGTCGTTTCCCCAGTCCGAACTACTTCGACTCTGATGTCTATGCCTGATAGACTAAGTAGGCCCAGGATGCGACATCCTGCCGAGTTCAGTTTCAGTCAGTCTCTTTCGCTTCTTTCAGCCAGTGTGTGTGAGTTTGAGCAGTGTTTAGCAACCATTATTCTTTCCTTTTGTGCGTGGATCCCGTAGAGTACTACGGATGCGTAGGGTGCCTAACACCTTCCCTTCGCATAACCGACTCCCGAACCCATCCTCTTTGGTCGCGAGACCATGTTCTTTCCTAGGTTTACTTCGAGCGTTTCCTTTCCCTCTTTTGGGATAAATAACGCACGGTGGCGGCTCTGTTGTTCTTGTTTTCCCGCCGGTTTTTCGCGTAATGCGACAGCTGGCGACTCTGCTGGGGACAAAGAGAAGTTGACCTGTGCTGGTCCATCTTCCCCGAGCGAGTCTCTCCTAGCGCTCTCTAGGTTAGGGCTTTGGTTGCTTTGTGCTGCTTTATTTATTGCATTCATTTGTATATATTTGCATTTACTGTTTGCATTTATTGTTTGCATTAATGTTTGCATTCATTCATATTCATCTGCCGGTTGTCTGTTTGTTGGGATGGGATATTTTGTGAGAAATAAGCCCACTACCCAGGCTTGAGTGTACACATAGGTGTTAGAGTGGATAGTCATGAGGCTTGCGTGGCATGTTGCTACGTTAAGTCGTTCATGAGACCCACATTCCAGACGAGGTTTCTGTTGGATATATTTTGTCCTATGGGTGTTCCATAACGACAAATGTTCCTTTAGAAATCATCGACTCTGGTGACCATTTCCCGAGAACTCAGTCGAGGCCTCTCCTCCGAGATGTGATTATGTTAGCTCTGGTGGGCGCATTCTCGCTGCTCAACCCGAGGACCCCGAGACTGGGAACTTGCTATAGGATATCCTGTTGAGGGGAGTCAGCAGAGGTCTTTCATCCCGTAATAATACCAAACCTTCAGTGGTAAACGTATTATTCTCGACTGAAGGGCTGAAACTGACAAACTTCTGTTCTTAGAACCCACAAGTGAGGGGCGGGCTAAATTCAGGAAACCTTAACTTCCAACCAACCCGGTTTTCTGGAGCATAGTTGTGGTCTTGTATTTTATTCTTCAGTGGGTTTTTCTTCAGACAGTGCAACCCGGCAGATGTTTAAGCAGATCCAGCGGTCCTGGTTTCCATATCATTGCATTGCATCACATCATTTTGCATTCATATCATCTAACACATGTTTATCCATTTCTAGGGGTTTACATCTTCTTCTTGATTCCGGTCGGGGTTTCCTGGTTCTCCTGAGATGAATATTGGCAGAAAGAGACATGTCGCTTACAAGTTTCCAGTGGTTTGTTTGGAGCCTATTCAACAGCTGATGAAGTCAATGGATCACGTTTCTCTAGAAGGATTTCGGAAGGATTATGGTTTGATTCTAAGCTTCGTCACAGTTCTCTCCAAAGATCAACACGATGCTCTCTTTACACTGCTGCAGTTCTATGACCCTCCATTGAGGTGTTTCACATTCCCGGATTATATTTTGGTCCCTACTTTGGAGGAGATTTCCAGTTTTCTCAGAGTTCCTATTAAGTCACAATTGTTATTCTACAGATCTGAGCTTCTACCCGATCTCAGCGTGGTTGCTTCGGCCACATATTTGGGGAAATCGGTCTTGAAGGATAATATATGTCAGAAGGGAGGAGTCAGTGGCTTTCATTTGAGTTTCTTGTTGGGAGAGGCAAAGAAGAAGCTTGAAGATGGTGACCAGAGGGGTTTCAATGCTGTGTTGGCTCTCTGTGTGTATGGGATTGTCCTGTTCCCTAATGTTGCAAAATTTGTGGACATAGACGCAATACGCCTCTTCGTGTTGGGAAATCCAGTGCCGACCTTGTTGGGAGATTTCTTTCATTCGGTGCACCACAGGAATGAGAATAGAAAAGGAGGATTGGTGAATTGTTGTGCGCCTTTGTTTTATAAGTGGTTTAGTTCTCACCTGCCCAAATCAGGAGCGTTCGTTGATGTCGAGGACTCGTTGAGTTGGTCGAAGAGATTGATGGGGTTGAGAGCTGAAGATATTTCTTGGTGGTCTGACCGGAGCTTGCTTCGGGCGGATATTATTCACAGTTGTGGGAGCTTCCCAAATGTACCGTTGGTGGGAAGAAGAGGAGGAATCAACTATAACCCTTCTCTGGCAGTCAGGCAGTTTGGGTATGCTTTAAGGACTCCGCCTTTGGAAATGGATGTGGAAGAATCTCTGTTTTTCCATTCTGCGCCTGATTTGACTGTATCTCGTAAAGCAGCTGAGGCTTGGCTCAAGATGATCAAGCGAGGAGGAGTTGTACTTGGAAAAGGAGATTGTAGGACTTATCCTCTGTATGAAGAGTGGCTTCAAGGAAGAGTTAAAGAGTTTGGTCTGCCGTTTCCTATGGAAGAACCTTTGTATCCGCCGACTCCTGCACAGTCAACAGTGGTGAGCCGGGAGGAATATGACAAATTGAAGAAAGCCATGGAGAAGCTTCAATTCGAAAACTCGGAGCTAAACGTGAAATTGCAAGACTATATGCATCAATTCCATGAGGCAGAATATCAGAAGGCGGAAGCTGTCAGACTGCGAGAGGAAGCAGAGGGAAAATTAGCTGTGGAGGTGGACTTCTTCAGGAAGACGGACAAGGCCTTGGGATCATCCAGCTCCGAGTTGAGGCGAGTCAAACAACAATTAATGGATGCTCAGGGTAAATTAGCCGGGTGGCAAGAACGATGGGATGCATTTTCAACTTCCCGGAAGGCAAAGGAGGAGGAGATGGTGACCGAACTGACTGGTCAGATGGAGAAGTTGAAGACTTTGTTGAAAGAGAAGAACCATGAGCTTTTGTGTGCCCGTTCTACCAATGGTTACATCACCGATCAACTCAATGAGGCTCGGGGACAGATTGAAGAACTTAAGGAGTTGGCAGGTTTGAAGAAATCCAGACTTGTGGAGGTATTCGGAGAGGATGATGAGAATTACTACAGAGAGCACATCAACAAGATGGATGAAGTCATTTACCAGAGGAATCTGCTTATCCGGCGTTTGACAGAATCCCCAGGTCATCCCGACACGTTAGCATTACTGGACGAAGTGAAGAGAAGTCCTCATGGTTTGCACACAGGAGGCTGAGTCCTGTTTATTGCTTTTTACTCATTGCTTTGTTGTTATGTAGTGACGATCCACAGGCTTGTTGTGGAAGTCCTCTTTTGATGTACTATTGGCTAAGACCTTTCTTTTTTTAAATTCATCTGTATGAAGACCTTTTCTCTATTGTATCTTAATCTCTGAATTTTATGTATGGCTCGATTTTCTCGTGAGACTGGAATCAAGGATGTAGAATACTCTCTTGAAATGATAAACATGTCATTGCATTAACATTTCATTTTTGCATCATCTTTGCATAACAGGTATTCTCAGGCCGTCTTCTCACTTTGATTCCTGTGTCATCGACAGGATAGCTGATCAAAGGCCGCACCGCTACTCAACGAGGCTCAACCATCAACGCAACATGGATCAGGTTCAAGCCGAGTTGGCAGAGATGAGGGCAAGCATGGCCCAGTTCATTCATATGATGCAAGGGGTTGCACAAGGCCAGGAAGAACTCCGAGCAATGGTCCAGAGGCAAGAAGCTACATTGCCACCGCCCAACCAGCCTCTGCAAGAAGGAAATCCAGTTCCTGAGGTCCCTGCCGCTGCTATTCCCGTCAACGACTATGCTGTAGGTGAAGAGTTGAGGGGTATCCGAGTCAACGGTCAACCGATTGCTCCGGATGTTGTTAGTCCCAGAGTCATCCATGCTCCGGTCCGTAACAGAATTCCAATTGTTGACAGACAAGAGGATTTGTTTACTATGCTCAGTGAAGACGACAACATGTTGGGTAGAAATGATGCGAGAGATCGCAAAGTAGAGGCCCTAGCTGAGAAGATCCGGGCAATGGAATGTCAAAACTCCCTCGGTTTTGACGTTACAAACATGGGATTAGTTGAAGGACTTAGAATCCCGCATAAATTCAAGGCGCCGTCATTCGACAAATACAACGGTACCTCTTGCCCTCGCACCCATGTGCAGGCGTACTATAGAAAGATATCCGCATATACAGACGATGAGAAGATGTGGATGTATTTCTTCCAGGATAGTCTATCTGGGGCATCCTTGGATTGGTACATGGAATTGAAGCGGGATTCAATTCGGTGCTGGAGAGACCTGGGTGAGGCCTTCCTCAGGCAGTATAAGCACAACATGGACATGGCTCCAACCAGAACTCAGTTACAAAGCTTATGTCAGAAGAACAACGAGAGTTTCAAAGAGTACGCCCAGAGATGGCGCGAACTAGCTGCGAGAGTTCAACCCCCTATGCTGGAAAGGGAGTTGACTGACATGTTCATTAGCACTCTACAAGGTGTCTATATGGATCGGATGGGAAGCTGCCCATTCGGAAGCTTTTCTGACGTCGTAATTTGCGGCGAAAGAACTGAGAGCCTGATCAAGGCTGGGAGGATCCACGATACTGGTTCCTCATCGTCATCAAAGAAACCCTTCTCTGGGGCACCTCGCCGTAGAGAAGGAGAAACCAACGCTGTACAGCACAGAGGGGGTGCTTACAGAACCAACAACAACAGGGACCAGTATCGTCCAATCGCTGCAGTGACTATTCCTGCGCCACAACCACGCCCACAACAACAACAAAGAGTTCAACAACAACCACAACAACCGCAACGACCTCAACAACAGCAGCAACAACAGCAACGTCCTTTTCAGCAGAGACAGAGATTGAATCCTGATAGGAGATTTGACCCTCTGCCTATGTCGTACGCAGAACTACTACCCGAGCTACTCCGGTTAGGGTTTGTAGAGTTGCGTACAATGGCAACTCCTACTGTGCTGCCACCCGGCTATGATGCCAATGTAAGATGTGACTTTCACTCTGGGGCACCAGGCCACCATACTGAAAGATGCCGGGCGTTTCAGCACAAGGTTCAGGATCTGATTGATTCCAAGACAATCAACTTCTCTCCGGTTCCGAATGTGGTAAACAATCCTATGCCACAACATGGAGGGCATAGGGTTAATAACATTGAAGATGGAGAAGCTGAAGATCTGGTTGTGAATGTTGAAGATGTCCAGACTTCCTTACTGATTGTCAAGGGCCGATTGTTGAAGGGGGGTGTTGACCCGGGCTGTAATGAAGATTGTGTGGGCTGTTCAGAGGTTGTCAACGGTTGTGACCAGTTGAAGACTGGTATTCAGAGGTTAATAGATGAGGGCTGTCTACAGTTTAGCCGTGCTACCAGAGATAATGGGGCAGTGTCTACTGTCACCATTTTTTATAAGCCAGCTGAAGGAAGAGGACGTGGGGCTATCAGTACGCCCACCACCAGCAATACTCCGGTTACCATTTCTGCTCCGGTAACCATCCGTACCCCTACTACTATTGTTGCGTCCGGCAGAGGACACATTGAAAATAGTAGGGTTGTGCCCTGGAGTTATGACAACGCCTATCGCCGGGATAGGAGGGCTGGTAATCAGACAAGGCCAATTGTTCAAACACCAGTTACGATCAGTGCTCCTGTGAGGATCCCTGCTGTTACGAGTCCTGTGGTGGACAATGTTGGAGGACAGGGAGGTTTCACAAGGAGTGGACGACTGTTTGCTCCTCAGCCTGTGAGAGATGCTGCTGCTGAGTCATCTGCAAGGGCTAAGGGCAAGCAAACAATGGTTGATGAAGAACCGGCTCAGAAGGAGGCTGAGGGTTCTTTCCAGAAAGATGTCGAGGAGTTTATGAAGATCATAAAGAAGAGTGATTACAAGATTGTTGATCAACTCAACCAGACTCCGTCGAAGATCTCAATACTCTCTTTGCTGATGTGTTCTGAGGCACATCGGGACGCCTTGCTGAAAATGCTGAACATGGCATACGTCCCGCAAGAGATATCGGTCAACCAGCTGGAGGGTGTTCTAGCAAACGTGAGTACCAGGCATGGTGTAGGTTTCACTGACCTAGACCTAACGCCTGAGGGTCGTAATCACAACAAGGCCTTGCACATCACTATGGAGTGCAAGGGCGCAGTATTATCTCACGTGCTAGTGGACACCGGGTCGTCCCTGAATGTCCTTCCGAAGCAGATTCTAAAGAAAATCGATGTCGAGGGAGTTGTGCTCACTCCCAGTGACCTGATAGTTCGTGCATTTGATGGATCCAAGCGTTCTGTCTTTGGTGAAGTCACATTGCCGGTGAAGATAGGTCCGGAGGTGTTCGACATTGTTTTCTATGTGATGGACATTCAGCCTGCTTATAGCTGTTTGTTGGGGCGTCCTTGGATTCACGCCGCTGGGGCAGTCTCGTCGACTCTCCATCAGAAGCTCAAGTATGTCTGGAACGGTCAGATTGTGACCGTCTGCGGTGAAGAGGAGATTCTGGTGAGTCATCTCTCCTCATTCAAATATGTTGAGGTGGATGGCGAGATCCATGAAACCCTGTGCCAGGCATTTGAGACTGTGGCATTGGAAGGTGTAGCTTGTGCAGAGCAGAGGAAGCCAGGTGCTTCAATATCATCGTACAAGCAAGCCAAAGAGGTTGTTGACTCCGGTAAGGCTGAAGGCTGGGGCAAGATGGTTGACTTGCCTGTAAAAGAAGACAAGTTCGGCATTGGGTACGAGCCTCTCGCAGCAGAGCAGCATGTACAAGCAGGTCCGAGCACCTTCACCAGCGCTGGGCTGATGAACCATGGAGACGTCTTTGCTACTGATGGTGAAGATAGTGGTTGTGATTTGGATGTCTGGGTCCGCCCTTGTGCACCAGGCGAGGTCATCAACAATTGGACGGCAGAAGATGTAGTCCAAGTTACTCTACTGACAGAGTAATTTTCTTTTGTTTTTATCATTTTGCATGAAAACCCTACGTTCTGCCCAAGGCGTAGTGGTTCATTGTAGGGCCACATCATGTTCAATGTTTATAAATAAAGGACGTTTTTTCAATCAAATTTTGAGATCTTTGTCTTTCTATTTTCGGTTTTCCACTTTTTTAAAAAATAAAATGGCAATGTTTTTGTTTTTTGTGACTTTATTGAAATCTTTTTCTAAAAAAAACAAAACATTAAACATGCAGAAGTGATCTTTTGGCACCCACTGTGAACGACTCTGTTATGGCTCAGTATGATTTCAACAATCCCATCTACCAAGCTGAAGAGGAGAGTGAGGAAGACTGTGAACTCCCTGCAGAATTGGTCAGACTACTGAAGCAAGAGGAAAGGGTCATCCAACCTCACCAGGAAGAGTTGGAAGTTGTCAATCTGGGTACTGAGGACGCCAGAAGAGAGATCAAGATTGGGGCTGCTTTAGAAGACTCTGTCAAGAGGAGGCTAATCGAGATGCTGAGAGAATATGTGGAAATATTCGCCTGGTCATACCAAGATATGCCGGGTCTGGATACAGACATCGTGGTGCATCGGTTACCTCTCCGAGAAGAGTGTCCGTCGGTCAAGCAGAAGCTTCGCAGAACTAGTCCTGATATGGCTGTCAAGATCAAAGAAGAGGTTCAAAAGCAGTGGGACGCAGGTTTCCTGGCTGTTACCAGTTACCCACCGTGGGTTGCCAACATCGTTCCAGTGCCAAAGAAGGATGGCAAAGTCAGAATGTGTGTCGATTACCGGGATCTGAACAGGGCGAGTCCGAAAGATGATTTCCCATTACCTCACATCGATGTATTGGTGGATAATACGGCTCAGTCCTCGGTATTCTCTTTCATGGACGGTTTCTCAGGCTACAACCAGATCAAGATGGCGCCAGAGGACATGGAAAAGACGACATTCATTACACCTTGGGGCACGTTCTGCTATAAGGTTATGCCATTTGGGCTGAAGAATGCCGGTGCTACCTATCAGAGGGCAATGACGACTCTCTTTCATGACATGATGCACAACGAAATCGAAGTGTACGTGGATGATATGATTGCGAAGTCGCAGACGGAAGAGGAGCACCTGGTAAATCTGCAGAAGTTGTTTGACAGACTGGTCAAGTTCAAACTGAGGCTGAATCCGAACAAGTGTACGTTTGGGGTAAGATCTGGGAAGCTCTTAGGCTTCATTGTCAGTGAGAAAGGGATTGAGGTAGATCCAGCTAAAGTCAAAGCTATTCAAGAGATGCCTGAACCGAAGACGGAAAAGCAAGTCCGTGGGTTTTTAGGGAGATTGAACTACATTGCAAGGTTCATATCTCATCTAACTGCTACATGTGAACCAATTTTCAAACTACTCAGAAAGAATCAGGCGATCAAATGGAATGATGACTGTCAGGAAGCTTTTGACAAAATCAAAGAATACTTGCAAAACCCTCCAATCCTTATTCCTCCAGTTCCTGGGAGACCACTGATCATGTACCTATCAGTCACCGAGACTTCGATGGGGTGTGTATTGGGTCAGCATGACGAGTCTGGTCGAAAAGAGCATGCCATATACTACCTGAGCAAAAAGTTTACCGACTGTGAAACAAGATATTCACTGCTCGAGAAAACTTGCTGTGCTTTGGCCTGGGCTGCTCGCCGACTAAGGCAGTATATGTTGAACCATACTACTCTGTTGATTTCTAGGATGGATCCTGTGAAATACATCTTTGAGAAGCCAGCTCTCACCGGACGTGTTGCCCGTTGGCAAATGATCTTAACAGAATATGACATTCAGTACACGTCTCAGAAGGCCATCAAAGGTAGTATTCTGTCAGACTATCTTGCCGAACAACCAATCGACGACTATCAGCCTATGATGTTTGAATTCCCCGATGAAGACATCATGTATCTAAAGATGAAAGACTGTGAAGAGCCGCTTGTTGAGGAAGGACCTGATCCTGATGACAAGTGGACACTGATGTTTGATGGGGCTGTGAATATGAACGGTAACGGTGTTGGTGCAGTGCTGATCAATCCCAAAGGTGCTCATATACCTTTTTCTGCCAGACTGACATTCGACGTCACCAACAACGAAGCTGAGTATGAGGCTTGTATCATGGGAATAGAAGAAGCCATTGATCTGAGGATCAAAACACTTGACATATTTGGAGATTCTGCTCTAGTGATCAATCAGGTCAATGGAGATTGGAATACGAACCAACCGCATTTGATTCCGTATAGAGATTACACCAGAAGAATACTGACGTTCTTCAAGAAGGTGAAGTTGTATCACGTCCCCCGAGACGAGAATCAGATGGCTGATGCCTTGGCTACTTTATCCTCTATGATAAAGGTTCATTGGTGGAATCATGTGCCACATGTTGCTGTGAATCGACTCGAGAGGCCTGCATATGTGTTTGCAGCCGAGTCTGTTAATGCTATTGATGATAAGCCGTGGTATTATGACATCAAGAACTTCCTCAAGACTCAAGAGTATCCTGAGGGTGCGTCGAAGAATGATAAGAAGACCCTGAGAAGGCTGGCTGGAAGCTTTTATCTGAATCAGGATGATGTGCTATACAAGAGAAACTTTGACATGGTTTTGCTCAGATGCGTGGATAGACACGAAGCAGACATGTTAATGCAAGAAGTGCACGAGGGTTCGTTTGGTACCCACGCTGGTGGTCATGCAATGTCGAAGAAATTGCTGAGAGCCGGATATTATTGGATGACTATGGAATCCGATTGCTTCAAATATGCTCGGAAATGCCATAAGTGTCAAATCTATGCCGACAAAGTGCATGTACCACCAAGCCCGTTGAATGTCATGAACTCGCCTTGGCCGTTTGCCATGTGGGGCATTGACATGATTGGGAGGATAGAGCCAACTGCTTCGAATGGACATCGCTTCATCTTGGTTGCGATTGATTACTTCACCAAGTGGGTGGAAGCAGTTTCCTATGCCAACGTCACCAAACAAGTGGTTGCTCGGTTCATCAAGAAAGAAATCATCTGTCGTTATGGAGTTCCCGAGAGAATCATCACTGACAATGGTTCGAATCTCAACAACAAAATGATGAAAGACTTATGCAGAGATTTCAAGATTGAACATCACAATTCTTCTCCTTACAGACCAAAGATGAATGGTGCTGTAGAGGCAGCAAACAAGAACATCAAGAAGATTGTGCAGAAGATGGTCGTTACGTACAAAGATTGGCACGAGATGTTGCCTTTCGCTTTGCATGGATACCGTACTTCAGTGCGTACGTCGACCGGGGCAACCCCCTACTCCCTTGTGTATGGTATGGAAGCAGTCCTACCAGTTGAGGTGGAGATCCCTTCTCTGAGGGTATTATTGGATGTCAAGCTGGACGAAGCCGAGTGGATTCGTACAAGGTTTAATGAGTTAAGCCTTATTGAAGAAAGACGTTTAGCAGCTGTGTGCCATGGGCAGTTGTATCAGAGAAGGATGAAGCGAGCCTTTGATCAGAAAGTGCGTCCTCGGACATTTCAAACTGGCGATCTAGTTTTGAAGAGGATCCTTCCTCCCGGTGCAGATAACAGGGGAAAGTGGACTCCTAACTATGAAGGTCCATATGTTATGAAGAAGGTCTTCTCCGGTGGAGCCTTGATGCTTACAACTATGGACGGTGAAGATTTTCCTTCCCCTGTCAACTCAGACGTAGTCAAAAAATACTTCGCGTAAATTGACCCGCTGGACAAAAAGAACAAAATAGTCCAGGCAAAAATGGGCATCCCGGCGAACCAAAAAACAGAAAGAAAAGGTTCGGGCAAAAGTTAGGGATAAAAATGGAAAAATTGTACACCCGGTAAGTCGAAAACCCGCAAGGGCGGCTTAGGCAAAAATGGGTATCTCGGTGGATTGAAAACCCGAAAGGGCGATCCAGGCAAAAGAGGGATTAAAAGCGAAGACTACAGTCTGAGTCATCTGTACCTCGTCATGCTTCGTCAGCTAACATCTCGACAGATGTGATCGGTCCAGTCATTCTTCTCAGAAAGCAAGGAATTGGGAGGAAACTGATGATCTACGAATTATAACAGAGTTGGGAAACAGTGGATGCCGTGTTCACATTGCCATTAGGATAGTTTATTTTCCTTTTGTGCGCAATTACCTCTTTCTAGGAATTGCTTCCCAATGTACTCGCCTTTTCAGGCGCACTTCCAATCAATAAAAGTCGTTATTCAGATAAATTGCTCTTTTGTTTTTATTTTTATTGTTTTATTTGCAAAAACGTCCGATTTTTGATAAACATTGCATATAAAAACATGAAGGCTAAACAATGACGTGCAGAAAGATTAAAACATTTGAAAATCATTTTGAATGTTGAGGACACTTGAGCGTCTTGTCCATGTACTCCCTGGGGCATCTGTTGTTCCGATTTGCAGGTCGTCACTTGTGAATATTTTCCCCAGTAAAGTCGTCACCTGTGAGCACTCCCCAGCAGTGCTTTTTCCCCAGACAGAATCATTCTCCTAGCTGGTTTTGTTTGAGCCTTCCCCAGCGAAGCAATCATTTCTCCAGCAGAGTTCATCCCACCAGTGGATTGGACAGGTGTCCGTAGCAGGTCGATATCTGCATCCCCAGCTGAGTTATTTTTACTTGTGAACATTGTGGGTCGTCCCCGGCAGAGTAACAGATATTCCCCGAAGCAGAGTTCATCATATCTGAGGATTGTCTGAGCCTTATCCCCAGAGAGTTTTCTTGGTTTATCTTCCCCAGCGGAATAGTGATTTCCTCAGCAGAGCGGTTATTTCCCCAAGCGGAAGTTTTTGTGGATTCGTTGGACTCTCTCCAGCAGACTACCTGTATTTTCTCCCTAGCAGAGTTGATTCATTTCTCCCCAACAGAGTTGCTTTCTTACTCCCCAGCGAGCTGCCTTATCCTCCCCTAGTGGAATGGTATTGTTGGTTCCCCAGCAGCTGTATTGTTTCCCCCAGCGGATTTATCCTGAAGATTCCTCAGCACAGTCGTCCTGTGTATCTCTCCCCGCAGAGTTCTCACCATTTTTGCATTGCATATAGTAATCATTGCATCCTCAAACTGCGTAGCATTTCCATTCCATATGGAGCATTACGCCATAGAAAAATTCAAACATATGCATTCATGTGTTCGAAACCACATCAGACCGTATTCCCCGGCAGAGGCGGATCATCTTTGTTCAACATCAGCATCAAGTCTGCTACAGTTGCTTCGACAGCATTCAGATTTGATTATCCCCACAGAGGTTTATTTCCTCACCCGATGGTGACAGAGGTTTATTTCCTCACCCGATGGTGACAGATAGTCTGTTTCTCCCCAGTGAGACCCCCAGCAAGTGTTCAGTCTTGCCTTGATGTATCCCAGATATTGTTCTTTGTGATACCAGTAAGTGTCGTGTCAACACCCGCGTGTGTCTTTTTTGTTTTGGTGTCGGTAAACACCATTGCTTCGATGTCGGTAAACATCGAGTCTCACCCAGTCATCGGTAAATGTCTGGTCTTTTTTTGGTGTCGGTAAACGCCATTGTTTCGGTGTCGGTAAACATCGAGTCCTCTTTTCAGTCATCGGTAAATGTCTGATAAATCCCCAACAGAAATCCCCAGTAGAGTCATCTGTAAATGTCCTATTTGGTTTCCAGTTGCAGATTTTTGTTTGTCTCTCACCAATAATGTCTCACCCCAGTCATCGGTAAATGTCTGGTCATTCTTTTTGATGTCGGTAAACATCATCTTTCGATGTCGGTAAACATCGTGTCTCATCCCAGTCATCGGTAAATGTCTGGTCATTCTTTTTGATGTCGGTAAACATCATCTTTCGATGTCGGTAAACATCGAGTCTCGTCCCAGTCATCGGTAAATGTCTGGTCATTCTTTGTTCTCTTGCCAATGAAATCAAAATCCCCAGAAGTCGTCAGTAAACGTCTTGTCTGGTATCACCACAAAGATTTTGTTCCTCCCCAAGCGGAGATGCCATCGGTAAATGGCCCAGTTCTCTTCGATATCGGTAAATATCGAACTTTCAGTTGCAGCAGCCAACGGTAAATGGTCTTGCTGAGTTGACATCGGTAAATGTCCAGTTTCTTTGAAGCTACCATCGGTAAATGGTCTTGCTTCCGTCTTGCATCAAATTTTGTTTCCCAGCAGCCATCGGTAAATGGTCATGCTGAAGTTGATATCGGTAAATATCAAGGCCCCAGCTCTAACCATCGGTAAATGGTCTTGTTTTTCAGAAGTTTGTTCTCCCCAGCCGCCATCGGTAAATGGTCGGGCTGAAGTTGATATCGGTAAATATCGAGATTCCCGTTCTTCCACCATCGGTAAATGGTTTTGCTTTTCTGAAGCTGTCATGCAGTTTGTCATCGGTAAATGACGTGGTTCTTTTTTGTATCATATCCAGGCGATGCAAATTTCTACGGTTCTTTTGTATTCAATCCCTGCTTACCCTGAAAGTCTGACAGCCATTGCTATCATCCGTTCGGGTTCCCAGCTGATTGAATAGGGGCAGCTGTAGCACCTCAAATTTGCACCTATCATTGTACATACATTTTCATATTAGGTCATAACATATCATAGTCCATTGCATAGCATTTGCATTATCCTCAGTTGCCTCGAGAGCAAGCAAGCAAGAATTAGGTCAAACTGATCAGGAGATCAGTCCACCAATCAAGCAAAGGTGTTTCTCAAGGAATCAAAGTCCTAGGGTTTGTCCAACAAGCTCACATGTCTTGGAGGTCTTTTTGAAGTGTTCAAGTCAAGGGTTGAAGCCTCAGAGGTCAGCAGTCAATGCACAGGCAGGCAGAAAACCCTAAACAGTCGACAGTCAGTCAAAGCAGTGAATGGTGGCCATTCTTGTGGAATTTGGGCACCATGGTCAATAATCAAGAGTTCATATGTCTTGGGACATCACTTGAAGTCAAAGTCTCAAGGAACTAGGGTTTGGAATTCATCAGAAGTGCACAGTCAAGTCCAAAACCCTAGAAAGTCAAACTTGGTCAACTGTTGATTTAATCAGAGATTTGATGGATGGAATTGATTTGAAGGAGTTCATTCATGCTTGTATAAGTCTCATCTATCATGTCCAACCTCATCATGGAAGAAAATCAAGCCAATCAGAAAATTTCCTGAAATAGAAACTGGACCTGTAATTTCAACTGCCAAAAATAGAAACTTCTTGATCCTCAACTTACATCATGATACAAGCTTCAAATGAATTTTTGCCCAACATGAAAGTTGAAGGTCTTGTTCTCCCATTTTCAAAAAGTCCAAGAACTCTCAAATCCCATGTATGGTTGTCAAGATATGATCCAATCATTTTCATCAATTTTGAACTTCAACTGAGCATATCTCCCAAACCATAAGGCCAAATTTGGTGGGGTCTTTTCCTACAAACCACATTTTTCACCCTCTTTCCAAAAATATAAATTTCATGACCTAAAACCTTGCCAATCAAAATGGCATTTTTGGACCTTTTTCATTTAAATTCAAAGTTTGACCAAACTTTGACTTTTTTCCTCTTTGACTTTTTCTTGACTTGACCAATTGAGAAATGTTCTAAACCATATTTGTGACTTGTCTCAAGCTTAAAAGCATGTTCATAACACCATTACACTCCATTTTTGAATCAAAATGCAAAGTAGGCCAATGGTGCAAATAGCTATACAAATGCAAGGCAAGTACAGCATTCTAGTACAGAATAAAAACAGCCTTTGCAAATGTCTGCTAGCAGCCTATGCCCAGCCCACTCGACCACAAACATACCCCCATTTTCCACTTTGTCCAAAATTAGCAAAAATGGCAATTGGTCTTCATTAAGCTAAGTCAACTTGGCATTTGTTTTAGTAATGTTAAACAGGTGATATAAAGGCCATTTGCTGTATGTACCAAGGCCCATTTGAGCAGCCTACACACCTCCATTTCCATTTGCTCCACTTAGCAATTTTTGCAAATAGGTTCATTAAGTCAAAACCAGATTACCATTTGATTAACTAACTCTAAACAGTCACATAAAAGCATTTGCTTAGCTCATTCCACAACCCTAGACTGCAGCCACACCACAGAAAATACACATTCTCTCATCTCTTGCAAATTGGCATTGTTGGATCGAATTGGAAGAATCATCACAAACCACAAGAAACTCTTGCTCCCTTCACTACCTGAACAACACATTGAGCACATTTTCACCACCAAATCATAGATGGAACCCCATCCTCGAGTTCTGTTTTCTCTAAACCCTTCCAATGGCAGAGGTTGATTGGTTCATTTCCAAGTATTCTTAAGCTAAGAAAGCTTCATCATCCATCATTATAGAGCATAGAGAGGAACTGTTTCAGCTTCAAACCTTCGAATAAGCACTGTTCCATTGATTTTCTCCAAACAAGTGAGTTTTTTGATTACCTTGTTTTGACAAATAATGATATGCTTTAAGTAGGCCTTGCTTCACTGATTCTAAAGAGCCATAGTTTGCTTGAATTGATGAAGTATTGCATGAGATATTTGAAATTGAAGTTTTGTGTACAAGTGAAGTCTTGCTCGATTTGCCATGTTTGATTTGATTCTGGGAAGTTTGATGTTGTATTCTTGTTATTTGATGCTTACTGATGCTGTGACCATGCTTAATTTGAACTTCTGGGTGATTTGATTTTAAGTGTATGATGATGTTGAAGTTGATATGCTGTTCATGATTAACCAAACTCTGCCCAGATTTTCGCTTGAAATGTTGTGTTTTGTTGCTGTTTACACATTGCATGAACTTGTTATATCATTGTTTGGGTGATTGCCATGCCATTCGAATTTTAATTAAAACATGATGAGCATGGATGATGAATATGAAGATGCTTATAAACCCTGCTGCTGATCATTTGTACTGCTATGCTGAATGTTGATGTACTGCTATGCTGAATTTCCAGTGATAATAATTGACAAACATTAATGCCCTGCTACTGTTTTGAAGCCCTACTCTGCCCAGTACATGAACTTGTGATCATGCTTGGATTGTTGTTAGTTGATATACATGCGAGTAATGTCTCATAGGTCAAGATTATTGATAGTTCTATTTATGTTTTGGTTGTTTACATTTTTTTTGGTTGATGTTAATGATGAACATGACACCATGGCTGTTAAACCATAGGCCCAGTTTTCCAGAAATTCGGATGAGTGCATGTTTTGCTTGTTTGTGTTGAGGCTGCATAAATACCATTGCCATATTGTGCTTTTCTGTATGGTGGAATTTTGTTGTTGGGTGAGGAGCATAAATTTGACCTGCTGCTGCTACAGCCAAGCGCATGAACTTTTGTCGGCTGTTGTTGTTTGTTTTTGATTGCATGAACCATATCCCATTGCCATGCTGTTTGTGAGTTTTTTATTGGACTTCAGTTTGATTGATTGCATGAGGTTACATGAGTATGCCCTGCTGTTTGAAATCCTATGAACTCTGCACAGAGAACCTTCATGAATATGCTTATGTTGTTGTTTGGTTGCTGCATGATGATGATGATGCATGAGCATGCTTATACCAATGCCATATTTGTTTGCCTTGCTTTTCGAGTTCAACAGATATTGATTTGTTTGATGCTGCTGGACATTGCTTGTTTGCTTTAAAACCTAGAAACCTGCCCAGAATGCATGAACTCGTGTTTCATTTGTCTGTTGTATGATGCGTTTCGGTAGCATGTTGTTGTGTTGGGTTGGTCGAATTTTGCTTGGCTGGTGTGATTGCAATTTCCCTGTTTCCAAAACCCTAGGGTTTATCGCATGAGAACCCAGAATTTTAAAGCTCATTGGCTGTTGTTTGCTTTGCCACTGTTTCATTGGGGGCGGGCCAATCAGGACATTTCCTGGGCGCCCCTGAAACGACAGTGTTTCGTTAAATGAAAGCAAATATTACACAATTGCCATCCGTTGACCTTGGTTTGACCACTTTGCCTTGCCTTTTGTTCATGTTTCACCAATTATTTCACTCAACTTCAATAATTAATTTCCAATTCATTTTTCATCCAAAAATTATGGTTCTTTTTCCATGATGTTCAAAATTGAGTCTAGTATTTAAATGTGAATTTTAATGATTTTTCCATTGGCTGGATTTTTTATGGAAATTATTTTCCCAATATATGTGCATAAATGATACACCTCACCATTTCAATTGTGAAATATTCATGTTATATCCAATGCCTTTGAGATTTTTTTGTGGTGAAAATAGATTCCTTGACCTTCATTTCCATATAGACTTTGTGCATTTATCATTTGTGGATTGAGAGTTATGATTTTATGAAATTATGTGTTGCATTTGGTGTCATACCATGATCATGTATTTTCACAAATTTTGTTCACACACTTCCTTACATCCAAATGGCCCCAAATTTTGCATGAACCACTCTTTGTATGTCTAGTTGATATATGAATTTTCTTGGAATTAATCTTGCTGTTTTCCATTTGATTGTGAATTTTCTTCCATGCTTGGTCATTTGTGGACTTTTTGTGCTATGCCTTGCCAAATCCTTTGTGAAATTCTCAAATCATATTGTATATCCATGAAATTTCATATGTGATAACTAGACATCTCAAGCTTTGCATTGGTGTTAATCTCATTCATTTCTCTTCTGTTTTCAAATTGATATGATTTTTTGAAGTTGACCCATGTTTGTTGACTTTCATTGTGCTTACTTGAAATTAGTTTGACTTCATGATTTTATTTGACTGCCTTCCTCTCATCCAAATGCCATGAAATTTTACATGTCTACCATGTTAGATGTTAGGATTGAGTGTGATTTATTTCATAATTTTTGGAATTGTTTGAGTTGACTTTTGATGCAGGTCATTCTGTTGACTTTTGTATGCTTTCCTTTGCCATGTTTTGACTTCAAATATCCATGAAATGACAATGATGCATGATTTGAATGTGGGCCCAATTGTGATTGCTTTCTAATTGGTTGACTTTGACTTTGAGTTGACTCTTCCTTGCTGCCTTGACTTTTTCTTTCATGTTTGACCCTAGGCTAGTCCTAGTGGTCCTTTGGACTTATGTTGAGTTCATCTGTTTCAGGTTGAGCACAATGCTTCAAAGATCACTCAAACTTGTTTGAATTTGATTTGTTTATCCCATGCTAACCTTTGTTTTGCAGATGGTTTGACTCATAACTTGAGTCTTATGCTTTGCTCAGTTGATCCCCTGTGTTGACTGTTTGCCATTTCTTTTGATTTAAACTTTTGACTTGTTTACTAATAAGTTTGACTTTTTCAGGTACTTTAGTTGCTTAAGTTCTCTGAACTTGCTTGCTTTGCTATTTTAGCATTTGCTTTTGAGGTATAAACCTTTCTTTCTTCATGTAGTCTGGAGACCCGGTCTGTTATTTGACCGGGCAAACTGTCTGAAGTCCTCCTTAAGAGGCAATGCCTGTGTTTGTTTAAAATTGTCCCAAGCAGGAGAAGTCCTCATTTGAGGCAATTGGTGGAAGGTAGGGATAAGTAATCTATCCCCCACTATTCAGTGTGTCCTCTCATTGCTCCCATTACATGGTTGAAGCATTGAGATAAAAACCCAAGATCTATCGAGTCAATAATGGGGAAAGAGTTCCATCTTTCTGAACTCCCCCACTTTCTATTATTTGATGCTCTCCCTGATTAGGGATAGAAGCAATGAGGCACACCCCTCATCTCCTTTCATCTGCTTCACCTTAGCCTCTCAATGGCAAGGTTAAGAGCAACACTTACCCCATTCCAGTTGGCCCTAGTGCCTAACCTTTGATGTTTGAGCCCCCTTGTTGGTGTGTTTATTTTATGCTTTATGTGTTTGTGATTGCTTTGTTTGCCTCTTTAGGCTTTAGCTTAGACTTGCCCTTGTGCAAAGTAGGTTGTGTGGCTTAACCCTCGTGTGAGCCATACTTAGGGTTGTTTGGCCGAACTACGGCAACTCTGATTCTCATGTTCAGATGAGATACGTAGGCACGAGATGCGATGTCTTGTCGAGTTTGACTAACAACTAATCCGTGCTTGTTTTCGCCCTCGTTGCGATCTTTTCTCTCGCCCTCGTTGCGATCGAGACTTTCCCTTTCTCTCGCCCTCGTTGCGATCGAGTCTTTTTTCCCTGCCGGCCGAACTACGGCAACTCTGATTCTCACGATCAGGTGAGATACGTAGGCACGAGACGCGATGTCTTGCCGAGTTTGACTAACCACTAATTCTAATTCTTTTCTCTCACCCCTGTTGTGATTGAGATATCCCCTTTCTCTTGCCCTAGTTGCAATCGAGACTTTGCTTTTTCCTGAGCCTTGTCTAGGATAGGTTGGCCCTTGTGCCATTTAGCTAGAAACCTTAACTTAGGGTTGACTTTTGCATGACAACATCTAGGCTCGAGTCGTAGTCTCCCTAGAGTTGTGTCTCCCTCTGTTATCTGGTTAGGCTAGAACCTTTGTCCCTGCGTAGGGGAACTACATCGCCCTGATCTTCATACCAGATGAAGTATGTAGGCAGGAGATTGAGCTGATCTCTCCGGGCGCCTTTTCTTTCTTTTGTGTGTGTTGTCTGACCTTTGCTAGGCTCGAGTCCGTGACTCCTTAGCATTTGCTGTCTGTTTGTTTGTGTGTGTTTGACAGTTGTAGGCTGAGTCCCCGACTCCCTATCAACCTGTTGTGTTGTTGTGTGCTTGGAAGCCGATGTAAGTCCATCGAGTGGCATTTGGGTTCCAGTGTGCGTGTGTTTTGGTTCGGATGCTGACATAAGTCCAGTGATTGGCAGTCGGGCTCCACGTTTGCCTTTGCCTTTGTTTGTTTGTGTGCGTGTCAGCCGAGCTACGAATGCTCTGATTCTTCTCTCGTCCGAGAAGATACGTATGCATAGGATGCGATATCCTAGCGAGCATGTGTCGTTTCCCCAGTCCGAACTACTTCGACTCTGATGTCTATGCCTGATAGACTAAGTAGGCCCAGGATGCGACATCCTGCCGAGTTCAGTTTCAGTCAGTCTCTTTCGCTTCTTTCAGCCAGTGTGTGTGAGTTTGAGCAGTGTTTAGCAACCATTATTCTTTCCTTTTGTGCGTGGATCCCGTAGAGTACTACGGATGCGTAGGGTGCCTAACACCTTCCCTTCGCATAACCGACTCCCGAACCCATCCTCTTTGGTCGCGAGACCATGTTCTTTCCTAGGTTTACTTCGAGCGTTTCCTTTCCCTCTTTTGGGATAAATAACGCACGGTGGCGGCTCTGTTGTTCTTGTTTTCCCGCCGGTTTTTCGCGTAATGCGACAACCGTTGGGGGAAATAATTACAACACCAACACCGTTGCCCAATGCATTAGAAGATCCGTCAAAAACCATAGTCCATCGGGATCCCAGTTCGGGTCCTTCATCTGATCCAGGTTCTTCATAATCAGTAACAAGCATGACATCTTCATCTGGGAACTCAAAATTCATAGATTGGTAATCATCAACTGCTTGATGAGCCAAATGATCAGCTAACACGCTTCCTTTGATTGCTTTCCAGGTAGTATACTGGATATCATACTCTGTTAAGATCATTTGCCATCTTGCTATTCTTCCGGAGAGAGCAGGTTTCTCAAATATATATTTGATAGGATCCATCTTAGAAATCAATAAAGTGGTATGATTCAACATATACTGTCTCAGTCGGCGAGCAGCCCAAGCCAAAGCACAGCAAGTTTTCTCGAGCAATGAGTATCTTGTTTCACAATCGGTAAACTTTTTTCTAAGGTAGTATATGGCATGCTCTTTTCGACCAGACTCGTCATGTTGTCCCAACACACAACCCATTGAATTTTCTAACACGGTCAAATACATGATTAGAGGTCTTCCTTCAACTGGTGGCATCAGAATTGGAGGTTCTTGGAGATACTTCTTGATTTTGTCAAAAGCTGCTTGACATTCATCATTCCATATCATCTCTTGATTTTTCCTCAGTAACTTGAAGAGGGGTTTGCAGGTAGCAGTCAAATGGGAGATAAATCGGGCAATGTAATTCAAACGTCCCAAGAAACCTCTGACTTCTTTATCTGTACGGGGAACTGGCATTTCTTGAATATCTCTTACCTTAGCCGGGTCAACCTCAATTCCTTTACCACTGACAATAAAGCCCAAGAGTTTACCGGACCTTACTCCAAAGGTGCATTTGTTCGGGTTCAATCTCAACTTGTATTTCTTCAACCTCTCAAACAGTTTGTATAAATGATCGAGATGTTCTTCTTCAGTATGAGATCTGGCTATCATGTCATCCACATATACCTCTATTTCATGATGGATCATATCATGGAACAAAACCACCATAGCACGCTGGTATGTTGCCCCTGCATTTTTTAAACCGAATGGCATTACTTTGTAACAGAAAGTGCCCCATTGCGTCACGAACGTAGTTTTCTCCATGTCTTCAGGTGCCATCTTAATCTGGTTATAACTCGAGAATCCATCCATGAATGAGAATACCTTGTGTTGAGCGGTGTTATCTACCAGAACATCAATGTGCGGATGTGGAAAGTCGTCTTTGGGACTCGCTTTATTCAAATCTCTGTAATCTACACACATTCGCACCTTACCATCCTTCTTTGGCACTGGTACCACATTAGCAACCCATTGAGGATAAGAAGTAACAGCCAGAAAACCTGCATCAAATTGTTTCATAACCTCGGCTTTGATTTTCTCAGACATTTCAGGACGCATGCGACGAACTTTTTGCTTAACAGGATGACAATCCTCCTTCATTGGCAAACGATGCACAACTATATCAGTATCCAGTCCTGGCATGTCTTCATAAGACCAAGCAAAAATCTCTATATAGTCATGTAACATCTGAATCAATCTTTCTTTGACACTGTTTTTCAAGCCTGCTCCTATTTTGACTTCCTTCTTGTCTACTTCAGTACCCAGATTTATAGTTTCAATTGATTCCCCATGCGGCTGTATAGTCCTGTCTTCTTGCAGTAACAGTCTGGCAAGCTCTCCAGGTACCTCACAATCTTCCTCACTTCCATCCTCGGCTTGGTAGATCGGATTTTCAAAGTCATAATGAACAGTAGCAGAATTATTATCAACAGGACCCAAAGTGGATATGGATCTGCAGTTTGTTACGTGAGTGTGTGTAAGAGAGCATAGCTTGTTCAAAAGATGACAGGAAAGATAAAGAGCGCAATATTTGAATGCAAAAAGGTCCATTGATTTATTGAATATGAATATGCTTATGAAAATGACAAAACCCTTAACAAATTAGCTATTGTGCCCCGGGCATAGACACAATGCTTTAAGAAGTTCAATTGTAAAATTAAAAAATTGCAATACTAAAATAGGCAATAACAATTACTCCTGACTAAAGGAAATCGGGATAGTGTCTTCAGCCTTCCAATTATTGAGTCTGTCACCAATTGTTGGGAAAATCCAGCTATCCAAGTCGCAATCGCTATCAGCATCTTCTACAGCATTAATCTGATCCTTGACTATCTTTTCAGAGCTAAATCCCAGGCCAAATCTATCAGACTTGTACGGTACATCAATCAGTGGCCCCCAGCCAGTACGACCACCATCTTCAACCACGGCTTGGGCATCTTTCAGAGAAATCATAGCAGGAGGAGCACGAATAACCTTGGGCACACGGGCAGTTGGCTTAAGGACAGGACCAGTTGGAGGAACTACTTCAAATGACTGAGAAGGAGTCTCAAAGAATTCGCCATCCATCTCGACGTATCTGAAGGTATGCACACTACTGACAATATACTCTTCTTCCCCACACACAGTGACGATTTTACCCTCTATTGGATACCTCAGCTTTTGATGGAGAGATGACGCTACAGCACTTGCCCCATGAATCCAAGGGCGTCCCAGCAAGCAAGAATAGGCAGAACGAATGTTCATTACGTGAAAGATAGTGTTGAAAACTTTAGGTCCTATCTTGATAGGGAGAACTACTTCACCATGGACAACGCTCTTCGCACCATCGTACTTAGTGAAAGCAGGGACCTTGAATTTGCGGGGAATGACCACATCTGAGACCAGACCTAAGCTTTCGAAATCCAGATCGGGCACCTTCTGACCCTCCATAGCTAGCATGTGTTCTTCCAGCAACTTATACTTATCATCTTTTGGAGAGTATTGTTCCTTTTCATAATCTTCATCATCGTCTTCAGGGTTGAAGGGATCAACATCCTCCTCTTCCGAATCATTTTCTGTCTCCTCTTCTTGATCCTTCCGACCTCTAATCTTGACTCCTGCGGCCTGTCCTTTAAGCCTTCTTCCCGGGTTAATGTAACTCACAGCTTTCTTGTCTTTCTTCTTCTCGAGTAAGAGAGCCTTCAGTTCTTCCTGCCCCTTGGATAAGCTCAAGATAATCTCCTGGAATTGAGCATTCTGAGCCTGGAGATCCTTGACAGTTTGTTCGAGGGCCATTTTTCTGTTTGCAAGGAAGACCGTGAGAATATTGATCTTTTAGAATACCTGTTATGCAATGTTATGTTATGCTATGCAATGTATGAAATGTTTTCAAGGACTTTTGGAATTTAACTTTGCGTAAACCACCAAAAAGAGAGAAACTTTTATTAATAATTTCTTTAATCAATGTTCATTACAAAAGAATAATAAAAATACAATGAAAGCTCAAGTCTCCCAGGGACGGCTTCTTTTTGGGCGAAGATATGCATTGAGTCTTCGTTCCTCATTAAGCTGGCTGGTGAGCTCTGACACTTTCTTCCTTTCAGCACAAAACTGGGCTTCAAAAGTATCCCTTTCCTCTCTCAACTGGATCCAGGATCTCTTCAATTCCTCAACATTGGTAGGCATATCTGGATAATGAATGATCTGAGGAGTACCTCCTTGTTCAACAATCAGCGGTCCGACCGCAAGATATGGCATGACAAGTTCACGAGCTCTTGCGCGTACCCATCTGAGATAAGGTTCCATGGGAATAGAGTTTTTCTGTCCTAAAGTACTTCTTTTCACCATGCCCCAAGCTCGTACAAACCTTTGACGGAGACCTTGAGAATCGTTGTCATAGTCAAACACAGTGCCTTGGATAATCATCTCATGTGGACTATCTCTTCGAGCATAACCAAACTGACGTAGGGCTAAAGCAGGATTATAAGTAATACCTCCTCTTATCCCCAGGAGTGGTACGTTAGGGAACTCGCCACAACGATCAATGATGATAACGTTTTCTTTGGGTTGGGGACACCAATGGATGTCTGAATGGGAGAGCGACATTATCCTTTGAGACCATCTCAGATTTTGCTCGCTCTTCAGGACTGATTGAGGAAGGTGCGAAATAAACCACCTAGATAATAAAGGTACGCAGCACATGAGAGTTCCTTGCCTTTTCACAGTACGGGTGTGAAGGGAATGCAAAACGTCTCCAAGCAAGGTAGGCACAGGGTTATGAGTGAGAAATATCTTAATAGCATTCATGTCTATGAATTGATCCGGGTTAGGAAATAGCACCAAACCATAGATTAGTAGTGCTAGAACATCTTCGAAAGCATGGATATTCATAACCTTTAGGGATTCTCGGGCCTTATTTATCAGAAACTTGGCAAGTAAACCCTTAACTCCACTTCTTGTCACCCAATTAGTTTCAATGTCTGACTTTGTCATGTGTAAAGCCGCAGCAACCTCTTCAGACTTCGGAATCTTTTCTAAGCCACTGAAAGGTATTTGATCAAGGATAGGTATCCCAAGCATCCTAGAGAATTCTTCTAACGTGGGCACCAACTGATAATCTGGGAATGTGAAGCAATGGTGTTTAGGATCGAAGAACTGGAATAGAACTCTCATCATATCTTCTTTGAAACCGGTGGTAACTAAATTGAGGAGAGAACCATGTTTCTTGATGAACTGAGCATGATCGGGAAGTTCTGACACTAAATCCTTGAGTTGAGGAGAGATCGCTACAAGATTGGTTCGGATGGTCTTCCTGGAAGCCATAGCCTGTTAAACAGAGCAAAGCTAAATCCCTAAGTCCTTGAAATGGTTAGTACAATGCCATATGTTATGATGTTATGATGTTATGATATTATGATGTCAAATAAATAACAGGCACAAGCAAGTCACACAACAATCATTCCTAAGTTTTAAGGCTTGCATGAGTTCCATAGGTAAGTACCCTTCCCACTGAAGTTTGGTTGGTTCAACCTGTCCTAGAATAGTAAGCGGGTTCTAGAAGGATCTCCAATCATTGACCTTCTTTTAAGTCCACTTCAGTGCAACACCAAGTGGTTGACCAAAGCTTCCCTAAAGTCCAATCTCGAGGAGTGTAGTATCGAGTCTCAACCAACCCCAGTCGGAACCGAAGTCAGTTATCTCACTACTTTCTAATGGCTAGGATGAGTCAATTAGGGTTCTAAAGGTCTGGTTAATGCTTTAATGACACCACGCAGATGCCAAATTTTTCCTCAAGTAAACATGAGGAACATCAGGACATCCAAAGTGTCACATTAACCGTAGCCATCATTTTAACCATTCCAGTATACGCCGGATAATCGCGATGATCTCTTGCTACTTACCTAAGGTACACTAGATCCGGGTGTAGGATCTTTCACTCAAGCATAGGATACCCAAGCAATCCCTTAAAAGTAAATCAGACAATTCAAATAAGTGATCTTGTTTTTTTAAGGCAACCTCTCTTTTTAAGTCCCCAGCAGAGTCGCCAGTTCTGTCATACGGTGAACTGACTTTGTGTGTTTTTGCTTTGGAAAGCAAATGTCGCGGATAGCAAAAGTCGCCACCGACTTTTCTTTTATCCAATAAGGAAAGGTGGAAAAGAACAGGAAAAACCTTAATTAGATTTTGGGTTCGGGAGGTACGTTATACAAAGGGAAGGTGTTAGCACCCTTTGTATCCATGGTTATCCATGGGCTCTTAATTGCTTGATCACTTATGTTATTTTTCTTGTCTGAAAAAAGTGTTTGTGAACTGCTTAGAAAATGTTTTGAAAAAGAGAGTTTAACTTTGTAATGATTCTTGTACAAATGTATACAAAGTGTTTTTCTCGTTTAATTTTGAAAGTTGTTTAGAAAAATATAACTTGGCAATGATTCTAGTATGAATGTATACCAAGTGGTGATTTTCTAATAGATGTTTTGCAAAGTGTGAGGTGTGAAAAGTATTTTAAGTTGTGATTCAGCATTTAAGAGTTATACCTACCCCAAGGTCTTTATGGGTGTTTCCTATCCTTATGAGGGTAAAATTGTCCTTACTATTGAGAAGTAAGTCTTATCCTTTAGATGTAAAGGGTCATCGTAGGGTCATCGATTGGTCATTGAAGGCAACATTTGTAAGGATACCTTAGCATTCGAAGGGGCGATCATCATTTTACCGTAGGCTACAGCGACGGGTTATCGAGGGACAAAATCATATATTCGCAGGCAACATCCGAGGGACTATGATTTATCTTATAGGGACATGATGATTTAATCGAAGGGTCTTTGCTAAGTGTATCCCCACATTCGCGGGACATGACCGTAATACCGTAATATCGTAAGGCAACAAAGAGAGGTCCAAGATCACATATTCAAAGGCAATATTTTATAATCAATTAGGTAATTAGGATGAATCTCCATATTATAATCAATTAGGTAATTAGGATGAATCTCCACATTATAATCAATTAGGTAATTAGGATGAATCTCCACAAGGGTATCCCACAAATAAAGTGGAATACCTAGCAAACTACCTTTTCCGGGAGTATGTGAACCCTTACAAAATTCAGCAAACAGGTCAGAATACCAAATCAGGGTGCAATCGAGAATTGCACCAAACAAAAGGAATCACAACAGTAATAGTGTCAGGTAAACAATGCATGGTTACAATAAAACGTGTCAGATTAGCAAAAATCAGAACAGAAAAATCAGCGACTGTCATGTTCGCTGCTGCCTCGCCTAGCGAGGGCCTGGCGAATACTAGCTACATGTTCGCTTAGCGATGTGCTAGCGAACGGCTACGGGTTTTGAATTTAAGAACAGTACGATTTCAGCAAGCTCCAAACCCTATGGCATCCATTACATAAATTTTAGGGTTAAACATTCAAGATATCCATGCATATTTAGATCCACATGCAAAACCTAAGATATATTCATAAATTCAATCATAATACCACATGTAAATTGGAAGCATAAAGAGGTAGTGGTAGTGCAAACCTGTTGGCAATTGAATTGCAACGTTGAATTGGCGGATCACTCTTAGGGTTGGTGTCAGATTGAGTTGGGCGGAAGTAACCTTTGTGCAGATGAGTTTCCTTCAGGGTTTCCTTTAGGGTTGCTCTGAATTCTCTTGGTTAGCCTCCAGGGTTTGCTCGGTTGCTTCTGTTAGGGCTTCCTTGCTAGGGTTTCTGTCTGTCTCCTTCTGTCCGTCCCTTTTTCTGACTGAAGTTGTGGTATTTATAATGATTTTTTGTGACCTAATGGGCTCAGAATGAAGCCCAAAATTTCTGGTATTCGCAAGTTTCGCTAGGCGAGTGTTGTAACGAAGGGTTCGCTAGGCGAAGGATTTTGCTCGCCTAGCGAGCAAGCCATTTTAAGCCATTTTTTGGATTTGGCCACCTGTGTGTTGGGCCTTTGTTCATGTAAGACCAGTGTCTTGAAAAATGTCTTGCAAGATTAACGGGCAAATTTTGTGGTATGACAGAGAGTAGTGATTATTGTATTCAATGTAGCCCTTTTCCATGTAAATTACCATTTTTCAACTTTTGTAAAGATCTATGGAGTCTTGTCATTTACAGACTACCATTCTATTAAATAAAGTTGGGCTTTTTATCCAATTGATCCTACTCTTATTTATCTTTCATCTAAATAGAATTGAATTTTTGTGATGATAATTTTGAAATATTTAAATCAATAAAAATCAAAATCATTTTTTTTTCTTAAAATAGTAAAAGCAATCGATTTCAGTAAGGAATATCAATAGCAGTCTGAGAACAGGTAAGTCTTGAAAGTGCGGAACATTGTTGGTATTCCCCAAGCAGTTAGTTTGATCACTTTTTCCTCCACAACGGCAATTCAGTTTCTTCGGCCGAGTTTTGTAATCGCCTCCCCAACTAAGTTGTAGGCGCATATTCTCAACGATTTGCATAAATCTAGCACAAGATTTTGTTCCCCTCAGGTCGCCAGCGGAGTTCACTCCTGATCCCTGCCAGCACTGATTCTTGAGCAGTATTTTTGGTCCTTTGATCTAAAATTCCCTGCAGAGTTGATGAATCAGATCCTCGGCAAATCTTTTCTCCTTCGTCAGCAGAATTTGAGATATTCAGAGATGGATGATTTACGTTCATCCTTAACTTTTTCTCCAGTAGATGTCTGCATCCTGTCGAGACTAGCCGAGTGTTGTAGCGATGATTCAAATCGGTGACGTTTGTATCCTTTATGATTTCTTTGTCAACATAATCATCAATCATACATATACATATACATTCATACATCAGATGTTTAATTATGCATTGTTAGTGTATTTGATTCCTTATTTTTTCTGATCCTCTGCTCTGGTGATATTATTTCTCCATACAGATTTGGTGCGTCTGTCCTCCCTCAATTATAGAGTGTCAGCCCCTTAAGCAGAAAGAATTTAGCCTTTCTCATTCCCCCACTAAGTTATTTCCTCGTGGATGGTTATTATTTCAGCCTCCTCCCTAGTTGATTATCTAGATGGAACCACTCCCCCTGAGTTATATCCTCACTAGGTCGAGTCTTTGTTTAACTGTTTCTTTCTAACTCTTACCTAGATGAATACTTTTGGTCCCCAGAAAAGTCTATTACCCAGTAACTGGTAATATTCTCTTCGATTTGCAAGTACTTTGCTTTAACCCAATACCCGGTAATAGTAATCTACTTCTTCTTACTTTCCCCAGCGGATTCGTTTTACGTTTCCCCTGAGAGTTAATCCTTGATATGTTCATCCTAACCGATGACGAATTTTCTCCTCTTTGTGGTTTTCTACCCAGTAAAAGGTATTTGTAATCCCTATTTTCATTCCCCAGAGAGTTAATCCTTGATATGTTCATCCTAACCGATGACGAATTTTCTCCTCTTTGCGGTCTTCTGCCCAGTAATCAGTAGTTATATATCCTGCTTTCTCCTGCTGAGTCTATCCTTGATATGTTCATCCTAACCGGTGACAGATATTCTCTCTTTGGTATTCTATCTAGTAACTGATAGATATAATTCATACTTTTCTCCGGCAGACTATCCTTGATATGTTCATCTTAACCTATGATGGATATGTTTCCCTTGAGTCTATCCTTGATATGTTCACTTTAACTAGTGATGGATATTCTCTTTCTTTGGTCTTCTGCCCAGTAACCTGTAGTTGTAGATCCTATTTGATATTTTTCCCAGTAGTTTGTTCTTACTCGGTATCTGGTAACGAACACACCTCTTTTGCCTCAACGAGTCATCCTTGATATGTTTACCCTAACCAATAACAGATGCCTCTCTATCAGGGTATGTTATCTTCCTACCCAGTAACCGGTAGTGGATAATATACTTTTGGTACTCCTGTGTTGAAGTTCATGCTTCCCTAGTTGATTTTAAACACGTATTTCCTCAATGAAGTCGGCAATCCCCTGTTCGGTTCGAGTATTTCAGTTTTATTCTGATTTACCCACTTCCCCTGCAGACTTTCTCTTTACCCCCGACTGAGTCTTTCCATTGATTTATGGAATCCCTTCGTGTCTCCAACAGTTTTTAAGTCGTAATCTGGCCTACGCACAACTTCTTATCCCTAGAATCTCTATCTCCCTAGTGAGTTTTCCTTATGGAATGTATTACGCTCCTGTGGACTTCCAGTCTCTCCGGACTCTTTTCCTTTGCGGCAACATTTTCCCCACAAAGATTCTTTTTAACATTCATATCATATGCATCACGAGGTCTCTTAGGGACTAAAATTTATTTCTATATGTTGTTATTTAAGCCCATTCTACTGAGTCGATACGAAGATTTTAACCTTCATCTCCTCAATTAGAATGTCCTTAAATACGGGCAGTTGTAAGACCCCAATTTTGACCCTAAGATCCCTCATGCTATCTCATCATATGCATTAGCTTTAGGATCACACCATGGTAGCCTCCTTACCCCTCATTCATTGGGTTTGCATTGGGATATATCACCAAGCACTTTTGATTGCATCATACTTTGTTTTTCATTATTTACTAATCAAAATACCAAAAATATGTCAATGTGTAGTTTTAACTCTTTTGTAGGTAGTGTGTATGCTCACCCATGCTCCATCAAGCTCATATCTAGGGTTTGAGACCCTCAATGCAAGGAGTTCAATCAAGAAATGGTTCACATTGGCTTTAAGCATCATATATGGATCCCCATGATCTTCACATGTTATTTTGATCAAGAAATAATCAAGAGTTTGGAGATTGTTTTCCTTGGAAACCCTAATTCATCTAGGTATCTTGTGTGACTTCTTCAACAAGTTTCTTCAACAATTGATCAAATATTTCAAGGGGTACTTATTATTACATCATATTATGCTTATATTATCCTCCATGAGTCCCAAAAGTCAAGAGAATGTCAAGCTAGCAAGATGGTTCATGGTGGTTGACCAGAGAAAGTCAACTAGTCAAGGCTGCGGTTCCCTAGACCCTATCTCGTACAATTTTTGTCATATGAAAATGATTCCAATATAAACTTTACTTAAAATTACATTACAAAGAACTTCCATGTTGAAGTCTATAGCTAGTTTTGCTTGGAAAGTCATTTTTTATGGTGAACAATTATAGGTCATTTTGTTTGAACCCTAGTTTGGAGGTCAACTTCCCAAGACATAACTTGCTCAATTTTTATAATATGAAATCCATTAAAATTCCATGATCAAATTCAATATGTCTACTTCAACTTTTATGTTTGTAGGAAGTTCAAACTCTACTTGAAAATTCATGTGCCAAGAGGAAACATTATAGGTCATTTTGGGCCATTACCATTGAACAAGTGATTTTCCTCAACTTCTAAAATGCATAACTCCTTCATGAAAAATCCAAATAAAGTCAAATTTGTGACTAAATTTAATAGATTTGAAAGATGTACAACTTTTATGAGGGAACCTTTTTCATTTTAAGTCCTTAGAAAAAGTTATTCAAGGTGAAAGAAGTGAACATTTGACTTGGGACTTAGAAAATAATCAAATATGTTTGATTTCCCAAACTTCCACCTCAAAATTCATCATGATCAAAGCCTCAAATGAAAAAGTGTTCAACATGAAATTTGTTCCCCTTGATATCTCCTTCCCAAAAAGTTCAAGATCATCTCATTTGGATCAAAATTGAAGGACTTGCGCATGGATGCAATGTGAGGTACCATTTGGATGATTTTCACTTCCATATTTCATACACAAATGCATGGCCACATGACATGATTTCAACATGATTCTCACTCATTTTTGGACCTGAATACATCACTTGATGGGCCTATCACACACCCATGCAAGTGTGCAAGCATGCAAAGAGAATTACTCAAATTGGCAATTTTTGGAAGTGTGTGGCTGAAGTCCTATCAATGTAGGCAACAAGATTAAGATGCTTTGAGATCAAATCAAAGAAACTCAGTTCATGATCCTCAAAATTCAAATCCCTGTATCTTTTTATATTCTTGGAATTGGAGAAAATTGAGGTCAGATTCGTGCTCCTGAGCATTTTTCCTTCAAATTATTGTATTCACTTTTCATTTTTCATGAAGTTGAGCCTGAACTAGATCAGTGGTAATCACCAGAGAAGACGACCGGAGCTAGGGCTCCGGTGGTGCGTTGGCAATATCCAAGCCATATGATTTGTTTCAAATATTTTAATCTCAAACGTCCATTGTGATTACCAAGCATGCAGCGCATTGACTAAGAAACATTGTGGAACGTGCGCGCTTGGCCGTCAGATCTACCACCTCAATTAATGAGGGAGATCTGATGAACCTTGTTTTTTTATTTTCTAATTTTTATGTTTAATCCATTTATTTTGATTAATTCATATTAATTTCATTTTTAATCCAAAAAATATGGGACTTTCACCAAAAATCTTTAAATATTTTCCTCTTTCATTTTCTGAATTTAAATTACTTTTTGGATTAATTTTGATATTTTTCATGAATTAATTGTTTTTGTGCATATTTTTAATTGTTTAAAAGTACTTCTGACTTTTCAAAAATTATGAAATTTTTTGTCTAAGGTCCTTTGACCATGTTTGGCCTAGGATAAATCTCTTGGTCATTTATTTGGTGTTTTGAAGAGGTTTTAGGTTTTGACCAAATTTAATTTAATTTAAATGCATTTTTAATTTGATTTTTAATTGATTAATTGTGTAAAAATTATGTTGAGCAATTTTTATTGACTTGTGATGTTTGACTCTGTGTTTGGGCATTAGTCAAGGTTGATTTGACTTTTGTTAAGTTAAAATCATTGGATTTAGGGGATTGATGAAATGTACATTTCATCTCCCAAAATAAATGAATGATTTTAATTTGATAAAATTCCTCCCATGACCAATTTGTGTTTCTCTCATCTCCCCTCCCTTTTCATCTTCAATCCCATTCTTTCCCATACTTTTCATTGATCAATGAAATCTCAATTTCCTAAGGCTAATTGGTTCATCAATAACCTTGTGTTAGATGAACCAATACAAGTATGGATGAGATAGGTCCATCCATTTGAGCTTTTCTTTTTGTGTGTGGTATGTTTTAGGAGTTTGGTTCATCATACCAAATCTCTAACATGCATTAGCACCTACACTTTTATTGCCCGACCTCAGATAGTTGTGACTTCTACATAAGTCCAATTACGATTGCTTAACATAGAGCTAAATTTGACCCTAAAGGCATAGCATTATAGTAAGTGAGATTGTAAGTCCCCCCCCCCCCCCTTTCATGGTATTGTATGGAAACTTGGCCTTTTTTCCTTCCTTTGGAAGATGTCTTGGTTCAAGGATCCATGCTTGTGAATAGAGGGTTGAGTGTTCTCCAAAGAATGACTTAATCAATTAAAAGGCAAAACATCACTAACATTTAACCAACTAACATTTGACTAACTTGTATTAATATTGCTTTTATCTTCAAGTCATTTACTTTATGAAATTTAAATTCAAGTCATTTACCATTTCATTTGTCATTTTACATAGATTTAAATCGTTTATGTATATGTCATTTTCACTTTGCTCATTTGAGCCTTATACTGTGATTGTATATATTTGTTTGTGTACTTTGTTTGTGTTTGTGGTCTTAGGATCTTAAAATACTTAATAAACAACAAAAACCCTAAAAAATGTTTGTGTGGACTGTTGGGTTTGATCTGAGCTTTTGGACTTAGAATTAGGAAAAATTCCATATGCAAAAGGACTTGGCCAATGCCAACATTTCTGAGACCAAGTTATTATGATTTGAGCTTTCATCTGATGCAAGTATTGGGATCCGCATGAATTCACCTACTATATGGTCTTGATGTAATTGTTACTTTGAACCTATGTATAATGTCTTATTCTGAGTTAATCAAGGAGTATTTCATCTGATACATAAGAAGACAAAGAAGACTATTAGCTATGGATTTGTCTGCTTGGATGTGGTCATCTTTATTTGATGCCTTGATTTTCATATTGCTAATTGATTGATGATCATTGCTTGATTCAAAGTCCAAAGGGAAAGTGGGTTTTCTATATGACACTCTTGTCTGTTGGATTGCATCCCATTTGTCATATCTTTTCAACTCTTAACTTTTAATTTAATGCTTAGGATTAGTCTCTTCACCTCCTCCCACTTCTTAAGTTTTAAATCCGTCCCCCTTTTTCAAAAACCGTCTTTGTTTGTGATTTCAAACTTTGACCTTACTTTAAAATAGAAACTTTGGCGTTATGCCATTGAATTTTCAAACTCTTTTCTTAAATCAAACTTGTAAATGAACTTAACCATTTTTGTGATAAAAATTCAAAAGACAAAAAGAACTAACACTCATTCAAACCTTCAGGCCCTTTGTGCCTCTTTTAAACTTAACTTTTTATCAAAAATAATCTGTTCATTTTGAAATTGATACCACGAACTACGAGGTTTTGATCCCTCATTTTTATGTTGGTATGTAGGCACAAGTCTAAAGGTCTTGTCAAACACAAAAATATAATTAATGAATTCTTTTCTCATCCCCACACTCTATTTATTGTAAACATCTTGTATACCAAAAAGACATACCCATAAAAAAAGGGCTCCTTAGGAGTACCTATGACACTTTGGGTGCTAACACCTTCCCTCTGTGTAACCAACCCCCTTACCTGTAATCTCTGGCATTTTATTAGTTTTGATTTGAAAACTTCTTATCTTTGGGTTTTGTTCGTACTTTTTCATTTTCCTTTGGAAACAATAAAATTGCAGTGGCGACTCTGGTTTTACTGACGTCAAGTTTATCCATAGTTTGATGGTCATGAATTTACCATTACAAATACCATTGGATTTAGGGGATTTATGAAATGTATATTTCATCTCCCAAAATGAATGAATGGTATTGATCAGATGAAATTCCTCTCATGATCAATTTGTGTTTCTATTTCCCCTTCCCTCTTCATCTTCATCCTTATTCTTTCCCAATCCTTCATTTGACCAATGATTTCTCTAATGTCTAAATGCTAGTTGATTCATCAATGACCTTGTGCCAGATGAATCAACACAAGTCTGACTAAGATAGGTCTTCCCCGTTTTCTTTTTGTGTGTGGTATGTTTTAGGAGTTTGTTTCTTTGGACCAAATCTCTAACATGCATTAATACCTATATTTTTATTGTCTGGCCTCAGATAGTTGTGACTTCTACATAAGCCCAATTACGATTGCGTAACATAGAGCTAAATTTGTCCCTCAAGGAATAGGATTCTAGTAAGTGAGATTGCAAGTCTCCCATTCTTTATGGAATTGTGTGGGAACTTGACCTTTTTTCCATTCACGGGAGCTAATG
This sequence comes from Lathyrus oleraceus, assembly GCF_024323335.1. NCBI lineage: Eukaryota > Viridiplantae > Streptophyta > Magnoliopsida > Fabales > Fabaceae > Lathyrus > Lathyrus oleraceus. The sequence continues at coordinate 306,135,951 of NC_066585.1, read as the reverse complement.
GCATACTTGTTGATTTATCCAAGTTGGAGCCCTTCTCATGGATGATGTCTTGGTTCAAGGATTCATACTTGTGAATGAATGGTTGAGTGTTCTCATAAGAATGACTTAATCAATTAAAACTCATCACTAACATTTGACTAACCATTGACTAACTTTTATTAATGTTTCTTTACTTTCAGGTCATTTACTTTATGCAATTCAAATTTCAGTACTTTTATCATTCATTGCCCATTTACATTTCATGCAACTTGTTTATGTTTCAAGTCCTTTTCACCTTGCTCATTTGAGCCATATCTTGTGATTATATATATATATATATATATATATATATATATATATATATATATATATATATATATATATATATATATATATATATAGTTTGTTTGTTTGTCTTTTGTTTTGTTTGTGGTCTTAGGATCTTAAAACACCTAATAACAACAAAAACCCTAAAAAAACATCTGGTTGGACTATTGGGATTTGATCTGAACTTCTGGACTTAGAACTAGGCAACATTTCATGTGCTAGAGGACTTGGGCAATGCCAACATCTGACATTGAGCTATCTTTGACTATGCCTTCATCTGATGTAAGACCCTGGGTCCCTTTGATTCATCTACTACTTAGTCTCTGTGCTTAATTGTTATTTTGTTATTAATGTCTATATTTGATGATTGTTCTGAGTTGATCAAGGAACATATTATCTGTTAGATTGGAAGATATTGAAGGTTGCTAGCTATTGGAATACTTGCTTGGATATTATGGCTATCTTTATTTAATGCATTGGTATTCATATGATGGTTGGATATTGTTCATTTCCTATTTCTTGTTGATTGTCAAAGTCCAAAGGAAAATGGGTTTCTATAGGACATTCTTGTCTGTTGGATTGCATCCTATTGGTCAGATCTTTTCAACTCTTAACTTTTAAATTTTTCCTAGGATATTCTCTTCATCTCCTCCCACTTCTTTAATTTCAACAATCTCTCCCTCTCTCCAAAAACTTTCTTTGCTTGTGATTTCAGACTTAGACATGTTTTAATACTCTGAAAATTGATGGTCATACTGAGGAAGCAAAGAATTTAAGAATGTTCCCATTCACTTTAGCTGAAGAGGCTGAAGAATGGTTCTACTCTCTCCCAACCAGCAGTATTACATCATGGGAAGAGATGGAAAAGGATTTCTTGAATGAGTATTTTCCAACATTGGTATTTTTGAGAAAAAGGTATGAAATCCTGAACTTCAAGCAAAAGAAGGGTGAGCCTTTGGGAGAAGCCTACAAAAGATTTAAAAGGGTCCTAGTGGCTTGTTCGACTCATAATATGGATCAAACAGAACAGATGCTGATTTTTGTAAATGGTCTCAAAATAAAGACCAAACAGTTGATTAATACAGCAGCCAATGGCTCAACTAATTTCTCAATAGCCACAGGTATCAAGAAGATCATTGAAGCGATTGCTACTAATGAGCACTTGGAGTTGTATGATAGATGTATAAGTAAACCTGAAGGAGTTATTAATCTAAAGCTAGAAACTAATAAAATCCGTATAGATGATACAATCTCCATCGAAGTCGAAAAGAAGTTGAAGGCTATGAATATAGGTACTCAATGGGTAGCTCAAGTCCAGCCTGCTCTTATTGTTAGTTGTGAGATTTGTAATGGACCGCACCAAATAGTGTATTGCTTTGCAACCCTTCAACAAGTTGAAGAAATAAAACTTTTGAAGCAAAATAATCCCTATTCCAACACTTACAATCCAGGTTGGAAGAATCATCCTAACTTCTTATGGAAAGATCAGAAAGGGAATGTTCCACAACAAGGTCAAGGTCAATATCAAACTCAATATCAACAACGTCAACAACAACAAACCCCAAAGAAAGAAGATTGGGAGATTTCCATTAAAAGAATGGCAGCTCACAATGTTCAATTCCAGGAAGAAACTAGAAACAATCAGAAGAACATTACTGCTTCCATAAAAAATCTTGAAGTTCAGATGGGTCAGATATCACAATAATTAGCCTTAAGTTCTCAAGCACAAGGTGCTCTACCAAGTGCAACTGTGACAAATCCAAGAGAGCATAATGATGTTAGTGTTGTGACAACGAGAAGTGGGAAATCTCATGAAGTCCTTGAGAAGAAATCTGAAGATGAAGATCAACTGCTTGAAGTAGATCTTGAGATCAAAGAAAATGAAACTGTAAGGGAGGAAGTGGTTGCACCTAAACAAGTGGTGAAAGAAAAAGTCATTGAGCCAAAACCAGCCATTAAGCTTCCATTCCCCACAAGAAACAAGAAAAAAGGGGCAACATGAGAAAAACTTTGAGAAATTCTTAGAGTTGTTCAAGAATCTAGAAATCAACATTCCACTTTTGGAAGCACTTGAGCAAATGCCTACCTATGCCAAGTTCATGAAGGACATCATTTCTAAGAAGCGAACCATTGACACAAACCCGATTATTCTAACCGAAACTTGTAGTGCTATTTTACAGGGTATGAAAATTCCAATGAAGAAGAAAGGTCGAGGTGTTGTCACCATCCCATGCATCATTGGAGATAGGTCATTCAAAAAAGCTCTTATTGATTTGGGAGCAAGTGTGAGTCTCGTGATTTTATCCATTTACAAGAAATTGGATATAGGGGTTGTGCAAGACACCGGGATGACACTTCAATTTGCCGATCATTTGGTCTAGAAACCTTAAGGGATAGTTGACGATGTTCTAGTGAAAATTGATAAGTTTGTATTCCCGGTGGATTTTGTGATTTTAGAGATGCCTGAAGATGAAGAGATTCTTCTCATTCTTGGGAGACCCTTTTTAGAGACCGGAAGGTGTTCGATAGACATAGAGGAAGGTACTATGACTTTGAAGGTCTATGATGAGGAATTAAAATTTGATGTTCGAAACAACATGAAATACAAAGACGATATCGGCACTAGTCATACAATGGAGGTTATATATCAAGTAATTGCAGATGATGGTCCTTTGAATGCACCGTAGTTACCTTTGGAAAGAGTGTTAAGCTTGTCCAATTTTGAAAGTGATAAAGAAGTTCACAACAAAGAATCAGAAGTGCTAGCCATGATGGAGGCACAACCTTTTTGGAAAGGATCTCGACCACACCGGTGGGAAGATCTAAGGCAACCTCAGTCATCAGAAGAGAATAAAGAGTCCAAAAAAGAGACGGAGTTGAAACAACTTCCCGAGAATCTCAAATATGTCTTCCTAGATACCGAAGGTAAATGCCCAGCTATAATAAATTCAAACCTCAAGAGTATCCAAGAATAGAAACTCATCAAAGTCCTAAGAAAATACAAGAATGTTATTGGATAGGCAATTGAGGATTTGAAAGGTATTAGCCATACAGTGTGCATGCATAAAATTCTCATGGAAGATGATCACAAACCAGTAGTCCAACCCCCAATGAGACTTAACCCAATAATGAAAGAAGTGGTTCGAAAAGAAATGGTGAAGTTGTTAGATATTGGTCTTATCTATCCTATATCTGACAGCTCATGGGTGAGTCTGGTGCATGTGGTGCCCAAAAAGGGGGGAACCACCGTCATCAGAAACGAGAAGAATGAGCTAATTCTTACAAGGATTGTTACAGGTTGGCGAGTATGTATTGACTACAGTAGGTTAAACATTGTGACAAGGAAAGACCACTTCCCTTTGCCATTCATTGATCAAATGTTGGAAAGACTAGCTGGTCATGATTAATATTGTTTTCTAGATGGATACTCCGGGTATAATCAGATTGCGGTTGCTCCGGAAGATCAAGAGAAGATAGCATTCACATGTCCCTGTGGTGTGTTTACTTACAGAAGAATGCCATTCGGGATGTGTAATGCACCAGCCATCTTCCAAAGATGCATGACGTCCATTTCTGCTGACATGCTTGAAAAGCACGTGGAAGTGTTCATGGGTGATTTTTATGTCTTTGGTTCTTCGTTTGTTAATTGTTTGACTAACTTTTCTCTTGTTTTAGACAGGTTCCAGCAAACTAATTTGATTCTGAACTAGGAGAAGTTTCATTTCATGGTGCGCGAAGGTATAGTTTTGGGTCACAAAATTTCCTACAAGGGAATTGAAGTTGACCAAGCAAAAGTTGAGGTGATATTAAAACTTCCACCCCCGGTAAACGAAAAAGGTATAAGGAGTTTCTTAGGACATGTGGGTTTTTACCGCAGGTTCATAATAGATTTCTCTAAGATAGCCAAACCTCTAACCACTCTATTGGTTAAGGATAAGGATTTTGTGTTCGATAAAGAGTGTGTCGAATCTTTTGAGACATTAAAAAACAAATTATTGTCGGCACCAATTGTGATTGCCCCAGATTGGTCTCTCCCGTTTGAGATCACGTGTGATTCCAGTGATATTGCTGTGGGGGCAGTTTTAGGATAGCGGAGAGAGAAGTTGTTACAGGTTATTTACTATGCTAGTCATGTGTTGAATCCTGCTCAGATGAACTATGCAACTACCGAGAAGGAGTTTTTAGTAGTGGTTTATGCCTTTGACAAATTCCGGTAATACCTGTTAGGATCTAAGGTGGTTATTTATACTGACCATGCTGCTTTGAAATATTTATTTGCTAAACAGGATTATAAGTCGAGGCTTTTGAGATAGATCTTGCTCCTCCAAGAGTTTGATATGGAAATTAGGGACAAATGGGGATGTGAAAAAACTGTTGTAGATCATTTGTCTCGAATCTCGCCAATCGAAGATACGGAAGACAAGAGACCAATAAAGGATGAGTTTTTTGATGAACACATCCTCGGTGTTATTGGTATCGCTTGGTTCGTAGACTACGCGAATTATCTGGTAGGTGGTATAATCCCTAATGATTTTGATTCTAACAAGAAGAAAAAGTTTTTACATGACTGTAGGTTCTACTTGTGGGATGACCCATTCCTGTACAAGAGAGGAGTAGATGATTTGGTCAGAAGATGTGTCCCAGAGAAGGAACAAAGGGATGTTCTTAGAGCTTGTCATGACTCAGACTATGGAGGACACTTTAGTGTTGATATTATCCTACATTGTTCAAAGATGCCCAAGACATGGTCAAGGAGTGCGACAGATATCAAAGAACAAGAAATATTTCTAAGAGGAATCAGATGTCGCAGAATGCCATGCTAGAGGTCGAATTGTTTAATGTGTGAGTGTCGCAGCCTAAAAAAATAGGAGTGCAAAAAAAAAAACCGGCGAAGAAGGAAAAGACAGAAGAGTCGCCACCGTGCGTTATTTATCCCAAAGGAGGGAAAGGAAACGCTCGAAGTAAACCTGGGAAAAGGAAAGGAAAAGACAACGCCTCGCAACCAAATCTTGGTTCGGGAGTCGATTATACGAAGGGAAGGTATTAGCACCCCTACGCATCTGTAGTACTCTACGGGATCCACTCTTGTTATTCTTGTCTAAAGGGTGTGGGTTTATCTAATGTACTATTTATTAAAAGAGGGGTAAAAAGAAAATGACTCGCACGGATGTAGCATCCACTGCATACGTATCTCATCTGAATATGAGAATCAAAGTCTTCGTAGCTCGGCTACCTAGGGGTTAAAGGGGAGTGTGCTCTCTAGGACGTCGCGTCTTATGCCTACGAATCTCATCTGGAATGAGAATCAGAGCAAAACGTAGTTCGGCTAACTACGGGTTAAGGGTTGTGTTTTGGGCGAACGACGTTACTACGTAATATACCGGATGCTCGACCTTTGGAGACTTACTCGCCTGTAGTAGAAGGAGTAAACGTGTTCTTAGGAGAAGAAAAATCAATGAGTTTTTTGTGTTTTCGGGATGCTCATGCAAAAAGGAAGTCCTAGACGAAGGAACAGTGCTACCTTAATTGTCATGCAAACGAGAGACTATCCGAAGCCTAGCAATCCTATGGGGAGACGATCACACCATGCAAAACAAACACCCATAAAGTAAACACGCCAACAAAGGGGCTCAAACATACATGGATAGGGCTTTAGTCAAGAGGGGTCATATCAACCTCGACAAACAAGCCATGGGAGGGTAATCGAATGGACTCTTAACCACTGACACTGAACGTCGGGGTGAGCAGATCAAAAGGGTGATGAGGATAAGACCTCATAGCTCTTAACCCTGGACAGGGTGAGCTCATGACAAGGTGTGGGGGGTTCAGAAAGATGGAACCCTCTCCATTAACCGACCGGACAAAAGATCTTGGGCTTTTGTTCTGAAGCATCGACACGTAGTGTGATCTTAAAGAACGACGCACTGAATAACGGGGGATTGACTACTAATCCCTTTTATCCGTCAATTGCCTCCTCATGGAGGTCTTTAGCACTGGTGCCTCTTGTGGGAGGTCTTCGGGCACAAAAGTAAACACACAAAAACATTGCCTCCTATCGAGGTCTTCCAGCTAAGAAAGCGGTAAAAATGCGGGAAAAATAAAGGGATCAAGAGGTCTACCGTATGGATAAAGATCCAAAGTAATAGCAACTAACGACACAAGAAACCCGGAGATCCCTCAAGCTAGCACCATCAAAGAAAGCGAGTCAGTATAGGTAATCGGAATAAAACCTCCAGGTGGTATTCCACAAATAAAGTGGAATACCAAGCAAGCCATCTCTTCTAAAGTCATGTGAGCCCTCACAAAAACTCAACAAACAGGTTAGAGTAACAGGATGGAATCAGGAGAAAACAATGTCGTGACGAACACAAAACAAATTAGAGCAAACAGAAAAAACAACTGTTGTTGCGATCGCTGCTGCTTCGCTTAGCGAAAGCTTAGCGAAGCTTCGCTGCGCGCTCGCCTAGCGAGGTGCTAGCGAGCGCCTGCGGGTTTTGGGTTCTTCATGGATAACAGTACGATCTCAGAAACCCCAAACCCCGTGGTCTCCATTTTAGAAATTAAGTGATTAAACATTCAAAGTATTATTTTATACATTCATGCATATCTAAACCCGTGGGCAAAACCTAACGATACCTCATACATTCAGAGAATTCAAATTGAAAGCATAGAGTAATGGGAATAAGGGCAAACCTGATTAGAGGGATCGATTAAAATCGAATGGCACGGCTTGGTTTGCAAAGCAATGTTAGGGTTTGCGTGAGACGGAGGTGAAAAAGTGTATGAGTCAGAGTGAACTTTTCAGAGCTGTCTGGAGGCTGCTCTGAATTTTGTTGGCTTTTCTCTTCTGCCAGGGTAAATAGGAATAGCCTAGGGTTTGGCTCAATGGAGTTCTGAATTTATAACCTGATTTTCGTGGCTTGGTGGGCTCAAATGAGGGCAACTCAAGCCCATGACTTTCTGTTATTTTTCTCAAAACGCGTGGGCTTCGCCTAGCGAAGGATCTGCTCGCTTAGCGAGCATGACAGTTCAGATTCGCTAGGGGAACCATTTTGCTCGCCTAGCGAGCATGACAGCTCAGGAACAGATTTTTGCTCCTTCAAGATTGGCGTTTTGAATGATGAATAGACCCCATTTGAACCTGTTGGAAGTAACTCAAGTCTTTCCCTTGTGTTGACTGATCACCCGGATAGAACCCACAAAGTGTCTTGGATGATATTCAAGCTTCTTGGATCTGATTCTGATTGACATGATGAAATGCAATATGAAATGTTAACTGACCTAAAAATGAATGCATGAATGAGGAGGGCAAATTTTGGGGTGTTACAGCTGCCCCTATTCAATCATCAGCTAACTCGAGCAGGATGAAAGCGAACAGCTTATCAGACAAACAGGGTGAGCTGTGATTGAATACCAAAGACAAACCAAAAATTTGCGCTCTGAGAACACCACAAAAATGCTGAAATACACCGCGCTGTTTATCTTCCTTCCGATCCTCTAGCTGAATCTGAATCAGTCTTCTAACTTAATCTGGAGTTTCGATCCTCTGGCTGAATCTATACTCAATTTAGTCCTCTAGTTGGATATTAATTTTGATACTCGGGCTGGATACGATTTTGATCCTCGGGCTGGACATGACTTCAATCTTCTGGCTAGATCTACTTCGATCTTCTGGCTAGATCTTCTTTGTTTCGATTCTCTGGCTGAATCTATTCTCTTTGATTCTCTGGCTGAATCTATTTTCGGTCTTCGGGCTAGACCTGACTTCGATCTTCTGGCTAGATCTACTTCGATCTTCTAGCTAGATCTTTTTTGTTTCGATTCTCTGGCTGAATCTATTTTCGGTCTTCGGGCTAGACCTGACTTCGATCTTCTGGCTAGATCTACTTCGATCTTCTGGCTAGATCTTTTTTGTTTCGATTCTCTGGCTGAATCTATTCTTGGTCTTCGGGCTAGACCTGACTTCGATCTTCTGGCTAGATCTGGGTTGTTTTGATGATAAATTCCCATCATCAGGATCTCGCATCTGAGGCATGCGCTGGTTGACCCTCTTTCGAAATCTACGCCCAATCTTCATGTTAGATATGCAGCTTCGAGAATATTCCACTTTTTGGGCTTCGTACATATTCTTCAGGCTAGAACATGTTGTAACGACCCTTCAATTAGACTTTTGTTTTCTAAATTGCGATCTACGGGCTGGATCCTCTTGTAGGTTAATTTTCTGTTGAATTGTCAATCTATCCCTCTGGCTTGCTTGCTGGGGAAATAACGCTTGTAGGCGACTCTCTGGTTGAATCTTCAAATTGAACCTTAGGCTGGCTCATTGGAAAACGATTCTCAGGCTGAATCTTCAAAATGACCCTCCTGCTGGATCACACACACTTGATCCTCTGGCTGAATCTCATGACTTTGGTTGTATAGTAATTCTTCAGTCTGCTTTGAAGAACCCGTTTATCAGCTTATGTGTATGCTTGATATGCATGCAAATGCGAATGTTATGCATGGTGCAAAAAGAAATCTGCTTGGGGAAGCAAACTCCGGTAGGGAACGGATCGCTGTATCAATCCTTGAATGCTCTGTAGGGAATGATCCGTCTGCCGGGACCGGGGAGCCACCGAAAATAAATCGGCTCTCCTTTTTTTTGAAAAGTTAACCTTGCTGGGGGGAGTATCAACTATGGGAACTTTGTTTGGTGAGGCTCTGTGAGGAGAGTCTGTGGGGAAAGCACTTCTTGGGGAAATGTCGTAGGAATCGACCTTTGCTAGGGATATGAACTTGCTGATCGTCCTCAGGCTGAGGATCAAAACAAATCTGTTAAAAATAATTTGTTGGGGAATGAGATGAACACTGGGGACACCACCCTCTTGTCTGTTGGGTATGCAACTACTTCGTTGTTGCTGGGGATACAAGGTGCAACTCTACTGGGGGACATGCTCTGCTGAGGAGAGACTTTGTCAACCGCTTGGGGATGAAGATTCATGACTTGGCATCCGGTTCCTGTGACCTGCAATCACACACGTATGTCCCGGGGGAATTACTCGGTTTGAGTTCACCGTCCGGGATTAAGCACATTCAAAGCAATTTTTAAATGTTTTCTTGTGCAAATCATCTGTAAAAACCACCATTATATTCAGATGCAATATGTTTTATCAAAAATTCAGACATCTTTTGCAAACAAACTGATAAATGAAAAATAAAGAGGCTCTTTAACTGAATTATTCGACTTTCATTGGTTGAAAATTTTGTGTGCCAGGAATAGGCGAGTACATCAGGGAGCTGATCCCTGAAAAGAGGCGATCGCTATAAATTGAACAAAAGAAATTATCCTAATGGCAATGTGGATACGGGGTCCCACTGAGTTTCGACTCTGCTATGGCTCGTATGACCTCAAGACGCTCTGCTCATCTTTCTTTCTATAGTGGATGATTAGTCGATCTTTAACCTTCGAAGATTGCCAGATTGAATGAAACGGTGATATAACACGGATGAACTCAGATTGCAGTCATTCGCTTATTCCCTCTTTTGTGTGGACCGCCCTTTTGGGTTTTCAATCCACCGGGATACCCTTTTTTGCCTGAGCCGCCCTTTCGAGTTTTCGACTCACCGGGTGTACTTTTTTTTTTCTTTTTTTTTCTTTTTCTTTTTGGTTCGTCGGGATGCCCTTTTTTCTGCCTGGACTCTTTTTCTTTTGTCCAGCGGGTCAATTATGCGAAGTATTTTTTAACTGCGTCTGAGTTGACAGGGGATGGGAAGTCTTCGCCATCCATGGTTATTAGCATCAAAGCTCCGCCAGAGAAAACCCTTTTAACCACGTATGGACCCTCATAGTTCGGTGTCCATTTGCCCCTGTGATGTGTGTTGGGAGGAAGAATTCTTTTGAGTACCAATTCACCGACTTGATACTCCCGAGGGCGCACTTTCTGATCAAATGCTCTCTTCATTCGTCTCTGATATAGTTGGCCATGGCATATAGCTGCTAGTCTCTTTTCCTCAACTAGGCTCAGTTGGTTCTATCGAGAACAGACCCATTCTGCTTCGTCCAGCTTAACATCCATCAGGACCCGCAAAGAAGGAATTTCGACTTCAACTGGAAGAACCGCTTCCATGCCATATACAAGCTGATAAGGTGTTGCCCCGGTGGATGTTCTAATTGAAGTTCGATACCCATGTAATGCAAACGGTAACATCTCATGCCAGTCCTTGTATGTTACCACCATCTTTTGCACAATCTTCTTAATATTCTTGTTAGCTGCCTCAACAGTGCCATTCATCTTTGGCCTGTAAGGATAAGAATTGTGATGCTCGATTTTGAAGTCCCGGCAAAGCTCTGCCATCATTTTTTTATTGAGATTCGAACCATTGTCAGTAATGATTCGCTCGGGAACTTTGTATCTGCAGATGATATCTCTTTTCAGAAATCTGACTACCACCTGCTTCGTAACATTCGCATAGGATGCCGCTTCCACCCACTTAGTGAAGTAATCAATAGCGACCAAAATGAATCTATGGCCGTTGGAAGCAGTCAGTTCGATCTTACCAATCATATCAATGCCCCACGTTGCAAAAGGCCAAGGTGACATGACATTCAATGGGCTTGGAGGGATATGCACTTTATCCGCGTAAATCTGGCACTTGTGACACTTTCGGGCGTATGCGCAACAGTCTGCCTCCATTGCTAACCAATAATACCCCGATCTTAACAACTTCTTAGCCATTGCATGTCCTCCGGCATGGGTACCGAAAGATCCCTCATGTACTTCTTGCACTAACATGTCCGCTTCCTGATTGTCTACACATCTGAGCAAGACCATGTCGAAATTTCGCTTGTACAGAGTATCATCTGAGTTCAGAAAGAAGCTACCGGCTAACCTCCTCAACGTCTTCTTATCATTCTTATTGTGCACCGAAAAATAGAAATCACCAAGAAGGGTGGGAACCGGGTTCTTTAGCAGAAAGATATGAATAGCACTCATACTCACGAACTTCGGTTCATCGGCGAATAGCATAATACCATAGACACTTAATGCTAACAGAGCACACACAGCCTCCCAATTGCCTTGAGCAGCACACTCTTTGGCTTTGTCTACCAAAAAATCCAGATGGAAACCAGATAGACCTCCCTTAGAAGAGAGATTTTCCTTCACAACAAACACTTCCAGATGAAGAGCCTTAGCAATATCCTTATGCTCTGGAGGAGGTATATCGGAGTTGAAAGGGACACAATGCTGTAGAGGAACACCCAAGATCATAGCATACTCTTCCAATAAAGGAGCCAACTGGAAATCCTGAAAAGTGAAGCAACGCAACTGGGGATCATAAAACTGCAAGCAAGTATGTATCAGACTCCTCTGAGAAGCATCCAAGTCTTCAACCATAGGCAAGATGTTGCCATAAGTGTCCCGGAATAAACCCACATGGTCAGGAGTAATCAAAGCTTTTATCTGACGCAATGGGCCGATCTTGGTATCGAAGAAATGATAGGTCACATTACTCTTCCTGGGAGCCTCCATAATAAGCACAGATCAGCCAAACCAAACCGAGAAAGGGAATACCCTACAAATGAATAAGCATGAGATGTTGGATGCAAATATGCAGATTATGTTATGCAATGAAAAGGACATGTGACCGGTTCCGGCCATATACTGAACCACGAGCTGTTCTCTGTGAAGAAATCCTCAAAAGTCGGCAGTCCGGGTATGCAGGTTTAAAGGTTCAGATCCACAAATAAAACCAGTGCCAGAAGTTCGGATCTAGGAAATAGAACCACGAGGATCAGGTACCAGGTATCAGATATCAGGGTATGATGAGGTCAAGGGTTCCTGCACACCTGTAAACAACCCACCCAGCTCACATGCGGAGGCTAAAGGGTAGAGACATTGATATCACGGACTCTCAGGCCTAATAGTAATAATACGTCCACCGTTTCCGGTTTGGCACTACCACTATAAGAGGAGCGTCTCAACCAAGTTCCCATGAAAGTAAGGTAAAGGTCATCCTAAAGGTCATCCAGACTTAACGGTTCTCCCAGATAGCTCTAGCACTGTAGGAGATCCACAACACAGAATTCTCTAGAAAGATCCACATCTGAATTGTGTTTTCATATTCCAACATCGGACCGAGACGGAACGCGAGGGCATGTGAAACCACGCTAATCTTAAGTGCACTCAGGCCTGTGTATTGGGCCAATCTCACACAGAACATCCCACTCCCACAAACAAAAAAACCAACAGAGCCAACAGACACATCAATGATATGTACACAAGTGCTGAAAAATAAATAACTATACGAAAGAAATAAACACCCAACAAACAAGCAACCTACAAAAGCTAGGAGGGACTCGCTTAGGGAAACCGGGTCCCCAATAGAGTCGCCAGCTGTCGCAGCCTAAAAAAATAGGAGTGCAAAAAAAAAACAATCGGCGAAGAAGGAAAAGACAGAAGAGTCGCCACCGTACGTTATTTATCCCAAAGGAGGGAAAAGAAACACTTGAAGTAAACCTGGGAAAAGGAAAGGAAAAGACAAGGCCTCGCAACCAAATCTTGGGTTCGGGAGTCGATTATGCGAAAGGAAGGTATTAGCACCCCTACGCATCCGTAGTACTCTACGGGATCCACTCTTGTTGTTCTTGTCTAAAGGGTGTGGGTTTATCTAATGTATTATTTATTAAATGAGGGGTCAAAAGAAAATGACTCGCACGGATGTCGCATCCACTGCATACGTATCTCATCTGAATATGAGAATCAGAGTCTTCGTAGCTCGGCTACCTAGGGGTTAAAAGGGAGTGTGCTCGCTAGGACGTCGCGTCTTATGCCTACGTATCTCATCTGGAATGAGAATCAGAGCAAAACGTAGTTCGGCTAACTATGGGTAAAGGGTTGTATTTTGGGCGAACGACGTTACTACGCAATCTATCGGATGCTCGACCTTTGGACACTTACTCGCCTGTAGTAGAATGAGTAAATGTGTTCTTAGGAGAAGAAAAATCAATGATTTGTTTGTGTTTTAGGGATGCTCATGCAAAAAGGAAGTCCTAGACGAAGGAACAGTGCTACCTTAATTGTCATGCAAACGAGAGACTATCTGAAGCCTAGCAAACCTATGGGGAGACGATCACACCATGCAAAACAAACACGCATAAAGTAAACACGCCAACAAAGGGGCTCAAACATACATGGGTAGGGCTTTAGTCAAGAGGGGACATATCAACCTCGACAAACAAGCCATGGGAGGGTAATCGGATGGACTCTTAACCACTGACACTGAATGTCAGGGTGAGCAGATCAAAAGGGTGATGAGGATAAGACCTCATAGCTCTTAACCCTGGACAAGGTGAGCTCATGACAAGGCGTGGGGGGTTCAGAAAGATGGAACCCTCTCCACTGACCGACCGTACAAAAGATCTTGGGCTTTTGTTCTGAAGCATCGACACGTAGTGTGATCTTAAAGAACGACGCACTGAATAACGGGGGATTGACTACTAATCCCTTTTATCCGTCAATTGCCTCCTCATGGAGGTCTTTAGCACTGGTGCCTCTTCTGAGAGGTCTTCGGGAACAAAAGTAAACACACAAAAACATTGCCTCCTATCGAGGTCTTCCAGCTAAGAAAGCGGTAAAAATGCGGGAAAAATAAAGGGATCAAGAGGTCTACCGTACGGATAAAGATCCGAAGTAATAGCAACTAACGACACAAGAAACCCGGAGATCCCTCAAGCTAGCACCATCAAAGAAAGCCAGTCAGTACAGGTAATCGGAATAAAACCTCCATGTGGTATCCCACAAATAATGTGGAATACCAAGCAAGCCATCTCTTCTAAAGTCATGTGAGCCCTCACAAAAACTCAACAAACAGGTTAGAGTAACAGGATGGAATCAGGAGAAAACAATGTCGTGACGAACACAAAACAAATTAGAGAAAACAGAAAAAAAAACAACTGTTGTTGCGATCGCTGCTGCTTCGCTTAGTGAAAGCTTAGCGAAGCTTCGCTGCGCGCTCGCCTAGCGAGGTGCTAGCGAGCGCCTGCGGGTTTTGGGTTCTTCATGGATAACAGTACGATCTCAGAAACCCCAAACCCCGTGGTCTCCATTTCAGAAATTAAGTGATTAAACATTCAAAGTATTGTTTTATACATTCAGCATATCTAAACCCGTGGCCAAAACCTAACGATACCTCATACATTCAGAGAATTCAAATTGAAAGCATAGAGTAATGGGAATAAGGGCAAACCTGATTATAGGGATCGATTAAAATCGAATGGCACGGCTGGGTTTGCAAAGCAATGTTAGGGTTTGCGTGAGACGAAGGTGAAAAAGTGTGTGAGTCAGAGTGAACTTTTCAGAGCTGTCTGGAGGCTGCTCTAAATTCTGTTGGCTTTTCTCTTCTTCCAGAGTAAATAGGAATAGCCTAGGGTTTGGCTCAATGGAGTTCTGAATTTATAACCTGATTTTCGTGGTCTGGTGGGCTCAAATAAGGGCAACTCAAGCCCATGACTTTCTGTTATTTTTCTCAAAACGCGTGGGCTTCGCCTAGCGAAGGATCTGCTCGCTTAGCGAGCATGACAGTTCAGATTCGCTAGGCAAACCATTATGCTCGCTGTAGCACCTCAAATTTGCACCTATCATTGTACATACATTTTCATATTAGGTCATAGCATATCATGGTCTAGTGCATAGCATTGCATTGCCTCTTTTGCCTCAAGTGCAAGCCAAGCAAGAAATTAGGTCAAACTGGTCAGGAGATCAGTCAATCAAGCAAGCAAGCACAATCTTCATTGAGCCAAGGCCTTAGGGCTTGTCCAACAAGTTCACATGACTAGAGGGTTCATTTTAAGTGTTAAAGTCAAGGGTTGAAGGCTCAGAGGTCATCAGTTCATGCACAGACAGTCAAAAACCCTAGAAAGTCAAAGACAGTCAACAGTCAGTCAAAGCAGTGGATGGTGGCCATTCTTGTGGAATTTGGGCACCATGATCAAAAATCAAGAGTTCATACAACTTGGGACATCATTTGAAGTCAAGGTCTCAAGGAATTAGGGTCTGGAATTCATCAGTCAATGCACAGTCAGTCAGAAACCCTAAAAGTCAACTGTTGGTCAACTGTTCATTTAGTCAGTGATTTGTTGATGGAAATTGGTTTGAGAGGTCTCATTCATGTCCATTTAGTCCTAATATATCATGTCAAACACCATCATGGAAGAATTTGAAGCCAAATCAGAAATTTCCAAAAAATGGAAACTGGACCTGTAACTGAAACTTGCCAAAAATGGAAAGTCTTGATCCTCAAACTTACATCATGATACAAGCTTCAAATGAATTTTTGCCCAACATGAAAGTTGAAGATCTTGTTCTCCCATTTCCAAAAAGTCCAAGAACTCTCAATTCCCATGTGTGGTTGGCAAGTTATGATCGAATCGATTTCAGAAAATCTTGAACTTCAAAGGGCCATATCTCCCAAACCATTTGGCCAATTTTGGTGGGGTTTTTTCCTACAAGTCACATTTGATCCCCTCTTTCCAAAAATATAAATTTTATGAGCCAAAACTTCACCAATCAAAATGGCATTTTTTGACCTATCTCATTTAAATGCAAGTTTGACCAATGTTTGACTTTTTGATATAAACATTTTTCTACCATTTGGCCATTTGAAATAGTTCAGAAATATGGTTTTGGACATGTTTGCAAGCTCAAATTATGCAGTACTTGCACCCACCATGTATCCATGCTTAGTTGCTTGAATTGGAAGAAAAGTACAAATTCAACCATGCTACTCCATGCTTCCACCATACCATGCCTTGTACCCTTCAAACAGAGTTTTATTGATCATTTTTCTGTCAGTTTGAAGCCTCATTTAGCAGCCTAAAACCACAGAAAAAGGCCTTGCTAGCTTGCTTGAACATTGGCAAAAGTACATGTTTGCAACAACTCCATCCCACAAAACCATGAACCATACTTTTACCACAACATAGCAGTTTTTTTATCCTCATGTTCTGTAAAGGACAAAGGCTAATAGCAGCCTCACTTTGACAGCAAGGAGCATGGTTCATTGATTCTAAAAAAGGAGGTCACCTTGCTTGGCATTTTGACAAGATTGCAAGTGTTGTTCAAAACCACACAGCAACACAAGACAGCAGAAAAAACATCATTTTTCTGTCATTACAAGCCACATTTTTGACAGCAAAAAAAGAGAGAACTCCACTCATTCATCCATACTCACTCTTGGCCATTTTTCTCAAGAGGCTTCCAAGAAACCTCAAGCAACATCAAACAAGAACATCAAAGCCTCACTTGCTGTCATGAAAGAGCAGCAGCAGACCAACCAAAATCACTCATTCACTTTGCTTTGGCCATTTTGCTAAAAGTTGTCAAACTCCAAAGAGACAAAACCTGTCAAATACCAAACAGCAGACCTTATGCATGATTCTTCTGTCATTTTTGAAATGCAATTGCAGCCACACAAACCATTTTGGCCAAGGCAAAAAGGCCATTGTTCACTCATTCTAAAAACACACTTTGCTTTGCATTTCTAAAACTCTGTCAAAAACATTAAAGTTACCAAGCCTTGCACTGTACTTTCATTATCCATTCATCATGTTGAAACACAACTGACAGCCATTTCACAGCAACTAGCATTGGTTCTCTCACTCTCTAAAAAATCCCTCTCACTTGCAATTACCAAATCATTCCAAACTTCCAAAAGGAAACAAACCCTGGCCATTGCTTTTCACCATCTTTTCATCATGCTGAACTACTAACTGCATAACACAAGCCATTTTGACAGCAAACCAAGAACTTCACTCATGCTGAAAACTCCTTTTGGTGCATTTTCAAATTCTGTCCAAAAAACTTAAAGAGACCAAACCTTGCTTTGATTGATACCATATTTCCTTACCATTTTTCTGTCAAAACCAAACCAGGATGAGGGCCTCCAAACCAGCAAAAACCACCTTCACTCACTCCCTCAAGAATTGACTTGGCTTGGCACTTGTTCCAAAAATCAGTCCAAACACAAAAGAACTTAAACCTGTTGTGGTTGATGCATTTCTCATCAAACAGAACCTTTTCATCATTGTGAAAGAAGCAGCCTCATAACACACAAAAAACCTTGGCTTCACTCATTCTAAAAAAGTCTCATCTTTTACACTTTTGCAAAATCTATCCAAAACTTCCAAAGAGCAAAACTTTGCTTGGTTTGAAACATCATCCAAACTACATTGTGGACCTGTTGCAACCATATTTCTCCACCTGTAGAAGCCTTTCCACCACTGTCTTCTCTAAGCACTCATCCATGGCAGAAATTGTTTGAGCATCCACAAGCCAAAGCCAACTTCACACTCATCATTTGAAGGCCTAAGGTGCAACTGTTTCACTTCCAAACAACCAAACAACATCAAGAACACAACTGTCCATCAAATTTGGTAAAGTTTCAATCTCCCTATTTTGTGAAATTAGTGCATGCTTAGTGTAGGTGTTTTGATGCTGATTTCATGGATGGTCTTAGTTTCAAAAATGGTCAAGTAATGGATCAATAATGCTGAGCTAAAGTTTCATGGCCAATTTGTTTTTTGCTCGTTTCTCTTGTGTTAGTTCAAATTGCTGAAAATGAATGATAGAATATTGATAAGGGTGTTTGGCTGGTTTGAATGATGTTCCCAATTTGCATTTCTGGAGAAAATTGAAAATCACGATTTGGGAGGGATGCCACTGTTCATTAAACCCTAATTCCCAAAAGCTTGCCCAGAATTTCTTCCCCATTTTCACGTGTGCATGGTCCCTTCCTCATCAACCAATAAAAACATTTCATTTTATGCCCAAAACGACTGTGCTTCATTAAGTGGATCCAAATATTACCAAACTGCCATTCTTGCTTTATTATTTCATTTAATTTCATTTTTTTATTTCACTTGCCATGGCCATCTTACAAAAATCATAAATGCTTCAATTTTAATCCAATTTGAATGGGATTTTTTTCATTGTCTTCCTCATGACCTCTATTATTTTATCATCATTTTTCCAGATTTTTTGGTTGAGTAATTTTTAAATGGCCTTAGGGTTTGTGACATGTGACCAATTTTTGTACACTTTGCCAAATCAATTGTGAAATGATGAGAATGTATCCAATGGCTCCCAAATTGTTTGTGCTTAAACTAGACACACTCATGGTGATTTTGGTGTAAAGTTTGTGAATTTATCATTTGTGGTTTGTGAGTTATGAGTTTTTGAATTAGGGTGTGACAATTTGTGTCACACCATTGATGTCCAACTTCATGATTTTCATTACCATGCTTCTTGACCTCCAATTGATCTGATATTTTGCATGAACCTACTCTTGTATGCCTAGTTTACATGTGAATTTTCTTGGAATTATTTGTGGCATTTCCTAATTGTTTGAGATTTTCTCCCCTGCCTAGTCAATTGTTGACTTTGTGTGACACATGTTCCCATTTCATTTGTGAAATTCTCATACTTTATTAGATGGACATGAAATTTTACATGAGATAACTAGACATCCTCATCTTTCCCATGGTTTTAATCCCATTCATTTATCATACACCATCTCTGACTTATGATTTTTCTAAGTTGATGCATGTTTGGTTGACTTCTTTGAGCATGTTCAAAATTGCTTTGACTTTCGGATTTTCATTGACTGCCTTCCACTTGTCCAAATGAGATGAAATTTGACATGCTTACCATGCTATGTGTTAGGATTGATCATGATTTATTTGGTGATTTTTGGAAATGTTTAAGATTGCTTTTGAGTTAAGTCTTGCTGTTGACTTCTATGAGCTTCTGTTTGCCATACTCTGACCTAAATGGTTCATGAAATGATGATAGTGATTGATATGGATGTGAGCCCAATTGGTTTTGTTTCCTAATTGTTTGAACATGATTTTGGATACTTACCCCTTGCTGTTTGGACTTTCTCATTCATTTTTGACCCTAGGCTTGCCCTAGTGGTCCTGCTACTCACCTTTGAGCTCATGTTTTCAGGTTGACCATCAAATGACCAATGAGACCATCTCCTTTTGATTGAGCTTGCTTAGATATCATGGTCTAACTTGTTTGTTTTGTAGGTGACTTGGCTCACATGCCCTAAGCCTTGTGCCTTGCACATTCACTTGCTTGTGTTGACTGGTTGGTATCTGTTTCATTTTGATTTAACTTCGACTTGTATACTAACTGTGCTTGACTGATTTCAGGTACTTTAGTTGCTTTTAGTTCATTGTGAACTTTTGCTTTGCTTTGCTTGTATAAGCAATTTGCATTGAGGTATAACTTCCTAACTTCATGTAGTCTGGAAGACCTGGCCTGTTACTTGGCCAGGCAACTGTCTGAAGTCCTCCTTAAGAGGCAATGTTTGTGGATGTTTACTTTTGTCCTTGCATAGAGTCAAAGACCTCCTAAGTGAAGAGGCAATTGGCAGAACCCAAGGGATATGCAACCTATCCCCTGCTATTCAGTGTGTCATCTGTTTTGCTCACACCACTGTGTTGATGCATTGCAGATACAAACCCAAGATCTTGTACAATTGTACAGTTGAGTCAGTTTTAAATGTGTAGAAGGGTTCCCACTTTCTGAACCCACACATTCTTGTCTTGAGCTCTCCCAGGCCAGGGATAAGAGCTGTGAAGTCTTACCTTCACTCACCTTTCATCTGCTTCACCTTAGCCCCTCAATGGCAAGGTTAAGAGCACATTCACCCAGTTCCAGAGGTTTGTTTGTTGAGGTTGATATGACCCCTCGACTAAAACCTAACCCTTGTTTGAGCCACTTGCTTGTGTATAGTGTGTGCTATCTGTGCTTGTAGGATTGTTTGACTTGCTTCCTGTGCAAGTTAGGATTAGTTTAGACTTGCTTCCTGTGCGAGTTAGGTTTTGTTTGGCTTGCTTCCTGTGCAAGTTAAGTGTGTGTGTGGCTTGCTCCCTGTGCAAGTCATGACTAGGATAGGCTGGCTCCCTGTGCCAGTTAGCTAGAAACCTTAACTTAGGGATGATTTTGCATGATAACATCTAGGCTCGAGTCGTAGTCTCCCTAGTTGTGTCTCCCTCTGTTATCTGGTTAGGCTAGTCCTTTATCCCTCTGTAGGGGAACTACATCGCCCTGATCTTCATACCAGATGAAGTATGTAGGCAGGAGATTGAGTTGATCTCTCCGGGCGCCCTTTTTTCTTTTTGCGTGTGTTGTTTGACCTTTGCTAGGCTCGAGTCCCCGTACTCCTTAGCATTTGCTGTCTGTTTGCGTGTGTTTGACAGTTATAGGCTGAGTCCCCGACTCCCTATCTATCTGTTGTGTTGTTTAGGTTCGGATGTCAATGTAAGTCCAGTGATTGGCATTTGGGCTCCATGTTTGCCTCTTTGCGTGTGTTTAGGTTCGGATGCTGACATAAGTCCAGCGATTGGCAGTCGGGCTCCACGTTTGCCTTTGTCTTGTTTTGTTTGTGTGCGTGTCAGCCGAGCTACGAATGCTCTGATTCTTCTCTCGTCCGAGAAGATACGTATGCATAGGATGCGATATCCTAGCGAGCATGTGTCGTTTTCCCTAGTCCGAACTACTTCGACTCTGATGTCTATGTCTGATAGACTAAGTAGGCCCAGGATACGATGTCCTGCCGAGTCAGTTTCAGTCAGTTTCTTTTGTCTCTTTCAGCCAGTGTGTGTGAGTATTTGAGCAGTGTTTTAGCAACCATTTTCCTTCCTTTTGTGCGTGGATCCCGTAGAGTACTACGGATGCGTAGGGGTGCTAATACCTTCCCTTCGCATAACCGACTCCCGAACCCATTCTCTTTGGTCGCGAGACCATGTTCTTTCCCAGGTTTACTCTGAGCGTTTCCTTTCCCTCTTTTGGGATAAATAACGCACGGTGGCGGCTCTGTTGTTCTTGTTTTCCCGCCGGTTTTTCGCGCGATGCGACACTCACCTAGCGAGCATGACAGCTCAGGAACAGATATTTTCTCCTTCAAGATTGGCATTTTGAATGATGAATAGACCCAATTTGAACCTGTTGGAAGTAACTCAAGTCTTTCCCTTGTGTTGACTGATCACCCGGATAGAACCCACAAAGTGTCTTGGATGATATTCAAGCTTCTTGGATCTGATTATGATTGACATGATGAAATGCAATATGAAATGTTAACTGACCTAAAAATGAATGCATGAATGAGGAGGGCAAATTTTGGGGTGTTACAGTGAGGAATAGAATTCATGGGACCGTTTCCACCCTCATTTGGAAATAACTATATCTTGGTAGCAGTGGATTATGTGTTAAAGTGGGTGGAAGCGGTAGCATTACCCACTAATGATTCCAGAGTTGTAATGAATTTCCTGAAGAACAATATGTTCTCAAGATTTGGAGTACCGAGAGCACTCATTAGTGATGAAGGTACCCATTTCTTAAACAAGTTGATGGAAAATCTGCTAAAGAAGTACAATGTTAAACACATGATTTCCACTCCGTATCATCCTCAAATGAGTGGCCAGGTTGAAGTGTCTAACATGCAGATAAAGCAAATCCTTGAGAAGACTGTTTGTGCGTTTCGAAAAGACTGGCCAGTGAAGCTGGAAGATGCATTGTGGGCATACATAACATCATTCAAAACTCATATAGGAATGCCCCCTATCAGTTAGTGTATGGTAAAGCTTGTCACTTGTCGCTCGAGTTAGAGCACAAAGCATTTTGGGCTTCCAAATTCCTGAATTATGATCTTGTCAAAGCTGGTGAATCCTGAATTCTTCAACTCCATGAGCTAGAAGAATTTAGGAATCAGGCTTATGAGAATGCCAATTGGTGTTATTGTTTAATTCCAGGTTGAAACTTTTTCCTGAAAAATTGAAGTCCATGGTCCGGTCCATTTTTGGTTAACAGAGTGTTTCCCCATGGAGCGATAGAACTAAAAAATAAAACTAACGAGGACACATTTAAAGTGAACGGAAAAAGATTGAAGCATTATTACAAAGGACAAGAGAGTGGGTTGATAGACAATGTTTGTCTTACAGGATAAGATGGATGATCATCGAGCCATGCGACGTTAAACGAAGCGCTTCGTGGGAGGCAACACACGCTTTTTATTTTCTAACAATTTCCTTTGTTTTGGTGTGTTTTAGTTTCTTGTAGGTTCACACAGTGATCCCTTGATAAGGTAAGAGACGTTTGAACTCAATCAGCAAAATTCAGTATGCCGGGAGAAAAAGAAGAAAAAGGTCGAAAAAATGACAAAAGCGTGAAAAAACAAGGGCCTAACACGGCCACCCGTGTCAGGATGTGCTTAACAGAAGAAATTTTGGGTTTTCCAATAGGCTGACATGACCGCCCGTGTCAGTCCTACTGAAGCAAGAAAATTTGTGGTGGTCCAGAAGCCTGACACGGCCGCCCGTGTCAGCCCTACTGAAGCAAGAAAATTTATGGGTCCAGAAGCCTGACACGGCCGCCTGTGTCACGGGACACGACCCGTGTCGGGGAGCGCATGGTCAGAATTTGTTTTTGTTTTGTCGTCCCCTTGTATGGATCCCACCTAAGTTTAACCCCATGTATTACATCTTAACTCATATTTACTTCTAATAATCAAACCATTCACCCCTTTTCTCTCTCTTTTCCACCTAACTCTCCTTCTTCCTTCTCTTTCTCTCAAAAACTCCATAGCCACCACCATTAAAAGCTCCAAACTTTATCACCTAAACTCACCCAAACCACTTACTCCCTTCATAAAAGTTGCTCCATTTTCCGCCCTCTACAACATACCGGTAATCTTTTCTACTAAATCCATATTTTATTTTCGCTCAATTTTTTTCAGGTACCAAATATTCCTCCAAGGCGAATTGTTAAGGGAAAGAAAGTAGATGTTAAGCCGTCGAGGCCTCGGAAGAGAACCATTCGCCATCCCAATGCTCACAACATAATCTTTGACAACCCCGAGCATGAGAGGCGTTATTCATCTCATGTTAAGCGTAAGATCACTCCAACAAGGTATTTGTGCTCTGACACTCTATCTCAATTGGGTTTGTCTGAAGAAATATATCAAATGTTTCATGTGCTAGGCATGTTAGAATTTATGCATTGTGAAGCGCCAACTTTTGAGTGTATAACCCTGGAATTTTTTAGCACAATTGAGTTTAAATTGAAGAAAGAGTGGACAGGGACCACGATGTCCTATTTTGGTACTATGCAGTTCATGTTGTATAACGTTGATCATGAGTTGATGGTTGAGCAGTTAGGCGGTATTCTCTGATTACCCCTCTATAGTCCCGGAGTTGTTCCGGATAGTTTTGACGCTAAGGCTTTCTGGTCAACCATCACAGGTCAATCCTATTTCCGTTATGCCTAACAGACATTAGCTTTCACACTCTTTCGTAGGGGTGATAGTATTGGGGTAACTACCCAGAGGGAGCTGTTCTTTCTTTTTTTCCATAGCGAACAGGGTTGTTGTGAGTGTTGTTGCCTTTGCAGATGACTACCTAGGTAGAGTTGGTCGAGCTTCTCGGGGCAGAATCTCCGTTGGGGGTATAATTACACAGATAGCCAACCATTTTGGCTACGACCCTACTGCCCTGAATGAGACCCCGCTTTTCGGTAAGAATAAGCTGGACATGAATGCTCTAGTTCAGCAAGGTATGATATCTCAAATTTCTTATTATTATGTTGTCATGAGTTCTAACCAGTTTATTATGGCACTTCCTGGCCCTATGAGGATATACATTACTGAAATTGCTAACTGGTTATACGAGAGTGTCATCCATGATGATATGGATGAGCACAATGCTGATACTTTTGTTGCAGGTGACCAGCATGAGGAGGATGCACAAGAGAAAGAGCAGTTTGTCCTTCATCTATGATCCCAGACCAATGGACGTGGATACAGACCGAGATTGGTGACCTACGAGCGGAGCAGGCACATCAAGGGGTGGAGCAGGCTCGTTAGAGAATGGTTATGGATGAGATGCATACACTGATGCAATAGTTAATGTTGCAATTTCCTCCTCCGTAGTGAGGCTTTGTGATCCCCTCTCTATCTTGGACTTAAACATTACAGTCAATGTTTGGTTCAAGTGTGTGTGGGTGTGTGAAGGGGGGGGGGGTATTACTTTCAGTATTTTTATTTCTGTTATTTCATTTTCGGTCTGTTTATTGTCACTTTAATTAAGTGTGTTTTGTATTTCGTGTGTTACAGATCAAGGGTATTTGTGTCGGATGAATGATGAAGCTTGTAGTTAGTGGATGAAAGACACAACCCATACTTGCTTTCCAGAAAACCCCTGAAAGTTGGTACTGCTGAAGTGGATGATCAGACGCGACTTTCTGACACTAGACTGATACGGGAATACTTTGCACCCCAGACGAAGATGAAGCTACATCACACTAGAGGTATCTTGTAACATGTAAGTTATACCAAACATGGTGAGGATCATAATAAGAGTTCTTCGGGTATGTCTCGGTCACTCTTAGTTTGCGTAATTAGATGTTGGAATTTCAATACACACGTACACACACTGGACCACTTGTTTATTTTTAACCTCGGGCCTTTCCAGCCAACCATTGTATATTATCCTTCTGTCACCCTTCTCGAGCCTTATAACCCTTTTGTTTGTTTATTACCTACATTAATTAACCATGAGCCCAAACACTCCCTTACCTTGCTCAGATAAGTGTTGTATATTTTTGGATCTGTGGAAAAATTCTAAGTTTGGGGTTGGGACACCGGTAAGAACTAGGTAAGTGTAAATCGGAAAAAAAATATATCAAATTTTTTTTAAAAATGAGGAAAATATGAGAATTAGAATAAAGCACTTACCTAGAGGAGTATTTAGTTTGAAAAATTCGAAAAGTGAGCTCAAAGAAACACTTGAGTAAAAACTAAAGAAACCTAATAGAACAGTGTCCAAAACTCTTAATTGTGAACAGTGCATAGAACACAGTGATGAGAGTGACAACACGGACTCTGAGCCAAAAACCACTCATTTTCCCATTTGTTTGTCTCTCCCACCTTGTCCCTAAGCCCCGTTACAACCGTAAAAGCCCTCAAAAAGTGTGTGTGGTGTGTCTTTGAGATGAAAATAGATGTTATTCAAACTTATGAGTTAACTTTGCATGCTCTGATTATTGAGTATAAACACTTTAATCCGAAGAGATTTGGTGAGAGTGTGAAAAGCTGACAGGTGAAGAGGTACTTCGATGTGGAAGTGTGGCCGAACGTCAAAAGTCGGGGAAGAAGGAAACATTGAAAGAGAAGTGGAAAGAGAGTCACGAAATATCACGGCAGTATTATGGTAAGATGATTTGGAATAATTTGGGAGTGACCTTCCTTCTGTCCCGAGCATTAATTGAGGACAAGCAATGAGATAAGTTTGGGGTTGTGATCAATCACCAACTCTACTAGTTTTTTGTCACTTATTCGGCATGAATCCGCAAAATCGGTAACACTTTGTTTCATCTTTTTATTATTTTTCAAGTTA
Source organism: Lathyrus oleraceus (assembly GCF_024323335.1). Taxonomy (NCBI): domain Eukaryota; kingdom Viridiplantae; phylum Streptophyta; class Magnoliopsida; order Fabales; family Fabaceae; genus Lathyrus; species Lathyrus oleraceus. The sequence continues at coordinate 306,110,210 of NC_066585.1, read as the reverse complement.
AGTTTAATGTTCACATTTCCTTTCTCACTTTGTTATTATTAATAGTTTATGTTTGTTTATTACGTTTTATATGTCCTCTTGGTAGTTCTATATGTTTTTAGATTCAACCAAAAATCCCAAAAGACTCATGCAAGGAAATCGGGCGTTCTGGACTTGCAGAGAAGTATTTTTGAAGGATACAGTGGTCCTGACACAGCCACCCATGTCACCTGACATGGCCCGTGTCAGGAGAAGGTTGAAATTAAAGTTTGATAAGAGAAATAGTGCGCTGACACGGGTGCTCGTGTCAGCTGACATGGCCCGTGTCAGTAAGTCTGGCATTTAGAGAGTTTGAACTGAGAAACAGGGAGCCAACACGGCTGGTCGTATTGCTTGACACAGCCTGTGTTGGCTTGGACGCTACATCTTCTGATTTTCTTGGATTTTTATATTTTATGACTCCTTTGGGTATTTTGGGTATTTGCTACATCTGTTAAGCGATTAGTGACTATATATACTACTTTGGGGGAGAAGAGAAGGGGGGCTTTTTTTTAATGACAAAAACATTTGACGATTAAGATTGGTGTTGTCAAGGGATTCGGAGAACGGAGATTCTTCAAGAGCAATCGTGATTGAAGATCAAAGGAATCCAATTATCTTGTAATGTCTAATTTTAATATTGTATTTTCTTTGAATATTATGAGCGGCTAAAACCCCCCAATGCTAGGGGTGTCCCTGATTTGATCGTGTAATGACTTTGAATTCCTAATTCCCTCAAATTTATGTTTTTTTATTCAATTAAATTATGCAATATTTCTAATGCTTTCTTTATCGGACAAATAAGGATTGTTCTACATTTAACAATTAGTTGGACCGCAATTGTTAAGGTTTTTGCATGATTAAACTATAGTAGATATCACCTAGTACTAGGGATACCCTATACTTAACGAGTAAATCTTGATAAAACAAAGGTTTGGTTTCACCATAATTCTCTAAGGACTTAGATATTAGGATGAATGACTAAAGGTTTCCCTCTAAGGTTTTAGGAGGAGACAAACCTAAGATTTGGTAATTGAAGATATGAGCTTGTTGAAGAGATCTAAATTCAAGGTTGTTACAGGGAAAAATCACACACCTTACCCTAGCATAATTCTCATATTTTTGAAAAAGACAAATTTTACATTCTTCTTATTTTTATTATTGTAAGGATTTATTCCAAGCCAAACCAAAACTTATGTTTTTTAATTGAATTACGATTTAAACTAGATATTACTACGCAGTCCTTGAGATCAATATTTGGGAAAATTCCCTATTATTACTACATCGGTAAAATAGTACACTTGCTATTTTTCCGATCAAGAGTCTCCAAATACTTCAAGAATAATAATTCTTATGTCGATGGTTGCTTAAATACCATAGATGCATGTTTCATATTCGACCATGTTGTTTGTACAATCAAAGCAAAGTCTGGCAGTGAACGGAATATGAAAACCAGTCGGAGTTGTAATCACCGCCCCTATTCCATGGCCTTTAGCATGAGCGGCACCGCCTAACACGAGTGTCCCTCGCCCTCCTGGTTTGGGTCCTTCGTCAGGTCCAGGAATATTGCAGTCTCTAATGAACATGATGTCCTCGTCGGAAAAGTCAAACTTAATCGATTGGCAACCCTCCACATGTTGATGGGTAAGATAATCAGACAAGACACTCCCCTTGATGGCTTTATGAGTCACATACCGAATATCATACCCAGTTAGCAACATCTGCCACCGAGCAATTCTTCCATTGACAGCGGGCTTCTCAAAAATGTACTTTATCAGATCATACTCGGATATCAAGTCTTCTCCAATAGTGAGTATTTGGTCTCACGTTCAGTAAACTTCTTGCTCAAGTAATAGACTGCATGTTCTTTACGGCTCGTGTCGTCATGCTGACCCAAAATACAACCCATTGATTCAACTAGCATAGTGAGATACATGATTAAAGGCCTACCAGGAACTGGTGGTTTCAAGGTCGGTGGTTCTTGCAAATACTTTTTATCTTGTCGAATGCCTCCTGACAATCATCATTCCACACAACCGCTTAATTTTTTCTTAACAATTTGAATATTGGTTCACAGGTAGCCGTCAAATATGAGATGAACCGGGATATATAATTAAGTCGTCCAAGGAATCCTCAGACCTCTTACTCCGTTCTGGGGGTTGGCATATATTGGATAGCTCTGACTATGTTTGGATCAACCTCTATACCTTTCGGACTCATAATGAACCCCAACAGCTTGCCAAAGCGAACCCTTAAAGTGCACTTAGTAGGATTTAACCTCAACTGGAATTTGTGGAGTCTGGCAAAAAGCTTTCTCAAATGCTCCAAGTGATCATCTTCAGTCTTGTACTTAGAAATCATGTCATCCACATACACTTCAATCTCCTTGTGGATCATGTCATGAAAAAGATTCATCATAGCGCGTTGATATATTTCCCCTACGTTCTTCAAACCAAAAGGCATGACTTTGTAGTAGTTGTCATACCCCGATTTTGTCCGGGCATTTTTTAAAAAATTTGTAAATCTGATTTCATTTTTATTTGCATCATATGCACAACATGATATGCATTTTATCATGAATAATACCTAAGATATCAGTCGAAATAAATTTAATGAAAATACAGACAAATCGGTTAAATCATTTCTCAAGAACATGCAAAATCAGCGGGTAAAAAAGTTTCAGAATTAAAATTGCAGACGCCAGTATCATTAACCTACGGTTCATGTAGTTTAACCTGGTGTGCTCGTTATATTTTTTAGCGATTGTTTCGGCTGCGTTTTGACCCGCCTGAATCTTTTAACCGGTGAAAATTTATTTCAAAATTTAAAGAAACGCTGTATTTTTTCAATAAGTATATTTTGTGCTAGTCATTTTAGTGTGCCCAACTTAATTTTTCGAGCAAATTTATATTCGGCTTCTATTTATAAGCAATCACTATTTTGTTAGGTTAATTAATCAGCTAAAGTAATTAGAATTTATTTAAATCAAAATATTTATTAGAAATTTTTAATAAGAATAATAGTATTTGTTTTCGCATAAAATAAATAAGATTAACATTGGATTCCTATTTTTTGACAGCTGGTCCATCTCCAACGGTACTGAATATCCAGCTTACATATTACCTCTCCACTCACAACAACCTATCACTATCCACTTCACTCTTTCCCTCACCTGCTCACTCAACTTTCAAAAAAAAGAAAGAGAAAAAATAAAAATACATAAAACCTTCTCCACACTCACACGCGTCACTCTCATAAAACTGACACTCCACTCATTTTACCTCACATCATCTTTCTCCACCTACCATTACTCCTTCTCTCTCATAATAATCCTCTTCTCAGACTCTCTCTAAAAAAGAAAACGAAAAAAGAAAAAGAAGATTGGGAAGACTCTTCCTCTCCTTCGAAACTCACAAGCCATTACCCAACCACCTTAATCACCTTCCAACAAACTAACCACCTCCGCCGAAACCACATAACAACCATACTTTCAACCTCTCCTCCGTTCACACCACCCTCAACAACCGTGAAACCTCCTTTGTTTTCGTCCGTCAACCACGCTACATCTTCACTCTCTAGTCACGAACATCAGCTACCGCGAGAAAACACCCAACCGTCGCGGGAGCCGCGCGCTTCTCCTCCGCATCCGTCGGCTACGGCTCCTTCTACAAACTCACTTCCGCCTACAACCACCATCCTTCATCGCACCGCCTCCAACTCCCGATGATGCTTAACCGTCCGATTCCACAGTCCTAGCCTTCATTCGTTTTTATTCTGGATTGACACACAACCCAACAGTGATTCTCGACGACGGATTCGTTCAACTTTGTTTTCTTTCAACAAACAGCAACAACATAACTCTGCTCACAGTCCAATTGCACGAGTTTGAATCGAAACTATAACAAAATTGAAGCTCGTCTTCGCAAAAGGATCAAATTTCATGAACGTATGGTTGGATTTTCTTCTTTGTTTTACATTTTGGTTCAGTTTGATTGTTTGTTTGATATTACTGCATTTCGATATGATTATATTGAAGGTAGTTTTTGAGTTTTGTAAATCGTTGTTTGTTGTGCCCATATTTGAGATCCGATTCAGTTTTAATGTTGGCTTTGATACGCACCTTTTGTGTTGTGAGTTTTTTTTTTGCATTTTTCTTTTGATTGTAAGGATGCCACTACTGGTAGAAGATTGGTTGCTGTAATTTTTGTTTTAAGAAAAAGGGACTATGATCGTATATGGGAGTTTAAAATGCATAATTTTAATGTTCTGCATTTTGGGATGAACATAGAAACATAATAGAGTTTTTTTCTCTCTCTTCCTCGTTCTGATTGGAAAAAGCCAAATATAGTTCAGTTTTGTTATTTATTATTATTATTATTATTGTTATCAACAAAGTAGATTTACAAGACTTGGACCAAGTCTTTGCAAAATTCAGGCCCATCTACTCTATTTCAACATGTACCTCTTGTTTCTATAAAATGAACCCATCTTTATTTTACCTATAGTTGATTTCATAAGTGGGCTCAAGGGCCCGTTGGTGCATGGAAAACAAATTTGAAACTTCCAATTTGAATCATTTACCGTTTGATGCTTTCAATTATTTTGTTGATACCATGGCTTGCTAACCCTTAAGTTGATGTTTGTGTGATTATCTCTTTAATCGTTTTTTCCTTGGTTGATCTAACTAGTTCATCTTTATCCACGTCCATATAATCATTTTTGAGTTGACTTACTTCATTACATTGCACAATCGAACTTCGAACTATGGGTACGACACTTATTTGTCGTTATGCCACCAAATTTCAATACATCAATTGTATATTTCACCGCGTTTCGATCCACATACGACATCCCAATTTCATTGTCGCTATGTACAAACTGGTTTGTCGTTATGCCACCAAATTTCAATACATCAATTGTATAATTGAACTTTGTTTGATTAATTCGTTTTAATTAATTAATTTTAATTAACTTAATTATTTGGGGATAATTAAATAATTTTGATAATTAATCTTAATTAATTCAATTAATCAACTTAACCAAAGATTGGTCAATTTCTTTTCCACCTATTTCATTTCAAAGAAATTCAATTTCATTCGATTCATCATCAATTCAAAACCATAATAAATCATTAAAATCACACATTTCTCGATTCAAATGTCGAGCCCATTTCCATACCCTTGTAAGTCGATAGCTTTTATGCATCGCCATTAACCTCACATAGCTTACTCTTGGGTTTTCTTACAATGAGACCTAGTTGATTGTTAATTGATCGATTAGATGATCGACCCACTAAATAAAGTTCATTTCATTCACAAAGCACAAATTTAAAACCTCGATCCAATGTCGAGTATTTTCATTCAAATTAAATAAAAATACCCAATCACAATCAAATACCATTTCATTCGGAAATGAAAAGGGGGATGGCTTTGAGTTTTGAACTCCTCTCCTCGATTATTTGAATACGAGTTTTCTTACTCGGTTAGTCAAATAGTCGTCACTTCCATCCACCTAAGCACAAAAAAAATCAAGACATTCTTACGATAAAAGAAACGAAAAAGGAGATGACTTTGAGTCTTCAATTTTTCTCCTCGATTATTTGAATGCAAGTTCTCTTACTTGGTTAGTCAAATAATTGTCGTTCCTCCGCAAACTTCCAAACCCAGATTAAATCCAAACACTTTCATAAATAAACAAAATGAAAAAGGATATGACTTTAAGTTTTCAACTTCTCTCCTTAATTGTTTGAATACGAGTCCTCTTACTCGGTCAGTCGAACAATTGTCGTTCTTCCGCCAACTCATACCGTCAACAAAATCATTCTCAATCAAAACTATACGAAAAGGGAGATGGTCTTGAGTTTTCGATTTCTATTCTCAAATGCTTGGATATGAGTTGTCTTACTAAGTCATTCAAGTACTTGTCGTTTATTCTAAAATACATCAACCATACACAAACCAATTTTTATAATCACTCAGATGAAACAGAAAGCAGTCTAGAGTCTTCTATTCCCTTTCCCGATTATTAGGATACGAGTTGTCTTACTCAATTATCTGAGTATTCGTCATCCATTCAAAACACCTTAATCATTATCAAATCATTTTTATAATTAAAGGTGAAAAAGAAAGAGGTCTAGAGTCTTCTATTCCCTTTCCCGACTGTTAGGATACGAGTTGTCTTACTCGACTATCCGAGTAATCGCCATCCAACCAAAAATATCTCAACACATCAAATCTATCCTTTTCTCGCCCTTGTGTCGAAACCAGTCAAACAAAACATCAAACACATCAAATCAACTCGTCACCCCCCGCGTGACCAAAATCCTTCTTTCAAAAGAACACTGTCAATCCTTTCTAATGCGCACAACAAACTAGTGGTAGAGCCTCCACCGAGAGTAGACAAGCCAACGTTTAGCCGTTAGAACGCCGACCTACACAATCGTTCATCAAAACAACACACACCAAATATTCGTAGAGCCCGAACTACGAATGCTTTGATTTCCTTATTACACCATAAGGATACGTAGGCAGGAGATTGTTGTATCTTCGTGAGCACACTAATAAAAAACCTCCCTTTTCCCCCTTCTGAGGTCTTCATCCATCTTCATCCATATCTATTACCAACTCTAATTACCCGAAGAAAACAAACAAACATAAATTAACACTCAAATTGCAAAATTGTACTAAAAGGTTCTCGTTGAGTACAACAGACGTGAGGGGTGCTAATACCTTCCCCTTGCATAATCCACTCCCGAACCCGAATATGGTTGTGACGACCATTATTCTATTTTTTAAAGGTTTTCTCGATATTTTCCTATTCCTTCATTGGAATGAATAAAGTTCAGTGGCGACTCTGCTCGAACTAACATTTTTCCGCGTCCTATCGCGAGGGATCGCATTTTTTTCGAGGTGCGACAGACTGGCGACTCTGCTGGGGACACGCATGCTCCAAGCAAGAGAGAGTGAAGCCTAGCTTAGTTCAATATCTATAGTGAATGTTAATCTTGTTTGTTTGCTGGTTATCTTTATTCTGTTATTATTATTCTGTGTAATTATTGTTGTGGTTTACTTCTTATGATACTATTGGGGTTCTCTGTTTGTTGGTGCTTGGTGAGATAGGCTCTCTACCCAAGTCTGAGAAAAACCATAAGATTAAGTTGGTGGTTGCGTAGTGGACGCCCACAAGGAGTCTTCCTTGTTGGGAAGATACGAAGACCCCGCCTAGAGGAGATTCTCTTGAGATACTATTGTCCGACGAGCCTTTGTCACGGCGATGGTGTTTCAAGTTGGATCAATGACTCTAGGGACCTTTTAACCCACTATATTTGATGGTTATGTAGTATTAACCTATGAAGTTTCATAATTGTTGGGTTAATACGAAAACCCCAATCAGATGAGATCCCTTGGACATATTATTACCTTGCAGTAATATTTCCAACCTCGATCTATGACTCTGAGAACCTTGCTAGAACCTTGGACTCGAGAGTCGCGTAGTAGAATCCACATGGAGTCTTCCTTGTTGGGACAATACAAAGACCTCGTATAAGATGAGATTATCTTAGGGGTATTACTGTCTGACGAGTCTTCGTCACGGCAGTGGCGCTCTCAATGAGAATCGATGACTCTGGGAACCTATTAACTTTATAACCTACCCTTGGGAATTTCAGTAATCAGAGAAACCTATCACTTCCTCCTATTATCCTGACGTACACGACGTGTGAATGATCTTGAGTATTTGTATTCTTTTGTGAAAAAACGTGGCAAAATTTCATGCATTTGCATATCATAAACATGCATTGCATATCATCTTCCAAAAACAAAAACTTATAGCATATTCTACCCTTTGTCCAGTAACACTGACTACTCGACACCGGTACGAGACACGCCGCAACTACAAGATGACACTCGAATAGCTTGAAGCAAACCAGTTTTCAATGAGGACAGACATTGACTCCATGCAAGCGAAGATGGACTGTTTGCTTGAAACTATGTTGCTTCTAGCCCAGAAAGAGAAGGATGTCGAGACTAGCGTCGAAGCCATAAGAGTTGTTGCTCAGTTTGGATCGCCATCACTTAGCATCCCTAAAGTAACTAATCTTGATGTTAATCCTGCCCAGCCTAGAGGAGGACCGATCCCTATTCATGTTCCCATGGACAATGTGAACCCCCACGAGCATTCTGCTACATCTGCTCGCCATGGATCCATGATGGGTGATGAAGATCCGTATGACACTTTCTTCATGCCATAACCCGTCAAACCAGCTGTTGGAGGTCTCCCAGACCTAGCTGTTGAGAGACTTCATGCTCTGGAAGAGAAATTCAAGTCCTTGGAGGTTCACACTACTCCCGGTTTGGACAATGTTGACATGTGCTTGGTACCAGGCCTCGTGATTCCGTAAAAATTCAAAGTCCCGGACTTTGACAAGTACAAAGGGATCAGCTGCCCTAGAACTCACCTCAGAGCTTACTGTCGCGAGATGGTTGCCCACATCAGTAATGATTAACTCCTAATTCATTACTTCCAAGATAGCCTTAGTGGGGCATCCTTGGAGTGGTATATGCAGCTAGAGAGAGGACAGGTCCAGTCATGGAGAGACCTTGCTAAATCCTTCCTTAGGCATTATCAATACAACACTAATCTAGCACCCAATCGCACACAACTGCAAGACATGACTCAACGCAACAACGAGTCATTCAAGGAATACGCACAACGGTGGAGAGAGCTTGCAGCTCGTGTCCAACCTCCTCTCCTTGACAAAGAGCTAATTGATATGTTTATGGGAACTCTGCATACCCAATACATGGAGAAAATGGTAGGATCCAGCTTCCCAACTTTTGCTAAGGTTGTCTTTGTGGGAGAACGAATTGAGAGTCAGATTAAGAAAGGAAAGTTGCCTTGCGCCGCCAATACTTCAGGTGGATTGAAGAAACCCTATCCTAATCTCCCAAAGAAGCCAGAAGGTCAGACCAACGCCATAATGGGAAGAGAAGGATATAGGACACATCCATATGTTCCTATGCCTTATCAACAGGTTGTGGTTGTCATCCCGACACCATATCAGTCGCCATATCAACAACCATATCAGCAACAATATCAGCAGCCCTATCAACAGCCATCTTATCAGCAGCCACATCAGAATCAATAGCAACATGCTCCACAACAACGTCAACCTAATCAATATAGGGCAAGGAGACCAGAAAGACATTTTGATCCATTACCGGTACCATACAGAAAAATCCTTCCCTACCTGCTAAAGGATGGTTCGGTTGTTTTGAAGGAGCTAACACCTGCAACTCCACCTTATCCACTAGGCTACGACGCCAATGCTCACTGTGAGTATCACATGGGTGCCCCAGGGCACACAGTAGAGAATTACAAGGCCTTCAAGCATCAAGTCCAAGATTTGATTGACAGTAAGGCAGTTACTTTCACGCCAGTTAGGCCAAATGTTGCAATGAACCCCATGCCAGCGCATGCGGAGTCGAGTGAAGCTCGAAGATAAAACTTCCCACCGGCCTGGACAAGTAGAGCAATTTCGCCAGTGGATCAAAAGATGAAGGCCCGTTTCTTTGAATGAAGGCAATCATTATGCCATTTTTACCATTTCACACTTTTGTAATTTGTTCTTGTTTGTTTAAGTATTGTATGCTTTAAACATTGTTATTTGTATTTGGTCTTATTAATGGGATGATTATGCATGCTTTGAATCAATCTTTCATATTCACTCATCTATCACATTTGCAAATCATAAACACCTACTTTTCCGCCTTACCTCCTTTATCACACTATTATTAGTAAATGTTGGAAGGAGGATGACGAAAACAAAATACTCATAATTGATGATTGTATGCTTTTCGGATAAAACCTTGCTGATGATGTACAGGCATTGTTTCAAATCCCCAAACACAGGAGAGATAAGGAGTTAATCCCTAGTCAACCACTTCTAGCCTAGAAGTAGGAGTTTCTTTCGGATCTACGAACCCTTACGCTTAACTTGGGGCAGCGTAGTGTTCAGTTAATCTGACTACACATTCAAATTACAAGATGAAATATCCCATACAAAGGATCAACCACATGATATTCCTCGCACGTATCCTGAAGTGCTGAAGGAACCACACAAAATCCAAAAGTTATGTTGGTTGTTCTTCAATGGCCAATGACTCGGCAGTCACAATTTCCAAAAAAAAAAGAGTAAAAAAAAAAGAGTAAAAAAAAAAAGAGTCCGCTAAGTCAAACACCCTAAAAAGAGACTTAGGCAAAAACTGGGACAATCCCGATGGATTAGAGCTTCAACAAGGGGTCCATGCAAAAGTTAGGGATCAAAACAAAAATCGAGAGAGAAAATGAAAGTCTCCAACAAAACAAAACAAGAATCAGTAACCACCATACCCAAATCAAAGGGTCACCAATATCCATAAAGAGCAAAATAGGATGACTGTCATTTCAAGAGATCTTACACTACTGAACTTTCACAAAAGTAAGGTGTGTGTTGATTTAACTGAACGTAGGATTGGAGATCATCATGAAGAAGGGGTGGGTTAAAGTAAACTTTGAGCCTTATATCCTTTTGTTTCAATAACCGTGAACCAAGCCATGTTACAACCTGCAAAAGACCTAATTGAAGTAAGGTTTATTCTGAAAGTATACTACAGCAAGGTTGAGTAAACTGACTCCTAGAGATTTGCTAATATTTTATTCTCACTACATCACTCACACACTAGCTAAAATCAACACCGCATTTGAATGCATGGTCCACTCGTCATACACTATCACGACACTCCCAAGTGAATGATTGTGTTTCAAAACTTGCATAACTATTGCATTAAAATCACCATTTCTTGGATAACAATTCTTAATTGTCAGTCAGTACTTGACATCGAGAAAATTGTAACTTGGGGAAATTCAAGAGGCATTTGATCGTTGGCGCTGACACGAATCAAAACCATCTCATAATCCTATGGATCAGAGGCATGGCATCTTTTGACCATGTTGGCATAAGAGGTAGTCAGTGTAAGGAAAATCTCCAGAGCATCGGTTGATCAAGGAGGAAAAAACACTTCAATACGTAGTTCTTCTAAGGCAAGTCCCTCAAAGGCTAATCAGGGGCAAACCATGGCCGAATTTAGACACTGAAAAAATAAACTCAGACCATGTCATGGGATTATCACTCCTAAAGCTTTCCTTTCAAGGAGGATTTCTTTGAACACCCTACAGACTGGGACAAGACAAGTTTCAAGGGGAAAATTCTCTTCATATCTTCAAATCAGTCAAGCAGCTTGCGTCAGACGCTAGTAACTGCTTGAATTCACAATCAAAATGTCAAAAGTTTATACCAGTACAACATCATACCTTGACAAGAAACCTTAGGGTACGTCAAAGGCATAATCATCATGCGTTGATCACGTCGTTATGCTCAGTTACAGACTGGCCAGACATCTCCGAAGAAGAAGTCAAAATCGTCGCAGGGGCAAGGGCTCCATGTATCAACAAGAAATCAAACTTGGGGCACCGAGGGTACCCGCATCCGTTGTTTGAGCACCACATCATCAACTACCGAGTGTCGGGAAGTCAGATCCTCCCACCCACCAAAAGTCCATCCACATTGACAATTACCACAAAAGCCAAAGTCCACCTTGATGGCATCCGCACAAAAAACAAATACAACCAACATTGGTTTCCAAAAATACATCGCCTTTGAAAAGGGGGCCAATCCCAAACAAACCAATCATTCTTTGCATTCAAACATGCGTCGCATGCATCATATGCATCACCTCATACATAACGCATGCATATCATTTATGCATATAGTATGAATTAAGATCCAAGGTTTAGTCGTATGCATCCAGGCCAATCCTCAGTCGAGTCATTATTATTCTCTCTGAGCGAGTTCATACCCTACTATCAGGCGTTCCCCATTGAGTTACATCCTTCAACCTTTTGTTGATAAGATGTTATCTTTAGCTAAGTCAAAACATTGTTTCTTTAAACACTTACCTTGTTTCGCGTTGAGCGTCCCTCAATGAGTCGTTTCCCGTAACCTTTTGTTGATAGAAACTACATCTCCCTAGAGAATATTTGTTCTACAACCTTTTGTTGTTGATACCCCAAGCAAGTCTTACCCAATAATGTTCCAATACTACCCAACAAGTCAGGTTTATTGAACTTTTGTCAGTAGCCTTATTTTTCCAATATTTTTCTCACTATCATCCTTTTGGTGAAAGTCCATTGAGGAATAATATTCACCCTGTTTATGATAATTGTTATCCTCTTGGTAATGGTAAATCCTTGACATTTGTGATCTTTCCGTCATCCTTTTGGTGTCAAAGATCCTTGAAGTTTTGGTCTAACATTCATCCTTTTGGTGAATGGCGACTTCTCATTATTAAAGCTTATTGTCATCCTTTTGGTGGTAACAAGTTTTGTCGTGTGATCTTACCGCCATCATTTTGGTGTCGGCGGTCCTTGAAGTTTTGGCCTAACCTTCATCCTTTTGGTGAATGGCGACCTCTACAATTATTACAGTTTACCGTCATCCTTTTGGTGTCGACGATCCTTGTGGTGATAGGGATCCTTGTCATTTTGGTTCAACTGTCATCCTTTTGGTGATGACGTCCAGTTCAATCTAAATATCATCCTTTTGGTGATAGAGATTGTCGAGTTTGGTTTAAGCTACATCCTTTTGGTGATTGTGACATTTGGAAAGGCCAAACCCACTGTCATCCTTTTGGTGTCAGCAATATTTGAAGTTATTACAACTTATTATCATCCTTTTGGTGGTAACAAGTTTCGAAGTTATGATCTCCCCTTCATCCTTTCGGTGATGGTGATCGTTGATTCATTATCATCCTTATTGGTGATAACGAGTCTTGTTGTTTGTAGTACCTTCATCCTTTTGGTGGTGGTGACTGTCAAGTTATTATCATCCTTTTGGCGATAACAAGTTTTGTTGTTCGATCCTACCTTCATCCTTTTGGTGACGGTGATCAGTTGAAGTTATTAACTTATTATCATCCTTTTGGTGGTAACGGGTTTTGTTGTTTAATCCTACCTTCATCCTTTTGGTGATGGTGATTATCGACTTATTATCATCCTTTTGGTGGTAACGAGTTTTGTTGTTTAATCTTACCCTCATCCTTTTGGTGATGGCGATCATTAAGTTTGTTTCGGCTTATTATCATCCTTTTGGTGATAACAAGTTTTGAAGTTTTGTCCTTATTATCATCCTTTTGGTGATAACAAGTTCTATTTGTTTGATCTTACTGTCATTCTTTTGGTGTCAGTGACATTTAAGGTTATTGACTTATTATCATACTTTTGGTGGTAACAAGTTTTGTTTTTTATCTTACCTTCATCCTTTTGGTGATGGTGATCATTTGAGTTGTTGACTTATTATCATCCTTTTGGTGGTAACAAGTTTCGTCTTTTATCTGACCTTCATCCTTTTGGTGATGGTGATCATTTAAATTGTTGTAACTTATTATCATCCTTTTGGTGGTAATGAGTTCCGTTGTTTGTAGTACCTTCATCCTTTTGGTGATGGTGACTGTTGACTTATTATCATCCTTTTGGTGGTAATAAGTTTTGTCGTTCAATAATACCTTCATCCTTTTGGTGATGGTGATTGTTAACTCATTATCATTCTTTTGGTGATAACAAGTTTTGAAGTTTTGTTCTTACCTCCATCCTTTTGGTGATGGTTATCATTTAAGGTGTCGTGAATTATTATCATCCTTTTGGTGGTAACAAGTTTTGTTTTAATTGTACCTTCATCCTTTTGGTGATGGTGATTATTTTGACTTATTATCATCCTTTTGGTGGTAACAAGTTTTGTCTTGTAACTTACCTTCATCCTTTTGGTGATGGTGATCATTGGGTTTCGACTTATTATCGTCCTTTTGGTGATAATAAGTTTTTTGTGTGACTTTACCTTCATCCTTTTGGTGACGGTGATCATTGGTGATCATTGACTTATTGTCATCCTTTTGGTGATAACAAGTTTTGTTGTTAAATCTTACCCTCATCCTTTTGGTGACGGTGATCTTTGAAGTTGACGAGTTAAATGTCATCCTTTTGGTGGTAGCTTTGATATTATACTCTCGGTAATGGGAAACTTTATCAGAATAACCATCACCCTTTTGGTGATGGACATCATCCTTTTGGTGATGGAAATCTTCGAATCTTGTTGTGTCGAATTTTCATCCTTTTGGTGACAGCAAGTTTGGTTATTAATCTTACCATCATCCTTTTGGTGATGACTACCTTTGAAGCTTGGTTTATCCATCATCCTTTTGGTGATGACGATCCTGGAAATCGTGGTGAATTACTATCATCCTTTTGGTGGTGGAAATTTCCATTGTCATCCTTTTGGTGCCAGAAAACCAGTCCCACATTTGTCTTTACATCAGAAAAGACCTTTGCAAGATTCGAGGGTTGGCAGTGATCTGACGTTCTATCCATATTACCTTAGTGCTGTTAGAATCCATTGCATTTTCTTTCTGCATTTCTCCATTGCATTCCAAAAAGACAAAATTTGGGTCTTTTCGTATTTAATTACCTTCCATCATGAATGTATGAAGACTGTTGTCATTCTTACCTTCTAGTTCAAGATAATTGAATAGGGGCAGCTGTCATATCCCAATCTTGTCCGGGCATTTTTTTAAAAATTTTGTAAATCTGATTTCATTTTTATTTGCATCATATGCACAGTATGACATGCATTTTATCATGAATAATACCTAAGATATCAGTCGGAATAAATTTATTGAAAATACAGACAAATCGGTTAAATCATTTCTCAAGAACATGCAAAATCAACGGGTAAAAAAGTTTTAGAATTAAAATTGCATACGCCAGTATCATTAACCTATGGTTCACGTAGTTTAACCTGGTGTGCTCGTTATATTTTTTAGCGACTGTTTCGGTTGCATTTTGACCCGCCTGAGTCTTTTAATCGATGAAAAATTATTTCAAAATTTAAAAAAAACGTTGTATTTTTTCAATAAGTATATTTTGTGCTGGTCATTTTAGTGTGCCCAACTTAATTTTTCGAGCAAATTTATATCCGGCTTCTATTTATAATCAATCACTATTTTGTTATGTTAATTATTCAGCTAAAGTAATTAGAATTTATTTAAATCAAAATATTTATTAGAAATTTTTAATAAGAATAATAGTATTTGTTTTCGCATAAAATAAATAAGATTAACATTGGATTCCTATTTTTTGACAGCTGGTGCATCTCCAACGGTACTGAAAATCCAGCTTGCATATTACCTCTCCACTCACAACAACCTATCACTATCCACTTCACTCTTTCCCTCACCTGCTCACTCAACGTTCAAAAAAGAGAAAGAGAAAAAATAAAAATACATAAAACCCTCTCCACACTCACACGCGTCACTCTCATAAAACTGACACTCCACTCACGTTACCTCACATCATCTTTCTTCACCTACCATTACTCCTTCCCTCTCATAATAATCCTCTTCTCAGACTCTCTCTAAAAAAGAAAACGAAAAAAGAAAAAGGAGATTGGGAAGACTCTTCCTCTCCTTCGAAACTCACAAGCCATTACCCAACCACCCTAATCACCTTCCAACAAACTAACCACCTCCGTCGGAACCACATAATAACCATACTTTCAACCTCTCCTCCATTCACACCACCCTCAACAACCTCAAAACCTCCTCTGTTTTCGTCCGTCAACCATGCTACATCTTCACTCTCCAGTCACGAAAATCAGCTACCACGAGAAAACACCCAACTGTCGCGGGAGCCGCGCGCTTCTCCTCCGCATCCGCTGGCGATGGCACCTTCTACAAACTCACTTCCGTTTACCGCCACCATCCCTCATCGCGCCGTCGCCAACTCCCGACGATGCTTAACCGTCCAATTCCATAGTCCTAGCCTTCATTCATTTTTATTCTGAATTCACACACAACCCAACAGTGATTCTCGACACGGATTCGTTCAACTTTGTTTTCTTTCAACAAACAGCAACAACACAACTCTGCTCACAGTCCAATTGCACAAGTTTAGATCGAAACTATAACAAAATTGAAACTCGTCTCCACAAGAGGATCAAATTTCATGAATGTATGGTTGGATTTTCTTCTTTGATTTACATTTTGATTCAGTTTGATTGTTTGTTTGATATTACCGCATTTTGATATGATTATATTGCAGGTAGTTTTTGAGTTTTGTAAATCATTGTTGGTTGTGCCCACATTTGAGATCCGATTCAGTTTTAATGTTGGCTTTGATACGCATCTTTTGTGTTGTGAGTTTTTTTTTTTTGCATTTTTCTTTTGATTGTAAGGATGCCACTACTGGTAGAAGATTGGTTGCTTTAATTTTTGTTTTAAGAAAAAGGGATTGTGATCGTATATGGGAGTTTAAAATGCATAATTTTAATGTTTCTGCATTTTGGGATGAACATAGAAACATAATAGAGTTTTTTTTCTCTCTTCCTCGTTCTGATTGGAAAAAGCCAAATATAGTTCAATTTTGTTATTTATTATTATTATTGTTAACAACAAAGTAGATTTACAAGACTTGGACCAAGTCTTTGCAAAATTTCAAGCCCATCTACTCTATTTTGACATGTACCTCTTGTTTCTATAAAATGAACCCATCTTTATTTTACCTATAGTTAATTTCATAAGTGGGCTCAAGGGCCCGTTAGTGCATGGAAAACAAATTTGAAACTTCCAATTTGATTCATTTACCGTTTGATGCTTTCAATTATTTTGTTGATACCATGGCTTGCTAACCCTTAAGTTGATGTTTGTGTGATTATCTCTTTAATCGTTTTTTCCTTGGTTTATCTAACTAGTTCATCTTTATCCACGTCCATATAATCATTTTTGAGTTGACTTACTTCATTACATTGCACAATCGAACTTCGAACTATGGGTACGACACTTATATGTCGTTATGCCACTAAATTTCAATACATCAATTGTATATTTCGCCGCGTTTCGATCCACATACGACATCCCAATTTCATTGTCGCTATGTACAAACCGGTTTGAGCACACTGACTCAATTCGATCATTACACATTTTTATCATTTACTTCTTTTTTTAGTGAGTTAATTGAACTTTGTTTGATTAATTCGTTTTAATTAATTATTTTTAATTAACCTAATTATTTGAGGATAATTAAATAATTTTGATAATTAATCTTAATTAATTCAATTAATCGACTTAACCAAAGATTGATCGATTTCTTTTCCACCTATTTCATTTCAAAGAAATTCAATTTCATTTGATTCATCATCAATTCAAAACCATAATAAATCATTAAAATCACACATATCTCGATTCAAATGTCGAGCCCATTTCCATACCCTTGTAAGTCGATAGCTTTTATGCATCGCCATCAACCTCACATAGCTTACTCTTGGGCTTTCTTACAATGAGACCTAGTTGATCGTTAATTGATCGATTAGATGATCGACCCACTAAACAAAGTTCATTTCATTCATAAAGCACAAATTTAAAACCTCGATCCAATGTCTAGTATTTTCATTCAAATTAAATAAAAATACCCAATCACAATCAAATACAATTTCATTCGGAAATGACAAGGGGGATGGCTTTGAGTTTTGAACTCCTCTCCTCGATTATTTGAATACGAGTTTTCTTACTCGGTTAGTCAAATAGTCGTCACTTCCATCCACCTAAGCACAAAACAAATCAAGACATTCTTATGATAAAAGAAACGAAAAAGGAGATGACTTTGAGTCTTCAATTTTTCTCCTCAATTATTTGAATACAAGTTCTCTTACTTGGTTAGTCAAATAATTGTCGTTCCTCTGCAAAATTCCAAACCCAGATTAAATCAAAACACTTTCATAAATAAACAAAATGAAAAAGGATATGACTTTGAGTTTTCAACTTCTCTCCTCAATTGTTTGAATATGAGTCCTCTTACTCGGTCAGTCGAACAATTGTCGTTCTTCCGCCAACTTATACCGTCAGCAAAATCATTCTCAATCAAAACTATACAAAAAGGGATATGGTCTTGAGTTTTTGATTCCTCTTCTCAAATGCTTGGATATGAGTTGTCTTACTCAGCCATTCAAGTATTTGTTGTTTAATCTAAAATACATCAACCATACACAAACCAATATTCATAATCACTCAGATGAAACAGAAAGCGGTCTAGAGTCTTCTATTCCCTTTCTCGATTATTAGGATACGAGTTGTCTTACTCGATTATCTGAGTATTCGTCATCCATTCAAAACACCTTAATCATTATCAAATCATTTTTATAATTAAGGGTGAATAAGAAAGAGGTTTAGAGTCTTTTATTCCCTTTCCCGACTGTTAGGATACGAGTTGTCTTACTCGACTATCCGACTAATCGTCATCCAACCAAAAATATCTCAACACATCAAATCTATCCTTTTCTCGCCCTCGTGCGATCGAAACCAGTCAAACAAAACATCAAACACATCAACTCAACTCGTCACTCCCCGTGTGACCAAAATCCTTCTTTCAAAAGAACACTGTCAATCCTTTCTAATGCGCACAACAAACTAGTGCTAGAGCCTCCACCGAGAGTAGACAAGCCAACGTTTAGCCGTTAGAACGCCGACCTACACAGTCGTTCATCAAAACAAAACACACCAAATATTCGTAGAGCCTGAACTACGAATGCTCTGATTTCCTTATTGCACCATAAGGATACGTAGGCAGGAGATTGTTGTATCTTCGTGAGCACACTAATAAAAAACCTCCCTTTTCCCCCTCCTGAGGTCTTCATCCATCTTCATCCATATCTATTACCAACTCTAATTACCTGAAGAAAACAAACAAACATAAATTAACACTCAAATCACAAAATTGAACTAAAAGGTTCCCGTTGAGTACAACGGGCGTGAGGAGTGCTAATACCTTCCCCTTGCGTAATCCACTCCCGAACCCGAATATGGGTGCGACGACCATTATTCTATTTTTTAAAGGTTTTCTCGATATTTTCCTATTCCTTCATTGGGATGAATAAAGTTTGGTGGCGACTCTGTTCGAACTAACATTTTTCCGCGTCCTATCGCGAGGGATCGCATTTTTTTCTAGGTGCGATTGTAGTAAGTTCCCCAGGGTGTGATGAAAGTTGTTTTCTCTATATCGGCTGGAGCCATCTTAATCTGATTATTCCCTGAGAAATCGTCCATGAAAGAAAAGACTGAGTGTTGAGTGGTATTGTCTACTAAAACATCAATATGAGGCAAAGGAAAATCATCCATTGAACTTGCTTTATTAAGGTCATAGTGGTCTACACATATCTGAACCTTCCCATATTTCTTTGGAACTAGGACAATATTGGTAATCCATTTAGGATACTCAATGATGGCTAGGAAACCATCATCAAACTGCTTCTTAATTTCTTCCTTGATCTTCAGTGCCATGTAAGGTCTGGTTCTGCGAAGTTTATGCTTAATCAGAGGACATCCGGACTTGAGTGGTAGGCAATGTTCAACAATTTTTATATCCAACCCAGGTATATCTTGGTAGGACCAAGTGAATATATCAACATACTCAAGAAGTAACTCTGCCAACTCAGGGTGTACATGCTTGGCCAGGGATGCCCCAATCTTAACCTCTCTTCTTGCTTCTTCGGATCCCAGATTGATCATTTCCAGTTGTTCTTTGTGTGGCTGAATCTCTTTTTCCTCATGCTCAAGAAGTCTTTCCAGCTCAGGAGGTACATCACAATCTTCCTCACCGTCATCTTCGGTTTGGTTAGTTAGAAACTCATATTTACATTAAATTTCAACAATGTTGCGTTCAGTGTAATTGTTTGCTCTGTGTGTTATGAGCTTATTTTAGAATGGATTTTTGAAAAAGTTGTGAAAAAGAAAAGAAAAGAAACTTTTTCCATTTATTTTTAGTGAAAAGTAAAATAACAGAAAGAAAAGGAACATGATTTTGAGTGCAAAACTGCCTTTGATTGATTGCATAATACTTTTAAAACATGGGAGGCCCTTACAAGCTATCCACATGCCTCGGGCGAAGGCAAGGGACGTGGAAAAAGTAAAATGCATAATATTTCTTCTGAGAAAACTATAGGGACCACAGTATAAGCTCAGATATCAAGCCTAAATCCCAGAGGATACTTACGAATAAGACCTAAGATTGCATGTTGGCTGGAGCTTACCCAATCTACTACTACCATAGAAGAATCCAATTGGTAGTTGGCACTAGTGAATCTGATATGGTTGAACTTCTTACCTCCCCTTGCAGTTGGGTTACGGGAAGTAGGACGATATCCGAGACCAAAATGATCATGCTTCTCAGAGATTCTCATAACTTGTCTCCAAGCAGGGAGAGGACCATTCTCCAGAGTTTGTTTGGCGCTCTTGGATGATGACAACACCAAGGTTGTTGATTGGCTTTGATTAACAGATGTAGAGCTGACTTCTTCAAAATCTAAATCTTGGAAAGGAACCTCAGTTATTCCTTCCTCAATTTCCACATATCTGAAAGAAGACAATTCACTGATTATAGAATCCTCCTCACCGCAAAAGATAGCAAGCTTGTCCTCAAACAAGAACTTCAACTTCTGATGAAGATTAGAAGTGACAGTACCAGATGCATGGATCCATGGCCTCCCTAATAGGCAACTATAGGCATGGTGGATATCCATGACTTGGAAAGTGACGATAAACTGGTGAGGACCCATACAAATTTTCAAATAAACTTCCCCAATAACCTCCCTCCGAGATCCATCAAAAGCACAGACAATCCAAGTAATGGCTCTCATCTTCGGTCCCTTATACTATAGTTGGTTTAATGTGCTTTTTGGAAGAACATTGAGCGAAGAGCCAGTGTCAACTAGGACCCTTCAGATTAAAGTGGCTGCACAAGTCACAAAAATGTGAAAAACTTTGTTGTGATTATGTCCTTAAACTGTCAACTCGGCTTCGTTGAAACCTAAATACCTGCTTGCAGAAATATGGTCTACCATATCATCGAACTGTTCTACTGAAATATCTTGCATCATATTATCCATATTGAGCACCTTCAAGAGAGCTTTCTGATGAGCTTTGGAACTGAGTAATAACGATAAGATTGATATCTTTGATGGAGTCTGACCCAGCTGGTCAACAATATTGAAGTCTCTTCGTTTGATTAATTTTAAGAACTCGTGTCCTTCCTCTGTAGAGACGATCTTCACAACTTGCTTTTCCTCAATAGTAGCTTCCTTTCCTTTTGAAGTTGTTGCTTCTGTCGATTTACCAGAAGGCTCGGGTGCTTCAGCCGGAGTAGTAGAAACACAAACAGATACCCCTGCTTGAGGTGAAGGAACTATTGCGGGAACCACTGTTGGAGTAAATTTAGGTGTGAACACGCGACCACTGCAGGTCATCCCCATTGGACCGACTATGTTGACAATCTCTGCTTCAGGAAACTATATTTTTGCACCACCAATTGACACAATTGCATTGTACTTCCACGACACAGCTATGGAGTTTCGATACAGAAAAGGTGATGGAACATGAAATACAATGAGTTGAATGTTCTTTACCGGAGCTTCAACTTGTTTCTTACGATAAACAATCTCAATGGGCTTGATAACCGAAACTTCCCCCAAGGCTCTGTCTCTTAAGAACTACAAGACACCTTTATTCATCAACTCTTGGCCACAGTCCTTGAGTTCTTCACATCTTTCAGGCTCGGTCTTGCATACCTTATAATTACCATGCACGCTTGCCGGTGTGTTGTGCCTTTACATACTTAAAGAAATACTCGACCACTGAGTCTTCACATTCTTGACCAAACGGATTAAATTTGTTCCATCCTTCTTAATAATTGTGTTCATTGTCTGATTACCATGATTCGGCAAAGGATTTGCCATCACATTCGGCTTTTCTTCAGTGAAAGATAAAATATTATGATTAATGAGGTCTTGTACTCTGTTCTTGAACACGAAACAATCCTCTGCTCTAAGCCCAATATAACCTGTATGGAATTCACAATACACATTAGGGTTATGGTGTGGGCCAAATGGATATACTGCTGGTGGAATCTCTTTAGGAGTGATTGCCCCTACATGCACAAGATAAGGGAACAATTCGGAGTACGGTACTAGGATCTTGGTATACTGAGGGCGTCTCTAGTTGTGGTTTTGATTTTGGATCTGATTCTACCCTTGATTACCTTGAAGGTTCTGATTAGGGTCTCTGCTGTGGGTATTCTGCCATTAAGGAGATTTTCATTGAGGATGTTGTTGTTGTTGAGCCTGAGGAGGTTGTTGACACTGTGGTTGATACTGGAATGGTTGTTGAAATTGGGTCGTTATGACATATGGATACGGATAGTATGGTGGAGGAACCATAGTAATCTGGTATTGCAGAGCACTTTCCATTACTGCATTCGTCTCCCCTTCTTTCTTATTCACGTACCCACTTGAAGGTCTTCTTATTGCCAATTGTTGGCTACTACCCCCGGCAACCTTACCTGTTTCAATTTTATCCCTAGTTATGACTAAATCAACAAAGTTGGAAAATGAGCTCCCAACCATCTTTTCATAGTATAAGCTTTGAAGCATCCCCATGAAAATGTATACTAGCTCAGTGTCTGTCAAGGTTGGCCTGACCCTTGAAGCCATTTCACGCCTTCTCTGTGCATATTCTTTGAAAGTTTTATTGGTCCTCTGAGCTTGATTCTGAAGTTATAATTTAGTGGGAGCCATGTTTATATTGTACTTGTACTGGTTCAAGAAAGCATCTGACAAATCCTTCTAGGACCTTATCTTCCCCGGTTCTATATTCATGTACCAATCCAGAGATGCCCCAGCCAGGCTATCTTGGAAACGGTGGATTAACAACTCGTCATTATCAATGTAAGAGGCCATATTTCTGCAGTACATAGTAATATGACCGCAAGGACAACTTAAACCCTTGTACTTGGGTAAATCAGGTACTTTAAACTTTTAAGGAAGCACAACATTGGGTACCAAACATAGTTTTCTTGCATTCAAACCAAGAGCAGAGAAACCTTTAATGGAACAGATTTGTTCCTCTAGGAGTTGGTATTCAGTAGGCATAGGTGGATTGGTCCCAGGTACCCTTTGAGTAGAAACTCTAGGAGGAGGTTGAATAGTATTCTGAGCAGTCATTTGTGGCATAAATTGAGGAAACATCTGATACATCATAGTCAGATTCAAAGTGTGGGCAACTGGAGTGTCGTCTTGAGCAACCTGCCCCCAGGTTGCACATTTGGAGAAAGAGGTGCCCCATAATGGGCATACTAGAGTGCAGTGTTGTTAGGAAAAGGTGGAACCATATCAGCAGAAGCATATGGATTTGGCTGAGCAGACGGAGCAGAGATATGGAAACTGAGAGGAGGTCCCATATACTCAGATTCCTGATCATCACTATTGTCAATGTTTGCAGCAGGTATCTCTTATGTTTCAACCCCTTGAGCAGAATAAGGATTAGGCATCCCCCACGAGAAAGCAGTATTCACATTGGCAGGAGCAGTAGCATCGGACTGGTACGACATGAACGGTTTTCCAGTAGTAAACTGAGGATTGTAGGTATGAGGCATCCCCCACGGGTAGGCAGCATCAAACCTATTGGGACCAGTTTGAGACAAAGGTTGTTAACAGTAATAGGTTAAACAACAGAATCAATAAGATCCATCACATCCAGAGTTGTGTCAGCAGCAGAAGTCACTATAGTAGAATCGGCCTGTGTGATAACAGCAGTGTTTTCCTTCTGAGTTTGAAGATGTTCCAGGAAGGTACCCATTTGTCCTTGGAAAATAGATAGAGTCTCCCTTGTTGCAGTGTTCTCTTGTTCAAAATCAGACATGATTCTTTGTTTGTGGGATCTGGTGAAGTACTGGTGAGTCGTCGTCTTTCTGAAGAGGATAAAGACGGATGTAAGCATTTTGCATTTCGGATAGAAAAATGCATATGGATGAATGGGATGTTTATGTAAAAATATTTTTGATTATTATATAGCTTTCCAAGGAATTCTCGAGTCTTTATTTGTCGCAAGCAATCATAAAGCATAGGAAATAAAGGTGCAAGATAAAAATGATAATGAATAAAACCTTTTTTGTATTCATAACAATGCATACAATTATTACAATTTTTCCCCAAGGGATACATCAAGTGTGTTCAACAAGATAATAATTAAAACCCCTCGAACATAACTAAGCATCCACTGAAATTGGGTCAACCATCACTGTGTATCCTCAAAAGCATGGACTGAGTTGGCCTACCCAAACGGTCTTATAGAACTTCCTTATTTTGATCTAAGAGAACTTGTAGATGACGACTGTTTCTTTCCCAATATGTAGCTTTTTGTTGAAGTCGGTCGGTATTATCTTTACTTTGATGCGCTTGATCCTTCAACCCTTGAATCTCTTCAAACCGCTTGTCGAGTTATGTCTGGTGCTGAGATAAAGAAACCTCTAACTTCTTAGTACGACTCTTTTCTTCTTCTAGCTCCTTCCTTTGGCATTGTTGGTGTAAGCCCTAGAGGCCAATACTTTTGGTACTTGTATCGAATAATAAAAGGCTTTTTCTTTATTATGTTTATTTAATAAAGTCCCTAGAATAGCTAGTTCGTTTAATGTATCAAGTGTGACTTGATCATGAGATCACATTAAACATAAGAACATTATTCTTAAAGTATCCGTAGTCGAGCTTTAGTGTGAAGTGGGATAACATTAAAGCATTAAGACTATTATGTTTGTAGACTGATGATCACATCTCATGGATCATGGATAAAGAGTTATCAAGTCTTAAACATAGGTATGAACATTAGGAGTAATATTTATACCGGATTGACCCGCTATGAGAATACTATATAGAAAGTTATGCAAAGTGTCATAAGTTATTCTCATGGTGATAATAGTGTATACCACTCTTCGACCTGAAACCACTATGGATCCTAGATGTAGAGTCGAGTGCTTTATTGTTGATCCAACATTGTCCGTAACTGGATAACCATAAAGACAGTTGATGGGTACTCCACGAAGCATGTTGAGGGACATGAGTAACCTAGATGGAATTTTCCCATCCTGCATAACAGGATAAATGTCTATGGGCCCAATATTGAACTGGACAAGGATGACACGGTCTATGCCTTGTGTTCAATATAGACATAAGGGCAAAAGGGTAATTATACACATAAGTATTATCACAGAAGGAATTGTCAGATCACATGACATTTTCGTGTCTTGGGTAGAAATGATGTGTTGCTAGATACCGCTCACTGTTTATTATGTTAAATACATGATTTAATATAATTGCCAATGCCGCGAAAACCTACAAGGTCACACACAAAGGACAGATTGATGAGAGATAGAGTAACTAAGGAATACCGTAAGGTACGGTGCCCTTAAGTGAATTATAGAACATCGTAAGGTACGGTGTACTTGAGTAGAATACGAAATATGGTAAGGTACCATGGGCTTAAGCGATTTTGGGCATATTATAAGATATGGGCCAAAATACACTTAAGTGGGCCTTTTAGCTTGAAGCCCACACAAGTGGTTCTATAAATAGAACCCTTGTGCAGAAGCATTCATTGCGGTTGCATTAATTTCGTTTTCTCTCTCTCTCTCTCTCTCTCACTCAAAGCCTTCATTCGTACCAGCTAGCACTGAGATTGAAGGAATCCGTTCGTGTGGACTGAGTAGAGACGTTGTCATTATTCAACGTTCGTGATCGCTCTGTGGATTTGCATCAAAGGTTTTGATCGTCACAAGAGATCTGCACCAAAGGTTTCAATCGTCACAAGAGGTAAATATTCTATCACTGATCATGACCATTCGTAAAGGATCTCTAAAGGAGAAAATTTTAATTTCCGCTGCGTTTTGGATCGCAATTCTCCTTCAGTGGTATCAGAGCCACTTACGAAACCATGACTCGGATAGCTGCTTACTTTCTGTCTTAATATGATTAAAAGACAGAATGAATCAATTAATTAAACGGGTAATTAAATTTGGCATCATGAGTGTACGAGTTGGATGATTGATGTTGACTATGCTTCGGAACCGACATTAGTATGGTGAAGCAGCGATACATCGATCGTCCATAGGTTACGCAATTGAGACCGATCAACTTATATATGATATAAGTAATCCTAATGCAAAGTACGGTATATGTGATATATTGTTTCTGTTTCGTTCATTCAAACACTAAATTGTTATTTTCCTTTGAGCGATCAATGGTCACTTGCTTCGGAATCCGACATTAGTATGGTGAAGCAATGACCTGTTGATCAATCATACTAAATCAACAATCGAGGTGTGTTTGACGGTCTGAAATTGGTGCATTAGGGTTAGTAACGGCGCAAGGGTTGTGCCGTCAAGGAGTTGTGAATTTAGGGCTTTTTGAAACAGGTCTGTTGACTGTTTCAAAGTTCTGTTATTTTGGCCGTGTGACGTTTGTCACGAGCTTGTGACGGTCGTAACAAGCTGGACGTGACGGTCGTCACGTGCTTTGTGACGGTCGTCACATTCACAAGTCCAGAATTCTAGGTGTTTCGGTTTTTGGCCGCGTGACGTTCGTCATGGGCCTGTGACGGTCGTAACAAGCTTCTGACGGTCATAACATGCTTGTGACGGTCGTCACACTCACAGAGTCAGAATTCTCAGGGTTTCTGTTTTGTGACTGCGCAAGAGTTGTGTTGATGCAAAACGATGTCCATTTCAAATGAATTAATCATTAAAAAATTTCGTTTTAATTCCGCGTAGTGTGATCGGTCGCCGAAATTTAATTTGGTTTTAATTAATTAAAGGAATTAAAGATTAATAATAATAATGTGTTTGTTATTATTGCCTTGTTGTGATCAGTTATGGCCTTAGTCTTCCTTTATTTTGTTTTGGGTTTTTTAAAATACGACATGCGTGTCGTGCCTCTCCTTTTAATCTCTTAGTGTAACTTCTTTTCTCATCTCAATCCCTCGTATGTAAAACGAGTTTCTTCTGTAATGTAATGATATGAAGAAAGAGAAGAATTCAATATCAAAGGAGGATAATGATATGAAGAAAGAGAAGAATTCAATATCAAAGGAGGACAATGTTATGAAGAAGGAGAAGAATTCAATATCAATGGAGGACAACCTTGAAGATCTTGCTTGGAGAAGCTTAGATCGTTATTAGGTTAGCTTAGGTTCTCTCATTGGCTTGGGAGAACAATTGCGCTAGGGGCCATAACTGTTTCATTATGTATGTTAATGCATGTGTATGTATGTTGATGCATGTGAATATATGTTGATGCATGTGAGAGACGACTTATATGATAAATAAGCCGGTGAGATCATAACAACTACAATTCCCTCAAATTAAATATTAAGTTTATGCTTTCCAAGTTTTAGCACTCATCAAGACTAGTATCGGATAATGTAGGTTTCGCCTACGGGAGGTGCATGATCTATATATTAGTAAGGTGTGATGGGATAATTGTAATATCCAACTGTTAAAACAATGGGTCAAACTTAACTAAACAAATTATAATAAGATTATATATATGTTTAGAAGCAAGAGTTGGGAATGATCCATATGATGGATTGGAATAAGGAGTTATTCACCCAACTGAAATTTTCGAGAGTTGTATGAGATACAACTGGAAGGAGTTCCTACCTAAATAACCTAGTTTTGTGTAATCCGCCTACGCGGACTTAGAACGAAGTGAAATATGGATCTTGACCCACTAGAAAATCTTCCAACAGGATTTTCCGAATCAAATGATGAGGGTCATTTGTTTTGAGTAAAATAGTGGGAGCATATTTAATTAAAGACCTAATTAAATATGTCAATGATACTTATATTTTCATTAATCCTTATGTAGATTACCATGACAACAAACACCTCTAACAACATTTTGCGATCAATCCTTGACAAGGAAAAATTGTCTGGGACAAATTTTCTGGATTGGCACCGAAACCTGAGGATTGTCCTCAAACATGATAAAAAGCTGTATGTCTTGGAGAAACCTGTTCCTGAAGAGGAACCTCCTAGTTCTGCACCTAAGGCAGAAAGAGATGCTTATAAGAAGCATGTCGATGATGCCAATGAAACTGCTTGTCTCATGCTAGCTACCATGAACTCAGAATTGCAAAAGCAACATGAGAACATGACAGCGTTCGATATGATCGAACACCTGAAGATGCTCTATCAAGAGCAAGCAAGGGATGAGAGGTTTGAAGTTTCAAAAGCCCTTTTTCAAAGCAAGTTAGCTGAGGGAGCCCCTGTAAGTCCCCATGTGCTCAAGATTATTGGGTATGTGGAAAACCTTGAAAGGTTGGGTTTTCCCCTCGGAAACGAACTTGCAACTGATGTGATCTTGCAATCGTTGCCAGATGGATTCAGTCAATTTGTCCTAAATTTCAATATGAATGATATGGACAAATCTCTTCCTGAACTGCTAACCATGTTAAGAACAGCTGAGCAGAATCTGAAGACAAAAGGGAAGTCCATTATGATGATCGGGAATGGAAAGAGACAGAACAAAAGGCCCACCAAGCAATATGATAAAGGGAAAGGCAAGGAAGTTGCCAAACCCAGACCCATTGTTGCTGCTTTGAAGCCTAGTGGAGGCATAGCAAAGGCAGGCACCTGCTTCCATTGCGGTAAGACCGGGCACTGGAAGAGAAACTGCCCAAAGTACCTGGAAGATACGAAGAATGGAGTAGAGACTTCAACTTCAGGTATTTTTGTTATTGAAATAAATTTACCTACTTCTACATCATGGGTATTAGATACTGGATGCGGTTCTCACATTTGTACAAATGTGCAGGGGCTGAAAAGGAGTAGAAATTTGGCAAAAGGTGAAGTTGACCTACGAGTTGGCAATGGAGCAAAGGTTCCTACTTTAGCCGTAGGATCTTATATATTGACTTTACCTAGTGGTTTTATAATTCAGTTAGAGAACTGTTATTATGTACCTGCAATTAGCAGGAATATTATTTCCATTTCTTGTTTGGACAAGTTTGGTTTTTCATTTATAATAAAGAACAATTGTTGCTCAATTTATTTGAATGATATATTCTATGCTACTGCACAAATGAGCAATGGACTATATGTCCTTGATCTCGAAATGCCTATTAATAACATTAATACTAAAAGGGTGAAACCTAACGAGTTATAACCAACTAGGTAAGAATATTAAAATTCTTCGATCAGATCGAGGTGGTGAGTATTTAAGCCTAGAGTTTGATGACCATCTGAAAGAGTCCGGGATCCTATCCCAGCTTACTCCTCCTGGAACACCCCAATGGAATGGTGTATCTGAGAGAAGAAATCGAACCCTGTTAGACATGGTCCGATCCATGATGAGTCACACCGATCTTCCAAACTCCTTTTGGGGACATGCACTATTGACAGCAGCTTACACACTTAACCAAGTTCCATCCAAAAAGGTTGAGAAGACACCATATGAGATATGGAGTGGTAAGAAACCACATATGTCTTACATAAAGATTTGGGGTTGCGAGGTTTATGTGAAACGACAAATTTCAACTAAGCTTGAGCCCAAATCTGACAAATGCTTATTTGTGGGGTATCCTAAAGAAACAAGAGGGTATTACTTCTACAATCCTTCTGAGGGCAAAGTGTTTGTCGCTCGAACTGGAGTTTTCCTAGAAAAGGATTTTATTTCCAAAGGAACCAGTGGGAGGAAAGTAGAGCTTGAAGAAATTCAAGAATCACAAAGCATAGATACACATATGGAGGAATTAGAGCAGGAAACACAAGAAGTTGTGGAAGAGCAACCTGCTCAAGTAGAACAAGACCAGCGTAGGTCAAGCAGGATACGTCAACTACCTGAGAGATATGGATATCTCATAACTGATCAAGGTGATGTATTACTCATGGATCAAGATGAGCCTGTGACCTACCAAGAGGCCATAACTGGTCCCGAGTCTGAGAAGTGGCTAGAAGCCATGAAATCTGAAATGGATTCCATGTACACAAACCAAGTTTGGACCTTGGTAGAGCCTCCTGTAGGAGTTAACCCTATAGGATGCAAGTGGGTCTTCAAAAAGAAGACTGACATGGATGGTAAGGTACATACCTATAAGGCAAGACTGGTTGCAAAAGGATATAAACAAATTCATGGGATTGACTATGATGAAACCTTTTCACCAGTTGCAATGCTTAAATCTGTTCGGATTTTACTTGCTATCGCTGCATATCATGATTATGAAATATGGCAGGTGGATGTCAAAACTTCTTTCCTTAATGGAAATCTTCTTGAGGATGTGTACATGACACAGCCTGAAGGATTTGACATACCAGAGGAAGCCCAAACGATATGTAAGTTACAAAGATCAATCTATGGATTGAAGCAAGCTTCCAGAAGCTGGAATCTTCGTTTTGATGAAACAGTAAAACAATATGGATTCATCAAGAACGAAGATGAGCCTTGTGTCTACAAGAAGGTTAGTGGGAGCATGATCGTTTTCCTGGTATTATATGTAGATGACATATTACTCATTGGAAACGATATCCCTACCCTACAACAAGTAAAGTCTTGGTTAGGGAAATGCTTTTCTATGAAGGACCTAGGTGAAGCAGCCTATATATTAGGAATCAGAATCTATAGAGATAGATCACAAAAACTGTTTGGCCTAAGTCAGAGTACATACATAGACAAAGTGTTGAGACGCTTTAATATGCATGATTCCAAGAAAGGATTCATACCTATGCAACATGGCCTGTGTCTATCAAAAACACAATCCCCTTTAACTAAGGAAGAAAGGGATCGCATGAATAAGATTTCATATGCATCTGCAATAGGATCTATCATGTATGCCATGTTATGTACTCGACCAGATGTCTCGTATGCTTTAAGTGCAACGAGTAGGTACCAATCTGATCCTGGTGATGCTCACTGGGTAGCTGTCAAGAATATCCTTAAGTATTTAAGAAGGACTAAGGACTCATTCTTGATATATGGAGGTTAGGAAGAGTTGGCTGTAATTGGATACTCCGATGCTAGCTTCCAGACAGATAAGGATGACTTTAGATCGCAATCTGGTTATGTGTTTTGCTTAAACGGTGGCGCTGTGAGCTGGAAAAGTTCAAAGCAAGATACAGTTGCTGATTCTACAACCGAGGCCGAGTATATTGCTGCCTCAAGTGTGTAGCACCTCAAATTTGCACCTCTCATTTGTACATTCATTTCATTTTTAGGTCATTAGCATTGCATAGCATGTTGCATTTCATCAGTCAAAATTGATCAAGAGAATCCATCTGTGCAAGAGAGCAAAAGCATTTCCATGAGACAAAGGCCCTATGGTTGTTCTA
The DNA here is from genome assembly GCF_024323335.1 of Lathyrus oleraceus. Taxonomy (NCBI): domain Eukaryota; kingdom Viridiplantae; phylum Streptophyta; class Magnoliopsida; order Fabales; family Fabaceae; genus Lathyrus; species Lathyrus oleraceus. The sequence continues at coordinate 306,078,914 of NC_066585.1, read as the reverse complement.
GAGAGCTTACATGACCCAAGGATCATTTTGAAGCAACTTGGCCAAGTGTTGAAGGTTCAAAGTCCACAGTGCATGACCAAGTCATCTGAGGCCCATAAAAGTCAACTGCAAGTCAACTGAGGGCTAGGAGATGGAGAAATGGATTAAAACACTTCATTCATGTCTAAAAGAAGGTTATTCAACATGTCAAACATCTACCTTGAAGATTTTGAAGCCAGATCAAAAGTTTCCAAAAATGGAAAATGACCTATAATTTTCAAGTTTCCAAAAATAGCAAGTTTTTGGACCAACTTCAACTCAACTTTCCAACATCAAAGAAGCTTCAAATGAAATTTTGTCCAACATGAAAGTTTAAGATCTCTCTCTCCCATTTTCAAAAAGTTCAAGATAATGAATTTCTAATGAATGGTTAAGGAGTTATACTCAAATCATGGCAAAGTGTGTTTAAAAATTCAAATGGCCATAACTTTTGAACCAAGACTCCAATTTTGGTGGTTCTTTTTGCATTTTGTTCCTCATGACATGCACTTTCCAAATATCTCATTACATGGCATGAAATTCCTTTGCATGATCATATGCTCATTTATGAAGTTTTTGAAGGAAAATTATTAAAATCAATTTGGTTGATCATATGCAAGATATACCAATTCCAAAGTATGCATGGGCTATTTTTAAGTGGATTTGGGCCAGCTTTGGGTACTGTTCACGTGGCCATCTCATGCATGGAGTGAAAATACCAATTGATGCATACACCTTGTAACTTGCTAATCTCATTTAGTTTTGGCTTAAGCATGTTTTCAGAATCATTAACAAAACATATATAAGGATAATCACAACTGCATTGGTCATGAACAACACTTTCAGATCTAGATCTAGAAACTTTTCAAAAATTTCTCTCAACAAGAAATTTCAATTTTCTCACACAAAAGCCATTTCTCTTGTTGGAATCATGATCATGAAGTGTTTCTGAGGAGATTTGAACGTGAATTTGGAAGAATTCGTGCCAGTTTTGACCATACATGAAGCTTGAAGCATTAATGGAAGTTTCAAGTTCTACTGGATTCGTGCTTGTTTGAGCTTCAATCTCTCCATCAATCATCTCAACAAGCATTGTAGAAGAGTTTTGGACCATTGTTGAGCCTTGTAGCATGCGATTCCAGCTTGCTGTTCTTCAAGAGGTCAAGTTTCGATCTCATTTATTCTCAAATTCATTGTGATACTTGTGTAGATCTTTGTTTGGTGATCATTCGGGTATAAAAATCAAGTGAAATGATGCATTATTCATGAAGTTATGCGTGTTTGAAAGTTTGATGTCAATTTTTATTTTCTTCGATTTGAACGATGCATGATGTTTTAGCATGATTTGTTGCTTGATCTTTGATGTGCATGAAACAAGGTTTCGAATGGTGTTAAAATTTTTGGATTCTGGAGTTTTCTGGAATTTTCTGGATTTTTGTATGAAGTTCATCTTCATCTTCATCTTCAACCTCGTGAAGAAGATGAAGATCATGAGTTTTCCAGATTTTGCTACGAATTGTTCATGTTTTGCTACGAACTTCTGGATTTAGCTACGATTTCTGGAAATGTTTGCCAGGCTTAGGGTTTTAAACCAAAACGATGTCGTTTTGGTGGAGCGCGCAAATTCAAATCTGGCCAGGGTTCGAGTCCCACCGAGCGCATTCATTCAAATATTCTCTCATTTTCACATGTTCCCTCCATATTTTGCCATGCCATGTCCATTTTGATTTCAAATTTTTTCCAAACTTCATAAAATCATAACAAATTGAAAAATCATCCAATTGATCCCTAATTTTTTGCAAAATGCTCCTTAGAATGTCTAGTTTTTTATGATCATGATTTCCAAAATTGTGCATGGCTGGATTTTATTTGGTGCTAGGTTATGTGATCATGTATCCATTTGTGACCTTGCCTTACTCTTTCCTTTGTGAAATGCTTGATTTTAATCCAATGAACTTGAAATTTTACATTCTGATTCTAGACACATTGATGGAGATTTTGGTTTTGGTTTAACATTTTTCCCATGCTCCATTTCTGTTTTATGCTTGTGTTAACATGGTGTGACAATTTGTGTCACACATTTGGTTGTCTAACTTGTACAATGTGATTTCCATGCCAAATAATCTCTAATGTGTCTGATTTTTTGTGTGATGGATGTTGTGGATGTCTTGATTGCTCATGAATTTTTCCAGAATTATTTGAATCATTTCTGTTTTGATTGAGAATTTTCATTCATGATGATCATTTGGGTGCCTTGAATTGGTCTTTGACTTCACATGCCTATTACATGGACTTGCTTATTGATTATGATTTGGTCCTTTTTAGGATTTGTTCTTGAGTGAATAAACATGCTTTGTGTTGAGTTTGAGGTTCTGTTTTGGATTTTTGATCCTCTTTTGACCCTAGGCTTTGACCTAGTGGTTTGTTACTTACTATTTGAGTTGTAATTTCAGGTTCAAGTGTGCATCTCCATGATTGATGTTGCTCCTTCATTTGAGCTTGATTATTGGTTGTTGTTGGCTAACATTTGCTTGTTTTATAGGCTTTGAGAACAATTCACTTGTGCTTATGGTTTATGTGTTGCATATTGAGTTGTCTGGTTGATATTGATTGTTGCCTGTTTATCTGGATTTTGTACTGATTGGTTTAGCTGTTTCCACAGGTACCTAAGTTGCTTTAAGTTCATTTGAACTTTGCTTGGCATTGCTTGTGGTTGGCATACCACTGAGGTATAATTCCTTGATCTTCATGTAGTCTGGAATACCTACTGTTATTGGTAGGCACCTGTCTAAAGCCCTCCTTAAGAGGCAATGTTTGTGGATGTTTAATTTTGTGCCAAGCATGTAAAGACCTCTTAGGAGGCAATTGGCAGATAAAAGGGATGTGTAATCCATCCCCTGCTATTCAGTTGTGTCATTCACTTTGCTCACACACCATGTGTTGATGCATTGTGAGTAAGAACCGAAAATCTTGTCCATAGAGTCAGTCACTTGTGGAGAAGAGTTCCTACATTCTGAACTCCCACACTTTCTATTTGAGTCAAGCTCTCCCAGGCCAGGGATAAGAGCTGTGAGGTCTTACCCTCACTTCCCATTTCATCTGCTTCACCCTAACTCTCAATGTTAGGGTTAAGAGCTAAAAACACCCCCATTCCAGTTGGCTTGTTTCTGCAGCCTAGCCTTGTATGAACCCAATTGTTTGCATATAGTGTGTGTGCTTGCTTTATTGTGTTTGTATTTGTTTGATTGTGCTGTTAGGCTAGCTTGCTTCCTGTGCAAGTTAGGATAGAGACCTCAACATAGGGATCGTATGCATGACAACTTCTAGGCTCGAGTCGTAGTCTCCCTAGTAGCTTGTTGTCTCCCTTTGTCTCTGGTTAGGTTAGAAGTTCTTTCCCTGTTTAGGGGAACTACGTCGCCCTGATCCTCATACCAGATGAGGTACGTAGGCAGGAGATGAGTTGATCTCTCCGGGCACCCTTTTTCTTTTGCAAACCCTTTGTGTGTGTTGGAGTCTGACATAAGTCCAGCGATTGGCAGTTGGTTTCCTGTGTCTTGTTTGCTTGTTGGAGTCTGACATAAGTCCAGCGATTGGCAGTTGGTTTCCTGTGTGTGTGTTTGTTGGTTCGAAGTCTGATGTAAGTCCAGTGATTGGCATTCGGTTTCCATGTTTGCCTGTTTGTGTGGAGTCTGACGTAAGTCCAACGATTGGCAGTCGGTTTCCTGTGTTGGTTTTGTTTGGCGTGCGTTAGCCGAGCTACGAGTGCTCTGATTCTTCTCTGGTTAGAGAAGATACGTATGCATAGGATGCGACATCCTAGCGAGCACGTTTCCCCTGTCCCGGACTACGTCGACTCTGATGTCTGTGTCTGACAGACTACGTAGGCCCAGGATGCGATATCCTACCGAGTCTCGTTTCTTCCGTTTCTTTTGTCTTTTTGTGTTTGCTTCCAGCCTTGTGCATTTTTTGAGCAGTCTTTAGCAACCTTCCTTCTATTCTTTTGTGCATGGATCTCGTCGAGTACGACGGATGCGTAGGGGTGCTAATACCTTCCCTTCGCATAACCGACTCCCGATCCCATCTCTCTCTGGTCGCGAGACCATGTTCTTTCCAGGTTTACTTCGAGCGTTTCCTTTCCCTCCTTTGGGATAAATAACGCACGGTGGCGGCTCTGTTGTTTCGTTTTCCCGCCGATTTTTCGCGTAATGCGACAAAGTGCAGCAAAGGAAGTTGTTTGGATCAAAAAGTTCATTAGTGAACTTGGCGTGGTTCCTAGCATTGTGGATCCCATTGGTCTCTATTATGATAACAATGGTGCTATCGCACAAGCTAAGGAGCCTAGATCTCACCAACGATCCAAACACATACTTAGGCGTTATCATCTCATTCGAGAGATAATAGATAGAGGAGATGTGAAAATATGCAGAGTACCTACACTTGACAATATTGTTGACCCACTGACAAAGCCTCTTGCGCAGCAGAAGCATGATGGCCATACTAGATCTATGGGCATTAGGGGTATGCCTGATTGGCTCTAGTGCTAGTGGGAGATTGTTGGTGTAAGCCCTAGAGGCCAATACTTTTGGTACTTGTATCGAATAATAAAAGGCTTTTTCTTTATTATGTTTGTTTAATAAAGTCCCTAGAATAGCTAGTCCGTTTAATGTATCAAGTGTGACTTGATCATGAGATCACATTAAACATAAGAACACTATTCTTAAAGTATCCGTAGTCGAGCTTTAGTGTGAAGTGGGATAACATTAAAGCATTAAGACTATTATGTTTGTAGACTGATGATCACATCTCATGGATCATGGATAAAGAGTTATCAAGTCTTAAACATAGGTATGAACATTAGGAGTAATATTTATACCGGATTGACCCGCTATGAGAATACTATATAGAAAGTTATGCAAAGTGTCATAAGTTATTCTCATGGTGATAATAGTGTATACCACTCTTCGACCTGAAACCACTATGGATCCTAGATGTAGAGTCGAGTGCTTTATTGCTGATCCAACGTTGTCCGTAACTGGATAACCATAAAGACAATTGATGGGTACTCCACGAAGCATGCTGAGGGACATGAGTGACCTAGATGGAATTTGCCCATCCTGCATAACAGAATAAATGTCTATGGGCCCAATATTGAACTGGACAAGGATGACACGGTCTATGCCTTGTGTTCAATATAGACATAAGGGCAAAAGGGTAATTATACACATAAGTATTATCACAGAAGGAATTGTCAGATCACATGACATTTTCGTGTCTTGGGTAGCAGTGATGTGTTGCTAGATACCGCTCACTGTTTATTATGTTAAATACATGATTTAATATAATTGACAATGCCGCGAAAACCTACAGGGTCACACACAAAGGACGGATTGATGAGAGATAGAGTAACTAAGGAATACCGTAAGGTACGGTGCCCTTAAGTGAATTATAGAACATCGTAAGGTACGGTGTACTTGAGTAGAATACGAAATATGGTAAGGTACCATGGGCTTAAGTGATTTTGGGCATATTATAAGATATGGGCCAAAATACACTTAAGTGGGCCTTTTAGCTTGAAGCCCACACAAGTGGTTCTATAAATAGAACCCTTGTGCAGAAGCATTCATTGCGGTTGCATTATTTTCGTTTTCTCTCTCTCTCTCTCTCTCACTCAAAGCCTTCATTCGTACCAGCTAGCACTGAGATTGAAGGAATCCGTTCGTGTGGCCTGAGTAGAGACGTTGTCATCGTTCAACGTTCGTGATCGCTCCGTGGATCTGCATCAAAGGTTTTGATCGTCACAAGAGATCTGCACCAAAGGTTTCAATCGTCACAAGAGGTAAATATTCTATCACTGATCATGACCATTTGTAAAGGATCTCTAAAGGAGAAAATTTTAATTTCCGCTGCGTTTTGGATCGCAATTCTCCTTCACCTCTAACTGTTCTTGAAGCTTCTTGAGCTAGTTTTGGCAATTGATCTCCATTTTGCATGCTTGATATTGGGCGTCAGCGAGCTATTTCTTCTCGATGAACAAACTATCAATGGTTCCCTTCAAAGCGTCTCCTACTTTCCTTCTCTTGAACTGCTCCTCTTAGGGTTCCTCTACCGCTTAGTATGTCAGGATTCTCTTTTGGTTGAGATTAAGATTCGAGTCTTCCTTTTCCCTAGTGAATCTACCAAGATTAGATCGGAGATAAGCATTCTCTTTCTCTAAGCTCTTGATAGTCTCCTTGATTTTCCCAACCTCAGAGGTAGGAAAAACTGCAAGCATAGGCTTTAGGATATTCATAGCTGGCTCAATCGGGAAAGGCAATAGAATTTCTTCAACTATATCCTGAACCCATTGTGTATAAGCTTCCTTGGTGATCCAATTCTTCTTTCCTAACTCAGATCTCCCTTGAGGACGGATATCTTTCTAAGCTCGGATGATCTTCCTTAGCAACTCTGGATTGTCAACCCCTTCATACAAAACAAACTCCTCCATATACTCCTAATCTGGCTTGCACAACAGCGGATAAACCAACTGACGTAAGGCTAATCTTGGATTGTAGTTGATTCCACCCTTTGTACCTATGAGGGGTACATTGGGGAAACTTCCACAATTCAGGATAATCTTAATATCATCATATGCTCTAGAATACCATAGAATATTATCAGTAGTTAGATACATGATCCTCTGAGACCATTTGAGATTGTCCTTGTTCTCGGCGAAAGGACCCTTGTTGGGTAGGTGCGAAATAAACTACCTATACAACAAAGGAACACAGAACACCATAATACCCTTCTTCTTTTGAGCCCTAGTATGAATAAAATAATAAGTGTCAGCAAGAAGTGTAGGAACCGGATTCTTGGACAGGAAGATATGAATAGTTGTTAGGTCCACAAAGTCTTCCATACTAGGAAACAACATTATCCCATAGATGAGCGAAGTGAACACAGTGTTGAAAGTTATCCAACTCCCAACATCACCAAAGGCATTGGCCTTCTCAAAGAAAAACTTCAGAGTAAAACCATGAGTTTCACCCTTAACTTTGTAGATGTTTAATTGGCTGCATTGTATGGTAAAACACTAGCTGGATTCTAATGTGTTGACTGATGTCATGACATGCTGTGGAGATGTCTGTTTGACTGCATTGTAGGTTAGAATATCTAGTTGTACTCTGATGGCTTGGCTGATGTCATGACATTCTGAGTAGTGTACTGCAGGTTTAGCTAATACAGGATTTATTGAATGTCCAACTGGATGTTATGATATTCATCCCTGTCAGCAGATACTGAGGAATAGAACAGTGGGTGTTCTGCTATAACTCAGCATTTAGTTTCAGACTGTTTATCAAGAGGATAACAGACCTGGCATAAGGCCTACTGTCTGGATGTCAAACTAGATGTTATGACATTCATTGACAGCATTTACTGAACAATAGGCAAATTGGTTTTCTGCTACATTTCAGTATACAGCTCAGTCTGCTTATCAAGAGGATAACAGACCTGATGTAAGGCTCTATGTGTGAATGTCAAATTAGAGGTTTTGACATTTATTATTGTATGTTGATACTGAAGTATGGACAGATTGGTTCTGTACAGTACAGCAAATTGTACAGTCTGTTTTCAGGAAAAACAGACTTAGCATATGGTTAATGTTCTGGACGTCAAACTGAATGTTGTGACATTCATTCCTGACAGCATATGCTAAATTGTAGGTTGTTTAGTTTTTCTGTTTCAGCATTTTTCTCAGGCTAAAATCCAGGAAACCAACAACCAAGCTACAATTAAGGAACCTAACAAATAGCCTATGTGTTAGCACACTAATATGTGGAAATTAGTTAGAATCCTATGTGGCTTTTTTTGTGGAGGTCTTGAGATATTTTAGGAACTAAATATGGAGATATTTTAGGAACTAAAAGATTGAAGACCTTGTTTGTAGCAGAAAGTTTCTGTTGATGTTGTAACAGCAAAGAACAAGTTTGCTGCGATTTCTGAAGGCCCAATCCAGTTGGGTGATTAGGTTATAAATAGCATATTGTAACCTAGTTTTTGTAAGCCTCTTAGAATGAAAATTTAGGGGTGTGTGTGAGGTAAACCTCCCAATCTGTGGGAAGGTTACCATGTGTTTCTCAGTGTTCAAAGCTGAGAGTATTTGTAACTCAAAGCCTGTAGGCAAGAGTGATTATGTTCTTGAATGAAGCTGTGAAGCAAGTTCAAGATGTTTTGCATTACATTGTAATTGTTGTGATAGGAATGGAAACTGGAGGTTTCTATCTAGGAGTTCCTAGGTATAGATTGCATTGGGTAGGGATTAAGTGAAGAGTTGTAAACGGGGGAGTTTAACTCTGAATTAATATTGTTGATAGTGGATCTTCTTCCTGGCTTGGTATGCCCCCAGACGTAGGTGATGTTGCACCGAACTGGGTTAACAATTACTTGTATTTTACCTTCTACATGTTATAATTTTGTCTGTTATAAAATAAGGTAAACCTGTAATGCTGTAACAGATGATGTTCATATCAATGTTGAGACATCATGTTGTTAACTGTGAAGGCTCAACAGAAGTAAGTGTTATGTTTGATCTCTGTTGTGCCTTTGTACCAGATGGACAGAACTGGGTGTTCTTCCATTCTATGGTGATATAGTAGCAGATGTCGTGACATCTGTGAATGTGTGCATATCAGTACTAGGTTGTAATTTGTATAACTGTCTTGCTGTATTAGTAACAATGTTAGATCAGATGTCATTACTTAGAGTAGAACATCTAAACTCTGACTACACCAGAATTTCAAACTTTAAGGTTAAGCTTCACTTATTTCTTCTCTAGATGCAAAGCTTCGGCTAAAAGATGAGACTTGGGTAGTTCCTTGGTACTGACAAAAGGAACCTGGTCTTTAATTCCAACCCCCAAGATATATGAGTATTCCTTCAATGTCGGTGCCAATTAATAATCCTAAAAAGTGAAATACCTCAAGGGAGGATCATAGAACTGGACCAAGGTATGGACTTTCGTAGTGTTCACCTCAGTGATGAGAATGCCTAGGAGATTCTCATAGGCCTTCTTGAAATCTTCTTTATGATCCAGGTCTAAACGAGTTCCCAGGCCCTTCAAAGCTTTCAACTAGGGTTCCACAAACTTGTAACTGAACACACTTCTTCTACCCGAATTCATGATATTTCAGAGTACTCAGCCACAAACTATGCTCTCGAATTCCCTGCAAATGCATATGCAAAAAGATTTATATGATGTAATATGATGCTTTTTATGATATGCAAATGATATGCAACAGCATGGCCATATTTTGGATAATCTGAACATTAAGATATAAGTCGGGTCAAAAGTATGATGTTACAGTGGATCAGAAGGTATATAGGGGCTTAGTTCCCTACACAACCCAATATCCTATTCACATGTATGAACTAATCTTTGACCGTTGATCCAAAAAGACTTCCCGGAGTCATGGAATCAAGTGAAGATACTTTGTCGTAGTGAACTCTCACAGGACAAAAGTACCCCCAAGTGAATCTAGTCTGAGTGTGGGTCTCGTGCAACCCCAACGGGTAAAACGCAGGTCAACATGACTATCCACGAGTCTATCATGTGTGATATACTCAAGCTTGGGTGTAGAGCTTCTCTCAAGTAACATCAACCCAAACCAACAACAGCAAAATATGATATCCATAATGGGGTTAGTAATAATGCAAAATCTGAGGAGTTTAGCGTCGTGACGTTGGGTCAATGGTATTCCCCCCGGTAGTGCGTTATTGGAGGAAGATTTATGTCGTGCGAGATAGAAGTTGGAAGGTGTTACTCTGAGGAGTTCAGCATCGTGGTTTTGGAGCAACAGTATTCCCCAGTTAGTCCCCGGCAAGCGTCTGCCTGGTGTTGACATATGTGGATGTCATCCTTGCGATACCAGTAAGTGTCGTGTCGATCCCCGTAATATCTGCTTTCTTTGGTGTCAAGTAAACATCATTGTTCGATGTCAAGTAAACGTCGAGTTCCCTCCCAGTCATTGGTCAATGTCTGGTCGAGTTTCCCTTGGTGTCAAGTAAACATCATTGTTCGATGTCAAGTAAACGCCGTGTTCCCTCCCAGTCATTGGTCAATGTCTGGTCGAGTTTCCTTTGGTGTCAAGTAAACATCATTGTTCGATGTCAAGTAAACGTCGCGTTCCCTCCCAGTCATTGGTCAATGTCTGGTCAAGTTTTCTTTGGTGTCGAGTAAACATCATTGTTCGATGTCAAGTAAACGTCGCGTTCCCTCCCAGTCATTGGTCAATGTCTGGTCGAGTTTTCTTTGGTGTCAAGTAAACATCATTGTTTGATGTCAAGTAAACGTCGAGTTCCCTCCCAGTCATTGGTCAAAGTCTGGTCGAGTTTTCCTAGGTGTCAAGTAAACATCATTGTTCGATGTCAAGTAAACATCGCGTTCCCTCCCAGTCATTGGTCAATGTCTGGTCGAGTTTTCTTTGGTGTCAAGTAAACATCATTGTTCGATGTCAAGTAAACGTCGAGTTCCCTCCCAGTCATTGGTCAATGTCTGGTTGAGTTTTCTTTGGTGTCAAGTAAACATCATTGTTCGATGTCAAGTAAACGTCGCGTTCCCTCCCAGTCATTGGTCAATGTCTGGTCGAGTTTTCTTTGGTGTCAAGTAAACATCATTGTTCGATGTCAAGTAAACATCGCATTCCCTCCCAGTCATTGGTCAATGTCTGGTCGAGTTTTCTTTGGTGTCAAGTAAACATCATTGTTCGATGTCAGTAAACATCGTTGTTTGGTGTCAGTAAACATCATTGTTCGATGTCAGTAAATGTCGAGTTCCCTCCCAGTCATTGGTCAATGTCTGGTCGAGTTTTCTTTGGTGTCAGTAAACATCATTGTTCGATGTCAGTAAACATCATTGTTCGATGTCAGTAAACGTCGAGTTTCTTCCCAGTCATCAGTCAGTGTCTGGTCGAGTGTCCTCTGATATATCGCCATCAGAGTGGTGTTTTGGTGTTATTTCCAACGTTGCCAGCGGAATTATCACAAGTTTCTGGAGAGCGGGGTTCAATTGGAGAAAAGGAAGTGTTGAGACATTTTCTGGAGAGCGGGGTTCAAATGGAGATTGGAGTTAAAGATTATATCCGGGATGAGGTCCTCAGGATTATCTTTTGTTCATGTGTCACCTTAGACTTTGGGCTGAGGTCAACAAAGGTCGTTATGGGTGTCTTCGGAGGAAGATTTGCACATGTTACCTTCCTTTTGTGAAGGTATACCCTCTTATATGTCGCCATCAGAGTGGTGTTTTAGTGTTATTTCCGATGTTGCCAGCGGAATTATCACAAGAAAGTGGAGAGCGGGGTTCAAATGGAGAAAAGAAAGTGTTAAGGCATTTTCTGGAGAACGGGGTCCAAATGGAGAAAGGGAGACACGGGGTGTTTTCTGGAGAGCGGGGTTCACAATGGCGATCACAAGTTATCGTCAGGCGACCGGGGTTCAAAACGGAGAGAGGGGTTCATTATTTGGCAAACAAGACTACTATGAAGTTGTCGGGGTTCAACTGCGGTGATCCGGGATCATTCGCGCAAAAGGAAATATTTGTTCGGGGTTCAAGAAAACGAAAAAGAAGTATCACTCAGAAAGTTTTGGGGTTCAAGAAAAAGTAAAAATAATAATCCCCAGCGGATAGGTGGTGTTCATGCCATGGGTGTTCCTGTGTTACCATTTATTGTGGTATCCAGGTCAGCATTCTGTTTCGGTATTCAGGCCGACTTTCTCCGTACCAGACGGATGTTTATTTTGAGATTGCTTCGTTGCCGATTCTGACAGGCATGGTTAATTATTTCCCATCAGAGTGCAAATTGTTCGTCTGTTCTTGGTATTCAATCACTCTTCACCCTGATCATCTGAAAGCCGAAGTTGTTCATATCGACAGGTTCATAGTGGATTGAATAGAGGCAGCTATAACACCTCAAAATTTGCCCTCCTCTCTTGGGACTAGCTTAGCATATTGCATTTTCGTTTTTAGGACATTAGACATCGCATCTTTGCATATCATGTGAAAGCAATAAGCAAGTCATCCTCCTAGGTCTTTCTCAGAAGTCGGAGAGGTTAAAAGATTCAAGCCTGAGGGTCTTGTTGAATTGATCACTAATCATCTGAGGGTTTGTGCTTCAATTAGGGTTTATTGGTTCCTCAAGGAGATTGATCATTATATTGGTTGAAATGATACATCACCATCATCATTGGTCTTATCATCACCAAGAGATTCATTGTGCCTGATCATGTTCCTTGAGATTAGGGTTTTGACCTCTGGTCAACCCTAATCAGTTGTATTATGCCAATCAGGGTTTGTCAAGGAGATGAGGTTTTAATGGAGATGGGGATCATTATATGGTTTTGTTGAGCTTGTATAAGCTAGGGTTTCATTTTGGAGCCATTTCATCAAGAGATTGAGGCTCAAATTCATCTGTGCATAGCCAAGTCATCAATTAACTAGAAAAAGTCAACCAAAAGTCAACTGTTGGATTTGGAGGTGGGAAGTGGTTAGAAATACTTCATTCATGTTCAAACAAGTCTCATTTGACATTTAAAACATCAACATTGAAGAAAATAAAGTCAGGACAAAACTTTCCAAAAATAGAAAGTGACTTGTAATTCAAAATTGCCAAAAATGGAAAGGTTTTCTCCTCAAGATTACATCATCAAAAATGCTTCAAATGAAATTTTGTTGAACATGAAAGTTGTAGATATTGTTCTCCCATTTCCAAAAAGTCCGAGATCATGGATTTCTCATGTATGGTTGAAGAGATATGGATCAATCTTGGTCAAGTGAACATGGAACTTCAAAGGAGCATAACTTTCAAACCATAAGTCCAAATCAAGTGGCTCTTTTTGCTAAATTCTTGTTATGACCTCTAGTTTCCGAAATTGGCATTACATGACATGCATTCCATTCACATAAATATTTGAAAATTCAATGCATTTTTGGAGGGAAAAATAGAATTTGAAATGTGTGCGTTTTGTGAACATGGCATTGCTTCCATTGGCCTTAAAATATCATTTTGAGTGAAAATACATTGCAAATTCGTGCACTATTTACATGCATGCCATGCATAAGGTGAAAAAATAATTTTTGCAAAACACCTCCAAATTAACCATTTTTCATTAGCATTTGATTAGAACTTAATTGAACATGATTAAGAGAGCACATATAACACAAATCATAACAGAATTTTCACATTTCCCAATTCTAGATCTAGAAATTCTCAAAGTCTCTCAAAATTCTCTCTCATTTTTTCTCCAAATTTCTTCACATTCCATGCATTTTTCTTGATCAATTCATCATTCTTAAGCATTTGTGAGCAAGATTGGACCAAGAACCAAGCCAATTCGTGCAGTTTGGAAGCATACATGAAGCTTGTTCATCAATGGTGAATTTCAAATTCTGTTGAATCAAGGCCAAGTGAACATCAAGAACTCTTCCAATCAACTCCACAAGCTTGCTAGAGGAAGATCTAACCATTACAAGGCCTGGAACACGTGAATCCAAGAATTGCACTTCAAGAGGTCACTTTTTCGATCTCTTTAATTCATGAAATTGTTGATATGTTCTTGTAGATCTTTTAATGGTGATAATTCTGCAATTTGAATCGAGTGATTTGGTGGAATATCCATGAAGTTACATGTGTTTAAAGTTTTGGTGGTGAAACTTAATCCGTTCGATTCCTGTTTGTTTATGCGTTAATTGATGAAATGTTGATTGATTCTTGATGTCCTATGAAAGATCTATATGTTCATGTGTTCAATTTTAAGAAACAAGAAATTTGTTCTTGATGATGTTCTTGAGCTACTGTTCATGCCGTGCGTAAAATTTTGAAGAAGAAGAACACAAGGCTTTGGCAACGGTTTTTGCTGGACGTGAAAGTGTGGCCTTAGGCTTAGCTAGGGAAGCGCTCCCATTGGCTGCATGGATTAGCCATGCAGCGCCCGCCCAATCTCATTTCAAAAAGGGGCTGGGTTCGATACTAGGCAGCGTGTGGTTTCCAATTGCTTCATTTTGTTTTCCTTCCACATGTTCATCAAGGTTCTTTCATGTTTTTTTTGTTTTTTTTCTAACTTTCAAAATTCGTAACTAATTAAATAATGTTCCAAAAAATACCAGGATTTTTGCATTAGATCACATTTTGTGTCTAGTTTTTTTTCATCATTTTTCCAGAAATTGTGCATGGATGGAAATTTATTTGGTATAGGGTTTGTATGCATATGTTCATTTTGTGTTATACCTTTCCATATCTCTTGTGAAATGCTCAATTCTTATCCAATGCTCATGAAAATCTACATGCTTAAACTAGACATCTTGCTGGACATTTTGGTGTTGAGTTTGAATTTTTATCAATTTCCATTGCTGAGTTATGATTTTTCTAAGTTAGGTGTGACAATTTGTGTCACACCTTGTGATGTTCATCTTGTGCTATGACTTTGTCCTATCAAATGATCTCCAAATGTTGTTATTTTTTGTATGGTGCTGGATATGAATGTTCTGAATGCTCATGATTTTTTGTGGAATTTTTGGACTGATTTCTGATTTGATTGAGATTTTTCATTATGGATGATCATTTGTGAACTTTTGAGTAGTCATGATTTTCATTTGTTTGTGAAATGCTGGGTGTTTATCCAATGGATGTGAAATTTTGCACACTCTTTCTAGACATGGTAGAGGTTGTTTTGGCTTTGGTTTAAGGTTTTACCTTTTATCATTTCTGTTTTAGGCTTGTGCTAAGTTGAGGTAGCATTTGGTGTCTCATTTAAGCTTGTTTTGATTGCCTTGACTTGATGAATTTGATTACCATGCTTAATCATGTCCAAATGCTCTAATTTTTCGTGTGATGATCATGTTGCATGTTCTGTTTACCCATGATTTTTGCCAAAATTAATTGAAGCATTTTTGAATTAATGTGCATTTGTTCATTCTGTTGTCACAATGTGGTTACAATGTGCATACCTTGCCATATTTTGTTCATGAAATGAATTTGGTAATTGATATTGATGTGGGATCTTTTGGATGATGTTCTTAATTGATTGAGGTTGATTCATGTTGAATTTCATGTTCTGTTTTGAATTTTTTTCTCCCTCTTTGACCCTAGGCCTTGCCCTAGTGGTTTGCCTCTCACAGTTGAGCTTTGTTTTCAGGTTAAGAAGTACATGGCCATGATGGAATTGATTCACTTGCTTGAGTTGAATAATTGGCTGATGTTGACTAATCTTGAGCTGTTTTATAGGTGGATTTTAGCTCATTTGAGTTGAGCTTGTGCCTTGCACATTGTTGCATTGCTTGCTTAACTGTGTACTGTTAACTGTTGACTATTGGTTGTTTGTCTGTTTGACTTGTATACTGATTGAGTTAGATTTTTTTCAGGTACATTAGTTGCTTAAGTTCTTTTGAACTTGCTTTTGCTTTGCTTGGTTGCTTAAGCATTGAGGTATAATTTCTCTGACTTCATGTAGTCTGGAAGACCTGTCCTATTACTTGGGCAGGCACCTGTCTGAAGTCCTCCTTAAGAGGCAATGCTTGTGTTTGTTTACTTTTGTGCCAAGCAGGAAAAGTCCTTTGATAAGGTAATTGGCAGATAAAAGAGATGTGCAATCCATCTCCTGCTATTCAGTGTGTCATCCACTTTGCTCACACACCTTGTGTTGATGCATTGTGGATATTAACCCAAGATCTTTGTTGTGTCAGTCATATGTGGAGAAGAGTTCCAACTTTCTGAACTCCCACACTTTCATTTGTCTGAAGCTCTCCCAGGCCAGGGATAAGAGCTGTGAGGTCTTACCCTCACTTCCCATTTTATCTGCTTCACCCTAACTCTCAATGTTAGGGTTAAGAGCTAACATCACCCGATTCCAGTTGGCTTGTGTTTCACAGCCTAACCTTGTGTCAGCCCACTTTGTTTGTATATAGTGTGTGCTAATTGTGTGTATGATTGCTTTGCTTGTGCTGTTTAGGATAGCTTGCTGCCTGTGCAAGTTAGATAGAAACCTCAACCTAGGACCATGGTGGATTACATGATAACTATTAGGCTCGAGTCAGTCTCCCTTCTAGTTTGTCATTTCCCAGTCTCTGGTTAGGAGAAAGTTTCCCCCCTGTTAAGGGGAACTACGTTGCCCTGATCCTCATACCAGATGAGGTACGTAGGCAGGAGGTCGTACGAGATCTCTCCGGGAACCCTTTTCTTTTTTTGAGTGTGTTGTGCTTGACAGCTATCAGGCTCGAGTTCCCGACTCCCTGTTAGTCTGTGTGTTCACCCTTTTCCTTTTTTGTGTGTGTTTGCTTGACAGTTAGCAGGCTCGAGTACCAGACTCCCTGTTAGCTTATTTGTTCAACCTTTTTGTTGCTTTCGACGATTCAGCGTCCGGTTAAACCTCTTGTTTTCTTGGAGTCTGACGTAAGTCCAGCGATTGGCCGTCGGTTTCCTGTGTGTGTTTGTTGGTTCGGAGTCTGATGTAAGTCCAGCGATTGGCATTTGGTTTCCATGTTTGCCTGTTTGTGTGGAGTCTGACATAAGCCCAGCGATTGGCAGTCGATTTCCTGTGTGGGTTTTGTTTGGCGTGCGTGAACCGAACTACGGTAGCTCTGATTCTCATTCCAGATGAGATACGTAGGCATAGGATGCGATATCCTAGCGAGCTCGTTCCCCTTTTCTCCCACCTGTCTTATTCCAGTGTGTGTGCATTCTTTTGAGCAATGTTTAGCAACCTTTCTTCTATCTTTTTGAGCGTGGATCCCGTCGAGTACGACGGATGCGTAGGGGTGCTAATACCTTCCCTTCGCATAACCGACTCCCGATCCCATCTCTCTTTGGTCGCGAGACCATGTCTTTTCCAGGTTTACTTCGAGCGTTTCCTTTCCCTCTTTTGGGATAAATAACGCACGGTGGCGGCTCTGTTTGTTTTGTTTTAGCCCGCTGGTTGTTTTTCGCGGATGCGACAGCTGGCGACTCTGCTGGGGACAAAGAAGTTGACCTCTCACTGGTCCATCTTCCCTAAGCGAGTCTCTCCTAGCGCTCTCTAGGATAGTTTAGGTTGCTTGTGTTGCTCTATTTATTGCATTTATGATTATTATGTTGTGTATATATTTGCATAAATGTTTGCATGCATCATACTATCATTATGTTGTCTTCTTTACAGGTTGGTTCCTCTGTTTTGGGGTGGGTGTTCTGAGTGGGGCTAAAACCCAGGCCCGAGTATACACCTAGGATTAGTGTGGTCTCACGTTCCTCACGTGCTTTATCAGCATGTTGTTGCAACGTGACATACCACAAGCCGGACGAGGTTCATTTGAGAGAGTCCTTCCGTTTGGAGTTATTCCACTCATGTTGGGTTATCTCATCTGAGCTATTGACTTCGGTGACCGATCTTTCCCAGATCTTTGGTTTAGATGATCTTAGGAGAGCTGCAACGGCATACCCGAAAGGGCAAACCCGTTGAGTATCTTTGCCCGATTGTCGAGACCATTATCCGCCTTAGGATGACCTGATTAGAATTCACCTGTGAGGGGAGGGTTGTTTCTTACAGATGCATGTTCTGATGGTGACTTTGATGGTGACTAATGGTTCAGCTGTTGATCAGAGTCCTATTTATAAGTCGGATTTATGGATTTATTTCCGAGACGCCGGAGTTCTGTCCGTGGTATTTATCAGTGGGGATCCGTTTATTTCAGGATTCCCTGGGCTGGTTCAGAGGTTCTTGTGGTTATCTGTTCAAAGGATCTCTGGTGATGATGGTGATGTATCTTTCAGTTCCGTTTATTTCGGAACTCTCAAGTCGGATTTGTGATTGCTCAGTACCGCAGATGGTTGTGATCAGTTCAGAGGTTGTAACTCAGTGCAACAGATGTTCAGATGACTTGGAGGATGGCACAGTGCATTGCATTCAGCATCAGTATCATCCATATTTTGCATTCATCGGCATCTAACTCATGTCTATCCATACTCAGGGTACATTCTCGATTGAGATTCTGGTTGAGGGACATCCAGATGTCAGAATATTATTGTCGAATTTTTTTATCCGTCTCGATGAAGCCAGAATCGAAGGAAAGAGTGTTCCTCATACGGATAGACATTGCATTCATAGGTGAGTCATAATAACCTGACTTCTGTTTTGCAGGTGTCAGTTTCTAACAGGTTTGGGTTTACTCAAGAATCATTGCCCGCGCACGCCGAATCATTCCCTTGCACGTAGCTCGTCCGCACAGATACTCTACCAGACGCAACACACCCAAATTGATGGATACTTCCAACACAGACATTCTCGAGCTGAAAGAGAAGATGGGAGAGTTGATCAATGTCATGCAAGAGTTCGCCTTGGGGCAGAAAGCAATTTCCGAGAAGGTGGGGAGGATTGAAGACTGGCTGAAGAAGGGGAAAATACAAGGAAACGCTTCGTCGTCTGGATCGAAGAAATCCTTTGGTAATGGTCAGCATAAGAAAGAGGATGGCGCGAGTGTTGTGTATGCCCAGAGAGGATACGGTGGGGATCATTACTACCAGCACACTGCTGCGGTAACGATTCCTGCTGGTAATCAATCTGTACCACGGCAGCCTCAGTTCCCTCAACAGAGAACACAGAGAGCTGGGTACCAAGTGAGAAGAAGGACGACAGATCGTCATTTTAATAAGCCGCCCGTGACTTATGCCTCTCTGTTTAAAAGGTTGAAGGATCTTGGGTTGGTGCAGCCAAGGACATTGGTTCCAGTGAGACCGGATCAGAGGCTTGCAAGTTATGATGAGAATGTCAGGTACGAGTTCCATGCTGGTGCACCTGGACATCATATTGAGGGGTGTAAAGCTTTTAAGCATGTCGTTCAAGATTTGGTGGATTCTAAAACCATCAATTTTGCACCGATGCCAGATGATAATGTTAATCCCATGCCGGCGCATGGTCAGGTGATGGTGGGTGTAATTGTTGAAGATTTGGATCACGCCGGTGCGGTGGGTGAAGAGAATGACAGTGACTGTGAACTTGACTCGTAGATAAAACCGTGTGTACCAGGGATGGAAGTCCAGAACTGGAAGGCCTCAAAGATCATCACTGTCACTCATCCGGAAGAGTAATATTTCTGTTTTTCAATTTTGTTTGCATGAAAGCCATACGTTTTGCCTGAAACATAATGGTCCATTGTAAGGGCCACCTCATGTTTCATTTTGCAACATTTTGCATCATTAATAAATGGATGTTTTTCACATTAAAAGCGGTGTTCCCTGTTTTTCATTTATTTTGGCAGTTTCAAAAAAACAAATAAAAATGGCAATGTTTGTTTTCTTTTTTTTCCCTTTTTTTGATTTGTCTCGTTCCGACTTCAAAAAAATAATTCTCCTGATCTCGTTGATAACAATTCGGTTACACCTCTGTATGACTTCGACAATCCGATCTATCATGCCGAAGAAGAAGGCGAAGAAGATTGTGATCTGCTGGAAGATTAGCCAGGTTGTTGAAACAAGAGGAGAAGGTGATTCAGCCGCATGAAGAGCGAGTTGAGATCGTTAATCCAGGCACCGCCGAGGTCAGAAAGGTAGTGAAAGTTGGGGCCGCTTCAGAGTCGAGTCGAGAGCAGAATGGTAGCCTTGTTGAAAGAGTATGTCGACATCTTCGCCTGGTCGTGTCAGGATATGCCAGGGTCGGATACCGATGTCGTTGTACACAAGCTACCATGGAGAGAAGACTGTCCTCTAGAGAAGCAGAACGCCGGTGCCACGTGTCAGAGAGTCCTGATGACTTTGTTTCATGATATGATTCATCATGAAATTGAATGCTATGTTGATGACATGATAGCAAAGTCCCAAACAGGAGAGGGGCATCTGGGGGATCTGGCCAAGTTGGTCGATCGGGTGAGACAATTCAAACTGAGGTTGAATTCAAATAAGTGCACTTTCAGAGTGCGGTCCGGTAAGCTGTTGGGGTTCATTGTAAGAGAGGAATCGAGGTTGATCCTGCTTTAAAAAAAAGCAATACAAGAAATGCCTGAACCGAGAACAAAGAAAGAGGTTCGTGGTTTCTTAGGTAGATTGAACTGCATTTCATGGTTCACATCTCATCTAACAGCCGCGAGTGAACCCATATTCAAGATGTTAAGAAAGATCAAACGGTCAGGCGGAATAAGGATTGCCAAGTGGCATTGAAAGATAAAAGAATAAGTTGCAGGAGCCTCCGATTCTGTTGCCTCCCTATGGAGAGAGACCGTAAACCCTATACTTGACAGCCCTCGAGGGGTCTATAAGGTGTGTACTGGGTTAGCATGACGAGTCTGGTCGAAAAGAGCATGCAATTTACCTTAGCAAAGAGTTTACCGACTGTGAAACAATACATTCACTGCTCGAGAAAACTTGTTGTACTTTGGCATAGGCTGCTCGCCGACTGAGACAGTGTATGCTGGTTCATACCACTTTGTGGATTTCCAAGATGGATCCCATCAGGTATGTATTTGGGGAAGCCAATATTGAGAAGCCAGCATCGACCGGACGGGTTGCGAGAGGGCAAATGATTTTGATTGAATACGATATTCAGTATACCTCTCAGAAAGCAATCGAGGGGAGTGTATTGTCCGATTACATCACCCCGCAACCCATGGAGGGTTATCAACCAAGGAAGTTTGAGTTCCCTGATGAGGACATCTCGAGGTGCTCAAATCGAAAGATTCTGAGGAACCGATCCCGGAGGAGGGGCCTGACCCTAAATTCGGACGGATTCTGATGTCTGATGGGGCCATTAACATGAATGGAAGAGGAGTTTACCGAATGCACCGACGGTGTGATTGAGTAGGAAGCTGGTATCCTGGGTATCGAACCTCAGTGCGCCTACTGGGGCAACGCCTTTCTCGTTGGTATATGGGATGGAAGTCGTATTACCGGTTGAGGTTCAAATTCCCATTGTGGAGAGTCATGATGGACGTGAAATTGCAAGAGGCTGAGTGGATAATGACTCGGTAGGACGCGTTGAGCCTGATTGAGGAAAAGAGGTTGGCAGCCATTTGTCATGGGCAGTTGTACCAGCAAAGGATGAAGCGTGCTTTCGACCGAAAGGTGCGACCTCGTGTGTATCACGTGGGTGATATGGTGCTGAAAAGGATCCTTCCTCCTCAAAACGATCGTAGGGGCAAATGGATACCCAATTATGAAGGTCCATTCGTGGTCAAGAAGGTTTTCTCTGGCGGAGCCTTATTGTTAACGACCATGGATGGCGAAGATTTTCCATCCCCTGTGAGTGCAGACGCAGTTAAAAAATACTTCGTGTAAAGAGACCCGCTGGACGAAAAGAATAAAATAGTCCAGGCAAAAATGGGCATCCCGGCGAACCAAAAAAAAAAGGGAGAAAAAGGTTCGGGCAAAAATTAGGGATAAAAAGGAAAAATGTACACCCGGCAAGTCGAAAACCTGGAAAGGCGGCTTGGGCAAAAAAGGGTATCCCGGTGGACTGAAAACCCGAAAGGGCGGTCCAAGCAAAAGAGGGATTGAAACGAGCAACTGCGTCTGGCATGATCGTTTACTTTGGATATGACATGGATAATCCCCGGTAGGGATCAGTCGGAAGCGTCTTGTTCAGAAGGCGGAAAGCACGGAGAGTCTGAGGACATATGGGGTGTAACCGAGTTGGAACTCGATGAGATCAAGGTTTCACATTGCCATTAGGATAGATTTTTCCTTTTGTGCGCAATTACCTCTTTTCAGGAATTGCTTCCTTTGTATTGCTCGGTTTTGAGCCACACTTTTTCAATCAATAAAATGCATATTCAGTCAAATAATTTTGTTTTTGTTTTCATAACCGCTTTGATTGCAAAAACATCCAGTTATTTTTGATAAAGAATCTTTGCATTTTAAGACATACAGGTCCCTTCCAATGCATGTTTATAAGATTGAAACTTGAAATCTTATTCGGAAGGTTGAGTGACTCAGGTGTTGAAATCTTGGCATACCTGGGGCACGTTTTTATCTAACGATCTCTTTTGCAGGTGCTGTTAGATATATTCCCTCACTTGAAGGTTGTGAGATGAAGCTTTTAACAAAGGATCCCCGTGGAGTCCAATCAGGGACCGAGGAATGGTGATAAGACGGCGAGACGTACGACGATCTTGGATATTAATCAAGAAGACTCTTCAAAGTCTGAGATTAGAAAATTTGTACCAATCTAAGAAGTTCGCTCTCCGTAGAGTACGGAGCAGCCGAGAATACAAGGTGATGAGTCACAAAAGTCCAGACATGTCTGGGAGTTCTCAAAATTGGAAAGCTGACACCGGATTTGGATGTTGAGTACCAAGGTTCGGCGAGTCGACGGGTGTTCTACGCCAGACTTTCTTGGTTTCCCCAAGCAGAGTTGGGATTGTTACCTCCCCAGCAGATTCAAGGCCTGTGTTTTCCCTAGCAGGGTCGGGATGGTTATCTCCCCAGCGGGTTTGAGATCGGTGTTTCCTTAGCAGCCAGGCCCGAAGGTTGCTATTTCCCAACAGAGGTATCTATTGGTAGTGGTTTCCCCTAGCAGAGTCGGGATTGTTATATCCCTAGCAAGTCAGAGACCGTTGTTTCCCCACAAAGTGCGTTGGTGGGTTATTCCCCAGCGAAGTCCCCAAGAGGGTTGAGTTCAGTGGAGGTCATACTTGGTAAAGGTGGTCCTTTTCCCAGCAGCAGTTCTATTCCCCAGCAGGGTGGAGATTGGAGTGTTGTCGAGTTCTTCAGCAGAGTGCCTCGAGCTCCCCAGAGGAGTCCCTTGAGGGGGATACTTTTTATGCATGCATCATTTAAGAGATCATAGCATATTGCATAGTAAATTGCGTAGCATTTCCATAATTATGGAGCATTGCGCTAAAAATCATCATGCATCATCATTGCAAGCATCAGCTAGTCTCAAGCCGAGGTTACCGTTTGAGAGGTGGTTTCGCTGGTTGGAAGATCAACATCAGCACTGCAAGCATAAGTTAACCCCAAGTCGTGGATACCATCCAAGAATGGGTTTTGCCGGTCAGTGAAGATGATACTCTGAGGCGTTTAGCATTGTGACGTTGGGTCAATGATATTCCCCAGTAGCGCGATACTGGAGGAAGATTTTTGTCGTGCGAGACAGGAGTTTGAAGATGTTACTCTGAGGAGTTTAGCGTCGTGACGTTGGGTCAATGGTATTCCCCCCGGTAGTGCGTTATTGGAGGAAGATTTCTGTCGTGCGAGATAGAAGTTGGAAGGTGTTACTCTGAGGAGTTCAGCATCGTGGTTTTGGAGCAACAGTATTCCCCAGTTAGTCCCCGGCAAGCGTCTGCCTGGTGTTGACATATGTGGATGTCATCCTTGCGATACCAGTAAGTGTCGTGTCGATCCCCGTAATATATGCTTTATTTGGTGTCAAGTAAACATCATTGTTCGATGTCAAGTAAACGTCGAGTTCCCCCCCAGTCATTGGTCAATGTCTGGTCGAGTTTCCTTTGGTGTCAAGTAAACATCATTGTTCGATGTCAAGTAAACGTCGCGTTCCCTCCCAGTCATTGGTCAATGTCTGGTCGAGTTTCCTTTGGTGTCAAGTAAACATCATTGTTCGATGTCAAGTAAACGTCGCGTTCCCTCCCAGTCATTGGTCAATGTCTGGTCGAGTTTTCTTTTGTGTCGAGTAAACATCATTGTTCGATGTCAAGTAAACGTCGCGTTCCCTCCCAGTCATTGGTCAATGTCTGGTCAAGTTTTCTTTGGTGTCAAGTAAACATCATTGTTCGATGTCAAGTAAACGTCGAGTTCCCTCCCAGTCATTGGTCAATGTCTGGTCAAGTTTTCTTTGGTGTCAAGTAAACATCATTGTTCGATGTCAAGTAAACATCGCGTTCCCTCCCAGTCATTGGTCAATGTCTGGTCGAGTTTTCTTTGGTGTCAAGTAAACATCATTGTTCGATGTCAAGTAAACGTCGAGTTCCCTCCCAGTCATTGGTCAATGTCTGGTTGAGTTTTCTTTGGTGTCAAGTAAACATCATTGTTCGATGTCAAGTAAACGTCGCGTTCCCTCCCAGTCATTGGTCAATGTCTGGTCGAGTTTTCTTTGGTGTCAAGTAAACATCATTGTTCGATGTCAAGTAAACGTCGCGTTCCCTCCCAGTCATTGGTCAATGTCTGGTCGAGTTTTCTTTGGTGTCAAGTAAACATCATTGTTCGATGTCAGTAAACATCGTTGTTTGGTGTCAGTAAACATCATTGTTCGATGTCAGTAAATGTCGAGTTCCCTCCCAGTCATTGGTTAATGTCTGGTCGAGTTTCCTTTGGTGTCAGTAAACATCATTGTTCGATGTCAGTAAACATCATTGTTCGATGTCAGTAAACGTCGAGTTTCTTCCTAGTCATCAGTCAGTGTCTGGTCGAGTGTCCACTGATATATCGCCATCAGAGTGGTGTTTTGGTGTTATTTCCGACGTTGCCAGTGGAATTATCACAAGTTTCTGGAGAGCGGGGTTCAATTGGAGAAAAGGAAGTGTTGAGACATTTTCTGGAGAGCGGGGTTCAAATGGAGATTGGAGTTGAAGATTATATCCGGGATGAGGTCCTCAGGATTATCTTTTGTTCATGTGTCACCTTAGACTTTGGGTTGAGGTCAACAAAGGTCGTAATGGGTGTCTTCTGAGGAAGATTTGCACATGTTACCTTCCTTTTGTGAAGGTATACCCTCTGATATGTCGCCATCAGAGTGGTGTTTTGGTGTTATTTCTGATGTTGCCAGCGGAATTATCACAAGAAAGTGGAGAGCGGGGTTCAAATGGAGAAAAGGAAGTGTTGAGGCATTTTCTGGAGAACGGGGTCCAAATGGAGAAAGGGAGACACGGGGTGTTTTCTGGAGAGCGGGGTTCACAATGGCGATCACAAGTTATCGTCAGGCGACCGGGGTTCAAAACAGAGAGCGGGGTTCATTATTTGGCAAACAAGACTACTATGAAGTTGTCGGGGTTCAACTGCGGTGATCCAGGATCATTCGCGCAAAAGGAAATATTTGTTCGGGGTTCAAGAAAACGAAAAAGAAGTATCACTCAGAAAGTTCCGGGGTTCAAGAAAAAGTAAAAATAATAATCCCCAGCGGATAGGTGGTGTTCAGGCCATGGGTATTCCTAAGTTACCATTTATTGTGGTATCCAGGTCAGCATTCTGTTTCGGTATTCAGGCCGACTTTCTCCGTACCAGACGGATGTTTATTTTGAGATTGCTTCGTTGCCGATTCTGACAGGCATGGTTAATTATTTCCCATCAGAGTGCAAATTGTTCGTCTGTTCTTGGTATTCAATCACTCTTCACCCTGATCATCTGAAAGCCGAAGTTGTTCATATCGACAGGTTCACAGTGGATTGAATAGGGGCAGCTATAACACCTCAAAATTTGCCCTCCTCTCTTGGGACTAGCTTAGCATATTGCATTTTAGTTTTTAGGACATTTGACATCGCATCTTTGCATATCATGTGGAAGCAATAAGCAAGTCATCCTCCTAGGTCTTTCTCAGAAGTCGGAGAGGTTAAAAGATTCAAGCCTGAGGGTCTTGTTGAATTGATCACTAATCATCTGAGGGTTTGTGCTTCAATTAGGGTTTATTGGTTCCTCAAGGAGATTGATCATTATCTTGGTTGAAATGGTACATCACCATCATCATTGGTCTTATCATCACCAAGAGATTCATTGTGCCTGATCATGTTCCTTGAGATTAGGGTTTTGACCTCTGGTCAACCCTAATCAGTTGTATTATGCCAATCAGGGTTTGTCAAGGAGATGAGGTTTTAATGGAGATGGGGATCATTATATGGTTTTGTTGAGCTTGTATAAGCTAGGGTTTCATTTTGGAGCCATTTCATCAAGAGATTGAGGCTCAAATTCATCTGTGCATAGCCAAGTCATCAATTAACTAGAAAAAGTCAACCAAAAGTCAACTGTTGGATTTGGAGGTGGGAAGTGGTTAGAAATACTTCATTCATGTTCAAACAAGTCTCATTTGACATTTAAAACATCAACATTGAAGAAAATAAAGTCAGGACAAAACTTTCCAAAAATAGAAAGTGACTTGTAATTCAAAATTGCCAAAATGGAAAGGTTTTCTCCTCAAGATTACATCATCAAAAATGCTTCAAATGAAATTTTGTTGAACATGAAAGTTGTAGATCTTGTTCTCCCATTTCCAAAAAGTCCGAGATCATGGATTTCTCATGTATGGTTGAAGAGATATGGATCAATCTTGGTCAAGTGAACATGGAACTTCAAAGGAGCATAACTTTCAAACCATAAGTCCAAATCAAGTGGCTCTTTTTGCTAAATTCTTGTTATGACCTCTAGTTTCCGAAATTGGCATTACATGACATGCATTCCATTCACATAAATATTTGAAAATTCAATGCATTTTTGGAGGGAAAAATAGAATTTGAAATGTGTGCGTTTTGTGAACATGGCATTGCTTCCATTGGCCTTAAAATATCATTTTGAGTGAAAATACATTGCAAATTCGTGCACTATTCACATGCATGCCATGCATAAGGTGAAAAAATAATTTTTGCAAAACACCTCCAAATTAACCATTTTTCATTAGCATTTGATTAGAACTTAATTGAACATGATTAAGAGAGCATATAAAACACAAATCATAACAGAATTTTCACATTTCCCAATTCTAGATCTAGAAATTCTCAAAGTCTCTCAAAATTCTCTCTCATTTTTTCTCCAAATTTCTTCACATTCCATGCATTTTTCTTGATCAATTCATCATTCTTAAGCATTTGTGAGCAAGACTGGACCAAGAACCAAGCCAATTCGTGCAGTTTGGAAGCATACATGAAGCTTGTTCATCAATGGTGAATTTCAAATTCTGTTGAATCAAGGCCAAGTGAACATCAAGACCTCTTCCAATCAACTCCACAAGCTTGCTAGAGGAAGATCTAACCATTACAAGGCCTGGAACACGTGAATCCAAGAATTGCACTTCAAGAGGTCACTTTTTCGATCTCTTTAATTCATGAAATTGTTGATATGTTCTTGTAGATCTTTTAATGGTGATAATTCTGCAATTTGAATCGAGTGATTTGGTGGAATATCCATGAAGTTACATGTGTTTAAAGTTTTGGTGGTGAAACTTAATCCGTTCGATTCGTGTTTGTTTATGCGTCAATTGATGAAATGTTGATTGATTCTTGATGTCCTATGAAATATTTACATGTTCATGTGTTCAATTTTAAGAAACAAGAAATTTGTTCTTGATGATGTTCTTGAGCTACTGTTCATGCCGTGCGTAAAATTTTGAAGAAGAAGAACACAAGGCTTTGGCAACGGTTTTTGCTGGACGTGAAAGTGTGGCCTTAGGCTTAGCTAGGGAAGCGCTCCCATTGGCTGCATGGATTAGCCATGCAGCGCGTGCCCAATCTCATTTCAAAAAGGGGCTGGGTTCAATACTAGGCAGCGTGTGGTTTCCAATTGCTTCATTTTGTTTTCCTTCCATGTGTTCATCAAGGTTCCTTCATGTTTTTTTTGTTTTTTTTCTAACTTTCAAAATTCATAACTAATTAAATAATGTTCCAAAAAATACCAGGATTTTTGCATTAGATCACATTTTGTGTCTAGTTTTTTTTCATTATTTTTCCAGAAATTGTGCATGGATGGAAATTTATTTGGTATAGGGTTTGTGTGCATATGTTCATTTTGTGTTATGCCTTTCCATATCTCTTGTGAAATGCTCAATTCTTATCCAATGCTCATGAAAATCTACATGCTTAAACTAGACATCTTGCTGGACATTTTGGTGTTGAGTTTGAATTTTTATCAATTTCCATTGCTGAGTTATGACTTTTCTAAGTTAGGTGTGACAATTTGTGCCACACCATGTGATGTTCATCTTGTGCTATGAATTTGTCCTATCAAATGATCTCCAAATGTTGTTATTTTTTGTATGGTGCTTGGTATGAATGTTCTGAATACTCATGATTTTTTGTGGAATTTTTGGACTGATTTCTGATTTGATTGAGATTTTTCATTATGGATGATCATTTGTGAACTTTTGAATAGTCATGATTTTCATTTGTTTGTGAAATTCTGGGTGTTTATCCAATGGATGTGAAATATTGCACACTCTTTCTAGACATGATAGAGGTTGTTTTGGCTTTGGTTTGATGTCTTTAACTTTTACCATTTCTGTTTTAGGCTTGTGCTAAGTTGAGGTAGCATTTGGTGTCTCATTTAAGCTTGTTTTGATTGCCTTGATTTGATGAATTTGATTACCATGCTTAATCATGTCCAAATGCTCTAATTTTTTGTGTGATGATCATGTTGCATGTTGTGTTTACCCATGATTTTTGCCAAAATTAATTGAAGCATTTTTGAATTAATGTGCATTTGTTCATTCTGTTGTCACAATGTGGTTACAATGTGCATACCTTGCCATATTTTGTTCATGAAATGAATTTGGTAATTGATATTGATGTGGGATCTTTTGGATGATGTTCTTAATTAATTGAGGTTGATTCATGTTGAATTTCATGTTCTGTTTTGAATTTTTTCTCCCTCTTTGACCCTAGGCCTTGCCCTAGTGGTTTGCCTCTCACAGTTGAGCTTTGTTTTCAGGTTAAGAAGTACATGGCCATGATGGAATTGATTCACTTGCTTGAGTTGAATAATTGGCTGATGTTGACTAATCTTGAGCTGTTTTGTAGGTGGATTTTAGCTCATTTGAGTTGAGCTTGTGCCTTGCACATTGTTGCATTGCTTGCTTAACTGTGTACTGTTAACTGTTGACTATTGGTTGTTTATCTGTTTGACTTGTATACTGATTGAGTTAGATTTTTTTTAGGTACATTAGTTTCTTAAGTTCTTTTGAACTTGCTTTTGCTTTGCTTGGTTGCTTAAGCATTGAGGTATAATTTCTCTGACTTCATGTAGTCTGGAAGACCTGTCCTGTTACTTGGGCAGGCACCTGTCTGAAGTCCTCCTTAAGAGGCAATGCTTGTGTTTGTTTACTTTTGTGCCAAGCAGGAAAAGTCCTTTGATAAGGCAATTGGTAGATAAAAGAGATGTGCAATCCATCTCCTGCTATTCAGTGTGTCATCCACTTTGCTCACACACCTTGTGTTGATGCATTGTGGATATTAATCCAAGATCTTTGTTGTGTCAGTCATATGTGGAGAAGAGTTCCAACTTTCTGAACTCCCATACTTTCATTTGTCTGAAGCTCTCCTAGGCCAGGGATAAGAGCTGTGAGGTTTTACCCTCACTTCCCATTTCATCTGCTTCACCCTAACTCTCAATGTTAGGGTTAAGAGCTAACATCACCCGATTCCAGTTGGCTTATGTTTCACAGCCTAACCTTGTGTGAGCCAACTTTGTTTGTATATAGTGTGTGCTAATTGTGTGTATGATTGCTTTGCTTGTGCTGTTTAGGATAGCTTGCTGCCTGTGCAAGTTAGATAGAAACCTCAACCTAGGACCATGGTGGATTACATGATAACTATTAGGCTCGAGTCAGTCTCCCTTCTAGTTTGTCATTTCCCAGTCTCTGGTTAGGAGAAAGTTTCTCCCCTGTTAAGGGGAACTACGTTGCCCTGATCCTCATACCAGATGAGGTACGTAGGCAGGAGGTCATACGAGATCTCTCCGGGCACCCTTTTCTTTTTTTGAGTGTGTTGTGCTTGACAGCTATCAGGCTCGAGTTCCCGACTCCCTGTTAGTCTGTGTGTTCACCCTTTTCCTTTTTTGTGTGTGTTTGCTTGACAGTTAGCAGGCTCGAGTACCAGACTCCCTGTTAGCTTATTTGTTCAACCTTTTTGTTGCTTTCGACGATTCAGCGTCCGGTTAAACCTCTTGTTTTCTTGGAGTCTGACGTAAGTCCAGCGATTGGTCGTCGGTTTCCTGTGTGTGTTTGTTGGTTCGGAGTCTGACGTAAGTCCAGCGATTGGTCGTCGGTTTCCTGTGTGTGTTTGTCGGTTTTCTTTTTTTGAGTGTGTTGTGCTTGACAGCTATCAGGCTCGAGTTCCCGACTCCCTGTTAGTCTGTGTGTTCACCCTTTTCCTTTTTTGTGTGTGTTTGCTTGACAGTTAGCAGGCTCGAGTACCAGACTCCCTGTTAGCTTATTTGTTCAACCTTTTTGTTGCTTTCGACGATTCAGCGTCCGGTTAAACCTCTTGTTTTCTTGGAGTCTGACGTAAGTCCAGTGATTGGTCGTCGGTTTCCTGTGTGTGTTTGTTGGTTCGGAGTCTGATGTAAGTCCAGCGATTGGCATTCGGTTTCCATGTTTGCCTGTTTGTGTGGAGTCTGACATGAGCCCAGCGATTGGCAGTCGGTTTCTTGTGTGGGTTTTGTTTGGCGTGCGTGAGCCGAACTACGGTAGCTCTGATTCTCATTCCAGATGAGATACGTAGGCATATGATGCGATATCCTAGCGAGCCCGTTCCCCTTTTCTCCCACCTGTCTTATTCCAGTGTGTGTGTGTGCATTCTTTTGAGCAATGTTTAGCAACCTTTCTTCTATCTTTTTGAGCGTGGATCCCGTCGAGTACGACGGATGCGTATGGGTGCTAATACCTTCCCTTCGCATAACCGACTCCCGATCCCATCTCTCTTTGGTCGCGAGACCATGTCTTTTCCAGGTTTACTTCGAGCGTTTCCTTTCCCTCTTTTGGGATAAATAACGCACGGTGGCGGCTCTGTTTGTTTTGTTTTAGCCCGCCGGTTGATTTTCGCGGATGCGACACTTGGGAACCATCTTGAATGCTCTTGCTTGGATGGGTGTTGTTATCTTCATGTACCTGCAAAACAAAAAATGAGTTAGAAAAAAGATTTCTCGAGAAGGATTAGGGCCCTCATGCCTACGTATTCTCATAGTGCAATGAGAAAGTCAGAGCCTCGTAGTTCGGAGAACCAGATAGAGAAAGGGGGGGGAAAGAAAAGTGCTCGCCAAGGATTCACATCCTCGTGCCTACGTACTCTCATAGTGCAATGAGAAAGTCAGAGCTCTGTAGTTCGGAGTATAAAGACATGAGAGAGAGATGATATTGGGGTGGTGTTTAAACCAAAAGGAAAGATGGGGGTTAACCAGAAAGGTGTGTCCCAAAAGAAAAGGAATTTCAATGGTGTTTAAACCAGCAGAAAGGAAACTTGTCAAAGTCAGAGACTCACATGACAAGGGTCTTACCAAAGCATTGGGTCTAACATGGTAAGGGAAAGGAAATAGGAACTTGTCAAAGCCAGAGACTCACATGACAATGGTCTTACCAAAGCACATGGACTGATATGGTAAGGAAGGGGGAATAACCATAAAGGTGTCAACCCTTAAAGAAGTGATTGCAAATGGTGTTTAAACCAACATAAAGGAAACTTGTCAAAGCCGGAGACTCACAAGACAGGGGTCTTACCAACGCATTATGACTGATATGGTAAAGAAAGGGGAATAACCATAAAGGTGTCAACCCAGAGAATAACCATAAAGATGTTAACCCTTAAAGAAGTGATTGCAAATGGTGTCAAATTCAAGAAGATCTGAAAAGAGGAGCCATAAAGGGTAGGGGCGGACTTGACAGTGAACCAACTAGAATTGCACTAAAGTCTATGAATAAAGGAAAATACTATGAGCAACTGGGTCATTTGTCCCAAACTCATAGATATTCTAGACAAGGTAGGTAAGATCCCATCTCATCATTCTCTATTGCTTAAGTCTCATGGCATGCAAACCTAGTCAATAACTGACAAGTTGTTAGATCAGGGTCCCAGATATGCTTGGAGATGAGTCAGATGAATGACTGCTGATGAAAGTTGTAGTCCACTGATGGTCTTGACCTTGTTGAGAGATTGATGCTCCAAAGTGACATAGGCAAGTCCTATCAAGAGACCAATAGACTTATGGTCACTTGACAAAGACAAAGGGAAATGTAACAGATGAAAGGATTTAGTAGATCAAATGTGAATTTGATCAAGCCAAACCAGAGGAATTGGATTGATGAACAAACAAGAGTGTATAAAAATATAGAGCTAACCTAGGTTATCATTGTAAGGTAGCCCAAGCGAAAGCCATGTGGGTGCAAAGTGTATTGTCTTATGTCTTATTGTTAGGTAGCCCAAGAGAAAGTCATGTGTGTATGACTGTGCCAATCCTAAGCAGATTAACTCAAGAGGTAATAGTCATAAAATAGATGAAACAACACACAAAACTTAAGGGTTCAATAAGAGCAAAAGCAAATCAGAGAGTCCACAAGGTCTCGGGGTCCAAGATCACTCAAAGTCAAGCAAATGGCCTAAATCTTAAGTCAAAGTCCAAAGTCCAAAAGGTATTCAATACTTCAGATCAAGCATAGGATTAAGATTAGGTCCAAGTTACTTTATCATGTTTTGATTCATTATGATTAACAAGCAAGTAATCAAACAAGATAAGGGCAACAAATGAATATGATAAGGTGAAGTGATATGATGATAATGGCACATGAAATTAAAGTGCATTAAATAAATGACATAACTTAAATGACTTGAATTAAATGACAATAATGTAAAAGGAAATAAGGTAAAGAGAAAGATTAATATTAGAAGTTAATGGTTAGTTAATGATATTGGGACAATGACAATGCATGTGTCAGAGAAATTAGAGAATTAACACAAAGTTAGTCTCAAACACCAACGTCAGACAATGAGTAAAGAAAAGGAAAGAGATGAAGATGGAAAGAAGTTAAATAGAGAATCAAGCCAATTACATGGTATCATTCTATCCCCAAATCATAGGACTTAAAATATTGCGTATCGAGGATTAAGCTATCATTGATGCAAAGTATTGAAGATGATCCATGTAGCACCTCAAATTTTCACCTCCCATTTTGTACATTCATTTTCATATTAGGTCATTAACATTACATT
Organism: Lathyrus oleraceus; assembly: GCF_024323335.1. Taxonomy (NCBI): domain Eukaryota; kingdom Viridiplantae; phylum Streptophyta; class Magnoliopsida; order Fabales; family Fabaceae; genus Lathyrus; species Lathyrus oleraceus. Next base: position 306,046,063 of record NC_066585.1, on the reverse strand, counting down.
GTCCACTGCATAGCATTGCATTGTCCATTTGCCCAAGTGCAAGTCAACAAGTCAAGACTGGTTAGGAGGACCAGTCAAGCAAGCAAGCAAGTGCATTCTCTATTGAAACAAGACCCTAAGGTTGGTTCATTGAGTTCATATGACCTAGGGATCATTTTGAAGAGGTTTGGCCAAGGATTGGATGATCAAAGCTCAACAGTCAAGCTGAATTTCATTTGAAACCCTAGAAAGTCAAATGTGGTCAACTGTGCCTGAAATCATGGATTTGAAGGTGGGAGATGGTTTGAAAGGCTTCATTCATGTCCATAAAAGTCTCATTTGACATTTCAAAGATCATCATTGAAGAATTTGAGGTCAGAAGAAAAGTTTCCAGAAATAGTAAGTGACCTGTAATTTCAAACTGCCAAAAATGGAAAGGTCTTCTCCTCAAATTTACATCATCATACAAGCTTCAAATGAAATTTTGTCCAACATGAAAGTTGAAGATCTTGCTCTCACCTTTCCAAAAAGTCCAAGAACATCCATTTCTCATGTGTGGTTGGCAAGTTATGATCAAATCATTGTCCATGGATTTTGAACTTCAAACTTGGATAACTTTCACACCAATTGGCCAATTCGTGTGGGGTTTTTTGCTACAATCTCCTTTTAACATGTTCTATCATAATCATTCATTACATTTTATCAAAACTCATCACACAAAAATTGCATTTTTCACTTGATTTGAATTTAAAAAAAGGGAGGGAAAAAGGTGACTTTCAAAAATATGCATTTTCCACACATAATTTCACTTGCACTTGGTCTTAAATCACATTTGGAGAGTGTTTGGCTCAATAACTCGTGCACTGTAGCAGGTTCTCATGCACATAGGGTGTTTTGACCAACATTAGCATAAACACTTCATTTCATTAATCCTTGCATTTTTGGCTAAGTGAGATTAGGAAGATCATTAATCCATCATATAAATAGATAATTCTAACAGAATTTCTAATTAACATTCATTCACACAGATCTAGATCAAAAAAGTGCAAATTCTCTCAACTTTTTCTCTTCATTTTTTCTGCAAATTTTTCATAGAACCTTGTCATTTCCACGATTGAATCATCATCTACAATCATCATTGAGCTGGATTGAAGCAAGAGAGCAAGGATTTCAAGCTGTTTCTTGGACTATTACATCGAGCATCATCAATGGCAGCTTGAATTTAGAGCATCATCAAGCATAATTGAGCTTCGAATCTCCATTCATTCATCTACTGGAGCACCATAGAACTTCTGTTTTCATCTTGCAAGGCTTAAAAAACTCCAAATCCAGCTTTGCCATCTCTTGAAGGTTGGAATTCGAACCTTATAATTGTTGAAATTAAGCTATGCATTTGATAGATCTTTGATCCAGGAGCATGCTGCACTTTATAGTTTTGATTTTCATTAAGAATTGAGTGAGATATTGTGAATCTAAGTTTGAGATGCAAAACTTTCTCTGCTCGATCTGGACATGTTAGCATGAATTAGGTGTAATGGATATTAGATTGTTGTTGTGCATTGCAAGATGAAGCGATTGGTATACTTTTCATGAATTTCTGTGAAAAAATGTTCATCACCTGGAATTCTGATGAAGAACATGTTGAATGTGTTCAAGAACCCTAACCAGAACGCGTTTGATCCACTGGCCGTGTGTTTGCATGATTTTCCTTATTTTTGCTCCATGCACCAATCAAACCGTGACACCTCCTTTAGTGAAACGCGGCGTTTCACTTGAAACGCGCCAGATTTGAATTTGGACGGAGTTCGATCCTCCGCTCCAGCATCTCATATTTTGGCTTTAGCATTTTATTACATTGCCTTCATCCATGTTCACATGTCTCCATTCATCATTTTTTAATTTTTCTCCATGTTAAAAAATTCATATCTCACAAAATATTAATCCAATTAATATGAGATTTTTTCCACCATGTTCCTTGTGATCTCTAGTATTTTTTGATGATTTTTATGAAAATTGTGCACGTGTGGAAGCTGTTTGGGCTTAGGGAATGTTGATACATGTCATTTGTTGCACCTTGCTTACCATTTTGGTTGTGAAATGATGATGCTTAATCCAAAATTCTTGATAGTTTTCATGCATAAACTAGAGATCCTTAGGGACATTTTGGCTTTGAGTTTGTGATTTTTGCATTTCTGGTTTGTGAGATATGCTATGATGAATATTGGTGTGACAATGTGTGTCACACCATTTCTTGTCCAACTTGTGGATTTTCATTACCATGCCATATGAACTTGAATTGATCTGGATTTTTGCATGGTGATACTTATGGATGTTAAGTTTGCTTGTGACTTTTCCTGGAATTTTTGAATGCATTTCCCATTTGTTTGAGAATTTATCCCCTGTTTGACCAATTGTGAACCTTTTGTGAGTCATGATCTCATATGTTTTGTGAAATTCTTGTGGCTTATTGGATGGACTTGAAATTTGGCATGTGTATTATAGACATCTTGAAGTTTGACATGGTTTTGGTTTCACTCATTTATCATGTTTGGTTTATGTTTTATGATTGCTTGAAGTTGATGCATGATTTAGTGCCTTGTATGAGCTTGTTTGAATATGCTTTGACTTAGGGATTTTATTTGACTTGCTTCCCTTTATCCAAATGACCTGAATTTTGGTGTGATGATCCTTTGATGTGTGCTGTGTACACATGATTTTTCTTGAGATTTATTGAAATATTTTTGAATTGATGTGAATTGAATCATTCTGTTTGGTTCTATGAGCTTCAAATTGCATGCTTTGCCTTCTATGCTTCATGAAATGAAATTGGTTGATGATATGAACATGAGACCACTTGGATTTGCTCCTTATTTGATTGGACTTGATTGTGGATAATTTTCATGTTCTGTTTTGGTTTATTTCTCCCATTTTGACCCTAGGCCATGTCCTAGTGGTTAGTGCTTAATGTTTGAGCTTTGTTTCAGGTCAAAGAGCACAATTGCTTATACTTGATGATGTGCACTCAATTGGAGTTGGTCTATTGCTTGTTTATGACTAACCTTGAGTTTGTTTTGTAGGCTTTGAGACTTGAGCTTAGGCCTTGTGGCTTGCACCTTTGTGCATTGCTTTGCTTGATTGTTGTTTGACTGTGTACAGTTAACTGTTGACCATTGTCTGTTTAACTTTTGTTTGAGTTGTGTACTGATTATGCTGGATTATTTTCAGGTACCTTAGTTGCTATAGTTCCTTTGTAAACTTGCTTTTGCTTTGCTTGCTAGCTTGAGCATTGAGGTATAATGTCTCTAACTCCATGTAGTCTGGAACACCTGGCCTGTTACTTGGCCAGGCACCTGTCTGAAGTCCTCCTTAAGAGGCAATGCTTGTGATTGTTTATTTTTGTCCCCAAGCAGGAAAAGACCTTTTGTAAGGCAATTGGCAGATACAAGAGATGTGCAATCCATCTCCTGCTATTCAGTTGAGTCATCCCTCTGCTCACACCACTGTGTTAATGCATTGTGGATATTAACCCAAGATCCTTGTACATTTGTACAGTTGAGTCAGTGTCATAAGTGTAGAAGGGTTCCAACTTTCTGAACCCACACTTCATTTGTCTAAAGATCTCCCAGGCCAGGGATAAGAGCTGTGAGGCACACCCCTCACTTCCTATTTCATATGCTTCACCCTAACTCTCAATGTTAGGGTTAAGAGCTAACATCACCCGATTACAGTTGTGTTGCTCTTGCAACCTAACCCTTGTGTGAGCCCACTTGGTGTGTATATAGTGTGTGCTATTTGTGATTGTTTGCTTTGTTTTGCCTGTGCTGTATAGGATAGCTTGCTCCTTATGCAAGTTAGCTAGAAACCTTGACTTAGGGATGATATGCATGATAACATCTAGGCTCGAGTCGTAGTCTCCCTAGCTGTGTCTCCCTCTGTTATCTGGTTAGGCTAGTCCTTTGTCCCTGCGTAGGGGAACTACGTCGCCCTGATCCTCATACCAGATGAGGTACGTAGGCAGGAGATGAGCTGATCTCTCCGGGCGCCCTTTTTTGCTTTTGTCTAGTGTGTGTTAGGAGATGGATGTAAGACCAGCGATTGGCATTCCGTATCCTATTCTTGTTGTGTGCTTGGAGTCCGATGTAAGTCCAGCGATTGGCGTTTGGTTTCCAGTGTGCGTGTGTTTGTTTCGGAGTCTGATGTAAGTCCAGCGATTGGCATTCGGATTCCATGTTTGCCTGTTTTTGTGTGGAGTTTGACGTAAGTCCAGCGATTGGCAGTCGATTTCCTGTGTTGTTTTGTCTTGCGTGCGTTAGCCGAGCTACGAGTGCTCTGATTCTTCTTTAGTCCGAGAAGATACGTATGCATAGGATGCGACATCCTAGCGAGCACGTTTCCCCCTAGTCCGAACTACGTCGACTCTGATGTCTATGCCTGATAGACTACGTAGGCCCAGGATGCGATATCCTGCCGAGTCAGTTTCTTTTGTTTTCTCGTGTCTCTTTCAGCCAGTTTGTGTTTGTTTGTGAGCAGTGTTTTAGCAACCGTTTTCCTTCCTTTTGTGCGTGGATCCCGTCGAGTACGACGGATGCGTAGGGGTGCTAATACCTTCCCTTCGCATAACCGACTCCCGATCCCATTCTCTTTGGTCGCGAGACCATGTCTTTCCCAGGTTTAGTTCGAGCGTTTCCTTTCCCTCTTTTTGGATAAATAACGCACGGTGGCGGCTCTGTTGTTTTCGTTTCCCGTCGGTTTTTCGCGTAATGCAACAATCCATAATCATCTATCAACAGTTTTGAATCAAAGATGATTGATCAACCTCAAGTCCATCTATCAATGATTTCAGATGAGGAAGAACACATCAACCAGGAAATCAAGTCAACTCAAAATAACAAGTGGTCAACAAAAAAATGAATTGAAATGGATTTAAAATGATTTAATATTGATTAAATAAAGAAAATAAAATGAAAAATCACAAAGAGAGGTCAAAGAATCAAATAAAAGTCTAAGAAAAATGTGGAAGGTCAAAAAAAATATGAGAAGTTTGAGCTCAAAAGTTGGGGTCAAAAAGGTTTTTAAATAATTAAAATAAAAATATCAAAAATAAAATTAAGTGAAAAATAAAATAAAATAAACATTCAATGCAAAAAATGATTTTAAAAACTATGCAAAAATAGTATGTGATAGAAAATATTTTTATGAAATTATGAAAAAAAAATTGGACTAAAAAATAATAATGAGTTATTTAAAATTAATTTTGGAAGAAAAAGGAATTAAAAACAAAATAAAACTAAAATTAAAACAAGTGAAAAAATAAGAGCCACTAGATCTGACTACTAAAGTCTAGTCAGCTAATCATGTGGCCAAGATTCAAAGTCAAAACGGGCTCACCATGGGGATCACTGCACCAGATCACAACGGAAAAAAAAAATTGAAAAAAGCACGCGTTACAACACGATTCTTCAGATATTTGAAAATTGAAGCGAAAGTGGTCGTCTTCAACCTCAGTTCATAATTTTGCAAAGTCATGAACTCGTGCTTTTACCATGAATCAAGCATGGATTCAGATGCGAAACACTTCATCGTTCATGTCTCCCTGCATCAGAGCAATTGATTTGCTCTGAGCATGGAGAATTTTCTCTGAAACTCGTAGAACCCTAGTTCTTCAAAGTAAAATTAAATGGTTAATACCAAAAATAAATGGGAAAGAGGTTAAGGCTTTTGACCAGTGGATGCTCATGAAGAAAATGGTAACTTGTTTGCTTGAAATGGTAACTCATATCTACCTTCTCGATTGAAGCTTCAGAAGTCAACAATGGTGGATCCGGAAGCAAGGTTGCAAAAGAATTCAGACTAAAGCAAAGCTCCAAACACCTTCAAAGGATGCCGATGAAGGATTCTGAGCGAAGAAATGGAAGGAAATGAGCTTGAATCGAAAAAAGAGTGTCTGGTTATTTGAGGTTTCAGGCTTCAAGTGTTTCAAAGTTTTCTTGGCTCTCCAAGATTGAAAATGAAGGCACATCACTCCAATAATTATAAAGAATGAATTAGGATCCAAATACGTGTGGAATTGGCTCGAATTGAGTGGGAAATTTTCAGATCCCGAACATGTGAAAAATTGGAACCAAACTCATGCATTTGAAGCTTTTCAGGTCGTTTCAAGTTGTGGTCAGATGCGTTTGGTCATGTGTAATTGATTTGAACACTTGATAAGTGGTCCCAAAGTGTTTTCTGTAAGTTTCAACATTATAGGTCACTGACCAGAACAAAGTTGGATCACCAAGTTCAAGCTTAGGTCAAATTTAATCCACTCGTGCGTTTTGTGATTTTCTTTGAGCCAAATGTTCACTTCATGGAGTAGAATAAGATGAAAAAAGAATCAATCCAAGTGGAGCTTTGAGGTGAAAGTTATGGGCGTGTAGAGTTGAGGTCATGACCTGAAAAAAAGGGGCTAGGCAAATGGTCAAGCACCTTGCAGCATACTAGGTCATATTGAGGTCCAATGTTCATGATGTCGTAAATTTTGATTCTCTCGTGCATTTTGAGTCAAGCTTAAGCCAAATGATCTTTGCCATAATCTTAACATAATGCAAATGGAATGGGGTCCAAAGAGTGATTGAGCTGAAAATGGCAATGGTGGAAAGTAGGGGTCGTGACATAGTTTTGGCCCAAATTATCAATTTGGTCAATGATACAAATGAGGTCTTAAATGGATGAATTTATGTTTTACCCTTGAATAAAATATGTAAAGGATCCTAAAATTCACATTTGGCTCAAATAATCTTGTCATTTGGATGAAATTTGAAGAAGTTATGGAGCTTGGACAAAATGTAGGGCATACTTGCAAATTAGGTCAACCATACTTGCACACCTTTTGTAAACTTGATGTTCTCTTGCATTCTAAGCCATGGTGATGATGCAATGAGAAGCCATTAATGAAATCTTGATTAGGGCTTGAGTGAGCTTGAATATAGCTTGAAAATTGAGTGATGTGGCATGGAAATAAACACAAGAACCACCTTGGAAACAATATGATAAAACTTGCATTTTCCATGGCCAAAAGACCTTATTCTTACCTTGATTTGAAACATGATTACCTACATGAGTAACAAGAGCAAACTAACACCATCTCTCAATGGAATTAGGGTTAGTTGACAAATAAAACAAAGTGAAACCCTGGTGTTAAGATACAAACCACAATGTGGCCATGCTTGTGATTTCATGACCAAATGCAATGGTCATGCATGATATGGTTTGGATGTATGCAAATGAGATATGTGAAAAGGAAAAAAGAAGGGTAAATTTTGGGGTATGGCACACATCAATTTCATCACAAAATCAATAATTATAACACATACATCAGAATTGAGATTTACAACACCCAATCCTGAGGAGGTTAAGGGTTCCTCCATATACCCCACATGCTTTAACACCCATTAGAGAAGCACATCTCCCCCCTTACCTGATATCCAGCAAAAGTCTTTGGATCCTTAAAGTTCTTCTACAACCTTAATCCTTTACATTCCCTTTTTACCTCTTTTGATCCAACTCTCCAAAACATGTACTGACTCTCTAGGTTCCCAAATTCCCTATTTTATTCCAAGACCTAGTTCCTTATAAAAACACTTTTCCCATTTATCCTCCAACTTATCCATGTCTCCCTTTCATATCCTCCATATTTTTCTTATTTCCAACATTGCCCTTAATTCCTATACACATCCTATTTTCTCATTATCTAATTAATTAATTCAAATGAAAAATGTATTCCAATATTTAATTAAAATTCTCAATAATTCTAAACACAAATGCCAAGCTCATATTCTCCCTATACCCCTACTTCAAGGACACTTATCCTACAACCACACCATAAACAACTAAAAGTGTCAATCATTTCAAATAAGATCATAAATACTTCAGTTAAATTAGATAATTCAATTCCGGGTGTTACACGCCACATCAGGAGGCAGCCTCATTACCTAGGAGGTGTCCCTCCCTATTGGGAATGATAATGCCATCTCTTCGAAGGTTGCACCTGAAGACGATGAATTTCAAAAAGAATGAGAATTAACCTCGCCCCAATCTTAGGCTTCTTTTATTTTCAGTTTTGTCTTTAGATATTGTATCACTACTCTTTGCAAGTCTCCTTTGTAACCACGCCCTTCAAATTTTATTAATGAAAATGTTTGTGCCTTCTGGTTGAGAGAATCGTTGAAACTCTAGGCTCTCAAACTGTTATAAAACACTCCTGCGAACATATTTTGGTTTACATGTATCACCTTAACGGCCTCCTCATTGAAATGGGTGAGGTATTCTCTTAGCAACTCTAAATGTCCCTAGCGGACATTGAACATGCTAGTGGTAGAAACCTTCCAAGGCCTACTCGTCAAAAATTGGCGGACCAATTTCCTTTATAGGTCTTGATAATTGGGTACTAAAAAGCGGGGGATTCATGAACGACCTTAGGGTTACATCCTTAAAAGTTCTATACATGAGCTTGCACTTAAATGAATCAGAGGCCAATATGATCTTCGTTTGAGTATTGGTGGCGACGATGTGTTCTTGAGGGTCGCTTTTCCCATCAAAGATTACCAGCGATGGTGGTTTAATATGTGTAGTACTATATGGCCACATATCTTGTTTTCGAGAGGATGAGAGTCCAGGATCTCGTCTTCTACCTAGAAATCGTCATGGTGTCACTTATGAAGGGTCAGGACATTCGCCTTTAAAGCTTGGTTGGAGTGGCGTAGTTTGTCCATGGAAATTCGCATCTCCACTAAGGTTTCCTGATCGTTATTGCTAGATGTGGTAGCTCCCCGTCATGTCACCATATTTAAGAGGATAACTAAGGCGATTGGAAATTGGAAGTGAGTGTGACCTATGTTAGGTTTGTCGAGGCTTCACGGTGGGCGTCAATTGTACTTGTGAAGTACAATGAGAATGATTACTCTACTTATGTGTATGATCTCAATAGGGTGTTTATGTTCTAATTATGTGAGATTAGTGAATATCCTCTCAATCCTTGAGGTTGAGATATTAACAGACGACTTCTTGGGTTGGGTAATAGGGAGAAGACGATTTTCTCCTACTTTCCCAATGAGTACGTGGGAGTATGGGATGATCAACTCTTCCTCCCAAACTGAAAGGGCAATTTTGTTCATTTCTGATATGGCCAATCTAGCTTTCTTCTGAGTACCTCGTTTACCATGTGTGAGTGAGATGGATTAGATAGTAACCATGGGTTTAGATAGGACAACTTGTCTAAGTAACAGTCGGATAACATTCGTCGGGTTCTTTCTATGTCTCTAGTTTTGAGTGCTTCTTTTCAGATTCAGTAAAGTTATCTACATCCAAATTTAAAATTAGATTTAATAATTTTTCACAATTTTTTCTTTTACCATCTTTTAAAATGAATCTACTATTTTTATAAATTATAAAAGTATAAAATCTTATTCTCATTGCTTTTGAAAATACAACCATCCTAATTTATTTTTCATTTCTCTAATGTTTGCTAAAAGAATCTGTGAAATACTAATAATAGAATAAGAGAAACGTGTGAAGTAAAATATAAAATAATTAAATACTAATTAATTATTTTAATATATTATTTAATTTGAAAGATTGAATATATAAGGGATATTGTGTGATTTTTAATGAATAACAGATATTTTATAATTGGTTTAAATGCATTTTGATCTCCACAGTTTTAAAAAATTTAAATTTTAATCCCTCCATTTTAAAACACATCTTTTTGATCTTTGAACTTTACATCATTTGAAATTCGATTAGCCCCCTTTTAATTTTGCAGAAAATGACACTTATAATTAGAAGGAAAAAAAATTAATGAGTTAGAATTATTGACTTGAATAATTTATTTAATATCTTTTTTTATAAATAAATTAATAATCAATTATTTTAATTAAGCTTATTCTTTAAATTAATTATTAATGAATCAAATTCTTAAAAGAATTTTTTTTGGGCCTGGCCCCAATTCGCTATTACTTCTTTTAAACCAGGAAGTAGACATCATCATTTGTATGAATAAGCTATATAAACACATTATCATTTGTTTGAATAAGCATATAAACAATGAACAAAACTCTAACAATATCAATGTTTGGACTAATATTATATGAGTTCTTAAATATGTGTATTCTTCTGTAGGAAAGCAATGCAGCAATGGAGCCATCTTTGAACAATGCATATGGTCTCCAGTTAGTCCAAATCTTCGGTTAGTCCAAATCTTCGGTTAGTCCAAAAGCTTATGTAAGATGGCAATGTTTTGTAATGTCAGCCTTGTAAAGTTTTCAACACTTGTAATTCAAACTGATACGGACACGATTCAAGGCATCTAATGTTCATTCGCTTGCCATTAATTCATTCATGCTTCAGCACTTGGAAAATCATCTACAAGCACTTAGAAGAAATATTGCTTAATGAATGGACTCCGGACCATACAGACTCCAAACGAGCCATTAGGGTGGGCTCTAAATTTAATACTCAAATCTTATATTTTAACGTGTTTGGCGGGCCGGGTCAACTCATAAGCTAACTCATATAAGCTAGCCTAATTTGACTGCTCTAACAAAAGGATGGTAGTTACCTTAATATTCATAGGAACAACTATGCTTGATAAAAAAAATGTGTAAATGTATACAATAACTCCATATCTGGAATGTATTCCAAACTACAACATATATCGGAGTATTAGCGCTCGGTTGGCTCACGCTTCTGCTCCACAAAACTAAGATATTTTGCCTTGCTCTTGAGACTAGAAATACGTTTGCGATGCCCACGACCACGTATGTGTTCTTCCCATTCATGTATTCCTCGAAGAACACGATCACAGCAGGCCTGTAACAAAAAGGTCATAAGAAACAGAATATTGTGTTGCACCAAGATTGTACTGGAGTCCAAAAATATAACAGACCTTGCATGTGTATTGAGTCCAGAGGTCCCTTTGGATTGTTTTCATCCCATTGCCATTTGACGCCGACAAGTTACCATTCTCACTTAAGAAAGATGTCACTATCTTCATGGCAGTTTCAACCACTTGGCTATTCCATACATCATTTGATCTGCCTAAAACATAATATCAAGATCAGTAGATAATTCAAAAAATTAATTGATGAAAAAATACACAGAAACAAAGAAGATTAAGACAGCTTACTAGATATTGATTCCGTGGAATCAACATAGTGTATCTCCCAACCAAACAATGTTTGAAGTCGACTGAGCATCCTCTTCTGTCATGAACAAAGCTTCTATATCAATCTTACAGTCAGCTCAATATAGGGCTTAACAAATGATTATTTTATCATTAGTATGTATTATTTTTTCTTCAAACTAACATGGTCTTTACAACAATATACTACAATTGCAGAACAGAGCAGAATTTTAGACAAAACCAAAGAAAACTTGTAATTATCCTAAAATTGCTGAGCTGAGTCTTATAGACACACAAAAATTTCCCAAAACTGTGCAAACTTTACACAATAAATGTCTTTCAGAAAGAACGAAAAATACTTCACGCTTAATCAGAATTCAGATGAGGCATCTTGAGTGATTTTCTATTATATGTGGTCAATAAAAAAAAACTTATTATTCAGTTTTCTTACGTATCTGGCCAAAAGAAATGTTACGCAGTAATGCATGTTTCAGAAAGCTTCATAACAAATGACATTATTTTTTCCCTTTTTACCTGACGGCGAACAAGTCTCCTGGTATTAACCTTTACTTTCTCAATTGCTTCTTCTAAAAGATTTATGGATTTAGTATCAGAGGAAGATCTAAACCACTCCATTAAATTTCCACCAAGCACTGGCTTGCCATTTTCTAAGCTCGCTCCATCAGTTAACTCCTTCTCTTTCTGATTTACGTTTTTGAAAACACAGGTTTGAAGAAGATGCTCAAATTCACGGACACCAATGGCTTGTCGCAAACCTCTGGTATAATCTGCATTCATAGAGTAAATGTCATAGACTTCATTGAGTAATCCCGCATCCATCATGTGATCTACCCTCTGCTCCACATATCTGTCCAATACCGGGAGAGATGCGTCTACACTTATAAAACAACAATCATATCTTAAGTTATCAGCTTGTCCCCACTTCTGCCCTGCCACAAGCAACACCAGTGTTATTTAAAATTCCTAAAAAAATGTAACTGGTGTTATCGTGATTGGTACAAATTTCCAAGTATTATTGATTCTAAGGGAAAAGAGATTATATTGAATTACGAAATTAGTCCATGAATGTTAAAGATAACAAACCTCTGCTGCCTGTCCTTGAAAGACTTTGCTGGGAAGAACACCAGTACGAGAGTACAAACTAATGTATTGGTTTATCTAAAACAAAAAACAAATAGCCCGTGTAAATATGTCATCCCCAATTAACAAATTCAAATAAATATAAAAGCTCGCCTCGGTGCATAATGCTTCTAATAGACGTATTGTATGGCAGAACTTTAAAAACTTTTCTTATAATTATAGAATCACAGTTCATATATACACATAAAATGGAATTGTTGGCATATAACTCAAACTACATAAATAAGATGGCCCTTTGCATATGTATCAAAAAGAATAAATAATGAAATTACACCCCCAACCTTTCTATGGTTATTTGGATGGATTCTATTTGCTGCAACTGGATCAATATCTTTAAGCAAATCATAACTGTTGCTAGAACCGTCGTTTTCAGCAACAATACCATTATCACACCCTGTGATACCTATAAATTACAAATATAATAGAAGCTAAGTATACACTAATTGAACTAGAAAAGAAGAAAAAAATACATTTAGAACCGAATAGCAAATTACCAGGTGAGTCACCCAAATAGCTTTCGTTCAAATCATGGGTTGAATCATCTAGCAGAAACAAACTCACAAGAGCCTGAAGAGCATAACATGAAGAAATTTCAGTGTCATAACTTATAAGAAGTAAAATGTAGAACCTAGAACCTTGAAACCAGACTAATTAGAGTACGAATAGAACATCACATAAGCACACATGAAATGTGAAGGATTCAAAATTACTAAATTCCCACCTGTATATAATAATTAGTACCACCAACTATAACGGGTAAGTGATCACGAGACAATATGGCATCAATGATCTGAAAAAGAAGGGAAAACAAATATTAACTAATCAACTAATCCACCAAAATGCAAAAAGGAATAACAATAATAATACAAATAAGAAAATTCATTCTCTTGGTTCTTCTATCAGCTTTGAAACTTACGGGAATAGCAGAATCCCGAAAAGCTTTGGCGGTGAATTCAATGTTTGGGTTAACAGTGCCCAAAAGATGGTGCGGTACTTCTACAACAACATGAAAGTGGAATTTCAAAAACAGTTAGAGAATCGAAGGAGGAGGAGGGATCGGGTGCGAGTGGGATACGGTGGTACCGTTTTGTTCGGAGAAGGGGAGCTTGTTGGTGAGAATGTCGAGGCCAGTGTAGACTTGCATGGAATCGGCGTTGATTACTTCGAGGGGGAAGTGGGAGGCCAGATCAACGGCTAGCTTTGACTTTCCAGAACCGGTTGGGCCGGTTATAACCACCACTTTTGGTCGTTCTCCATGGCTAGGGTTTGATGTTACGGTGTTCCCCGTCGCCATTGCGTCAGTCTCTTTCGCCATGTTCTCCGGCTTTGCACGTAACAGTGTTACCCTGTTTCACAATAATAATAATAATAATAATAATAATAATAATAATAATAATAATAATAATAATAATAATAATAATAATAATAGTAAAGGTTAAAGATAGAAGATTGTCATCGTAAAAAAGTACTATACTCGCATCAAATCAAAATATTTTATATTGTCAATTCATAACACTATTTTAAAAAATAAAAGTATGATGTGGCAGAATATTCGTAAATATTTTACACTATGTATATTCGCTTTTTTCATAATAATAATAATAATTGTAAATTTAAAATCATTTTTGTTTCTCTTATTTTCATTTTTTTACAATTAAAAAAAATAGTGTAGTGTTAGGATAAGACACCTCAATAATATAATAAGATAAGAAATATGAGTATTAGGGTTTAAAAGTTTCGCGCTCCATTTTATAATAAGTGACTTATTTAAGTTCTATGAAATTTTTAAGAAAATGATTAAATGTGTTGATTTTAATAATAAAAATAATATAATTTACTAAAATATCCTTATTTGATATAGTTAGTAGAGTAGTTGAAAAGAGTGAAATGAGATATTTTTTATGAGATAGAGAGAGTATTAAAGGATGATTAGGATTTATATTGAGTTTTTTATTTACATAGGTGGGGGTGTTATCTCTCGCCTTGATTGTGGTCTCTAGTGTACTCATCATATTATGATAGTAGTTGGTAATGTGTCATTCCATGATAAGTGTGGATGTTAGAGTTTTTATTGATATGGATCAGTGTTGATTCGGGAAACCATGTACGACCACATACGTTTGTAGGATATTTGAGTGTTTGGATTTTGGTTTGGAGCGTTAAGATTAAGAATGAAGCCATAGGGTCATGCATGGTCAGGTCAAGTTTGTGGTTTATGTTCTTATGTCGGTCCATAACCCTTCAAACATGAGGCATGTAAAGGTGAACTATTTAAGAATGTTATGTTAGTACACCAACCCCTAAGCATAAAACTTGCAACTGAGATATGCTTAAGAATATTATGTCAACTGAGATATGCTTAAGAATATTATGTTAGTTCACCAACTCCCTAAGCATGGGGCTTGCAAAAGTGGGATGTTAAAGACCGATATCATATTATGTGAGAATTCAATACATGAAATTTAGTTTTCAATGTGATTTGAAGCATTTCCTTATATCCTCGTATTATTTGAGTAACTTAATGTGGTATCATTCATTTAAGTCAAAGTGGTGGTGGACCTTTATTTTACGGTTGCCTTAAAGACATATGGGCATTTTTCATACTCCTGTGTTTTTATATGATAATAGGATAAATGTTACATAGATTATTATAAACTCTATGGGATGTCTTTGAACACGGGCCTTTAAGAGTTTTTTTTTAAAAGTTGTTATTCCACTCATTTCATAATATTCATCTTTCTTTCAAATCTTTAAGCTTTTTGGTGGCTTGCTTTTATATCACTCTCGTTTATTTTTCAAAAATATTTCTTCTTTGTCTTTTTTATCTTTCAGTGTTTTTTTCTTTCATAGTTTTCTTTTTGCATCTCTTGCTTGCCATGATAATTCTAAGGGAGTTAGGCTCAGGAGGGAAGGAGATCGTAAGATCTCCTTTTTTTTATAAGGCTTACGCCAATATGTGTTGTTCTCATTTTAAATGAGTCGAGAAAAAGGATTAATTGGGATGAGTAATTAAAGATATTTTTGGTTGGGGTAGTATTAACTATAGTAATTCTAGTCACTCTAGTGAAATAAATCTAAGTAGCCAAGAGAGTGAATATGTAATAATATTTATTTCGTCTTTTTCAAGGTATATCCAAGACGATTTTATGGTTATAATGACTACAACTATAATATTTATTGTTTTTTATAACACTTGAAAATTATTGCCATGGCGCTGAAAAATGTTGTATAAAAGAATAAGCGATGATTTATCGGCATCTTATATGCGAGTGTTGCCTATAATTTAAGGCGACGTTTTTCAACTATAAGGGCACACTTTTTATAAATGTTGCTTATATTATGGAAATATGGGATGTTTTTCTATGGTAGTTGAGGCGACGTTTTTTAAGAGTTCCCAAAACTACAAACATTTTATAAATTTTGTCATAAAGTGAAATATATATATATATATATATATATATATATATATATATATATATATATATATATATATATATATATACATGTTGGTAAAATGGCTAGAAAGAGCGTGAGAGTGGTAGCCCTAAGGGGGGCGCAGCTTATATGTTTCCCGCCATTATGAATGATCTCGCCTTAAGTGTCTCATGCTCGCTCAATCATAGGAAACTTGGAAAAAGACGTTCCTCAGTTAGAGAGAAGTCAATGTTAACATACTAGTTCACACCTTCATAGGGAATAACAATTTAACAGTCCATCCTTTATTGAGTGGGCGGCTACTAGTCCATAGAAGACTCTAGGCCCATAAGTCTATATAAATACCTTACCTCCCGGGGGTAAAGGGGGGAGAGATCAAGATACTCTCAGCATGGCGCATAAACACAGATTCTCTCACCTCACGTGAGTTGACACTCTCTTACTATCATAAACACCATCGAACAGGGTCTCTCACCACCGTGAGAAAACCCTAACCACCCTTAACAACAAATGACTCTAAGTATCTCATACCCGTGTAGGGATATAACACACTTTTGTACTTTTTGAAAAGTACAGTGACACCTACAATGGGGCCCGATAAAATTAATTTGGATCACACTTATTTCATCATCATCCTCTCCATCTTCCCCCGAAGATGGCCAATAAAAATTCACACTCTAAGGTTAACACCATAGTTAGGGTTTTCGCTAGTGGAGGAAGTTATAACTCCTCTAGGAGGAAATGCGCCAGACAGGTGCTAACTGCGAACACAATATCTATCGGGTTCTCTAAAGTCGAAAAGGGAGAATCAGGGATCAACATCACCTTTTCCAGTAGTGGCATCGTCAAAATCCTACCTCATGATAACGACCCAATGTTCGTCACTATGCAAAATGGCAATTGGGATATCAAGTGAGACGTGATAGATCCCGAGAGTTTGCTGACATCCTAATCTAGGACACTTTCCAAAGACTTCAGCTCGATCCTAGCAACATTAAAATATTATGGGGTTCAATAATAGGATTGTTATGGGAACATGTGCAAGTGAGAGGTCGTGTAACCCTAGAAACAGTTTGTGGCAAGGGAGAAGACTTCAAGACGATTGAAGTTAGATACCTCATAATAGACTCCATATTGCCTACAATATCATCTTGGGTCGGCCCGCCATCAACGTATTAGGGGAAATTATTTCCATTGGTACTTGATCATTGATAGGTCTACAAGTGCACAAAAACATTGTAGTAATATAAAAGAAATCGAACCCACATAGACCAAATATCAACATATTGTTATCTATCGTTACAGTGTAAATCTAAGGCTAATAATAATGATTTTGGATGCAAAAGAAGTAAAATAAGCTAGTTTAGAAAATCAATCAATGACGAAGATCGAAATGTGGATCTCATCGATAAACGGTACTCACAAAGTTGTATTAATTTATAATTAAATTGGGATAATATTTTCTCATAAGAAAAGAATTAATTTAAAGGAATTGTTCGCTTTCGCACAACCGAAAATAGGTTTTAGCCTAAAATATATACTGACGTGTTCGTGTGTTCAGCGTGTTAAAGTGTAAAACTCATATTTTTGAAAATTAATTACTTTTAATTATTCGAAAAGTTGATTATGGTGTAAAAATAAATTTAAAGGTATTACCGACTTTCACTCGTCTAATATCAGATTTTAAGCGCATAAACGCCTACTTTCGCGTGTCCGTTTATGTTCTTAAAATTCCTTTTTGAAAATAATTATGTTTACAAATTAAATAAAATATGTTTTTGCAGTGCAAGTAATTAAAATATTTTTTTCTAAGTTGGATACATATTTTGTTCTTTCAAATCGGAACTGGTATCTCTAAGTTGTACTTTTGCAGTGAACATTTTTATTAAAAACAGAGTAAAAATCAGCCCATAAACAAATCTCATTTTAAACATTAATTTTACGACTTAAATGTGAGCACCTTCGGTACGACGGTTCTCACATTCTAGACTCTAAGAATTTAACCGGACATGTTATTAACGGAGAAAAAATAGTACCGGATTTTATAACTAGTCATACTAAACATACTAATGGTTTAGTTATCTTGGAAAAATCCTTGATAAACCTCTTGTATAATCTAGCATGACCTAGAAACCTCCCAATTCTCTTGATATTCACAGGTGGTGGCAACTTTTCTATCACTTCTACCTTTGCTTTATCCACTTCCAACCCTTTCTTTGAGATCTTATGGCATAACATAATCCTTTTTTTACCATGAAATGACATTTTCCCCAATTTAGAACAATATTGTTTTCTTCACATCTAGTCAATACCAGATCTAAATTATCCAGACATTTCTTGAATGATTCTCCAAAAAAATAAAAATCATCCATAAAAACTTCCATGGAATTCTTAAGAATATATGAAAAAATGGCCATCATGCAATGTTGAAATGTGGTTGGACAATTGCACAATCCAAATGGCATCCTTCTAAAAGAAAAAATGTCATAAGGACATGTGAATGTGGTATTCTCTTGGTCTTCATGTGCAATAGCTATTTGATTATAGCCAGAATATCCATCAAGGAAGCAATCGAATTCCTTACTAACCAATCTATCCAACATTTGGTCAATGAAAGGCAGGGGAAAATGGTATTTTCTTGTGGCCTTGTTCTGCTTTCTGTAATCCATGCAAATCCTCCAACCAATTACAGTTCTTGTGAGGATTACTCATCTTTCTCATTAGCTATGACCTTCATGCCTCATTTCTTTGGCAGACACTATATATGACTCACCCACACACTATCAGAGATTGGGTAAATGATTCCAACATCCAGCCATTTGATAATTTCCTTCTTCACCACTTCTTTCATGATTCGATTTAACCTTCTTTAACTTTCAATGTTGTTCTTAGAATCGTCCTCCAATATAATCATGTGAATGCAAATTGTGGGACTAATTCCCTTGATGTTAAATATTTGCCAAGCAATTGCCTCATTTTGTGTTTCTTCAAAAGTGTCAAGAATTGACATTTCTGCTCATCATTCAAATTTGTAGTAACAACTACTGGCAACTTATGTCTGCCTCTAGGTAAGCATATTGCAGGTGAGCAGGTAGCTGCTTAAGTTGCAATTCAAGAGGATTATCCACTGAAGGCAAGTTGTGCTTCTCCCCATCTAGAGATGATTATAGAACTTCCACAGGTTCTTCCTTTCTGTCGCATCACGCGAAAAACCGGCGGGAAAACAAGAACAACAGAGCCGCCACCGTGCGTTATTTATCCCAGAAGAGGGAAAGGAAACGCTCAGAGTAAACCTAGGAAAGAACATGGTCTCGCGACCAAAGAGAATGGGTTCGGGAGTCGGTTATGCGAAGGGAAGGTATTAGCACCCCTACGCATCCGTCGTACTCGACGGGATCCACGCACACTAGAAAGGAAAATTGGTTGCTAAACACTGCTCAAATACTCACACACACTGGCTGAAAGAAACGCAAGAGACTGACTGAAACTGACTCGGCAGGATATCGTATCCTGGGCCTACTTAGTCTATCAGGCATAGACATCAGAGTCGAAGTAGTTCGGACTGGGGAAACGACACATGCTCGCTAGGATATCGCATCCTATGCATACGTATCTTCTCGGACGAGAGAAGAATCAGAGCATTCGTAGCTCGGCTGACACGCACTCAAACAAACACAGGCAAAGGCAAACATGGAGCCTGAATGCCAATTACTGGACTTACATCAGCATCCGAACCAAAACACACACACACTGGAACCTAACTGCCACTGGGTGGACTTACATCAGCTTCCAAGCACACAACGAGACAAAAAAAAGACACAGGCGACAAATTGCTAAGGAGTCAGGCACTCGAGCCTAGCAACTGTCAAACAACACACGCAAAAAGAAAAAGGGCGCCCGGAGAGATCAGCTCAATCTCCTGCCTACATACTTCATCTGGTATGAAGATCAGGGCGATGTAGTTCCCCTACAGAGGGACAAAGGATCTAGCCTAACCAGATAACAGAGGGAGACACAACTCTAGGGAGACTACGACTCGAGCCTAGATGTTGTCATGCAAAGTCAACCCTAAGTTAAGGTTTCTAGCTAACTGGCACAGGGAGCCAGCCTATCCTAAACACAACTTGCACAGGAAGCAAGGGTCTCGATTGCAACTAGGGCAAGAGAAAGGGGAGGTCTCAATCGCAACGAGGGCGAGAGAAAAGAATTAGTGTTAATGGTTAGTCAAACTCGACAAGACATCGCATCTCGTGCCTACGTATCTCATCTGGACATGAGAATCAGAGTTGCCGTAGTTCGGCTACGGAGGGACAAAGGTCTCGATTGCAACTAGGGCAAGAGAAAGGGAAAGTCTCGATCGCAACGAGGGCGAGAGAAAGGAAAAGGCTCGATCGCAACGAGGGCGAGAGAAAGGAAAAGGCTCGATCGCAACGAGGGCGAGAGAAAGGAAAAGGCTCGATCGCAACGAGGGCGAGAGAAAGGAAAAGGCTCGATCGCAACGAGGGCGAGAGAAAGGATCGCAACGAGGGCGAAAGCAAACAAGGATTAGTCTAAACTAAACCTAACTTGCACAGGAAGCAAGTCAAACAAACATACAAGCACAGGTAGCACACACTATATACACACAAGGGGCTCACACAAGGGTTAGGTTTTAGTCGAGGGGTCATATCAACCTCAACAAACAACCTCTGGAATGGGGTGAATGTGCTCTTAACCTTGCCATTGAGGGGCTAAGGTGAAGCAGATGAAAGGAGATGAGGGGTGTGCCTCATTGCTTCTATCCCTGACCTGGGAGAGCATTTGACAAGAATGTGTGGGTTCAGAAAGTGGGAACCCTTTTACACATTTGAAACTGACTCAACTGTGCAATTGCACAAGATCTTGGGTTTTTATCTGTAATGCATCAACACAGTGGTGTGAGCAAAGCAGATGACACACTGAATAGTGGGGGATAGATTGCATATCCCTACCTTCCACCAATTGCCTCTTCACTTAGGAGGTCTTTGACTCTATGCAAGGACAAAATTAAACATCCACAAACATTGCCTCTTAAGGAGGACTTCAGACAGTTGCCTGGCCAAGTAACAGGCCAGGTCTTCCAGACTACATGAAGTAAAAGAGACATACCTCAATGCAAATTGCTTATACAAGCAAAGCAAAGCAAAAAGTTCACAAGGAACTAAGCAACTAAAGCACCTGAAACAGTCAAGCAGATGTTAGTATGCAACTTCAAACAAAGCAAAAAGGAAACAGCCACCAACAGTTAATTAGATGCACATGGATGTGCAAGGCACAAGGCTTAAGGCATGTGAGCCAAGACACCTACAAAACACACAAGTTAGTCAATGATAATCAAGCAAGCTCAATCAAAAGAATTGGTCTCAATGGCCATTTGATGGTCAACCTGAAAACACAAGCTCAAAGGTGAGTAACAGGACCACTAGGGCAAGCCTAGGGTCAAACATGAATGAAAAAGTCAAAACAGCAAGCAATGCCCAATCAAAATCAAGTTCAAACATTTAAGAAACAAACCCAATTGGTTTCACATTCATATCAATCATCATCATCATTTCATGAACAATTTAGGTCAAGGTATAGCAAACAGAAGCTCATAGAAGTCAACAGCAAGACTTGAATTAAAAGCAAACTCAAACACTTCCAAAAATCACCAAATAAATCATGATCAATCCTAACACATAGCATGGTAAGCATGTCAAATTTCATCTCATTTGGACAAGTGGAAGGCAGTCAATGAAAATCAGAAAGTCAAAGCAATTTTGAACATGCTCAAAGAAGTCAACCAAACATGCATCAACTTAGAAAAATCATAAGTCAGAGATGGTGTATGATAAATGAATGGGACTAAAACCATGGCAAAGATGAGGATGTCTAGTTATCTCATGTAAAATTTCATGTCCATCCAATAAGGTATGAGAATTTCACAAATGAAATGGGAACAAGTGTCACAAAAAGTCAACATATGACCAAGCAGGGGAGAAAATCCCAATCAATTAGGAAATGTCACAAATAATTCCAAGAAAATTCACATGTAAACTAGACATACAAGAGTAGGCTCATGCAAAAAATCAGATCAATTGGAGGTCAAGAAGCATGGTATCAAAAATCATCAAATTGGACATCAATGGTGTGACACAAATTGTCACACCCTAATTCAAAAAATCATAACTCTCAAACCACATAAGATAAATTCACAAACTCTACACCAAAATCACCATGAGTGTGTCTAGTTTAAGCACAAAAAATTTGGGAGCCATTGGATACATTCTCATCATTTCACAATTGATTTGGCAAAGTGTACAAAATTTGGTCACATGTCACAAACCCTAGCAACATTTAAAAACCACTCATCCAAAAATTCTGGAAAAATAATGATAAAATACTAGAGGTCATGATGAACACAACACAAAAAATCCCATTGAATTTGGATCAAAAATGAGCAAGTTATGATTTTTGCAAGATTGGTTATAAAATGTGAAATTAAAATGGAATAAATGAAGCAAGAATGTCATTTTTGTAATTCCATGATTCACTTAACCAAACACAGTCGTTTTGGGCATTAAAGGAAATGTTTTGATTGGATGAGGGAGTTAAGCCATGCATACACGAAAATGGGGGAAAATCTGGGCAAATGTATTTGAAGAACTAGGGTTTCACTGTTCATCCCTCTCAAAAATCATGATTTCACAAACTTGCCCAAAAATCTCAATTGAGGACATCAACATGATCAGCAAGCAATGGCAAACAAGAGTCTATCATCATTTTTCATTAGAACACAAACACATTCATGAATCGAGCAAAATAAGCAAGCATCATCAAACTTCAAAATGACCTAACTTCATGAATAAGCATCCATTTCAAAAAGTAAACACATCATGACAACCAGCATAGAAAGACCTTTTAAAATCATGTATCAATTTGACAAAATAGGGAGGTCGAATCCATACCAAAAATTGAAGGACAGTTGTGTTCTTGATGTTGTTTGGCTGTTTGGAAGTGGAACAGTTGCAGCACAGCTATGCCTTGATGTATGATGAAGATGCCTTGCCTTGACACAGCTTGGAATGGCTTCAAATGAACTCTGCTATGGCTAATGCTTCTTTGAAATCAGTGCTAGGAAGGGGAGTTTGCAGGTGGGAAAATGCGGTTGTAATGAACTCAAAATGCTGTTTGAATGATATCTAGGCAAGGCAAGGTTTAGCCTCTTTGGGAATTTGTTGACTGGTTCTTGAAAAGTGCAAGAGATGAAATTTTTTAGTGAATGAATGAGCAATGGTTGGTCTTTGATATGGTGGCTGTTACTGAGGTTTTTTCAATGATGAATGGATGGTCCAAACACAATGCAAGGCTAGGTAGCTTTTGGAAGTTTGGACAGATTTGCAAAGTGTGTTTTTGAGAGAAATGGCCAAGGGTTTTCTGTTGTATTAGATGGCTGCCATTGATTTCTTGTGGCAGGAAATGATGTGTGGATGATGAAAATACACTGCAAAGCTAGGCTTGGTTTTTTGACAGAAAATGGGAATGGCCAAAAGTAAAGTGAATGCTCTTAGAATGAATGATGTGTGCAGTGTATTCTTACTGCTTGGGCCAAATGGTTTGTGGCTTGTTGGTTAGGTTGCTGCAGAGTTTGGTTCTTAGGGGTTCTTGACAGAAAATTGGAAAATGCCAAGCAAGGTGAGGTTTGGGAAATAAGAGGACAAATGCTTGGTCTGCTAGTTCCTCATGACAGGAAGAGGAAGTTTTATTCTTGTTACAAGCAAGGCCAAGGTTTTGGACAGAAAAAGGTGAGGAAAAATGGTATTTGGCATTGTGCAGCCTTGTCTCTTGACAGTTTTGACAGAAAATCTAGAATGCCAAACAGCCAGGTCAGGTTTGAGAGAGTGTCAAGATCTTTGGTTTGTTCTTGCTATTAGTCTTCAGCATGACAGAAAAATCATGAGATATCCTGCTGTTGGCTGTTGTTGCTGTCCTTAAATGACAGAAAATCCATCACCAAAAACTGCTGTTGAGTGTTGCTTTTGGTGGGAGAGCAAGGGCCAGGCTTGGTCTTTTGTGTTTGACAGGGTTTTCAAATGCCAAGAATGAAAAATGAAAATGAATGAATTTCTATGTCCTCAATGCAATTGATGCTGCTGCTGGTTTTTTTATGACAGGGAAATGCAGTTTTTTTTTATTGTACCAAAACCAGGCTTAGTTCATTTTTGTGAGTTTTGGAATGATTTGGTAAATGCCAGGATGCAGTCTTTTGGAGAGTGAGTGAGCCAAGGCCTTGTTGCTGTGTGATGGTGGCTGCAATTAGCCTTTCTCTTGACAGAAAAGTCGTGCATCCAAACTGTTGTTGGACAGTACAAGGCATGGCTGCAAGATGTGGTAGCATGGTGGCAATGTACCTTCTTTCCAAAATTCAAGCAACTAAGGCATGGCTTCTTTTTGCTGTTGGTTTAGGCTGCTAGTAGTGTGCTCAAAAATCACAGAAAAATTAGTGAACAAGGCTGCTATCTCATGGTACAAAGCATGGTTTGGAAGTATGGATGAAATGTACTTTTGCCCATTCTTAAGCAACTAGGACATGGCCTCTTGTTTTGCTGTTGGTTAGGCTGCTAATCAGGTCTCAAACTGACAGAAAATGATCAGTATAAACTCTGTTTGAAGGTACCAAGGCATGGTTCAAATGCAAGCATGGAGTAGCATGGTGAAAGTGTCCTTTTATCCAAATTTCAAGCAAGTTAAAGAATGGCTTCATGTACTGCATAATTGAGCTTGCAAACATGTTTTAAATGACATTTCTGAGCTGTTCCAATTGGCCAAATGTTAGAAAAATGCTTATATCAAAAAGTCAAACATTGGTCAAACTTGCATTTAAATGAGATAGGTCAAAAAAATGCCATTTTGATTGGTGAAGTTTTGGCTCATGAAATTTATATTTTTGGAAAGAGGGGATCAAATGTGACTTGTAGGAAAAAACCCCACCAAAATTGGCCAAATGGTTTGAGAGATATGGCCTCTTGAAGTTCAAGATTTTCTGAAATCGATTCGATCATAACTTGCCAACCACACATGGGAATTGAGAGTTCTTGGACTTTTTGGAAATGGGAGAACAAGATCTTCAACTTTCATGTTGGGCAAAAATTCATTTGAGGCTTGTATCATGATGTAAGTTTGAGGATCAAGACTTTCCATTTATGGCAGGTTTCAGTTACAGGTCCAGTTTCCATTTTTGGAAATTTCTGATCTGGCTTCAAATTCTTCCATGATGGTGTTTGGCATGATATATGATGACTATTTGGACATGAATAAGATCTCACAAACCAATTTCCATCATCAAATCACTGATTAAATGGACAGTTGACCAACAGTTGACTTTTAGGGTTTCTGACTGACTGAGCCTCTTCTGATGAATTCCAAACCCTAATTCCTTGAGACCTTGACTTCAAATGATGTCCCAAGTTGTATGGACTCTTGATTATTGATCATGGTGCCCAAATTCCACAAGAATGGCCACCATCCACTGCTTTGACTGACAGTTGACTTTCTAGGGTTTTTGACTGTCTGTGCATGAACTGATGATCTCCAAGCCTTCAACCTTTGGCATGAACACTTCAAATAGACCTCCAAGTCATGTGAACTTGTTGGACAATCCCTAGGGCTTTGGCTCCTTGAGAATTGTGCTTGCTTGCTTGGTTGACTGATCTCCTGATCAGTTTGACCTAATTTCTTGCTTGCTTGCTCTTGAGGCAACTGGGGACAATGCAAATGCTATGCAATGGACCATGATATGCTATGACCTAATATGAAAATGTATGCATAATGATAGGTGCAAATTTGAGGTGCTACACTTTCCACTTAGTTCATACAGAGGCCCACTTATAATGTCATCCTGATGACTGTTATCTTTATCTAACTTTCCCAAATCTTGCTCTAAGACTTTGCTGTTTTTCAGCATGTTCTTATGGATGTTACTTTCCCAAATTGAGATCATATAACATATAACTACTTCTTCATTTGGATATTGCAAAACATTTAGGACATTAAAGACAACTTGTCTCCATTCACCCTCATCGTGAGTTATCCTTTTTCCACGTGAATCAAAGTTCTTCCCGTGGAAAGGAAAGGGCCTTCCCAACATAATGGGAGTTTCTTCATCAACATTGAAATTTGTGATAATAAAGTCAGTAGAGAATACAAACTTGTCCAACCCGACTAACACATCTTCAATTTTCCTTGAGGATAACATATACTTCTATCTACAAGTTGAAGCGTGATTGTTGTAGGCCTGGCATCTCCAATTCTTAGTTTCTTGAATATGGATAATGACATAAAATTAATACTTGCTCCAAGGTCACATAATGCCATGCCACATAATGTCTCCCCAATGTTACATGGAATAGTGAAACTGCCAGGATCCTTCAATTTGGAAGGAAGTGTTCCTAGCACAAGATGGTTGTACTCATAAGTTAGTGCAACAATTGCAAATTTTCCTACCATCTTTCTTTTTGTTAGAACATCCTTCATGAATTTTAAGTAATTGGGAATTTGTTGAATATCATTAATCAATGGAATGTTGATATGAAGTTGTTTAAGAATCTCCACAAACTTGCTAAACTGTTGTTTTTCCTTGGCTTTTCTTATTCTTTGAGGAAAAGGAGGTGGTGGTCTTTCTTGAGTAAATTTGGGGAAGTTGTCAACCTCTGGCATGATTGCATGTTGCTCTTCGTGATTTGAAGTAGTGTCAGTGGTCTTCAACATAACTCTTTATGGTACTAGTATTTCTTCATTGTCTTCTTATGAAATCGGTTCCTCACTAAAATCAACTTTCTTCTTTTCTGATTTATCCTGAACTGGCAATTCCTCATTTGGCACCTCATTTATTGTAG
Organism: Lathyrus oleraceus; assembly: GCF_024323335.1. Taxonomy (NCBI): domain Eukaryota; kingdom Viridiplantae; phylum Streptophyta; class Magnoliopsida; order Fabales; family Fabaceae; genus Lathyrus; species Lathyrus oleraceus. Next base: position 306,019,435 of record NC_066585.1, on the reverse strand, counting down.
AGGTTGATCCTTTGAATTCTTTTCCACTTCTAAGCATAATGACCTTGCACGTTTCAATATTCTTGACTCCAAATGTTGCGGTTGGAGTTTGAATATAGCTTGGGAGAGCACCCATATTCTTTGAACTAAGGGCAATAACAATTTACACTACTTAATTCTCTAGGTTCTTGATACTAACTCCTTGAGATTGAAATTGATTTTTGGTCTCTTGAATTAAGGATTTCAATATGTTATCCAATTGGTTATTCACTTGATTAGCCTCAATATGATTTGGAGAGGAAAAAATAGGTGGGACTTATGGAGTTTGAGATGCTTAAGGTTTGGGTTGATTTTGATTGTTGTTCTATGAAAGTTTTGGATGGTTGTGTCAACCAGGGTTTTAGATGTTGTTGTAGGGGTTGTCATACTTGTTGTTACCAACATAATTAACTAATACTGGATTAGCAGAACATACCTCAAATAGGTGGGCACCTCCATAGTAAACACATGAAACTTTTGATGTGTCAGTCACCACCTTGACATGTTCAACAGTTGGCATGACATGACTAGTCATCATATTTTTCATCATTTGATTAGGTTGAGCTATTTGAGCAACAAGAGAAGTAATTTCAGTAACTTCGTGCACTCCAAATGGCTTCTTATGACTAGGAGTATGGATAACTCTTGAAATTGACCATTGTCGCACCTCGAAAAATGGGGACACGACTTCAAAGCGAAGCGCGATCACACGCTCGCAATGATTGACTGAACAGAGTCGCCACCGAACTTTATTTATTCCTAAAAAGGAAAGGGGAAATATCGATACAACCCAAGACAAAACGACAATGATATTGGTCGTCGCAACCAAATCTGGGTTCGGGAGTCGATTACGCAAGGGGAAGGTATTAGCACCCCTCACGTCCGTTGTACTCAACGGGAACCATTAGGTTAGTTGTGTGCGTTAGTGTTAGTTGAAATATTAGGCTTTTCGAATTATTAGGTGGGAAAGAAAGAATAAAAGAAAGGAAAATGTTTTTGGATTTTTGACGAAGGACTAAACCTAAGTTTTTTATTAGTGGGCCTGACAAGATTTAAAAATCCTGCTCCTACGTATCTCAAAAGAGAAATCAAGGCTTACGTAGTTCTGGGTAGAAAAATGTTTGTTTGTTGGTCGATTTTAGCGAAAGCTATATTGTATTAATCGACGAAAACATTATTTTACCCAAAACAGATGAGGAGTGGACGCATACCACACATCGAACGGATTTATAAATCTACATTCGGAAAAGCGTCATCTATCTCTACTCAACAATCGTGGCCGAAACATTATTTTGCATCACCTTAAGACAATATATCTTTCATTTATGAAAAAGGTTTTTTTGATTAATCGCACGGCGGCGAGAAAAGAGTTTGATTGGTTGGATGTATTTTGAGTGATGGCGAGAACTTGGATGAGCGAGATATACATCTCGAATCCTAGTCTCAGGAGTGCATGGTATACACCATGTTCCATTTCCAACTTGAAAGAGGTTAAGATAGGAATTAAGTATTTTGGAATTTGATTGAGAAAGGGTTTGAAGAAACCGCTTTGACAATTTTAGACGATGGCGAGAGCTAAGATAGGCGAGGCATACGTCTCGAATCTTAATCTCAGGAGTGCACGGTATACACCATGTTCCATTTCCACCTTTATTGAAAAAGTGTTAAATAAGAATTAGGTATTTTGAGTTTTGTTGTGAAAATGACTTGACCCTAGATCAAGTATTGATGGACGTTTAAGAGAAATTTGAATGAGTGTTTGAGAGAAAACAAAGTGGATAAATTTGGATGATGGCGAAAGCTAGGATTGGTGAGATAATAATAAAAAAAGGTCTGTTGGATTACCAAAAAAAACAGGAAATTAAACCCAGCCGCCTGGCTGTTGGGTTCTAGAGGCTAATGGATTGGGAATCAAAAAAAGCAATTAAATACTATACACCCTTTAATAATAATAATAAAAAAGCAAAAGAATACTAAACGTATTAGATTCTTAAATGGTTTTCTAATATCTTAAAGGTTTGTTTTGCTTAAAATAAATAAAAGAAAAACAAAAACAGGAGCAACAGTAACAAATTTTGTCATTCCCTCTCTCAACAACCTCTGTTTCTCTCAAGCGCTCCCTCAATCTCGCTCTCAACCTGTCGTTTCTCTCACCCTCAATCCTTCATCCTCAACCTTCGCTCACCTCTCTCAATCTCTCAAACGTCCACACTAACCTTACAATACGCTACCCTCAATCTCACTCTAAACACGAAAGCCATGGTTTCAAAGAGAATCAAGCAAGAAGGCTCACCTTCAGCGGTGATTCGGCGGCTATGAAGAGTTTGTATCTTCCTCCTTTCGCTAAGTTTTTCACGCCGTCGCCTGAAGATCAGGGTTTCTCTCGTTCTAATTTTCGTTTGGACAAATTTAGGGTTTTTCCGCCTCCAAGGTTTTTCGTCCCTTTTTTCGTCTCTCCTTCGCCTCTATTTATCTCCACAGGTCTATTGTATTGCTGCAGAACGGATGGAGAATGATGGTGCAGGTTTATTTTGGCCGGTGGTTACGTTCTGTAAGTGAGGCTAGGCAGGTGTTTGTCATGCTGGTGTTATTTATTCTTGTCAAGTTCATAGCAACAGGAACAAAGTTTGGGGTTGAGGTGTCTCCGGTTGTTGCAAGCTTTAGCTCACGAGGCCCAAATTCAATAACCCTTCAAATATTGAAGCCCAATTTAATTGCACCGAGTGTGGGTGTTAACATCTTAGCAACATTTACTAAGAATGATAGTCCCACGTTCGTAAGCATACCCCTGTGTAAGCTTCCACGCCTCGAACTGTGATTCAGTGGTTGAGAGAGTGAACCGAAATTTTGTAGGTTCCAGCAGCCCCTACGTTGGTAAGCGTACGTCTGTGTTTAACAACCTCCATCCTTTCTTCAAATACCACAGCAAACGAAGGATAATTGAGGTTTTTTATAGTGTGGTGTTTCTTTATGTCATAACTATACTTTCTCTGCACCACGGTTTCCATATTTGCAGCTGAGTAGTTCAATGCACAGAGGAAGCTCAAATAATCATCAACTGTAAGATCATAGACTAGTCCGGGACGTAGTGCTTGCAGGTCTACGTGTTCAGCCCCAAAATCAAAGGGTGTCGCAGGCTTTTTGTCATCATTGTAAGCCGAATAAGCAGTTGTTATCAGCGCAGAACGAATTGCAGTTGGGCTCCAATCTGGATGAATGGACATGATTAAAGCTGTTATCCCACTGACATGAGGGCATGTCATGGACGTGCCTGAGTATATGTTAAAGTCGACACCCCTTCTTTGAAGTTGATTAAGTTGTAGCTTGATGAACTCTAGCTCTTCTCTCTTTTTTATTTGCCCCACCAGATGCAGTGTTGTTGCAAATAGATCCGGTGGTGGATATCTCAAATTTGTATTATTACTGTTAGAGAAATATAACATGTTGGTTTTGAAACTTGTGACACATGAATTAAGTTCTTCATTTCCATGTCCATATGCATAGCTATTTCCTGAGTTTTCTTGTTTAACCTCAACAATAAAAGAAATTGGAGCTTGAGTTATTAGCATCTGATTTAAACTTTATGTGCTTCATCACGTTTGCCAACCCGAATGTAACCATTAACTATTGTAGTCCATGATACACAATCCTCATAAGGCATTCCTTTGAATAGCTTAACAGCTTCATCAATTTGTAAGTCTTGGACATAAATTGCAACCATCGCATTCCAAGAAACCACCTTCTTACAAGGCATTCTGTCAAAGAGTTTCCTATGTATTTTGCTTTGTGAAGACTGTCAAGAGTTCCAACTTGTTTATTTTTTCGTGGATTTCAATCACAAAGTGTGAGAAAATAATGAGAAAGGATAGAAGAAAAGAAGTTTTCATTGCTTTACTCATTGTGTTCTTCTTCAACGGTGTTTTGGTGGACCTTAGAACTTCCCGATGTTTGGGCGATGGGATACTTTATCCACATGCCATGTAAATGGATGAATGACGTAATTGAAATATGAATGAATATGTGTATGGATGAATGGAAGCTTTCCAGTTTGAATGAAATAATGCAAATTTGATCATGATATAAAAATAAAAATATGAATGCAAATTTGAACATGATATAAAAATAAAAATGTGAATGCAAATTTGAACAAAAAATAAAAGATGGTATATAGATGGAATCTCCTTGAAAGGGAAAATGATGTTCCATGAGAGACAAAACATGGATTGAATTTAGACATGAGAATGACATTCCAATTGATTCCATCAAAATGTATCAAACATCTAAAGCCAAATCGAGAGGTAAAAATCTAACAACCATGGAATGGTCGGTAGTGGCAATGTCTAAACAACTAGTGTAGGTGGATGAATTCATGACCGAATGAAATGGTCACGAGGAGGAAAGAAAATGAATGATTGATGAAGAAAATTTTCAGGGCCAAAAACGGGGTATGACAGTTGCCCCTATTTAAGCGTCTTCAACTAGAGAGTATGAAGCAGGACACTCTTCATATGATCATAGTGGGAGATGGTTAAATACTAAGGAGACCCGGATTTTGATCCTGAATCCCTATGACATGATGTGATATGATATGATATGCATGGATGCATGATTCTTTTTTTGTAATTTTTATCTGCTAGGGATATGGTGAACCCTTAACAGGCGATGCTACTAGACAGACCAATTTGTGGGGAATGCTGATGACCCACAGGGAGACAGACAAATGGTAAAAAACAACTTTGCTGGGGAAGACAAATCCTGCTGGAGAATCAGACACACGTTGGGGAGTAATCGAAGTGAAAGTTGATAAACAACATTCAGAGTACAAGAGATTTCGGTAGTAAGTTCACATATGACTTACTAGACCCGAATAAGAAAGAAAATGTCACAACAGGTTCAGATTTGACCTGGCAATACTGGAATAAAACACAACAAAAAGGTTCATATATGACTTGACAATGCTGGGGGAATATCAAGAAGTTCTGACAGCAGGTTCAGATATGACCTAACAAACTCAGAAAAAATCAAGAAGAGTGTATCAACAGGTTCATATATGACCTGACAATACTGGAATGAAAGTTCAACAACAGGTTCATATATGACCTGACATCACTGAAACAATCATAGAGAAAGACTCTTCAGAACAGGTTCATATATGACCTGACACTGGAATAAGGTTCAACAACAGGTTCATATATGACCTGAATAGTATTCGACAACAGGTTCATATATGACCTGACAGTGGAATAAAAGCTCAACAACAGGTTCATATATGACCTGAATAGTATTGAACAACAGGTTCATATATGACCTGACAGTGGGATAAGGTTCAACAACAGGTTCATATATGACCTGACAACATTGAAATAATTATAGAGAAAGACTCTTCAGGATAGGTTCATATCTGACCTGACACTGGAATAAAGCTCAACAACAGGTTCATATATGACCTGAATAGTATTGAACAACAGGTTCATATATGACCTGACAGTGGAATAAGGTTCAACAACGGGTCATATATGACCTGAATAGTATTGAACAACAGGTTCATATATGACCTGACAGTGGAATAAAAGCTCAACAACAGGTTCATATATGACCTGAATAGTATTGAACAACAGGTTCATATATGACCTGATGAGGGAATCAAGTTCAACAAACAGGTTCACATATGACCTGAATGGTACTGAACAACAGGTTCATATATGACCTGATAATGGAATAAAGTTCAACAACAGGTTCATATATGACCTGAATAGCACTGAACAACAGGTTCATATATGACCTCGAATAGTTTTGAACAACAGTTGGACTCTGACCGTAAGCAATGGACTACAACCAGCTTTTAACAGATCGGTGCCAATCAACAAATGGACTTGAAAATGACTGCGAAAACCGGATGTTGGTTCAAGGGCACCAAGGACAAACTGGAATTAGAGGTCAATGGACATAGGATCAATCAACAAGACTTGGGTCAATGCAAAATGAGCACGAAGTACATCTCGGCTATGCATGATTTGAATTTTTTGCATGATATATGAATGATCATGATATGAGAATGTTGACACTTGGCAGACTGGGAGTTTGTAGGGACTGTTTACAGAGATTCTGATTCCTCAACACCAATAACTCATACCCGTGCGATTAACAAGTGCATCCAGAGGAGAATCTATCATGATTGACAATTATAAATAACCAAAGGTCCATCCTTCTAGAGGATTAATGAGTTATATTCCATGGGGACTTTTGTTGGTGATCCAGGGATATTTATGCAACCTTGAGCCTTTCGGGGAAACAAATGATTTTCCTTTGATTTTCACATATATCAAAGTAATTTTGTTTTTTCGCTGAATTTCAAATTCTTTTTCAAGTTTCAAAATTTCATTATTAACAAATAAATGACATTTTGCATAACAAAGAAAAGCATAGATGAACACAACTAACAACGATTGGGAAAACTTGTATTTTATTCAAGAATGGTAGCGCACAAATGGCGTAGCTCCATAGAGTGTTACAATTTTTTTTTTGAAAATGGCAATAAGGAAAGGTCTATGTTGAATTCAGTGACCACTAACATCCCTACTAGATATTATTTCCCAAAACCTTGCTTCTAAGGGGAGTAACTTGGATTGATCTTCCGCCTCAAATTCTTCGGTGTTAATCAGTAACAACTGATGCAGTTTATGCCTTTTGCCCCTAACTTTTGCCTGGATCGCCCTTTTGGGTTTTCAATCCACCGGGACGCTCCTATTTTTGCCTAAATCGCCCTTTCAGGTTTTCGATTTAGCGGGTCTTTATTAGGCATAGTATTTTTTAACTGCATCAGAGTTCACGGGGTGTGAGAGCTCTTCATCATCCATAGTTGTAAGAATCAAGGCGCCTCCGGAGAAAGCTTTCTTTACAACATATGGGCCTTCGTAATTGGGAGTCCACTTCCCACGTGAGTCCTTGTGTATTGGCAAGATCTTCTTAAGCACGAGGTCTCCTTCTCTGAATTCCCGAACACGTACTTTCTTGTCAAAAGCCCTTTTAAGCCATTTTTGGTATAATTGTCCATGGCACAAAGAAGTCATTCGCTTCTCGTCTATGAGGTTTAACTAATCAAATCTATTTTGAATCCACTCAGCCTCGTCTAGCTTGGTATCCATCAAGATTCTTATTGAAGGTATCTCTACTTCAATCGGGAGAACTGCTTCCATCCCATATACCAAAGAGAACGGGGTTGCCCCTGTTGAAGTGCGGACGGAAGTCCGGTATCCATGCAGTGCGAAAGGTAACATTTCGTGCCAATCCTTATAGGTTTTCACCATTTTTTGCAGGATTTTCTTGATGTTTTTATTAGTGGCTTCAACGGCGCCATTCATCTTTGGACGATATGGTGAAGAGTTATGGTGCTCAATCCTGAAGCTCTCGCATAATTCCTTCATGGTCTTATTGTTTAGATTCGTCCCATTATCTGTGATGATCCGGCTTGGAATTCCATAACGGCAAATGATCTCTTTCTTGAGAAACCGTGCAACCACTTGCTTTGTCACATTAGCATAAGAGGCGGCTTCTATCCATTTGGTAAAGTAATCAATGGCAACCAGGATGAAGCGGTGACCATTGGAATCTTTAGGCTCGATGGCGCCAATCATGTCGATGCCCCACATTGAGAAAGGCCAAGGTGACGTCAAAATATTTAGTAGGGTCGGAGGCACGTGTACCTTGTCGGCATATATTTGGCATTTATGACATTTTCTAGCATAATTGAAGCAGTCGGATTCCATGGTCAACCAGTAATAACCAGCTCTCAAAATCTTCTTGGCCATGGCATGCCCATTGGCATGAGTTCCAAAGGATCCTTCATGAATCTCCTTGATCAACAAGTCCGCTTCACGTCCATCCACGCATCTGAGCAGAATCATGTCGTGGTTCCTCTTGTATAACACACCATTGCTTAAGAAGAATTTGGATGCTAATTTCCTCAATGTTTTCTTGTCAAGGGCTGTTGCATCTGTTGGATATTCTTGATTTTGCAAAAAGCACTTGATGTCGTGAAACCAGGGTTTACCATCGTCTTCGTCTTCAACCGACTGGCAATAGGCAGGCTCAACTTTCCGCTCGATCTGAATGAGAGGTGCTTCATTATGGAATCTGACTTGGTACATTGAAGCCAACATAGCCAAAGCATCAGCAATTTGATTCTCAGTTCTCGGGATATGACGGAAAGTGATTTCGTCAAAGTATTTTATTAATTCCATGACATAGGCACGATATGGGATCAACTTGGTATCACGGGTTTCCCATTCGCCCTTGACTTGGTATATCACCAAGGCTGAGTCTCCACATACTTCGAGGATTTTGATTCGGAGATCAATTGCTGCTTCAATGCCTAGGATGCACGCCTCATATTCTGCTATATTATTTGTGCAATCAAAACACAACCTTGCTGTGAAAGGAGTGTATCCACCATTTGGATTCAACAGGACAGCTCCTACTCCATGCCCCATGTAATTGGAGGAACCATCGAACATGAGCTTCCATCGAGATCCGGGTTCAGGTCCTTCATCAAGTCCTGGGATTTCACAGTCTTTCACTACCATAATGTCTTCATCAGGGAAGTCAAACTTCAACGACTGGTAATCTTCAACGGGTTGGTTTGTCAAGTAATCAAACAACACACTCCCTTTGATGGCTTTCTGAGACACATATTGGATGTCATACTCAGATAGTAACATCTGCCAACGGTCGAGTCTTCCAGTCAAAGCAGGCTTTTCAAAGATGTACTTTATTGGATCCATTTTTGAGATCAACAAAGTAGTGTGGCAAATCATGTATTGTCTTAGACGACGAGTGGCCCATGCTAAAGCACAACAAGTTTTCTCCAAGAGTGAATATCGGGATTCACAATCGGTAAATCTCTTACTCAGATAATAAATGGTATGTTCCTTTCGACCGGTTTCGTCATGTTGTTCCAGCACACATCCCATTGATTTTTCAAGCACAGTTAAGTCCATTCAACTGCTTGATCTTTTTTGAGCAACTTGAATATAGGTTCACACGTAGCAGTCATATGAGATATAAACCTAGAGATGTAGTTCAAACGTCCCAGGAATCCTCTAACTTCTTTCTCTGTATGTGGAGCAGGCATTTCTTGTATTTCCCTAACCTTGTCTGGATCTACCTCAATTCCTCGTTGACTAACAATGAAACCAAGCAACTTTCCAGACCAGACACCGAAAGTGCATTTAGCAGGATTCAGTCGTAGTCGGAATTTCCGAAGACGCTCGAATAACTTTTGCAAGTGGTCTATGTGATCCTCTTCACTTTGGGATTTTGTAATCATATCATCCACATAAACCTCAATTTCCTTGTGCATTATGTCATGGAAAAGAGTGACCATTGCTCTTTGGTAAGTTGCCCCAGCGTTTTTGAGACCGAATGGCATTACCTTGTAGCAAAATGTTCCCCAAGGGGTGATGAATGTGGTATTTTCCATGTCTTCTGGATCCATCTTAATTTGATTGTAACCCGAGAATCCGTCCATAAAGGAGAAGACTGCGAACTTAGCAGTGTTGTCTACCAGAGTGTCAATATGTGGCAAGGAGAAATCGTCCTTCGAACTAGCTTTGTTTAAATCCCTATAATCAACACACATCCTGACCTTGCCATCCTTTTTGGGTAGAAGTACTATGTTAGCTACCCATTGAGGGTACTTTGCAACTGCTAGAAAACCGACATCAAATTGACGTTTCACCTCGTCACAAATCTTTAGAGCCATGTCGGGTCTTGCTCTTCGAAGCTTTTGCTTCACTGGCGGACAATCTGGCTGTAGTGGTAGCTTGTGGACCACAATGTCAGTATCTAAACCTGGCATATCCTGATACGACCAAGCAAATACATCTACATATTCATGTAACAACTTGATCAATCTTTCTTTGATGCTTGCCTCAAGTGTAGTCCCAACTTTAACCTCTTTCTTGTCTTCCTCGGTGCCAAGGTTGATTGTTTCCACTGGTTCTTGATGCGGCTGGAGGGCCTTTGACTCGTGCTCTAGCATCCTTTCCAATTCTTCAGGGAAATCACAATCTTCCTCATTATCCTCTTTCGCTTGGTAGATGGGGAGTTCAAAATTTTAGGAAGTAGCGGGGTCATCGAATTCAACTGGTTTATTGATTATTCTGCATGTTTTTTAATGATGGTTTTTTTTAGAAAAATGGAAATAAAATGCAAAAGAAGTAAAAAATATTTTTGTAGTTTTTGAAAGGATTGCCATTTTAAGGAAAACAACAGATAAATGAACGACAAGAATTTGAACAAAATGCTCTTTATTTGTCATAATGATTTTTTTGAAATTCAAAAGGGGCCCTACAAATGATCCATTAGCCTTGGGCAGAGCTAAGGATTTTCAAAAACACAAAGGAAAACAACAATTACTTTGACACAGGAAAAACTTCTTTAATATCAACTGCTTCCCAATTTGTTAGGGCTGCTTCACATCGGTATATCAGGTTTGATGTTTCTCCATCTTCAGTGTCATCTTCCACTGCACCAACTTGATCTCCATGGATAAATCCTTTGCTCAAGAAAACTTCTTGTATGCTCCGCACACGGTCCTTTGCAGGGACCAGGGCTCCTCCATTAGCAGAAGGCTCGTACCCCAAACCAAAACGGTCATTTTTCTCATTGACGTTGATGACTTGCCCCCAACCTGCAGGGCCTCCACTTTCAACTGCTGATTTTGTGTTCTTCAAAGAGGCGAATGACAAACTGGTTTTCTCAAGAGGATCCTTAATCTCTTCAAGTGTGGCATTGGATATTTCAAGTGCTTGAAAAGAGGTTTCTAAGGCATCCTCATCAGCCTCAATATAACGGAAAGAGGAGAGTTGACTGATGATAAAATCTTCTTCACCTGAGACAATAACGAGCTTGCCATCGACAACAAACTTCATCTTTTGATGCAAAGTAGAAGTTACTGCCCCAACCGCATGTATCCATGGGCGTCCCAAAAGGCAGCTATAAGCGGGATTTATGTCCATGACTTGGAAATTGATGCGGAATACATGTGGTCTGATCTGTATTGGTAGCTCTACCTCCCCCACTACTGTCCTTCGAGAACCATCAAATGCTTTTACCACAAGGGCACTGGGTTTCAATTCTGAACCTTGGTAAGACAATTTAGCAAGTGCCCTCTTTGGTAGAACATTGAGGGATGATCCAGTGTCAACTAAAACTCTGGCCAGAGCATCTTCTTGGCACTTTATGGATACGTGCAAAGCGCGGTTGTGATTCTTCCCCTCCTTGGGTAGCTCTTCATTGCTGAAGCTTAGAGTGTTGCAGGCTGTGATATTGGCGACCACTCCATCGAATTGGCTAACCGTTATATCTTGGGTAACATGAGCTTGAGCAAGCACTTTCAGCAGAGCCTCCCTATGAGCTTCGGAGTTCAGAAGCAAAGACAAGATAGATATTTTTGATGGTGTTTGATGTAACCGATCAACTATCTTGTAGTCAGATTTCTTTATTATCCTTAGGAACTCACTTGCTTCATCTGTTTGCACAGCCGGTTGTGCCCCTCCATGCTCTGGGGTAGGATTCACGTTTGCAGCTTCCCTTGTTGGTTCTTGAGGGTTTACATTAATATTGGGAGTATAAATCTGACCACTGCGGGTCATCTTGCTTGTCCCTGCGATGTTAGTGATGTCGGTGTCAACATTCTCCAAACCTTTCTTACTTTCAGCAGCTTTGGGCTTTCCATCTACCACTCCATCTACCACTGTTATGTCGTACTTCCAGGGTACCGCCTTGGTGCTTTCAAAAGGAAATGGGGTAGGCATGCATACCACCACGGGTGACGGATGAACAACATCTCTTCTGTGATAAGTTACCTCAAACGGTTATGGTATATTAAAAACGGGTTCAATGACTGAAACTTCCTCGTTTGTTGTTGGACCACAAATTTGTAAAACACCTTGATCCATCAAGTTCTGAATGTCATTCCGTACCACTTTACATCCTCTTGGATGAACGGCACATTGCTCACAGTTGTCGTGACATGTATTAATCAATCTAGCCCCCACCAATCCTGCATGAAACGCTAGCAACGGAGTTTTAACATCTTCCACGTTTTTGATTATACACACATCAGAAGCATCCTCGACGGCATTAACATCACCATGCGTTGGCAAAGGGTTACTTTTTACATTGGGTTCAACGTCTCGAAATGAAAGAATCTTCTTCTCAACCAGGTCTTGCACAATATGCTTTAAAGCATAACATCCTTCTAAATCATGTCCAGGGGCACCCCCATGGAAAGGACAATGGGCATCTGGATTGTACCATGGAGGTAAAGGATTTGGTGGAGGACCCAAAGGTCTGGGCGTCACCAACCCTTTCTGTAGTAACGATGGGTACAATTCAGTGTATGTCATAGGGATTGAAGCAAACGGAAGTCTACCTCTCTGTACCCTATTTTGATTTGGAGGATTTTGTGGACGAGGAGCCTGTGCCCTTGGTTGTTGATAAGTAGGTGGCGCGGGCGCTTGCTGGTATATCGGTGCTTGTTGAGCAGGTTGATAGACAGGAGCTTGTGACTGGTTGAAATTTGGTGTGACTGCTGCCACATACGGTTGTTGAACATATTGTACTGGATAAATCGGTTGTTGTTGAGCAAATTGGTGTTGTTTCTTCCATGAATGACTCCTCCTTTGACTGGTTGACACTGCATTTGTATCACCTTCCTTCTTTCTTTGAAATCCTCCAGGAAACTTTTTGGCATTACTACCAGATGTTTCAGAGGTAGTCATCATCTTTCCATTCTTCAATCCCAACTCGACCTTTATGCCCACGGAGACCAGGTCAGAGAAGCTCGCAGATACACTACTCACCATTCTTTCATAGAACATAGGTTTGACTATATCCATGAACCAATCCGCTAACTCCTTCTCAGCCAGAGGTGGTTCGACTTGCGAGGCCACTTCCCTCAATCGTTGCGCGTATTCCTTAAAAGATTCCTTATCTTTCTGGGACATGCTGAGCAATTGCCTCCTATCTGGGGTCATATCCATGTTATACTTATAATGTTGGATGAAAGCATCAGATAAGTCTTGGAAACAACGAATCCTACTCTGATCAAGGCTTAAGTACCATTTAGAGGGAGCACCCCTCAAGCTGTCTTGGAAGCAATGTATCATAAGTTTGCCATCCTTTACATGCGCAGCCATTTTTCGATAGTACATAATAAGGTGACTCTTAGGACACGAGTGGCCGTCATACCTATCGAAATCTGGGGTCTTGAACTTCGCAGGAATCACAAGACCTGATACTAAGCACATCTCCTTAGCGGTAGCACCAAAAACTTGGTTACCTTCCATAGCCCTCAATCTTTTCTCAAGCATCTGGTAATTCTCCTTCATCCCTCTTATGTCTTCCTGCCTTTCCTCATCTTCGTCTGAAAAGTCCGGAGCATGTTGTTGATCCTCAAAGTAAGGTTGCACATGTGCACGAACGAGAGGAGGTGCGAACGTGTGGACCACTGGATGATTTTCATTGATGGTCCGTAGAGGAGCCGTCTGCTGAGCGGATTGTGCAAAACCAGGGGCGCCTTCAACTGGAGGTGTGAAACCGGGAGGTAAACCATAGGTTGGCCAAGTGGTTGGTACTGTCCTTGTAGGTTGGGGTTCATCCGTGGGACCGGCGATTTCTGAAATGACCGTCGTTTGGGCGTCCAACTTTGCCCTGATGACCTGTAGTATCTCCATGACTTGCCCCATGTTTCCACGTAGGTCTTCGAGTTCTGAGCTTACTCGCTCCAATTCATGCTCTTGATCTGCCACTCTTTGACGAGCTCTGGTACGAGTATTATACGGGTGTTGAAAATTCAGCGTGAAACTGGAGGAAGAAAGGACAAAATGAGACTCTGTTTTGAAAATGCATGAATGCATGTATGGATGCATTTTGTTTGCAAAACTCTTGGTTAGTTTCAATCATTCATTTCAAAAATGTCACAACACTTGTTCGCAAATATTTAAAATAATAAGGAAATGAAACACAATAAAATGAATCTCAAAAGCGATTTTCATTAATCTCATATCAAAGTTCAAATACAAACAACGTGCTCATGGCTTATGGGCTTTCCGAACCGTAACAAGGTCGGTAGTTAACCCTTCTAACATTGCCTTACAAAACTTAATGAAATTAAAGACTTGATGCAGGGTGTTCTCTGGACACATGCACCAATCAGCTTCTTGCAGCTTCTCCGGTAACTCTCGCATGATGGAACTCGCAAATCCGGACAGCCTCAGAAATTTGCCCTTCCACTCAGTGTAAAGCCCTTGGAGATCTTGGATGATGCGCAAGTCTTCAGCCTTGGTCACCTCTATATCCCTATAGAGGTTTCTCCAATATCTGCATTCACCTAGCAACACCATATAGGCAGCATCCTGATCCCCACCTTCAAGTGCCTGGATTCTAGCATCGGCTCGTTCCAAATGATATTTCAGCCGTGTGCAAACTCTTTCTGACTCTTTAGTCTTCAGCTTCTCGCGTTCCAGAGTATCCTTGTATTTCTGAATGGTATTCTCCAGTTCACGAGTACGAATCTCAGAAATCAGCCGTGCTTCCCTTTTCATTTCAAAGGTCAGTTCCAGAGTCTTGTTGAGTTTTTGAATCCGGAGTAGAGCTCTATCCAACTCCTCTTCCTTTGATTTGAACACAGATTTGGTGCTATAGAGCGCTTGTCCAAACTTTTCTCTCCTTGCTTCAGACTCTCTAGCTCTTTTGTTGGAGATTTCAAGCTATTTGTCCTTCTTTTGTTGATCGTCTTTCAAGTTCCCATTCTCTATCGAGACTCGGCCAAGCTTGATTCTCAAATCAACATTTTCCAACTCCAACTCCTTGATACGGGCATTGAGCTTCTCTACATCTTTAGGTAATATGGGTTTTGGCTCAGGAACCAATGGATAGATAGAAGGATCAAATGGAAAAGGGAGTTTAATCATCTGAACCCTCTCTCTAACCCAACAAGTGTAAGGCTCTTGGGCAATGACATTTCTCTTACCCAACTCCTTACCTTTTCTGATAACTGATTGCCAAGACCTCTTGATCTTTTACACCATGGGATGATCCGCTTCAGCATTATGTAAGATGAAAGGCTCTAGAGCTTCAGCTTTTGGAGGGCCATTCATAGGGTACACATGTTGCCTCAGAGATAACACAGGGTTATAGTTGATGCAACCCTTGGTTCCTATCAAAGGCACATTGGGGAAGTCTCCGATGCTGACAATCACATTCTCGGTTTCCCAATCCCTGACATACCACTTAACATGACTGGAGGTGAGGGAAGCTAACTTCTGGAAGGGTTTGAGTTCCTTTGAGACAAAAGGACCTTCTTCGGGCATATGGGATCTAAACCAGGCATGCAATAACTGCGCATAACATAAGACGATTCCTCCCTTCTTCTCATGACGATCATGGAGAGTGTAGTAGAGATCTGCCAAGAGGAACGGTACAGGGTTACCAGAGAGGAAAATTCTCATCGCCAGGTGGTCCACAAAATGGTCAATATTTGGGAAGAGAACTATCCTATATACCAACACGGCTAACACATCATAAAAGGCTTCCCAACTCCCTTCTTTTTCCATCTTCTTGGCCTGATCTTCCAAGAACTTCCTAGAAAAACCACTGAAAGGTCCTTTCACATCCCAATTGTCCACGACTTCAGAAACTTTCAGACCTAAAGCTGAAGCTATCCTCTTGGGAGGAATATCTTCATCGAGCTTAGGAAATGGATTATGATCCTTCAAATTCCGACCTATGATCCTCTCAACCTCCTCCAAGGTAGGAGCCAATTGGAAGTCAGAAAACGTGAAACAACATAGAGGTGGATCATAGAACTGAGCAATAGTCACTGCGGTCATCATGTCCATCTTCTCATTTAGGATGTCCAGAATCCTTCCATAATTTTGTACAAAGCTGTTGAGTTTGATTGGCGTTATTTTGGCACTCAACTTCTGCAGGCTGGTAAGGTCCACGTTCTTGTATTTGAACTGAGAAGTGCCTCTTCTCTCAGGATTCATCTTGCTAACAAGTCTTGGATTCCTGAAATAATGCGAAACAAACTAAGAGTTTTGCTTTTTATGCGCATGCAATGAATGGATGGATGCAATGTTTTTTTCTTTCTTTTGGTACGGGTTCAAAGGTCTGAGGTATGGATAAATTTGATTGCTTTCCAAAACGGGGTTCTCACCGGATATGATCTAGGGCTTTGTTACAAAGGATCCCCAGAGTCATTGATTCACAAGAATGTTTGACGCTTACGGGAAATACTTTCCGGTCGTCAACTCCATCAAGGGAATCTATTCTGGGTGAGGTTCTCGTACCGACTCTTACGAAGTATTCACCACGGGAGTCCGTACTACGCAACCATTGATTGGGTTCTAGACAGGGTACTCAGAGTCATGGATTCAAAAGACTGTTTGACGCTTACGGAAAATACTTTCCGGTCATCAACTCCATCTAGGGAATCTATTCTGAGTGAGGTTCTCGTATCGATTCTTACGAAGTATTCACCTCGGGAATCCATACTACGCAACCATCATTTCTAGTTGGCCAAAGGTTCAATGTTCTAAAAGGTCCTTAGAGTCATGGATCCCTTTGAAACATCAAAGCTTACGAGGTATACACCTCGGGCGACAATATTTGCAAAAGAATCTACTCTAAGTGAGGTTCTCGTACCGACTCTTACGAAGTATTCACCTCGGGAGTCCGTACTACTCAACCATCATCCTATCTTATGTTTTTTTCCACTCTAGACTCGGGTGTAGAGTCTTTCCCACATGGTTTGCAATCAAATATCCAAGTACCCAACACAGTGGAACCAATATATAACAGAAATATCAATATAACAATAAAGATATTAAAAGCAATAAATAAGGGAAAAGCCACAAAATTAAACAAACAAAGGCACACAAACGTCCTAACTAGGCTTGACTCACTTAGGGATTGGATTCCCCAGCAGAGTCGCCATCTGTCGCACCTCGAAAAATGGGGATACGACTTCAAAGCGAAGCGCGATCGCACGCTCACAATGATTGACTGAACAGAGTCGCCACCGAACTTTATTTATTCCTAAAAAGGAAAGGGGAAATATCGATAAAACCCAAGACAAAACGACAATGATATTGGTCGTCGCAACCAAATCTGGGTTCGGGAGTCGATTACGCAAGGGGAAGGTATTAGCACCCCTCACGTTCGTTGTACTCAACAGGAACCATTAGGTTAGTTGTGTGCGTTAGTGTTAGTTGAAATATTAGGCTTTTCGAATTATTAGGTGGGAAAGAAAGAATAAAAGAAAGGAAAATGTTTTTGGATTTTTGACGAAGGACTAAACCTAAGTTTTTTATTAGTGGGCCTGACAAGATTTAAAAATCCTGCTCCTACGTATCTCAAAAGAGAAATCAAGGCTTACGTAGTTCTGGGTAGAAAAATGTTTGTTTGTTGGTCGATTTTAGCGAAAGCTATATTGTATTAATCGATGAAAACATTATTTTACCCAAAACAGATGAGGAGTGGACGCATACCACACATCGAACGGATTTATAAATCTACATTCGGAAAAGCGTCATCTATCTTTACTCAACAATCGTGGCCGAAACATTGTTTTGCATCACCTTAAGACAATATATCTTTCATTTATGAAAAAGGTTTTTTTGATTAATCGCACGGCGGCGAGAAACGAGTTTGATTGGTTGGATGTATTTTGAGTGATGGCGAGAACTTGGATGAGCGAGATATACATCTCGAATCCTAGTCTCAGGAGTGCATGGTATACACCATGTTCCATTTCCAACTTTATTGAAAGAGGTTAAGATAGGAACTAAGTATTTTGGAATTTGATTGAGAAAGGGTTTGAAGAAACTGCATTGACAATTTTAGACGATGGCGAGAGCTAAGATAGACGAGGCATACGTCTCGAATCTTAACCTCAGGAGTGCACGGTATACACCATGTTCCATTTCCACCTTTATTGAAAAAGTGTTAAATAAGAATTAGGTATTTTGAGTTTTGTTGTGAAAATGACTTGACCCTAGATCAAGTATTGAAGGACGTTTAAGAGAAATTTGAATGAGTGTTTGAGAGAAAACAAAGTGGATAAATTTGGATGATGGCGAAAGCTAGGATTGGTGAGATATACATCTCGAATCCTAATCTCAGGAGTGCGCGGTATACACCATGTTCCACTTCCATCTTTATGGAAAAGGTCTTAACTATGAATTAATATTTTTTGAGTTTTTATTAGGAAAAATGGCTTGACGTTGAATCAAGCGTTTGATGAAAGTTTGAAAGAGATGGAATGGAATAGGAGGGAGAAATGAATTGATTTATTTATTGAGAAAATACTCGACGTTGGATCGAGTCATTATTTTTGATCTTTTGGAAATGGTTGATTTTATTCTTGTGTTAGTATCTAACTAAACAGCCAAACAAATAAAGAAATAAAACAGTACAAAATTATTACACATCGGGGGAGTGAGGTACATTTTGTCAAATGAGGATTCAAAATCATGAAATAATTAAATCGGGCCCAATCAACAAATAATGCAATGTATGAGTGTAAGTGCAAGAGAACTGGCTCATTGTAAGAAAGCCCAGGAGTAAGCTATGTGAGGTTGATGGCGATGCTTAAAAAGCAATCGACTTACAAGGGTATGGAAATGGGCTCGACATTGAATCGAGAAAAGTGTGATTTTAATAGTTTAAAGCGGTTTTGAATGGATGATGAAATTAAAAGAAACCAAATTTGTGTTTATTAAATAATAATGAAACTATGAGTATGGGAGAAATTATACTAAAACATAAACATGAAAAAAAATGAATGCTAAAAGAAATAAAATGATATATATGAGTTTTGAACCCACTCGACTAAAGACCATGAAACTACCCTCTCTCCACTAGGCCATTTATGATTAGTTATTATTTACAATAACAACTTGGGTATATAAGCCAGAAACGATTGGAATAAGAAAAATTAAAAAACTAAAAACTAAAATAATAATTAAAAAAAAAGGTCTATTGGATTACATAAAAAAAAACAGGAAATTAAACCCAGCCGCCTGGCTGTTGGGTTCTAGAGGCTAATGGATTGGGAATCAAAAAAAGCAATTAAATACTATACACCCTTTAATAATAATAATAAAAAAGCAGAAGAATACTAAACGTATTAGATTCTAAATGATTTTCTAATATCTTAAAGGTTTGTTTTGCTTAAAATAAATAAAAGAAAAACAAAAACAGGAGCAACAGTAACAAATTTTGTCATTCCCTCTCTCAACAACCTCTGTTTCTCTCAAGCGCTCCCTCAATCTCACTCTCAACCTGTCGTTTCTCTCACCCTCAATCCTTCATCCTCAACCTTCGCTCACCTCTCTCAATCTCTCAAACGTCCACACTAACCTTACAATACGCTACCCTCAATCTCACTCTAAACACGAAAGCTATGGTTTCAAAGAGAATCAAGCAAGAAGGCTCACCTTCAGCGGTGATTCGGCGGCTATGAAGAGTTCGTATCTTCCTCCTTTCGCTAAGTTTTTCACGCCGTCACCTGAAGATCAGGGTTTCTCTGGTTCTAATTTTCGTTCGGACAAATTTAGGGTTTTTCCGCCTCCAAGGTTTTTCGTCCCCTTTTTCGTCTCTCCTTCGCCTCTATTTATCTCCACAGCTTTAGGGTTTAGGGTTATTGTATGGTAGAGTAAAACAGGTATCTGCCAACATCCTTTCTGTGAACTCAGTTTGCATTGGCCTTTTTGATGCTTGGATTTCGGAACGGTAATCTGAACCTACGTACTTTCTCCCTCTGTTTTGTCTTGATGCCAATTTGGGATATCTTTTTGAATTTTAATTGCCTTTGCTAACTTACCTTGCTTTTTACTACAGTGAAGATTGGTTAATATAGGAATAGCTTCGGTTTGTATTGCGATGTGTTCTACTGCAGGTCTATTGTATTGCTGCAGAACGGATGGAGAATGATGGTGCAGGTTTATTTTGGCCGGTGGTTACGTTCTGTAAGTGAGGCTAGGCAGGTGTTTGTCATGCTGGTGTTATTTATTCTTGTCAAGTTCATAGCAGCAGGAACAAAGTTTGGGGTTTAGGTGTCTCCGGTTGTTGCAAGCTTTAGCTCACGAGGCCCAAATTCAATAACCCTTCAAATATTGAAGCCCAATTTAATTGCACCGGGTGTGGGTGTTAACATCTTAGCAACATTTACTAAGAATGATAGTCCCACGTTCGTAAGCATACCCCTGTGTAAGCTTCCACGCCTCGAACTGTGATTTAGTGGTTGAGAGAGTGAACCGAAATTTTGTAGGTTCCAGCAGCCCCTACGTTGGTAAGCGTACGTCTGTGTTTAACAACCTCCATCCTTTCTTCAAATACCACAGCAAACGAAGGATAATTGAGGTTTGTTATAGTGTGGTGTTTCTTTATGTCATAACTATACTTTCTCTGCACCACGGTTTCCATATTTGCAGCTGAGTAGTTCAATGCACAGAGGAAGCTCAAATAATCATCAACTGTAAGATCATAGACTAGTCCGGGACGTAGTGCTTGCAGGTCTACGTGTTCAGCCCCAAAATCAAAGGGTGTCGCAGGCTTTTTGTCATCATTGTAAGCCGAATAAGCAGTTGTTATCAGCGCAGAACGAATTGCAGTTGGGCTCCAATCTGGATGAATGGACATGATTAAAGCTGCTATCCCACTGACATGAGGGCATGCCATGGACGTGCCTGAGTATATGTTAAAGTCGACACCCCTTCTTTGAAGTTGATTAAGTTGTAGCTTGATGAACTCTAGCTCTTCTCTCTTTTTTATTTGCCCCACCAGATGCAGTGTTGTTGCAAATAGATCCGGTGGTGGATATCTCAAATTTGTATTATTACTGTTAGAGAAATATAACATGTTGGTTTTGAAACTTGTGACACATGAATTAAGTTCTTCATTTCCATGTCCATATGCATAGCTATTTCCTGAGTTTTCTTGTTTAACCTCAACAATAAAAGAAATTGGAGCTTGAGTTATTAGCATCTGATTTAAACTTTATGTGCTTCATCACGTTTGCCAACCCGAATGTAACCATTAATTATTGTAGTCCATGATACACAATCCTCATAAGGCATTCCTTTGAATAGCTTAACAGCTTCATCAATTTGTAAGTCTTGGACATAAATTGCAACCATCGCATTCCAAGAAACCACCTTCTTACAAGGCATTCTGTCAAAGAGTTTCCTATGTATTTTGCTTTGTGAAGACTGTCAAGAGTTCCAACTTGTTTATTTTTTCGTGGATTTCAATCACAAAGTGTGAGAAAATAATGAGAAAGGATAGAAGAAAAGAAGTTTTCATTGCTTTACTCATTGTGTTCTTCTTCAACGGTGTTTTGGTGGACCTTAGAACTTCCCGATGTTTGGGCGATGGGATACTTTATCCACATGCCATGTAAATGGATGAATGACGTAATTGAAATATGAATGAATATGTGTATGGATGAATGGAAGCTTTCCAGTTTGAATGAAATAATGCAAATTTGATCATGATATAAAAATAAAAATGTGAATGCAAATTTGAACATGATATAAAAATAAAAATGTGAATGCAAATTTGAACAAAAAATAAAAGATGGTATATAGATGGAATCTCCTTGAAAGGGAAAATGATGTTCCATGAGAGACAAAACATGGATTGAATTTAGACATGAGAATGACATTCCAATTGATTCCATCAAAATGTATCAAACATCTAAAGCCAAATCGAGAGGTAAAAATCTAACAACCATGGAATGGTCGGTAGTGGCAATGTCTAAACAACTAGTGTAGGTGGATGAATTCATGACCGAATGAAATGGTCACGAGGAGGAAAGAAAATGAATGATTGATGAAGAAAATTTCCAGGGCCAAAATCGGGGTATGACAACCATTGATAAGTATTGGCAGTAATGCTTTCAATCAACTTATAACCTTTTTCATAAAACTTTGACAACAATGTGCCACCATTTTAAGTATCCAACATATTCCTTGATAAATGAACCAATCCATTATACAAATTCTCAAGTTGAGTGCAAATTGAGATTCCACGACGAGGACACTTCCTCAATAGATCTTTAGACCTTTCCTAATCATCAAATAAAAATTCATCTTCCCCTTGCCTAAAAAAAGTAATTTCATTCCTCATCTTGGTATTCTTGACAAGGGGGAGTATCTAGTTATAAATGTTTCAGCCAAAGCATTCCAAGTGGCTATGGAATCAGGCTCAAGAGAGTTCAACCAACTCTTTGCTCGATCTCTCAATGAGTAAGGGCACAACCTCAACTTGAAGGAATTGTCTGATATACCAGGAATCTTAATGTTATTGGCCACTTATAAGAATTATCTCAAGTGTAGATGGGGATCATCATTTGTAGAACCTGAACCACATTGATTCCAATGTCAATGGCATTTGTATCAAACACAACATACTTTCTAATGTTACGTGTTCTGCCATTAGCAATGACAATGATGTCGTTATCTGCCATGATAACTTCTTCCTACTCTAAATCTTCTTGCACAAACCTTGTTGTTCTTCTATGTCCACAACAAGGAATGGATAAGGAGTCCCTGGTAAATGTCCAATAAGCTGAAATCTTCTTAGCAACCTGAGAGTTCTTTCAGCTTTAGGATCACCTTTGTAAATTGGGTTCAAAGTCCTGCACATACAACAACTGAGCAATTTCCGAGACACCAGATTACATAAACGTTAGAAGCTCAAATGCCTAATAACAAAAAATAGTATTGAATACAAAACCAAAATGTTAACTTGGCACTCCATGACAATTGCGCTAAAAACTTATTGCTTGGAAACGTGTTACATGCAAGTATACATGTTCGTTATAAGTAGCAAGTGATAAAAAGTAAGGATATCGTATCCACAGGGAGTGGAAGTAACTTGGGTTGATTTTATAAGTAACTATCTTTAGAAATTAAGCATGAGCAAAAGTAAAAAGAATAATAGATTGTCACAAGTTCAGTGTTTCTTAAATCAGTAACTTAATAATGCAGAGAGAGTGTTATGAATATGTAAAAAGAGTGTAAGTTGAGTTGTGGTTCATTAATATGCATGAAGTAATTATGTGTATTTGATGTGAAGTGTCGTGCTAGAAAAGTTCAATGAGTGATCTAAAAGTGTATTTCTACAACATCAAAAGCATGCATATTAGGGCAAGGGAACAAATCTCTAAGTCTCACTTATAACCCTATGATACGTTTGTTTGTCTCCTATAATTCCTTTATAGTTGTAGTTTCTTTTCTCTAAGTAAACTAAATGAGTGAATATCTATATCTTACTCGTGCAACTAATTTTATTATGAAATCCACTTGTTGTTGGATCTCTTACAACCACAAGCTTTTATCTTCTTATAAGTTGATCATTCAAAGAATTAGATTTAAACATGCTTCCAAATAATAAAACAAGACACTTAACAACACACCATTTAAAAATAAAAACAACTTCGTATTAACTTCTCATTGCTCAACAAATAAAAGGTTTAGCTCATAATGAGACGATTACAACTTACAAAGCTGGTTATGAAAGGAAACATTCTTAAACAAAAGATGAAAAAAAATATAAACCTAAGAGTAATGTGAAGCCTCTTGTGGTGGATAACCAGCAAACGATGACTCCAGTTGTGCCAGGCTTCAGTAGTTAGCACTAGAAAAAGTGAGAAGAAAAAGCTCTCTTTTATCTCCACTATTTATTGTGCCTATTTATAAGCCTTCAACTAGGTTTTTTTTGTTATCTTTTGTGTTGGATCATAGGCCTTTGTAGGATCACATAAAGCCCAAATATCAAATTAGAATATTCCTTTCATTCCTTCAGCTTTGTTTACAAGAAATTAGGTACAAGGACAGTAGTGAGGGACAAGGTGTAGTGTGACAGTCTGTAGTGGCAAGAGGTGCAAGCGACACTGTCCTTTCTACATGGCTCGCTCCTTAGTTGGTGTACTATTGTACCTTCTTTTGTTTTTTAGCGCCACGAGTCTTGTCCACTCAGCTTAAGAGAGCTCTACCAACATACAAACAAATATTCCTTCCCAATGCAACTTCTTTTCCACATAGGCCTTAAGGATTCAGTTGGTTGCTTCATTTGATTCCTCAACTGAATTCATCTTTATTCCAGCTTGAACTCCTAGGTTCTGTCCTCAACTGTCTTGCCTCAACTCATCAGCACACTACTTAAAAACAAGTAACAAACACATCAAAACTACAAGAGATATCACCTATTGTGCTATATGTTAAATACTGCATAGACATCTATAATGCACTAAAACACAAATAAAATGACAAATTTACTAGCTTTAAACAAGAGATTAGGTTGTATAATAACTCACAAAATATGGGTTATCACATGGTAAGATGTATGGGTGTTGAGAACTACAATTCTACACAGGGGGAATTTCAATAACCATTACCTATTGCAAACGACCCTATCAATTCTTGAATAAATCATCCCATTTGTTTGCCTATTTGACCAAGTAAAGTAATTACATGTTGTCTCATGCTCATATAATTCCACTTCTTCCATCACGTGTTATAGATTAGTGTATTCAGCTTCTTGAACATTGTTGCCCCAAATTCCATCCCCTATATTAAACACATTGTTGAAATCACCCAAAAAAAACCAAGGCCCCTAGATTCCCATGTCATGATTCTTGAGATCCATTAAAAGCTTTTTCCTATTGTAAAGTTGATTATGAGCATATATTATTGTCATCTAGTTGGTGATATTTCCCTCTACATTGTGTACTTCATAATGTATGAACTGGTCTGTGTAATCTATCATTCTTATTCCATTTTGTTCCTGTTTCACATTATCTAAATTCTACCATTAGGGTGGTGATTATAATCATTTATCCAATTCCCAAACCTCCAAAATTTCATTATTATTCTTTTGGCATTACTGCTTTTTACTATAGTTTCTAGCAAGTATACACAAGACATTTGAAGCTTTTTGATATGTGCTATTAGTTCCACACGTCTTTACCTTTTATTTAAACCTCTTATATCCCAAACAAGCATTAAGGAACTTTGTCACCGGCTGATCCTGAGCTCCCACATATTCTCAACACTTCAAAGCCATTTTTACATCAAAGAGGATTGTTGCTCATCTTGTTTATGTTGTTCCCTGTGTTTTCTTTTCTTTGCCTTTTTGTTTCGGTCCTACTATTGTCCACTATGATTTCTCTGTATCAATTTATGGTCCAACACAATCTTCTTTATTCCCCCTTTGTATCTTTTCGGTACTTATGGTTTCTTGTTGCATGACATTCTCTATTTTTTCCATCCAAACTTGTTTACTAAGCTCTTGTTGCTTACTGCCCAATTTTACCTTCTTCTTGCATTCACATCCAACCTTTTGACAAGTTGTGCATAATGGTGGTTTCCATTCATATTCCACTTGTTGCATAGTTTTATTCCCCTTTAGGTCTTTGATGACTATATAGTCCTTCATCTCACGTGTTATGTCAACTTCAATAAGGACTTTAGCATATGAGACCCTAAGTTTTTTTTGTTGTACACTTATCAGTCATCATTGATTTCCCTATTGCACTAGCAATTTTTCTAATGCTTTTCTCCCCCCAAAACACTAATGACAATTGCGGAAACATCGCCCAAATTAGTAGGACTCCCAGTAGGTCATTTTTCAGACTAAATTCAAGTGTCCATACCTGTAAAAACATAGGTCCTCAGTATATTGTGTAAGAACTTCTAACAAGCACTTCATCTCTGTCAACTTTGTTCTAAACCTTATGATAAAACACCCTTCTTTATTGTAGTATAGTTCAGGTAGGGAAACAATGTTCTATACATTCACCATGAATTTCTTAATTGCATTCATTGACAATTCTTCTCCCAGGGTATACATTATCAACGTATTTTCCTAATATTTCAATTATGAGGTTATGTCTTGTTCATCTATTACTACTTCAACCTATCCATTCAGTATTTTCGGTGCTATATATTCTATCTCAATACCATTATATGATAATCTATTACCATTAATGACGTCCACCCAAGGTTTTAGCTGAGCTTCATCTACAGGTTCTTCTTGAGGAGTCTCCTTGAGTTCCTCCTGGGCCCCCTATTTGTATTCCTCTATCATCGGCGCCGATGTTATTGGTGTTTCTTGTCTGATATTCCTTTTGTAAGCCTGTTCTTTCCAATTGGCTTTATAATCCTTCAAATTGAACGTTAGGCGGTGATGTAAAGACTCGTACCACCGCAATAAATGTCGTTGTCGCCACTTTTTTCGGCCGTCCTCGACCACGACCTATTAGCCCCATAAGTCTTTTGACCTAGCTAAGTTTCATACAATTATAACCACCATCGATTTGGTCCATAAACATATGTTTAAGAATTTAAACCATTCCAACTCCGATTCCTCACTATTGAAACCCTAATAGCTCTCATCGGAAGTCACCATTCGCTATCGCCGAAAATCGCCTCTCTTGAACTTTGGTTGTTGCAAGTCCCAGACCACTTCATATTATACCTCATTAAAATCTCAAATTTATCGTAATGTGGTACTACTTCATCATTCACAGAACAACTATGATTTTACACTAGAATACATAGAATAAAAATGAATAAATATTTTTAATTTATTCGTTATTAAGAAAAACATATTTTTGATTGTTGATTTTTTTAAAATTGATTTTCTAATTTATATATTTACTTTTTAAAATATATTTATCGTATTAAATTTTTTTAAATACATTTATGTAATTTCTAAATGTAATAGGAGTCTTGTTTTTCTATCATTATTTTTATTTATTATTAATTAATAATTTCCCAATTTAAGTTTTTATAAACTTTTTACTTTATATATATATATATATATATATATATATATATATATATATATATATATATTACAAAGAATAACTTATCTCAATTAATTTTTAAAAAATTAAACTAAATTATAGAATTTCTCTTACCGTGTAAAAATTAAACGGGTGATGGTGATGAACCGACCGTGTAAAATTTTTTACTATGACAGTGTATAATAATTAATCTCATAATAAAATTAAAAAAATTTAATAATAATTTTTAAAATAGAGAAAAAAAATATTAAAATGGATGAAAAATCAATAAAAAGTTGTCACTTTAACATTTATATTATATATATTAAATAAATTAAAGTTCACATCTTGACTCCAATTTTTTTTTTGATGAAAAAAGAATAAAAAATTGTCACTTACACATTTATATTTTATGTATTTAATTAAATAAATTAAAGTTCACATCTTGACCCCCAAAAATAAAAAATAAAAGTTCACATCAGCACCTTAACGACGTTGAAGAAACAGTACGGGTCGACCTGACGTTGGCTCGTGATACAAGAGAAGCCACCGAGGAAGCTCCGGCAACTGTTAATGTCACCGTAGTGCCTGTTTTCCAACACTCAACCATTACTCTTCAGTTCTCTCTTTTCTTCCAAACATGCGTTCCAAAGACAGAATCGCTTACTTTTATGACGGTGCGTTCCGTTCTCTTTTTTATTCACATTCACTTTTATAGCTTCCTTTGTTTTTTTACTCAGGTTCTTATTTGGCGGAATCTAAGAGATCTTCAAAATTCATAGCTGTTTATTTTTTGCATGTTGGAACCCTAGCTTTGTTCATCTGCTTGTAAGAAATGAAAGTTGCGTTTATCACTATTTTTTTGTGTTTGTTTGGCTCTGTAGTGGTTAAATGGATTTCAGATTCCAGTTCTTGTTTGGCTGAACTGTAGGGCTTTTCATGTTTTTGGAATTTGCAATTGTGTGAAAATTAGGTCGTTGCATTTTTTGGGGATTAATTGCATTTTTTTTTACTGACAAGTGGTTTTGATCTCTCCAAATCAATTGTATGAATGATGAATAAGGTTCTCATCTATGAAGCATAGACACCACAAACATGACACCGACACTAATACGTCCAGTAATAAATTGAAAAAATGAATAAATTAGCCGAATTCATAAGTGTCGGTGTCGGTTTCGGACATGTACATTGACACTGACACACATTTTGTCAGAGGTGCTACAGAGGTTCTCATCTATTTAATACCAACACTTTAGATCGTAGCCCATAGGCATATTCGATGTCCGACACGTTCCTTCACCGACACGACACCTACCAACACTTTCAGACGTGTGTTAGTGACCTTTTTTGTTAGTGTCAGCATCTGGTGTTTGTGTCTATGTCAGTGGTTCATATTTTCTCATACTTTTCAAATGATTGAAGTCCAATTCAATTGATAAAGCTATGTCTAATTGAATGAGCTAACGGCAAATGGCATTTTGTGTTGATATGGCAGCTACTATAGATCAGTGTTGTCAAATTGCGGCCATGGTGGATTGCGGTTGCGGATTTTCAACATAGCACCATGGAAAAGCCATGGCGTTGCGGATTTTGCACTGCTGCGCCATGGCGGCCGCGACAAGTTAAATGTGCATGGCGGTATGGCAGAAATTGCGGAAATTGTGTTTTTTTTATAAAATTTTAAAATTCTTGTCTGGGTATTTTTTAGCGACCAGTAAACAGACCCAAAAGAATTATAATTTGTTTCTCTCTTTTTTTAGTTCTGTATTTATCTCTTTTTAAGTGATCTGTTTTTTATTTTATTTTCTACTTTGTGTAGTTTTAGACAATGCCCTGAAAATCAGGAAACCTTCCTAACCTCTAGGGTTGCCGGTTCAAAGAGAATATATAGATATAGTTAATGGAGATACAATCTCTACTCGCTGTATTTTTTTGCACAAAATTGATTAATGGAGGAATAACAAAGAGCCAAAGACCATCTAATGGAAAGAAGTGGCACCAAATGTTCATACCAAATAACTTAAAAAAAGATTATGTTGAAGTTAGAGAAGAAGATTAGAGATTTAATAATGTTTTATAGTTGTGTTTTATAATGTCTTTTACGAATGGAATCTTTTGAGGTACTTAAGACATGCCACATCTATTTTATTTACTTTATATATGAATTCTAGTTTCATTCATATATAATTCTGTTATCTAATTTTTATGACTTATGAATTTTGATTTTTTGGTGCTATTACTGTTTTTTGTGAGTATAAATAATGTTTTTTGTTTGTCCGCCATGCTTCCGCAATTTTCCGTTCTGCCATCCACCATATTTTGATGACGGATTTTTGGCTCACCACAATTTTCCCCAATCCGCCATAGACAACACTGCTTTAGATGGACATGACATGCCACAGAGTCGACTGTTCTGGCATCTGAGACTGTTATTACATAAAAAAAGATAGTATGGATTTCTTCTTTCAATGGGCTATGTATGCCATGTCATATGAGCCTGTTTTTAATCGTCCTCTCTCTTCCCTTATATTCTTTTTGTGGAGAGGATGGACGGGAGGAGATTGATCCATTTTCCATATAATTGGATAGAGTAATAATAATGGTCACATTTCACTGATAAGAAAAATGTGTTAACTTGATTTAAGTAATTGATGCTGCATTGACCAAAATCAGCCATCTGTCAAACTACAAAGACCAAAATTTAACCAGTTTTTAGTTATTTTGCTGTTACTATGAGGAGCTGTTCAATCTTAAGTCTTCATTAGTTTTTTCTTTTGAAGTATTTCACATACGTTGTTTGTTTGCATGTTTGTCTTGAACTCAATTACTCAAGTTTTCATGTTGCAGGTGATGCGGGCAGTGTTTACTTTGGGCCGAACCATCCCATGAAGCCTCACCGCCTTTGCATGACTCACCATCTTGTTCTCTCTTATGATCTTCATAAGAAGATGGAAATTTATGTCAGTAACAAACCTTGTCTGTTTATTTTCATTTGCATGTTTTGTATTTTTATGCCATTTTTTTTATTGTTGTGCCGGATTATGTCAATAATATTATTCTGATGATTTCTTTTTTACGCATGATGCAGCGCCCACACAAAGCTTATCCTGTTGAGCTTGCCCAGTTTCATTCCACTGATTATGTTGAGTTTTTGCACAGGATCACACCTGACACTCAGCACTTGTTCTCAGATGAACTGGCCAAATGTATGCTTTTCTCAATTTTAAATGGACATGTATATGTGATTTTAAGTATTTTTTTGTTGTTTTACATAAAATAAGATGCATTGATAAAATTTATTGCTGTTTATTATATTTTCTGTCAGAAAAAAGTAGAGACCCCGTAGTTTTCAAACTAAGGCCAAAGTTTGAGTATATATGATTCAATTTCTTTTGGCTTCTAAAAATCCGCTGCATAATTTTTCTTAGATGTTATAGTCATTAGGCTTGTGATTGGCATCTTTAAGTTTTAAACTTTAAACCAATAAAAACTCTTCCATATTGTTAGTTCTGTTCGCGTCTATAAGTTTTAAGCTTTAAACCAATGAAAACTTTCATATTGTTAGTTCTGTTGATTGCCTTCAAGGTTTTATGTTAAAAACTTTTTTATACACATTAAACTGGAAAGTAAGCGTAGTTTGCCTTTTTAGGGAGAAAATGGGGGTGGAAGTCGGGAAATTAACATTACCCTTACTTTGTATAATTGATGTCTAACTTCTCAAGTTAACATTCTCCTATCCCAATGTTTATGTGGTAATCTTACATTAGTATATTCTGTTTATTGTTTAGTTAGTAACAAGTTTGACCTTTATTGTTGATTATTTTTGTCAGATAATCTCGGAGAAGACTGCCCTGTATTTGACAACTTATTTGAATTTTGTCAGATTTATGCTGGTGGAACTATAGGTAATATGTTTATTGATGAAATTATTGGGATGTTGCAAAACATAAAGCATTAACCTTTATTTACACTAAAACATCCTAGGCTTAAATTAGGAAAAAAATCATGAAATATAAGAAAACATGCATTGAGACTGCTCTAAGATACAATGTAGACATCACAGAATTTTTTTCGTATATTGTAACACTCCTATGACTATTGAAGCTAAAACCTAGTAAGCTCTAAACATGTTACAACTTTACAAGCGAGTCCACGAGTGTTGCTGGGAAATACAACTTAGTGAATAGCTGGAATAGTTGCCAGCCAGAAGATCTGATTGGATTGTTGCATGAACAGGGCAAAGAAACTTTACTGGGATGATCATAAGTGGAAATTTCTTGGCTAGCAAAATTGTTTCCATATTCATTAAAAACAGCATTTGGAAGCTATGTGAACCACAAGAAGATTTTAGATTCTGAAAAAAGTGAAACTGAGGCTGGTGTACATCATACCCATGGATAATTCATAAATGGCATGACTCATACCGATGGATAAATCATGAACGGCTTGACTCATAAATGACATAGGGGGAATCTCTGCTGGTAAGATTCACAATGTGAGGTTGGTATAAATTATATTCACAGCCTATGCATCCTTGTATGGTTGGTGATTCATTGGTGAGAAATAAGTCACCAAAAAAGTTGTCCTATGGTGGTGAGCAGAAGGATGAACTGATCTAAGTACTTTGGAGCAGATTGCAGAAGCCGCGAGTAGGGAAGTCCACTAACAAAGAGAGAATCTCAGAAAAAATGGACTGAAATTTGTGTACAAACACAATTGGTGAGAATATGTGAATCTTGGAGATATTGACGTTGCTGCAGTAGAGTTCCAAATTTTAGAAAACTTGTACATTGGAATAATGGTGGAATAAGTCGCGATAAATGGCATCATTCTTATGCTATGTTGAAATTGTAGGTATGAAGAAAAGATAGGAATAGCGACTAAATTAAATATCTTAAAACACTTAGTTTTGTAGTTTTTATTTATATACTAATAATAGACTCATAATCCTAATTATATAAGAAAGCAAATTGGAAGTATAAGCAACTATGGTAACCAATCTTAAATATAATTTGAGATTATCTAAATTTTTAAAGATGCAATGAGGATAAAATATCATATGATTATATATTTGTCATATATTCTCACAATTATATTTGTGGTTCTCATGAATTTGGTCTTGCCTTATTTGTCATATTTATGCTGACTAACATGTACCTGCAGATGCTGCATGTCGACTGAATAACCATTTGTGTGATATTGCTATAAACTGGGCCGGTGGACTACATCATGCCAAGAAATGTGAAGCCTCTGGATTTTGCTACATCAATGACTTGGTTTTAGGGATCTTAGAGCTTCTTAAATGTCATTCCCGTGTTTTATATATTGATATAGATGTGCACCATGGAGATGGTGTAGAAGAAGCCTTCTACTTTACTGACAGGTCTGCTAGTTTCTTATATCTGATCAGATTTAGGAAAATGAACCTGTTGAGAATTTAAAGTTATCAAAACAATATTGTTATTAAATTATTGACTATATTTTGTTATAAGTATGACTAGTCTAACAAACCTTATGTTATGTTTCTTTAGAAACTATCAACTTTGACATAGGAATAGGATAGTAGCTGTATAAATCTTTTTATTCTTGCGATTCAATTTGATTAGCCTATTTACAACAAACCATGCCTTGTTCATTATCTTCAAAATGTATAATTATGTGCTGGTAGACAGTACTTTCCTTTTATTATATTTCTGGGACAATATTTTTGCTATACTGTACATTATTTTTCTCTATTTTCTTAAATGTTAAATTTTTTCATGACAGGGTGATGACTGTCAGTTTTCACAAGTATGGAGATATGTTCTTTCCAGGAACTGGTGATGCTAAGGTGAATTTCTTTATTCTGTTTGCTTGTATTTTTAGTGTGTTTTCTTGTTTTAGCTGTGGTAATCACCCTATTTCTTTCATAACATAGATGTTTCAATTATAGTTGTAATAGTTTGGGATATCACTGGCCCCCTTGTGCTTTTGCTAAATTGAATATCCTTTTTGTTTGAAACATTTTGCAAGCTATCCATAGATTGGAATGATTTGAACTGATTTTACCTTATTGAAGGAAATAGGAGAAAGAGAAGGGAAGTTTTATGCAATAAATGTCCCACTCAAGGATGGAATTGATGACTCTAGCTTCACTAGACTTTTCAAGACTGTAAGTTCAGCTCTTACGTTTCTTTTGGCCGAATTGCAACTTCAATAAGGCATTTATTGCATTATATCTGGCTTGATTGTATGTTCTCTGAACCTTTTGAATTTCTTGTACTATAGATTATTTCCAAAGTAGTTGAAACATATCAACCCGGTGCAATAGTTCTCCAGTGTGGAGCAGATTCACTTGCTGGAGATCGCTTGGGTTGCTTCAATCTCTCTATTGATGGTGCTTATTTCCCAATAAATTTCCTATTCTGGTGAAAATATTGTCATTCTGTCATAACCCTATTTCTGTTCTTCACAAATGTTGCTTCCTATTGTACAGGCCATGCTGAATGTGTTAGATTCGTGAAGAAATTTAATTTGCCCTTACTGGTGGGTTTATATCACTTTATGTTTGCCTTCCATTCACCTGTACAATGATTGAGATTTACATGAATGGATTTCTGCAACAGGTCACTGGAGGTGGGGGATACACAAAAGAAAATGTTGCTCGATGTTGGGCAGTTGAAACTGGAGTTCTTCTAGATACAGAGCTTCCAAATGGTATATTAATTTAGCCTCTTCGCGAATGTTAAATTGTGTCATGTTTTACTGAAATTTGTTTTCTTGTATGAATTAGATTAATATCCGTTATTATTATTTTTTTAAAACATAGAGATACTGCCCATGAATTATGAAGTTGTGTATTTTCTCAAAACTATCTTTGGTTTCCCATTACACTTTGGAATGATGGAGAAAACTTTACCAAATCCCCCTTGTAGGGCATATCATATGAAAGGTTGCAGTGCCTTAATGATGTAATTCCTTCACCGTAATCTCCTGCTATATCTTCCCAGAAAATGGTGACATTTTTTTTTGGTCTTAAATCCTCTTGTTCCCAATGGAAAGGGGCTTGGTAATGGGAGTTTGGTCAAGAGGTAAGGTGACACCCAGCCATGATTTGAACCCGGGTTCTCCCGAACGATACGTCCTTAAAGCTCATTAACCACTTACCACATTGACCTTACATTGATTATGATTCTAATTCCCTTCCTTTTTTCAACCTCATCGATGTTATGCTTGAAGGTTTATGTTTTGATAGGTTGTGACCTGTCATCACATGCTTCTGGGATAATCAGTTGATGGTATAGTTTAGGAGCCTCTACGGCCAAGTGATAAAAACATTCAACCCTCACCTTATAAATTTTAAAAATATTGAATTTTGGAATAAGATAGGATGGCCTATGCACTTTTCCCGCTTGAGTTGCTGGCAATTTCATGTATCTCTTTTTCCAATGAGTCGAGACAGGATTTCAAATGTAAATTTTGTCTTATTCTTTCTGAAGACAACATTTTTAACTTCACATTCTATTTTTTGCAGAGATTCCAGAGAATGATTATATCAAATATTTTGGACCAGACTTCTCATTGAAGATTCCAAATGGGCACATAGTATGTATTTCTCAATAGTCTTCAGTATACTATTTTTATTTATTTAGACTTTTCTTTAATTTTAAAATTGACTCAGGATTTAGATTTGGAATTTCTTGTCTGAATTTTGACACTTCCAATTACATTGGATATATGATCAAATACTATTACTATAATTTTAGTTTAGACTGTGCATTGTGCAGTGAAGTGTATACAGTCTCATTATTTTTCTTCTTTGAAATGATCAGGAAAATTTAAACAGCAAATCATATCTTAGCACTATAAAAATGCAAGTCTTGGAGAATCTACGCTGCATACAACATGCTCCAAGTGTGCAAATGCAAGAGGTGAGTTCTTCCTTAAAATAGGGGAGGACCCTGTAGGCATAAATTTGTTGTGGCTGTGACTTGTGATTATTTTCCAAATGGCAAGACAAACATTTTGTGGATTACTCGCAGGTCCCGCCTGACTTCTACATTCCAGATTTCAATGAAGATTTGCAGAACCCTGATGAGCGCATTGATCGTAAGGAGACAAACTATTTATTCTTCTTTATTTCCTATATTGGCATGTGCTAAACATTTGATTATTGATTTTGATAATTCTCTTTCCAGAGCACACTCAAGACAAGCACATTCAGCGGGATGATGAATATTATGAAGGTGACAACGACAATGATCATCAAACAGATCTTTGATGATGTCAACCCCCAGCTTATATGCATCCTTTTGTTGGGAGAGTGCCATCGTTTTAAGAGACAATGCTAATGGGACTAGGTAGAAATACCTAGTTGTTTCTCAAGAAAGCATTAGGGACAACCCAAGAGTTGTGTATATTTGTTAGTTCTTTTGATATTATTATTTTGTATATTCGCTGTAAACTAAATTTATATGGATTGTCTGTCCTGTTTTAACTAATGCCATATTTTGTGTAAAGTGAACATGCGCCCCAGACCTTAGCTATTCTAGATAGAAAGCATTAAGAATTTATTTGCACATTGTTGGTATTTGAATGGGAAAAGCTTTTCATTGTCTCTTATTAGGGAAGAAAGGTAGATAATTTTTAAATGCGAAGATAGGAATTTGAAAAGAAAATTAATGAAAATTAAAAGAAACATAATTTTAAATGACAGTATTCGAGAATGTTGGGATGATATTTGTCGTAGAAAATATAGTGGAAATATAATGTGGTTTGTAAGAGAATTTATCTCGTCAAAATTTTTGGTACAAATTAAATTTTTGGTAGTGTATTAGTGTATCAAAAGTTTTGAAATTTTTGGGAAGTTGCAAATGATATTGGAAATTTCAAGTTTACCTTTTTCAAAAATCGGAAATTTCAAGTTTATCTTTTTAAATTGGAAATTTCAGTGTTGTTTGTTTGAAATTTTAAACGCTAAGGATTTTGTCAAAATTTTTGGATGACTGTGAAATCAAAATACTGACATAAATAATAATTAAGAAATGTTATTTGTAACATTTAAATAAGAAATCAACAATAAATAATAATTTAAAGGATACCTATAAACTCAAATAATCCGTCTCAAATAATATTGTCACTCCAAGTGCTGTATACATAATGGTCAAAATAGCACACCCCAAGCCCAATTGGTAACGTCGAGACTATTGAACTGGCACATGTACCAGGCGTCGTTATAAACATCTGACTTGTTCGCAAAGAGTGTACATGCTACTAGATTTAGCATGTACACCCTAGTGACAACCTCATAACTCTTAGTCGCAACTAGTTCGTCGTACATTTTCCAAAGCCAAGACGTACATTGAATGAGCGCCCCGGTTGAAGGAAACTCTTATGAATGACCTCCTCAGAAACTCCAAAATCTTGTGCAACAGTCATATATGCAAGTAACAATTTAAGAACAGGAGCAGTCCAGAATCTGTCGTCAATGGGGAGATTGAACAACGATGAAACATCATCTAGAGTGATAGTCATCTTCCTAAACGGAAGATGAAATGAAGATGTTTCCTTGTGCCATCTCTCAACAAAAGCAATAAGTAGTGGAACATCGAGCATGGTGATGAAGCAGTGGGAAAAATCAAGGAACTCAAACTCACGTACAATCCGTTTCACCTTCTCTGGCATCAGAATCTTCGGGAAGTCCTTCAGCATCGACCCGTGCGATGTCACCTCCAGTGGGATACAGTCCTATAACAAACAAATTAAAAAAAACAACAATTAACTTTCATGGCACAATAATAAATAAATTAAAGTTAAACATAAAATATATATATACATCTTCCTACCATAGTTGATACGCCACATGGTCAACATACTCAATAAGCACTGATCGGTCAATGAGTCCTCCAGGGAATCCTTCATCAGTATGTATAGAGGGCTAAATCGAAGGAGTCATAACCTATATGTCAGTAGTAACAAATGGGACCAGAGCAACAACCACCTCATCATCAACCACCGCAACAACCACCTCATCATCAACCACCTCAACAACCACCTCATAAACAACCACCTTATAAACAACCATCTTATCTACAACCTCATATATGGACTCCTCAACCAATCGTACCGTCCGACATTGAGTGATACGAGGTGCGCAAAACTGACCATTCTCAGTCAACCGTTTCCGGTGTGAACCAGTTGGAACCACTCGTCCAGCCCGTATTTGGGAAGACTCGACCTCAACATCCCTTGTCTGGTTTTCCGCTCTATCTGTCGCTCTTTTTGAAATAGTGTCGTCCATGCCTCTGTATTTCACTATAAAAGAAGGAAAAAAATTATTAACTACCAAAAATTCTGAAATTTCTAGTAAAAAACAAAGTTTTTATAACTACCGGGAATTATGAAATTTCCGGGAATTTCCAGGTGATTTTGTACTAGAAAATTTTGAAATTTTCGATTAAAATATTTTCATTAATACAGGAAATTTTGAAATTTCCAGTACAAAATCACAGAAATTTAGTAACTTGCGGTAAAATACATAGTGATTTTGAAATTTTCGGTATCGTCCTAGAGAAATCAAATTTGCGTCTGACAATTGTAAATTTCGAAAATGAGTGAGTTTTTTTTTTGTAGGGCCAGTATTGTCTATTCATACGAAAGGGAGGAGGGGGGGATGCCATGTTCAAGTGGGGGGTATCAAGTTAAATGCTCGATTTGTTTATGTAGAGAGAAGAGTTGTGAGTTTTGCATGAACATGAGTAGATTAGTTAGAATGAAGTCACAAGTAAAAGGAGAGAAAAACTGTTTAAAAAGTATAAGAAAAACTATTATAAAAGATCTTGAAATCAATGAGTTTGATAATATAGTTTTGGAAAAATTACTTCATGGGTCTTATAAGTTATTTAATTGTAATAAGTTGATTCTTTAAATTTTTTGACTAAAAGTTAGTCCTTTAAGTTACCTAATGTCTACACCGTTGCCCTTTTTAAAAATTCCGTTCTAAAAATGCACAATTGGCATTAGCGTTGGTCAGGTGGCTGTAACTTTGATGACATGGTATTGTTTTTTATTTATCTTTAAGTAATGACCCAAAATCACTTTCTTATTCTTTTAAGAAAAAAGTCAGATCAAATTTTTAGTTTCATATTCATCTTCTCCCTTCTCCCATCATCTCCCATCAAATTCATCTTCTCCCTTCTACAACTTCATCTTCTCCCTTCTACAACTTCAATTACAACCTTGATCTTTCATACTCAACACCTTACACGAGCATTTGATCAAACACTTTAGGTGCAATTCTACAAAATGAAAACATATCATTAACATACACTACAAAAAAATGCGTAAATTGTGGCGGTTTAGTTATGACGTATAATTGAAACCGCCATAATTTATGGTCGATTAACCGGCCTAATATTCATAAAATGGCGGTTTTAAACGCCATTATTTTCTTATTTGTTTTTATATTCATGTTTCCAAGCGCATTTCCCCCTCTTTCATTTTCTTACAGTAAAAAAAATAGCTCATTTTTCCCACTTCCTTTTTTTAATATTCTCATTTTCTTATTTATACAATAACTTTTTTTAATTAATATTAAATAAAAAACATTAATTTAATTCATTATAAATTAAATAAAAAAAATCTAAAGTTTGTTTTAGATCCTTCGTCTCCAAAGAAACCAAAAACCTTTTCTTCTTCTTCCTTTCTAACATTCATCTTCCTTCACATCTTTTTTATTTCAACTTTTCCTTTTTCCTTTAAAAATCACTCAAGCTCTAACCCTAAAAATAATTTGAAATTCGAATCACACTTATTGGACATCGGTATCAATATCGAATCCTAACAATCAACCTTATCGCTTGAGCCTGCATTTTTGTTTCCATTCAGTAGAAAATCCTCAATCGCAGTTCTGCAATCGATCCTTATGTTGCTCTGTTCTGCTTCTTCGAAATTCAGAGTTTCACAATCAGTCGTTTAGGTACTTGGAAATTATCATTTCCGCAATCGGCGTTTCAAGGTAAAGTCATGGTTTCTCTTTTCTATGTTAAATATGGAAATTTATGGACAAACATGTAAGGATTTATAAGAGTTGGATTTTCTAATATCATGTTTTATGTAGATCAATTTTCATATATTTTGTTTGATTTTATCATTTGGTTGCTGTTTTTATTTTTGAAATCTAGGTATTGTAAAAATGTCTTTTAAAGATTTGAGTTTATAAATATACTTGATCATTTTCAACACAAAAACACATTTGAGATGAACAGGGGTTCACTTATAAATTGTAGAGAATGAAGGCTTTATATTTCGTAAATCAACTTACTTTATTATTGAAGATACTAAGGCTTATATATAACCTTTAGTCATAACAAAAAGTACGAAAAACTTGGCATAAAAGAAGCCATAACAAAACTGAATTGAAAGACCTATTTTATCTCCTACAAACTAGGAATTTTATTAATTAACTAAAGCAAACTCTAAGACTCATTCCAAATAGTTAACCGCTCTTTCAATCTGTCCCTTAAGCTAAGTACCTTTAAACTAATACTTAGCTTATCTCTGTAATATCACACATTCCCAACAATCTCCGAAGTTTTTGAAAAGCATAAGCTTTTAATGGCTTGGTCATGATGTCGGCTACATGATCAGCACTAATACAGTACATCAAAGCAATAGTTCATTCTTCGGACAATTTTTTTAAAAAATGATAGTGAATATCTATATGCTTGTTGCGTCCATGCATTGTCGGGTTTTTGGACAGTTTGATAGTGGATATATTGTCACAATTGATGTTGGTGCCTTTTTCTCCTTCATAGCATAGCTTTCTGAGAATTCTTATCATCCATACAGCTTGACAGGCACAAACTGCAACCGCAACAATCTCATCTTAAGTCGTGGACAGTGTCACTATAGGCTGTTTCCTTGAGCTCCATACCATAGCTCATGAACTGAGTAGGAAAGTATATCCGCTAGTACTTTTCCTGTCTTTCATATCACCGGCGTAGTCACTATCTGTATAAGCTTTAAGATTTTGACCATCTTTCTTGTAAAGGATTCCAAAGCCCATTGTTCCTTTCAAGTATTTAAGGATTCTCTTTGCAGCTTGTAAGGGAAGCTTAATAGGTTTCGACATATACCTGCTGATTAAGCTTGTTGCACACATCAAATATGGTCGGGTTGAAGTAAGGTACATGAGTCTGCCTATAATCTGCTTGTAATAAGTCTCATCCACCGGTACTCCGTTTGCATCGCTACTGATCTTTACTCCAGGCACAACTGGATTACTGACTGAATTACTCTCAAACATGTTGAATCTTCGTAGGACTTCCTCTGCATACCGCCTTTGACAAATGAAAATCCCCTCCTTTTGCTGCACAACTTCAATTCCTAAGAAATATCTCATCCTCCCTAAGTCTGACATGTCGAATTCTCTCATCATGGAATCTTTGAATTACCTCATAAACTTCTCATCGTCACCTGTTAAAAATTAAATCATCAACATAAACACTTACAATGATAATCTTGCCCTCATTTCTCCTCTTGATGAAAAGTGTTTGTTCACTGTCACAATTTTGAAATCCCTTATTGATGAAGTGAGTTTTGATGCGTCTGAACCAGGTCCGCGGCGCTTGTTTCAGTTCGTATAGTGCTTTGTGCAGCTTATACACTAAGTGCTCATTCCCTTTCTTCTCGTAGCCTTTAGGTTGATCAACAAAAACCTCTTCTATCAATTTCCCATTTAAAAAGGCAGACTTGACGTCGAGTTGAAAAATTTTCCACGCCTTTTGCGCATCTGATGCAATTACCGTTCTAACTGTATCAAGCCGCGCTACCGGAGCAAAAACTTCAGAGTAATCAATTCCATGCTTTTGAGAGTACCCCTTCGCCACCAAGCGTGTTTTTCATTTTATAATCTTGTCATCTTCATCTTTCTTTGTCTTGAAAACCCATTTGACACCGATCCTTTTAGCATCATTTGATAATTCAGTGAGGGTCCATGTGTTATTCTTTTCTATGGATTATATCTCTCTATCCATGGCTTGTCGCCATTTTTCTTCCTTTACGGCATCTTCGAACCAAATAGGATCCTCTGCTTCTACACCCTTCACCATGTGTGCTTCATCATCTTAGAGATTTTCCCCACTGACATAATCATTCATCCACTGAGGCATCCTTCGATCTCTCCATTGCACTAAACTTTGTCCTCTTTCTCTCTGATTCACAAGTGGGTATGCATCTCCTGGATCTGAGTGCTCTTCATCCTCATGATCCGGTGTTTCCCGTGTTTTCTCACATTCAACTTCACCCTCTGATGCCAATGTTTCCTTTTCTTCCCCAATTTTCTACACACTTTCTTCAACTCCCTCATTTGTTTTTTGT
Source organism: Lathyrus oleraceus (assembly GCF_024323335.1). Classification (NCBI taxonomy): domain Eukaryota; kingdom Viridiplantae; phylum Streptophyta; class Magnoliopsida; order Fabales; family Fabaceae; genus Lathyrus; species Lathyrus oleraceus. The sequence goes on along the minus strand of NC_066585.1, from coordinate 305,978,196 downwards.
TCTTCCCACTCTAACTCCTCATTTAATTGTCCCTCATAATATTTTCTCCATTCCCACATCTTATTTTCTTCAAACACTACATCACAACTCATAATTACTTTGTTTGTTTCAACATTAAACAATCTATAACCTTTTGTGTTCTCACTAATCCCCAAGAAAATACAAGTGGAGCTTTTGTTGTCTAATTTACCTCGCTTTTGAGTTGGTATGTGGGCGTGGGAGAGACATCCCCGAACTTTGAAGTGCTTTGCGGAAGGTTTGATTCCGCTCCATGCTTCCTGCGGTGTAACATCTTTTACTGCTAGAGTCGGAGATCGATTTAGAACGTGAAATGTCCAATTTATTACTTTTGGCCAGAAACATTTTGGGATCTTCTTAGCTGATAACATGGATCTCACCATATTCATTACCATTCTATTCTTCCTCTCAGCAACACCGTTTTGCTGGGGCGTATATGTATTAATTAGCTGTTTTCTAATTCCATTTTCTCTGCAGAAGTTGTTGAAGTCAAGGGAAGTATACTCGCCTCCCTTGTCTGTTCTTAAGCACTTTATGCTCAAGTCTGCTTCTGCCTCGACCGTCTTCTTAAAGATTTTGAAAGACTCTAGAGCTTTTGATTTTTCAAATAAGAAATGGACCCATGATTTTCTACTGTAATCATCAATGAAACTAAAAGAAATACCTTTTACCGCTGTTTGAGGTGGGTGTGATGGGTCCAGAGATGTCTGAGTAAATAAGCTCTAATGGTTGATTTGCCCTCCATAAAACTTGCTTAGGACTTGGACTTCGAGTTTGCTTGCCATTCTAATAATCCACACAAGCAGTGGTCGATGCAGGGAATTTTGGGAGGCCATGTACCATGTCTTTGTACTGCAACGTGCGTAACCCTTTGTAGCTAAGATGGCCATACCGCTGATGCCAAAGCCTTGACACATCAGTGGTGGTTGTATGAAGACACTTCTCCTTCTGCCTTTCAAATATAATGGTGAACAACCTATTTGTATTCATGATTGATTGTATAATCAATCCCTTTTTAGGATGATACACATTGCACATTCCTCCTTCAAACAGTACATCCAATCCTTTCTCTTGTATTTGACCCACACTCATGATATTATTGTGAAGCCCAAGTACGAGATAGACACCATTTTTTGAATAAGTGGTACCTGCGATTACCAATTTTACGAATCCTATTCCAACCACCTCCATGCGAGCATCATTCCCCAGTTTGACATAGTGGGAGAATGTCATGTCCAAACTAGAGAACATGTCTTTATTGTTGCACATATGGTTAGAACAACCAGTATCAATGAACCAAGTGTCACTTTTTTTATGAACACCAACATAGGCCATCAGGAGCATCTCATCTTCTTCACCTTCCTCAACATAATTTTCCTCCTTGTTCCACTTAGGAAACTCATATTGAAAGTGTCCTAAGCCATGACATTTGTAACACTCGAATGTAGCTTTGTTAAAGTAGTTCCTTCCTCGGCCTGGACCACCACGTCCCCTCGATGATCCTCTTCCTCTTCCTCTGCTTGATCTTTCCTCCACTTCAAGGACATGGTCATCCTCCTCCTTGTTGACTCTATTAAACTTTTGTTCATGCATCACTAAGAAGCTTTACAAGTCATCAATTGGGATTTCATTAGTGTCCTTGGATTCCTCGATCGAGACCACCACATATGTGAACCGTTATGTCAAGGTTCCCAAGATCTTCTCCATAATTTTTGAGTCTGACATGTCTTCGCCATTGCTTCGCAACTTGTTGGAAACCACCATTACTCCTGCAAAGTAATCGGTGACGAATTCTTCTTTCTTCATCTGCAACACCTCAAATTCTCTCCTCAAAGTGTTGTGTAGGGACTTTTTTACCTTCTCGTTTCTGCCAAACTTCTTTTTCATCGAATCCCAAACAACCTTGGATGTACGCCTATCCAGGATTTGGTTAAACACACTTTTGTCTAAGGCTTGGTAAAGGTAGTGCTTCACTTGGTGATCTTTGATTCTTTGATTGTCCAGTTTAGGCTTCTCTGCGTCAGTCAACGGGGTTCCTTCTCTTAGTTCTGTGAAGCCATCTTCTATCAAGCTCTATAGACTCTTTGCCTTTAGTAAATTCTCCATTAACTCACTCTAATGATCGTAGTGACCATCAAAGTTAGGAATATTTGTGAGTGTTTTATCTTCACTCATTGTGTTTGATCTCTTAAAGACTGATACCTTGATCTCACAGATCCCCGTCGAATAACTCTGTTACCAAATGTAGAGAATGAAAGCTCTATATTTCGTAAATTAACTTACTTTATTATTGAAGATACTAAGGCTCATATATAGCCTTTAGTCATAACAGAAAGAACGAAAAACCTGGCATACAAGAAGCCATAACAAAACTGAATTGAAAGACCTATTCTATCTCCTACAAACTAGGAATTTTATTAATCAACTAAAACAAACTCTAAGACTCATTCCAAATATTTAACAGCTCTTTCAATCTTTCCATTAAGCTAAGTACCTTTAAACTAATACTTAGCTTATCTCTGTAATATCACATATTCCCAACAATCTCCGAAGTTTTTGAAAAGCATAAGCTTTTAATGGCCTGGTCAGGATGTCGGCTACTTGATCAGTGTAACACCCCGAATTTTAATTAATTAATTAATTTGAATTATTTAAATTTTTATATGATTAATGGATGTTTTAAATTAATTGTGTATGATTGTGGGGATAGGTATCCTTGAAATAGAAGTATGGAGGGAGTAAGAGTTTGGTATAGTTGTTGATAATTAGTTAGAATTTTAACTAGTGATTGAAATAAATAGTGTTTTATTCTAATTAATTAAATAAATAAATAAAATAACTATAATAGGAGCATCTTAATTAAATAATGAAATTTAGTTATTTTACTTATTTAATGGGGATAATGAGATTTTTTAATAATTAGCCCATAACTATTTTATTTAATTGGTTGGAATAAAATAGAAGAGTAGAAATAATATGGAGAAAAAGAAGAATATTATTAGTATTATTTTATTAAAAGAAAATTAGAGCCAAGAGGGGTATGATGGTAAATAAGATGATAAGTGAGGGCAGTGGTGGAAGTTCCTAATTGAGGGGGAATTAGGTTAATAATAAAAAAGTTAGTAAGAGAGTTTGAAGGGTTTTACGTAAAATAGAATTTTGTGGTGAGAAGAGACAAGGGTTAGGGCTAAAGGAAAACTCCATTATTAAAGCTTGAAGTATGCATCTTGTTGAAAAATCTAAGGTAAGGGTGGGAACTTGTTCCAATAATAATGGGTATGGTAGAAGGGTAGAATGGAGGAATCTTTAACCTCCTTAGGGTTGGGTGTTTTGATTCATAATTTTGAATTTGGATGCTATGGTGATTATTATATGATGATGATATGATGAATTTCATGTGTCTTACATGTGTGTAGTTTTTTGTTTTGATGATTAAACTTATATTCACCATTGTTGCAATTTCGAAGGTTTTAGGCATAATCTTAAAGTTGTGATTAAATTATTTAATTGTGTTAAAACGGTAAATTAACTTTATATAATTATAGTATTACATGTGTTGTAATTTTCTGAGCATTTTTCTTTTTACAGAATCGAAATCGGAGGTCCGAAAGGCCTCCAACGATGAAAAACGCAGAAAATTTTGCATTCTGTCCGTCACAATCGCGAGCTTTTTTTTATGTTTTTCGGTCGAAATGGTTTTGGTCATAACTTTTGATTCATAAGTCCAAATCGAGTGTCGTTTAAAGCGTTGGATATCTGAAAAAGAGGGCTATAACTTTGTTTCAGGAATAAAATAATTTTGGAGATTATTTAATGGACGTTTCTGGGGTTGAAGAAGATGAAAATTATGTTGGAAAATTTAGAAAACAACAACTTTTTAGTAACGGCGTCGTGCACGGTTTTGATCATAACTTTCAACTCGTGAATCATTTTGGGTTGGGGTTTAAAGAATTAGAAAGGTGACTCTAAGAGACATAATGTGATGGTGATAAGTGAATTGATTGAGTATTATTCCTATGCCTACTGCGTTGGTGAAGTTTTCTTCTTACGTTCGGTTAATGAATTGTTGACACATCCCGACGATTTTGGTCATAACATTCATTTCGTAAGTCCGATTTTGATGGCGTTTGAAGCGTTAGAAAGATAATGCTCAGACCTAAAACATGGTAGTGATTATTGATATGTTTTAATAATATTCACATGCCTACTGTATTGACAAATATATTGGTTTATACGTTTGGTTGATGAATCGTGGCATTGTTGTAATATCATTGTGTGATAATTATGTTGTTATGTCGATGATGTTAAGATGTTGATGAGTTATTGTTATTTGTTGATATTATTCATGTGGTAACATGAATTGATTGTTGCATGATGAATGGTGTGATGCATAAATGATAAGATGTGTGTGGGGATCCTTTAGGTGAACCTTATTGTGTTAATGCATGTTATTTGAGAGTCATGCATCTTGGTGTACGGGATTCGGTCCAATTTTGGCGAGCCTCGATTCCATGGTGATGGATCGGGTGCGAGTAGCTAATTCTTATTATGAGGGATTAGTGAAGCGTTACATATGTTGATGGTAACGATTTTTGGTGAGCCTCGATCCCATGGTGATGGATCGGGTGCGAGTAGCTAATTCCTATTATGGAGGATTAATGAAGCATTACCTATGGTGATGGTAGCGATTTTGGTGTGCTCCGGTTCCAAGAGGGAATCGATCCTATGGTGGGGATCATGGAGTGAGATGAACCTGAGTGTTCATTTTGGTACCATGTGCATGTTGAGTCGGTGTAAGACCCCAATTTTGTCTCTAAGATCCCTCATGGCATCATATCATATCATATCATTGCCTCAAGGATCTTTGTGCACCTTTGCTTGTTTCCCCTATGGGTGGGTTATCTTTTGAGAGTGGTTCTTGATCACCAAACATGTTTAGCATTTGTATATCATTGCTTTTATTTCAATCACTAACCAAAAGTACAAAAATATTGTCATCTAACATTGTTACTTGCAGATGAAGCAATCTTAGGTCAAACCAGTCACTGGCAAGCATTGAGCTATAGATGGTGGCCATTCTGAAGAATTTGGGCACCATGATCATTCACAAGAGTTCATATGAACCATGACATCATTTTGAATCAAGATCTCAAGTGGAAGAGACTTGAATTTCATCAAGGCATAGTCAGTCAATTGAAACCCTAGAAAAGTCAACACAAGTCAACTGTGCATTCAATCATGGATTTGAAGGTGAGAAATGGTTATAGAGGCCTCATTCATGTCCATACAAGCCTCATTTGACATGTCAAACATCAACATGGAAGAATTTGAGGTCAGATGAAAAGTTGCCAAAAATAGTAAGTGACCTGTAATTTCAAACTGCCAAAAATGGAAAGGTCTTCTCCTCAAATTTACATCATCAAGCAAGCTTCAAATAAAATTTTGTCCAACATTAAAGTTGAAGATCTTGCTCTCACCTTTCCAAAAAGTCCAAGAACATCCATTTCTCATTTGTGGTTGGCAAGTTATGATCAAATCATTGTCAATGGAATTTGAACTTCAAGCTAGCATAACTTTTGAACCAAATGGCCAAATCATGTGGTTCTTTTTGGAGCATTTCTCTCTTGATATCTACTATCATATTCATGCATCACATTCCATCAATTCTCATCACAAAAATATTGCATTTTTCACTTGAATTAATTTGAATTTTTGGAGGGAAAATATCCATTTGAAAATTGTGCATTATTTCCACTTCCAACCAATTTCATATGCATCAAAACAGATTTTGAAATGCATTTCCAAGCTAATTCGTACTGTTCCATTGGCCATGTGAGCATAAGGGTGATTTTGGCAATTTGCATAAACCACTTCATTTCATCTAATCCATTTTGCATTAGCCTAATTGGGATTAACAAGCTTGATTAGCAGAGGGTATATATTCCTAATCATAATAGAAATTCATAACAACAACTTCACAATTTTAGATCCAAAATTTTCATCTCATTTTTCTCTCAACTTTTTTCATCGAATTCTTCACATCTTTTGCTTGTTTCTTGAGTTGTTCATCATCTACCAGCATTGTTGAAGATCTGTGAAGCTAGATCCTGCAGAATTCAAGCCAAATCGTGACTGTTGAACCTTGTGCACTTCCATGGCAGTTGAAGATTCCATCAAGATCGAGCACTGCTGAGCTGTTCTTCCTCATTCATTCATCTTCCTCATCATTGGAGAGCATCTGTTTCACCTTGCTAGGACTTGAGAAGTACAATTTCAACTCTGCATCATCATTAAGGTCAGTTTTCGATTGCTCCAATTCTTGAAATAATCATGTGTATCTTGTAGATCTTGGAATGTAGGTCACACTGAGCTTTAGATCTCTTAAAACCATGCCGATTTGAAGAAGTTATGTTGATTTGAATTTTGGAATGTGATTCTTGTTGTGCTCGATCTGTTTGATATGTTTAGAATTAGATGAAATTGATGCTGGATTATTGATGTGTGATGCAAGATGAATCGATTGATATATGTTTCATGAATTTCTGTGTTGGTGTGTTCTTGATGATGAAGAACACGATGAATTTGTTGAATGTGTTAGGGTTTGTGATTTCCAGAACTGCTTTGATCTTGCCTGGCCGCTTATGCATGTGTTTTGTTGTTTCTCGGTCATGTACTGGTCCATGTGCCAGCTTCTGATTGGCCAGCGTTTCATTTAAATGAAACGCGGCGTTTAGCTTGGTGCTCAATTCAAATGCAAGCGTGGTTCGATTCCGGCTCCAAGCATTTCCAACAATTGCCTTGCATTTTCTATTTCATGTTTGCTCCTTGTTCACATGCCATTCCACTTTCATTTTTTAATTTTTCTCTCCATTAAAAAATTCATAACTCAAAAAATATGTATCCAAATCACATGAAATTTTTTGCACAATGATCATCATCATGTCTACTTTTTTTTGATGTTTTTCCAGAATTTGTGCTCGGTTGAATTTTGTTTTGGCCTAGGGTTTATGTTTGCATGTCATTTCTTGCATCTTGCTTGCTCTTTTGATTGTGAAATGTTGATGCTTGATCCAATGAAGTTGAAAATTTGCATGTGTAAACTAGACATCCTTAGGGACCTTTTGGTGTTGATTTTGGATTTTTAGCATTTCTAGATGTTGAGTTATGATGTGATTAATGAAGGTGTGACAATGTGTGTCACACCATTTCTTGTCCAACTTGCTGATTTTATTTACCATGCCAAATAAATGCCAAATGATCTGAATTTTTGCATGATGCTACTTCTGGATGTTAGAATTGATCATGAATTTTTGTAGAATTTTTAGGTCATTTCCAATTTGTTTGAGATTTTCTCTTCTGGCTTGTCATGTTTGGACTTTTGATGAGTGTTGAACTTAGATGATTTGTGAAATTCTTATGCCTTATCATATGAGCTTGAAATTTTACACATGTTTGATAGACACATTGAAGTTTGTCTTGGCTTTGGTTTGAGTCATTTATCACTTGTCATCTCTGTTTTAGGATTGCCTTAAGTTGATGCATCATTTTGTGCTTCCTTTGAGCTTGTTTATGCTTACCATGACTTGATGAATTTTACTTCCATGCTTATACTTGTCCAAATGCCATGATTTTTGGTGTGCTGATCATTTGATGTGTCCTGTTTAGACATGATTTTTCTTGGGATTTATTGAGCCATTTTGGAATTAATATGCTTGTGTTCATTCTGTTTGCAGCATTGAGCTTCCAACTTGCATGCTTTGACATGATTTGTTTATGAAATGAAATTGGTTGATGATTTTGATATGAGACCACATGCAAGTTACACAATTGATGATGCCTCTTCTTGAGAGCATTTGATATTTGCTTTTGATTACTAATGTGTGTTTTGTAGGTTGAAGTTGATTCAATTGGGATTGACTTGTGGCTTATGCCTTTGCCTATATTGGTTGTCTGTTGCATTAACTGTTAGTTGTTTGTCTGTATAGTATACTGATTTGTTGGATTGTTTTCAGGTACCTTAGTTGCTATAGTTCATTGTGAACTTGCTTTTGCTTTGCTTGATAGCTTGAGCATTGAGGTATAATGTCTCTTCTTCATGTAGTCTGGAAGACCTGGCCTGTTACTTGGCCAGGCACCTGTCTGAAGTCCTCCTTAAGAGGCAATGTTTGTGATTGTTTATCTTTGTCCCCAAGCAGGAAAAGTCCTTTTGATAAGGCAATTGGTAGATAGAAGAGATGTGTAGTCCATCTCCTACTATTCTGTGTGTCTTCCCTTTGCTCACATTACATGTTGTAGCATTGTGGATCTTAACCCAAGATCTGTCGAGTCATTAATTTGTGGAGAGAGTTCCAACTTTCTGAACTCCCACACCTTCTGATATTCAAAGCTCTCCCAGGCCAGGGATAAGAGAAATGAGGCACACCCCTCATATCCTTTCATCTTCTTCACCTTAACTCTCAATGTTAAGGTTAAGAGCACACTTACCCCATTCCAGTTGACTTTAAAGTCTAACCCTTGCTTGAGCCTAATTGCTTGGATATAGTGTGTGCTAACTGAATCATTGATTGCTTATTGGTTCATCTGTACATGTTTGCTTGTTTGCCTTTGTGCATTTATCACCATTAATTGCTCATTATTGCATGATCATCATTCCATATCTTTGTGACACATCTTTGGTTGCCCATTGAGGAATCAACAGTAAGTCCATTCATTGGCCATTGTTCCTATGATTTGGAAGGGATTAAGTATAAGACCATTTCATTGGCCACTTATGTCCTCTTTGCTTATTGCTTGTGTTTGTTTGTTGATGTGAGGATGCAATTGTAAGCCCATGTTGTTGGCATTTGTACTCCCATGATCATCTGTTGGAGATTAGAGTAAGCCCAGATAGATTGGCATCTGACATCCATGTGTTGTTTTACTTTGAGGAGATTGGAGTAAGCCCATATATTGGCATCTGGTATCCTTGTTTGTTTGGTTCTTTGGAGATTGGTATAAGTCCAGTTGATTGGCATCCGGTATCCCCCTTTTTGTTTTGTTTTGCTTTAGGAGGTTGGAATAAGTCCAGTTATTGGCATCTGACATCCCTGTTTGTTTTAGGAGACTGGTGTAAATCCATTGATTGGTATCCGGTATCCACCTTTGTTTGTGAGATTGGTATAAGTCCAGTAATTGGCGTCAGGTATCATTTGTTTTGCTTATTTGTTATTGCTCATTTGCTTATTCCTAAGGACACACTTGAATCATCTCCTATATGATTTCAAGAGGTGAACCTTTCTGAGAAGTTTTACACTCCATTATCCATACCCTCTTTGTCCTAAACCTTTTCACATGTTGCTTTCAAAAACTTTGATACTATTGTGCAAACATCTTCATGTCTTTTCAAATTAGAAACCCGGACCCTAAGTCCTTGATTTTCAAACTCATTTTCTTAACACTTCTTTCTGAATTGAATCTTAATCATACCTTGACCATATTTTGTGAATACTCATAATCAATTAACTTCACTCATTCAATTGTTTGTGGCTTTGTCCATTGTTGATAATTTTTCATACATTAGCCATAGGTTTCAATTACCATAGTGGTTGATGTAAATCTTACCTTGTCCTTAGTGAGTTGATTGTAAGTCTTCCATACTTATTATAGGGTTAACCCCTCACTAGTATGTTGAAGCCGTCCTCGCATGGTGGATTGTTGATTCAGGTTGAGTTTTCTCCCATTGGTAATGAAAAGCCTTAGTGCTCTTGTTTTAAAATGAATTCACTAATTTTTGGAAATCTTTTAGCCGAACTACGGCGTTTTGATCCTTACCTTTCATGGAAGGTACGTAGGCAACGGGTTCATCCGTTCAAACACAAAAATAATAAAATTGTACATTCTTTTCTCATCTTCCCATTTATGTTTGCACAATATGTCATAAACAAATAAACATTTTTATACAACAAGTGTGAAAAGGGCTCCCTAGGAGTACCTAGGACGTTTTGGGTGCCTAACACCTTCCCATTGCGTAATTAACCCCCTTACCCAGACTCTCTGATCTTTTTCATTAGTTTTCTATGTGTAAAACTTCTTAGGCTTTTGTTCGCTTTTTAGCCATTCCTTAGGATAAATAAAAGTGCGGTTGCTTTGCTTTTGATTTAATCAATAAATCATAAAGTGACGAATACACCGCTACAGTCGGTGTTGAGTACATTGCATAAGTGTTGCATTTGTATTGATTGTTGTTGATGTGTTGTTGGATGAGATGTTGTTGCATATGATGTTAATGATAATTGAGATATGGTTTTGTATGATGTTGATGATAATTGAGAAGTTGTCATGTATGATGTTGATTATGATTTGGATGTAAGAATGTGATATACTATTGTGCATGATTATGTAGATATTGTACTCTATTCTTTATTCTATATCATTATTATTGAAATGAATTCTCACCCCTTCTGTTTGAATGTTGCCTTTACATGGGCATCGTGCAGATAATCAAGAGTAGTATTGCTGAAGTAAGTGGAAGGTAGCTCTTGGATTACTTCTTTATTTTGTCGCTTTTACTAGTGGTGCCTTGCTCTAATCATGTAACATCGGGTTGGGTTAAATGCTTACATTATTCCTTATGTTTGATCATGTTGAAGTCATAAGACTAATTTTTTTGTTGAGAATTCTTAAGATGTTGAGTTGATTGATTAGAACTCTCTTATTTTGTTATTGCAAATTGAAGTTGAGAGTAGATGTTATTACTTGCTTTATCTTCCATAATTGTGATGATAATTCCGCTGCGATGATACTTAAAAATGGAAGTAAGCATGCAGTGACAAGTTATGAATGTCTTATTTTGTGAATATATAACACCGATCAGATGAGAAGGATGTCATGTAAACATCCCAAGTATGATTCAGATAAGTAGGATGTCGTGTAAACATCCTTATTATAAATGTGTGTATTGAAATTACTGTTGAAACCCGTGTTACGGAGCAGGTCATGTGTGTTATGAATGTGTGACACCTTACGTGGTTTTATTTTATATTTAATTTATGCTATAACTTATGTGTGGGGTTTAGGGTGTTACAATCAGCACTAGTATAGTACATCAAAACAATAGTTCATTCTTCATACATATTTCTTAAAAAATGTTAGTGAATGTCTATATGCTTGTTGCGTCCATGCATTACAGGGTTTTTGGACATTTTGATAGTGGATTTATTGTCACAATTGATGATGGTGCCTTCTTCTCCTTCATAGTATAGATCTTTGAGAATTCTTCTCATCCATACAACTTGACAGGCAAAAACCGCAGCCGCAACAAACTCAGCTTCAGTCGTGGATAGTGTCACTATCGGCTGTTTCGTTGAGCTCCATGCCACAACTCCTGAACTGAGTAGGAAAGTATATCCGCTAGTACTTTTCCTGTATTTAATATCATCGACGTAGTCGTTATCTGTATAAGCTTCAAGATTTTGACCATCTTTCTTCTAAAAGATTCCAAAGTCCATTGTTCCTTTCAAGTATCTAAGGATTCTCTTTGCAGCTTGTAAGTGAAGCTTAGTAGGTTTGGACATATACCTGCTGATTAAGCTTGTTGCAAACATCAAATATGGTCGGATTGAAGTAAGGTATATGAGGATGCCTACTATCTGCTTGTAAATAAGTCTCATCCACCGGTACTCCGTCTGCATCACTACTGATCTTTATTCCAGGCACAACTGGATTGCTGTCTGAATTGCTCTCAAACATGTTGAATCTTCGTAGGACTTCCTCTGCATACCGCCTTTGACAAATGAAAATCCCCTCCTTTTGCTGCACAACTTCAATTCCTAAGAAATAACTCATCCTCTCTAAGTCTGACATGTCGAATTCTATCATCATGGAATCTTTGAATTCCCTAATTAACTTCTCATCGTCACCTGTAGAAATTAAATCATCAACATAAACACTTACAATGATAATCTTTCCCTCATTTCTCCTCTTGATGAAAAGTGTTTTTTCACTGTCACAATTTTGAAATCCCTCATTGATGAAGTGAATTTTGATGCGACTGAACCAGGCCCGCGACGCTTGTTTCAGTCCGTACAGTGCTTTGTGCAACTTATACACTAAGTGCTCATTCCCTTTCTTCTCGTAGCCTTTAGGTTGATCAACAAAAACTTCTTCTATCAATTTCCCATTTAAAAAGGCAAACTTGACGTCGAGTTGAACAAGTTTCCACCCCTTTTGCGCAGCCGATGCAATTACCATTCTAACTGTATCAAGCCGTGCTACCAGAGCAAAAACTTCAGAGTAATCAATTCCATGCTTTTGAGAATACCCCTTCACCACCAAGCGTGCTTTGCATTTTATAATCTTGTCAGCTTCATCTTTCTTTGTCTTGAAAACCCATTTGACACTAATCCTTTGAGCATCCTTTGGTAATTCAGTGAGGGTCCATGTTTATTCTTTTCTAAGGATTATATCTCGCTATCCATGGCTTGTCGCCATTTTTCTTCCTTTATGGCGTCTTCAAACCAAATAGGATCTTATGCTTCTGCATCCTTCACCATGTGTGCTTCATCATCTGAGATATTCATCCACTGAGGCATCCTTCGATCTCTCCCTTGCATTGAACTTTGTCCTCTTTCTCTCTGATTCACAGGTGGGTCTACATCCCCTGGATCTGAGTGCTCTTTGTAACACCCCTTTTTCTACCCCAAAATACTTCACATATAATCAGAGTAAATAAGCACGCATATAAACAAAAGAGCGTCACATCGACGTTTTCAAAAACTAAAAGCTTTCAAAAACCAACATCATTCATCATCACTACACAATACACCTGGTCATTTAAAATAACACATTCCAATTATCATGAATATTCACGAATATGCGTTCGCAGCGGAAAATAATGAATACTCATGCATTTCACCAAATGATCCATGTCCCACACCATGATCATCTCTCAATCATCTTTTCAAAATAAACGAAAACCATAATCAGAATATTTGGCACTGTGGCCTCTCAACAGCAATTGCAAATAAGCAGGTTCGCAAGTAATAACATAATACTTATCCAAATAGGATACGAGTTCAATACTACTAATCTACCCAGTGTTACATGACCAGAGCATTGACTCATTACCTAGTCTTCAAACTAAAATACAGGAACTCTCCAGCTAGTCTCGAGCGAGCTACCGTCCACTTGCTTCAGCGCTACTACTCCTGAGTATCTGCGCGATACCCATGTATGGGTAACATTCAAACAGAAAGCGTGAGAATTCAAATCATTATGAAGGAGTAAAATCAAGCACAATGATTAAATCAACAATTAAAGGAATTCATCACACTTCACATAACCATGTAAACAATATTCCCCAACATCTATTTCACATGTTTCAAACATCCATCAAACTCAATGAGTACAATATTAAAATACAATATTATATTCTCAAATATACACATAACTACAATTATCACATAATCACATATGTTGTCAAGTTATGTATCCAAACATCACCAAATTCAATTACCATATCTCATACACACACCACAATCACATCAAGTTATGTACTCAAACATCACCAAATTCAATTACCATATCTCATACACACATCACAATCACAACAATGCATACACTTAATTATCACATGACTCTAATGTGACTCAATGCAAGACATGTGACTCTATGCATGCGGTACCTCAATGTGAACCCAACGTTTCACCGCTTTCCGATTCAATATCTAGAATCCAAGCCACCACATCTATTTCCAATTAAGGATCAACGTCTGCTACGCCTATTTCCAATTAAGGATCAACGTCTATATGGACTCAACGTTCCACCGCTTTCCGATTCAACATCTAGAATCCAAGCCACCACATCTATTTCCAATTAAGGATCAACGTCTGCTACGCTTATTTCCAATTAAGGATCAACGTCTATATGGACCCAACGTTCCACCGCTTTGCGATTCAACATCTAGAATCCAAGCCACCACATCTATTTCCAATTAAGGATCAACGTCTGCTACGCCTATTTCCAATTAAGGATCAACGTCTATCTACCACTCCTATTTCCAATTAAGGATCAACGTGTGCTACCTTGTGAACCCACAGTCTCACCGCTTCCACTATGAAGCCGACCATGCATGCCATGAATGAATGTACAAATAACAATACATATGCAATTAAGATCATCTCTACCATCTTAACATTTCACATATCACCATAATTCAACTCTATGAATTATCCACCAATGGTACATATACACATTCATAACAATATATCATTCACAATCCACCAATGGTACATATACACATTCATAACAATATATCATTCACAATCCACCAATGGTACATATACACATTCATAACAATATATCATTCACAATCCACCAATGGTACATATACACATTCATAACAATATATCATTCACAAATATAGGCTAATTATCAAATATGTACATATAGATTTCATCCCAAAACGAATACAGCATTTAAATCTCAATTTTCCACTTTTCAAACAGTGGTAACCGGTTAACGCTCGATGAGTAACCGGTTACTGTAAAACAGAATTAACAGATTTTTAAGCAAGTAACCGGTTAACACTCGGTGGGTAACCCGTTACTCAGTTTAACAGAATGCAGATTTTTAAGCAAGTAACCGGTTAACGCTCGGTGAGTAACCGGTTACTGTAAAACAGCATGCAGAATTTTCTGCATTTTTCATCGTTGGAGGACTTTCGGACCTCCGATTTCAATTCCGTAAAAAGCTACACGTTCAAAAAATTATAACGGATACAATACTCCAATCATATAAGGTTAATTTACAATTTTAACACAATCAATCACCACAAATCAAGAATACTCATCAACCTAACAATTTCAAACAACCATACAACATTAGGGATTTTAACCTAAACATACATCTACCCATTGACCAAATCATACTAACTCATAATAATAAGGATTCCCCTCTTACCTCTTCAATTTTCTGGAAACCCTAGCTCTTCTCTTTACTTTTCCTTTCCTCTTTCTCTATTGCGTTCAAATGATCAAATGAATCCTAATTCTCACTCTCCTCCCCTCTTATATACTAGTATTCTATTTGGGCTTAAAGCATGATACTTCTAATTTAATTAATAGGCCCAATAAGACCTAATATTTAAATATCTCTAATTAGTTCAATTAAATTAAACTAACCCCACATACACACTAAGTTAATTAATACAATTATTTAATTATATCTCATATCAACTAAATAATTAATTAACACACCAAAATTAATTAATATAATCAATTATTATACTATCCAACAACCAATTAATTAATTAACACTCCACATAATTAAAATAAAATATAATAATATTAGTATAATAAATAAATACTAAAATTGGGTTGTTACAACTCTCCCCCACTTAAAAGATTTTCGTCCTCGAAAATTTACCTCAAACGAACAACTCCGGATATGATTCCTTCATCTTATCCTCGAGTTCCCAAGTAATATTTCCATTGGCGACTCCGCCCCATATCACTTTCACCAAAGCAATCTCCTTACCACGAAGCTTCTTCACTTCTCGATCTTCAATTCGCATAGGTGATGTATCAACCGTCAAATTATCCCGCACTTGAACATCATCTAATGGAACAACATGTGATGGATCCGCAATGTATCTCCTTAATTGAGACACATGGAACACGTCATGAAGATTAGAAAGTGATGGTGGTAATGCAATCTGATATGCCACTTCACCTATCCTCTCGGAAATCTGATAAGGACCAATGAAACGCGACGTCAACTTACGCGACTTCAAAGCTCTACCAACACCGGTTATTGGCGTAACTCGAAGAAACACATGCTCATCTTTCTCAAACTCAAGAGCTTTCCTCCTCTTATCATGATAACTCTTTTGACGACTCTAAGAAGCCTTCATCTTCTCTTGAATCATCTTAATCCTATCCGCAGTCTCTTGAATCAACTCGGGTCCAACCACAACACTCTCTCCCGATTCGTACCAACACAAAGGAGTTCTACACCTTCTGCCATAAAGAGCCTCAAAAGGTGCCATTCCAATACTCGAATGGAAACTGTTGTTATACGTAAACTCGATCAAATGCAAGAAACTATCCCAATTTCCTCCTTGTTCCAAAACACAAGACCTCAAAAGATCTTCAAAGCTCGTTATGGGAAGCTTCTGCCTCTGTTGACTACTCAGGTTGATGAAGGGTTGATGAGTACTTTGGCTCAGTTTTACGATCCTCTGTATCACTGCTTCTCATTCCCGGATTTCCAGTTATTGCCTACTTTGGAGGAGTATTCTCATCTTATTGGGATCCCGATTCTGGATCAGGTGCCGTTCAGTGGCCTGGAGGGTATTCCGACTGCTCGAGAGATTGCAGACTTGTTGCACATAGATGAATCTTTGATTAAAGCTAATATGACTACCAAAGGTGGAATTCAGGGTCTTCCTTCTGATTTCCTCGTCGCTCAAGCTACCGTTTATGGGAAGGCCATGAGTGAGGATGCCTTTGAGGCTTTATTTGTGTTGCTCATCTATGGTTTGGTATTATTCCCCAACATCGACAAATTTGTGGATGTGAACGCCATTAGGATCTTTTCAGTTCTTAATCCCGTTCCGACTCTGTTGGGTGATGCCTATTTCTCTTTGCATTTGAGGAATGCAAAGGGTGGAGGAGTTATTGTGTGCTGTCTGCCTCTGCTGTACAAGTGGTTTATTTCGCACTTACCGCAGACGGTCGCTTTCAAGGAGAACAAGGGATGTCTACGGTGGTCCCAGAGACTCATGTCTCTCACTAATGACGATATCTCTTGGTATGATCGCATGTATGATACTGTGCAGATCATTGATTATTGTGGTGAATTCCCTAATGTGCCTCTTCTTGGTACATGTGGTGGGATCAGCTACAATCCTATTCTAGCACGTCGTCAGCTTGGGTTCCCCCTAAAGGATAAACCTCATAACATTCTGTTAGAAGGTGTATTCTTTCAGGAGGGTAAAGATCCCCAAGGCCTGAAAGCCAGATTTGTCCGCGCTTGGCGCAAGATCTGCAAGAAGACCAGGAATGAGTTGGGTCCGAAGAACTGCATTGCGTTGGAGCCGTATACCTCTTGGGTCAGACAGAGAGCTGCCGTATATCTGATGCCGTATGATCATCCGAGACCTACACCTTTGGATGTGGCTGGGCCTTCAACCCTCCCCAACCAAGGCGTAGAGGAGTTGAGAGAAGAAGACCTTTCACGTGCTTGGATCCGTGAAAGAGAAGAATTGCTTCAACA
This sequence comes from Lathyrus oleraceus, assembly GCF_024323335.1. Taxonomy (NCBI): domain Eukaryota; kingdom Viridiplantae; phylum Streptophyta; class Magnoliopsida; order Fabales; family Fabaceae; genus Lathyrus; species Lathyrus oleraceus. The sequence continues at coordinate 305,960,925 of NC_066585.1, read as the reverse complement.
GCTGAAGGAGAAGGACGCTCTGATTGAGTTTCTCGAGCATCAGGTGATCGAAGATCCGAATGATACTTGGACTTCTCTGCTTCCTCAGTCTTCCAAATTCTGGAAGAGGAAGTATGATCGACTTGCAAAGGAGAAAGCGGATATGGAAGCTGCCTATGAGAGAGAGATCAAGAAGCTTTGTACATCTCATCTTCCAGCATCCCGAGCTTCTAGGGATCCATAGGATGTCTATTTTCCTTTTCCCTTGTAATGATCAAAAATGCTGTACTTCTTTGTCTCAAAAATATATTTGATGAGGTATTTTCCATATGATATTAAATGCTTAAATATTCAAAAATTTGCAAATAGAACCCTAAAAGTTCCTTAAAAATAAACAAAGCATATGCACAAGCATCGCATGCATCATTTTGCATAAGCAGGTTATTCTTGGTCTTCTTGTCTGTGGTCTAACTCTGTGCTCTTCATTTATTTTGAAGACAAGCTGACTCACCGGTACTATACCAGAGCCAATTCTGCCAGAGTAATGGATCAGTTGGAACAAGAGAACAGAGAATTGAAGGAAGAGGTCGCTCGTTTGAATGCTTTGATGGAGCAGTTTCTGTCTGCTCAGAATCAACCTTCTCCGCCTCCTGCAACTCCTCCCCAGAGGACGGTTATATCTGAAGTCGTTGCTCCGACTGTGCCAGCTGCTAGTGCTCACTTTGTGCCACATGCCATGCCAGCCGAGTTTCCATGGGGTATGCCTCAGGGTTTCATGCCAGATATTCCTGCTCCAACTTTTGCTTCTATGCCGGCATCTAGCCCGGTCCTTGCTGCTGCTCCTCCTGTCGTGCATACCATTCCCAGGGTAGACGACACCATCTATCATTCTGAGCCGTCTGAGGGCCCAGATGTCAATGAGAAGATGGATGCCATGAATGATCAATTCCTTGAGCTGCGAAAGGAATTGAAGACCCTCAGAGGGAAAGATCTGTTTGGCAAGTCTGGTGCTGAACTTTGCCTTGTTCCCGGTGTGAAAATTCCGATCAAATTCAAAGTGCCTGACTTTGAGAAGTATAAAGGGAACACCTGCCCTCTCGCTCACCTGGTCATGTATGCCAGGAAAATGTCTACGCAAACAGATAATGATCAGCTGTTGATCCATTATTTCCAGGATAGTTTGTCCGGTGCGGCTCTTCGCTGGTATATGAGCCTTGATAGCGCAAACATCCGATCCTTCAACGATCTTGGCGAAACCTTCGTCAAGCAATATAAATACAATGTTGATATGGCGCCTGACCGTGATCAACTCAGGGCCATGTCCCAGAAGGATAAAGAGACATTTAAGGAGTACGCCCAGAGGTGGCGAGAGTTGGCTGCTCAGATTACTCCTCCGCTAGAAGAGAAAGAAATGACTAAGATCTTTTTGAAGACTCTTAGCTCATTCTATTATGAGCGGATGGTTGCGAGCGCTCCCTCTGATTTCACCGAGATGGTGAACATGGGGATGCGACTGGAGGAAAGAGTCCGTGAAGGACGTTTGTCAAAAGATGAGAGCTCTTCTAAACGATATGGGGCGTTTAAGAAGAAGGATGGGGAAGCACATGCTGTGCAATCCCATCCTAAATCCAGAAGACCCTCGGTTCAGAGGAAGCCGGTACGGCGTACCAGTAATCAGCACCAGGTGGCTCATATAGCACCTGTTTTCAGAGATAGTGCTCAATATCAGGAGCCTCAGCAGCATCAGCATCAACAGCAGCCTCAATATCAGCAGCAGCATCGTCCACAGCAACAGGCTTACCAGCCTCGTGGCAGTACCAGCAATCAAGCTAATTTGAGTTATGATAGGAAGAAGATCAGCTTCGATCCGATTCCTATGTCATACGCTGAGTTGTATCCTTCCTTGTTGGAAAGGAAGCTGGTTACTCCAAGGGATCCTCCAGCTGTGCCCGCGAATCCACAATGGTGGTATAAGCCAGATCAACACTGTGTGTATCACTCCGGTGCTCCGGGGCACAATATCGAGAACTGCTTTCCGTTGAAGACTAAGGTGCAAGACCTTATGCGTTGTGGCATTCTGAGCTTCGAGGACTCAGGCCCCAATGTTACAAAGAACCCATTGCCCGAGCATGGGAAATCAGTGAATATGGTCCAGGGGTGTCCTGGGAAATACAAAGTCAAATATGTCAGTCATATTAGACAGTCACTGGTCGAATTACATCGTCTCCTGTGTGAGTACAGCCATATGGAGCACGACCATGACAGATGCCGCATCTGTTCAGTTAACCGTCTGGGTTGTCGCCAAGTACGAAAAGAGCTTCAAGAGCTGTTAGACGAAGGTACCATAGAGATTCTTTAAAATCAAAATGTTAATGAAGATGAACCGGAGGTCAATGTTATTTCCCCTGTGTTCAAATTGCCTGAGCCTGTTGTCATTCGCTATGATAGCAGCAAGCCGAAGGTCTCTCCTTCTCTGATAATTAAGCCTGCGGGTCCTGTGCCTTATTCTTCCGACCGAGCTGTTCCTTTCAGATATAACCCCGTTGCTGTGGAAGATGGGAAGGAACTGCCGTTGCCTTCTACTTCCGTCACCAATATTGCTGATGTAAGTGGGTTGACCCGGAGTGGTCGTGTGTTTTCTGCTCCTAAGCCTCAGGCTAGAGTTGTTGCTTCTGATACTGTTGAACGTCCGGTGGGGACGACTGTTAATGTTCAGAATCCGACACCTGTTGCCAAACCCTCCTCTGTACAAAAGACTCCTGATTCTTCAGTTGGCCCGAGTGGCGTTGTGAACGAAGAATGTGATGAGATGCTGAGGCTCATCAAAAAGAGTGAGTACAATGTTGTAGATCAGCTTCTACAAACGCCATCCAAAATCTCCGTTTTATCTTTGCTGCTGAATTCAGAACCACATAGGGAGGCTCTGCAGAAAGTTTTGGATCTGGCATATGTCGATCATGATGTCACCATAGAACAGTTTGACAGTATAGTTGCAAACATTACTGCTTGCAACACTTTGAGTTTCTGTGACGCTGATCTCCCTGAGGAGGGAAGAGACCACAACATGGCTTTACACATCTCCATGAACTGCAAGTCTGATGCCATGTCCAACGTGCTGGTGGACACTGGATCATCTTTGAATGTATTGCCAAAGACCACACTCTCTCGATTGTCATACCAAGGGCCTCCCATGAGGCAAAGTGGTGTTGTTGTGAAGGCTTTTGATGGGTCGTGTAAGACTGTGATTGGGGAAGTTGATCTCCCAATCAAGATTGGACTAAGTGATTTCCAAGTTACCTTCCAGGTAATGGACATCCACCCATCATATAGCTGTCTCCTTGGTAGACCATGGATTCACGAGGCTGGCACCGTGACATCCACCCTACACTAGAAGCTGAAATTCATGAAGAACAAGAAACTGGTTGTGGTAGGGGGAGAAAAGGCTCTCCTGGTTAGCCACTTGTCTTCTTTCTCATATATTGACGCTGAGGATGAAGTTAGAACGCCTTTCCAAGCTGTATCTATTGATGAACCAATTGAGAAGAAGTCTCATTCATTTGCTTCCTACCGAGATGCAAAACTGGCCATTAAATATAGTGCAGTTGCTGGTTTAGGGAAGATGATTGAGCTTGAAGACAATAAATCCCGGGCTGGCATTGGCTATTGTTCTGGGGCATTCAACGAGCAAGGTTTGTTCACGAGTGGAGGATTCATCCATGCTGATCAACCTGAAGAGGCTGCTGCTATCTTGGAAGATGATGTAGAGGATCTGAACAATTTCATCATACCTGGTGGTGTCTGCCATAATTGGGTCGCTGTAGATGTTCCTACGGTCATCCATAGATCAGAGTAATTGTTCACTTTGTTCAAAACCCTTCTCCCATGCCAAAAGGAGAAGTGATGACATTGTTGGCAGCATTTAATACAATGATATTTTCATTCAATTGATGCATTGTTAAACATTTGTTTTTTCATTTGTTTTCACTTTTTGCTTTTTGCATGAAATCAGTGATCATAAAAAACCCATAAAAATAAGAATAAAAGCAATCTTTTCATCTGCATAATGATTTGTTTGTTTAAATTCTAAAGTTTTCATTAACCAAAATCATTATGCAGGTTGATTCTAAAACCCATTGAACATAATGATCCAACGCCATCTCCCAATTTTGAATTCCCTGTATTCGAGGCAGAGGAAGATGATGTTGAGGAAATTCCTGATGAGATTACCCGTCTCCTTGAGCATGAAAAGAAGATCATTCAGCCGCACCTTGAAGATCTGGAAACAGTCAACTTGGGGTCTGAAGATTGTGTTCGTATGGTGAAGATTGGGGCACTTCTTGAAGAGTCTGTCAAGAAGAGATTGATCAGTTTGCTACGAGAATATTCCGATATCTTTGCTTGGTCATATGAAGACATGCCGGGTCTAGATACAGATATTGTGCAACATTTCCTGCCTTTGAAGTCTGAGTGCGTGCCTGTGAAGCAGAAGCTCAAAAGAACTCATCCAGATATGGCAGTGAAGATCAAAGAGGAAGTTCAGAAGCAAATTGATGCAGGGTTTCTGGTGACTTCTACATATCCTCAATGGGTGGCTAATATTGTGCCTGTGCCTAAGAAGGGCGGAAAAGTCCGTATGTGTGTTGATTACAGAGATTTGAATAAGGCTAGTCCTAAAGATGATTTTCCTCTACCACACATTGATATGTTGGTAGACAATACAACTAAATTCAAATCTTTTCCTTTATGGACGGATTTTCCGGATATAACCAAATCAAGATGGCACCCGAAGATATGGAGAAGACGACATTCATCACACCTTGGGGAACATTCTGTTATCGAGTGATGCCCTTCGGTTTGAAGAACGCCGGAGCCACGTATCAACGAGCTATGACTACCTTGTTTCATGACATGATGCACAAGGAGATAGAGGTCTATGTTGATGATATGATTGCTAAGTCCCGAACGGAAGTTGAACATGTTGAGCATTTGTTGAAGCTTTTTCAACGTTTGAGGAAGTTTAGACTTCGCCTGAATCCGAACAAATGTACATTTGGAGTCCGTTCCGGCAAGTTGTTGCGTTTTGTTGTCAGCGAGAGAGGTATTGAAGTTGATCCTGCCAAGGTCAAAGCAATACAAGAGATGCCTGCACCCAAAACTGAGAAGCAAGTCCGAGGTTTTCTTGGCCGCTTGAACTATATTTCCAGATTTATATCCCACATGACTGCCACATGTGCGCCGATATTCAAGCTCCTCCGGAAAGATCAGTCTCATGATTGGACCGAAGATTGCCAGAAAGCTTTCGACAATATCAAAGAGTATCTGTCTGAACCTCCAATCTTGTCTCCTCATATGGAAGGAAGACCTCTGATTATGTATCTAACTGTTCTTGAAGACTCGATGGGTTGTGTACTCGGTCAACAAGATGAATCAGGGAAGAAAGAATCTGCTATCTACTACCTCAGTAAGAAGTTTACTGATTGTGAGTCTCGATACTCTATGCTTGAGAAGACGTGCTGTGCTTTGGCTTGGGCTGCTAAGCGTTTACGCCAGTACATGATAAATCATACTACTTGGTTGATATCCAGAATGGATCCCATCAAGTATATCTTCGAGAAGCCTGCTTTAACTGGGAGGATTGCCCGTTGGCAGATGTTGTTGTCTGAGTATGATATTGAGTATCGAGCTCAGAAAGCTATCAAAGGTAGTATCTTGGCTGACCATTTAGCGCACCAGCCGATTGAGGATCATCAGTCAGTTCAGTACGACTTCCCTGATGAGGAGATTCTGTATTTGAAAATGAAAGATTGTGATGAGCCTACACTTGATGAAGGTCCGGAACCTGGTTCCAGATGGACGATGGTGTTTGACGGCGCTGTAAATCAGTACGGAAATGGAATTAGGACAGTAATCATTACTCCTCATGGCACACATATTCCGCTTACAGCAAGGCTAACTTTCAAATGCACGAATAATATGGCTGAGTATGAGGCATGTATTATGGGACTGGAAGAATGTATTGATTTGAGAATCAAGCATCTTGATGTGTATGGTGATTCGGCCCTGGTTGTCAATCAGATAAAGGGTGAATGGGAGAGGAATCAGCCAAGTCTCATTCCGTACAGAGATTATGCGAGGAGGATTTCAACGTTCTTTACAGAAGTTGACTTTCATCATATTCCTCGAGAGGATAATCGGATGGCAGATGCTCTTGCCACGCTTGCTTCAATGATTATTGTCAAGTATTGGAATGAAGTTCCCAACATTACTGTGATGCGTTTGGATAGACCAGCTCACATATTTGCAATTGAAGAAGTGAATGATGACAAGCCTTGGTATTTTGATATCAAGAATTTCCTCCAGAACCAGGTCTACCCGCCTGGGGCATCTGTGAAAGATAGGAAAACTTTGAGAAGGTTGTCAGGCAGTTTCTACCTCAGTGGTGAAGTGCTGTATAAGAGAAATTTTGACATGGTTTTGCTCAGATGCGTGGATAGACACGAAGCAAACCTGTTGATGACTGAGGTCCATGAGGGTTCATTTGGTACTCATTCCAATGGACATGCCATGGCGAGAAAAATGCTGAGAGCAGGCTACTATTGGCTGACAATGGAGTCTGACTGCTGCAAATATGTGAAGAAATGCCACAAGTGTCAAATTTATGCGGATAAGATTCATATTCCTCCGACACTTCTGAATGTGATTTCATCACCATGGCCTTTCTCTATGTGGGGAATCGACATGATCGGCATGATTGAACCGAAAGCGTCCAATGGACACAGGTTTATTCTCGTAGCAATTGATTACTTCACCAAATGGGTTGAGGCCGCTTCGTATGCGAATGTGACCAGGCAGGTGGTTGTGAAGTTTATCAAGAACCAGCTGATTTGCCGTTATGGTGTGCCAGATAAGATCATTACTGATAATGGATCTAATCTGAATAATAAGATGATGGATGAGTTGTGCGCTGAATTCAAGATTGCACACCATAATTCTTCTCCTTACAGACCCAAGATGAATGGGGCGGTTGAAGCTGCTAATAAGAATATCAAGAGGATTATCCAGAAGATGACAGTTACGTACAAGGATTGGCATGAGATGCTGCCATTTGCTTTGCATGGATATCGTACATCTGTCCGCACTTCAACAGGGGCAACCCCTTTCTCTCTTGTTTACGGTATGGAGGCTGTTCTCCCAGTAGAGGTGAAGATCCCATCAATGAGAGTCTTGATGGAAGCCAAGTTGACTGATGCTGAATGGATTCAGGGTCGTTATGACCAACTGAATTTGATTGAAGAGAAGCGATTGACTGCCATGTGCCATGGTCAGTTATATCAGCAGAGAATGAAGAAAGCATTCGACAAGAGGATCAAGCCTCGTGTGTTTCGAGAAGGTGACCTCGTGCTCAAGAAAGTCTTGTCTTTCGCGCCCGATTCCAGGGGCAAGTGGACTCCAAACTACGAGGGTCCATATGTTGTTAAGAGAGCCTTTTCAAGCGGTGCTTTGATGCTTACAACAATGGATGGGGAGGATTTCACTCGTCCTGTGAATTCAGATGCAGTCAAGAGATACTTTGCCTAAAAAAAGTATGTGCAAATGAAAAACAGAATAGCTCGCTAAGTTGAAAACCCGAAAGGGCGGCTTAGGCAAAAATGAGCGTCTCGGTGGAGAACCCGCAAGGGTAATCCAGGCAAAAATTAGAGACTTGAAAAAAAGAGTATATTTGCATCCCGCTAGATTGAGTACCTCACCCTGGGGCAATCTAGGCAAAAATTAGGGATTTGGCAAGTAACTGCATCCTGACAGGACTTTCTGTTCCGCAGCCGTGTTTTCGTCGGAAGATTCTCGATTCGTCGTCAACTGAAGCTTCGAATACATCGAGATTCAAATTGGTAGAGAAAGGATCATTATGTTCAATGTAGCCCTCTTCCAATATATATCACTGATTTCAAATTTGTACAGATCTATGGAGTCTTGCCATTTGCAGGCTACCATTCCATTAAATCAATTTGAGCTTTTATCCAATTATTTGCACTCTTATTTGTTTCAATTCAACAAATGTTTTGCATGTTTTAATTGATAAGATGTCATTGTTTTAAACACATAAATTTTTCAAAATTTTTGTTTTAAACAAAGTGAACATTCACAATGATGAAAGGATACTTAAGATTTTCTCAGTGCTCTTCCAAGGGTGGCATGATTTCCAACAGGTAAGACATTTGTTCATATTCCTGGCATTGGTTGTATCCTCTTTCTCCTGCTTTGTGGTTGGGGTTGTTCCCCAAGCAGAGGGTTGTTGAAGACTTCGTTTTCTTCTCCAGCAGTTTCCTCTCCCCAGCATGGGTGTTTTCCACTTGGAAGTTTCGGTAGTGGGTAGTTTGAGACCCCAGTACCCTGTCACTCTCCCCAGTGCAGTCGCCAGCGGAGTTGTGGTTTTTCTCCTCAGCATGGATGCTTTCCCTTTGAAGATTCAATGGTTGGTGGATTGATATCCCGATACTTTACCGCTTTCCCCAGCATTGTCGCAAGCTGAGTTGTTGCTTCTTTCCTCAACACAGTCGCTAGCGGAATCTGTGATATATCCCCAAAGTAGAGCGCTTGTGGAAGACTTCGTTTTTCTCCAACAGTACCCTTTTCCCCGGCCAAGTCGCCAGCGGAGTTGCTATATCTCCCCATCAGTGCGCTTATTCCCTCCAGAGGGCAATGATTGTGTTCCTCCTCAGCAGTTGTGGATGCTCTCCTCAGAAGAGTTAGCATTTGGTGGTTGATCCCCAGCTCTCCTCCATATTCCCAGTGGGTTCCTCAATGATTTCCCCAGTGGAGCCGTCAGTAGATTTGTGGTTTGGTGGATTGCATTTGTGCAAAATCCCCAAAGGAGTTGGTATTCCCCAACAGAGTCAGGATTGCATCTGCAATAATCCCCTCAGAGTCTGCTTGTTGAAACCTCTGTTTCCCCGGTAAGCTTGGTTGGTGGTCTATCATCCAGAGATTTGGTTGATTTCCTGATTGCTTTTGATCCTCAGTAGAGTGGCTTGTTGCAGAATCTACTTGTGTGATCTATCCTTCCTCAGTGGGTGTATTCCCGATGGAATGGCTATTTGTGTTCTCCCCAGGTAGAGTTGCTTGTGCAGCAGATTCTACATGGATGATCTGTTCTCCCTCAGTGGGTTGTTCCCCAATGGAGTTATGTGGAGTGGCTTTCATAGCAGTTCTCGCTTGTGCAGTGAACTTTTGTTCCTCAGTTGATACTGAGGATCCCCTGCAGATATCTCGGGATTTCTCCCTTTCCCCAACAGATTTGTCTTTGTGGCCGTTATTGCCTGTTGTGACTTTCTGTACTCCAGTTGGGTTGATTGCTGATCCATTACTAAGAGATTTTGGTGTTATCTCTGATCTTTTGCCTCCCCGCAGATCTTTGCTTTTCAGCATATAGATCTTCAGCAGATTGGCTTTCCAGTTGGTTTATTTCCCTGGAAATATAGTACCGGGCGTTTGATTCCTGGGCCTGTTTGTGTTAGATATGTCTGTTTTGTCAGCATTCATCAAACATAAATACGCATATTCATGCATTTTCATAAACATTCAGATATTCATGTTGCATTGTTTGCCATATATCTTTTGGTTGTTGTTCCCTGCTTTGGTGATATAGATCTCTTTATAGATCTTCCCAAGCAGATGTCGGATGTTTAAATCTCTCCATATAGAGTCAGCCCCATAAGCAGAAAGTGTCTGTCTTTCCTTCTGCAGTTCCCCACTGAGATTATCCTCGTGGATGACGGTTTCTTCCGTTTCCTCCTGTAGCACCTCAAATTTGCACCTATCATTGTACATACCATCTCATATTAGGTCATAGCATATCATGATACATTGCATAGCATTGCATTGTCCCCATTTGCCTCAAGAGCAAGCAAGCAAGAAATTAGGTCAAACTGATCAGGAGATCAGTCAACCAATCAAGCAAAGGTGTTTCTCAAGGAGAAAAGGCCCTAGGGTTTGTCCAAAAAGTTCACATGACTTGGAGGTCCATTTGAAGTGTTCAAGTCAAGGGTTGGATGTTCAGAAGCCATCAGTCAGTGCACAGACAGTCAGAAACCCTAGAAAGTCAAAGTTGGTCAACTGTGGTTGATTCTATGGTTTTGATGATTGGAAATGGTTTGAGAGAGCTTATTCATGTCCTAATAGGCCTCATGTGTCATGGCAATCAACACCATTGAAGAATTTGAAGCCAATCAGAAAATTTCCCAAAATAGAAAGTGGACCTGTAATTTCAACTGCCAAAAATGGAAACTTCTTGATCTTAAACTTACATCATGATACAAGCTTCAAATGAATTTTTGCCCAACATGAAAGTTGAAGATCTTGTTCTCCCATTTCCAAAAAGTCCAAGAACTCTCAATTCCCATGTGTGGTTGTCAAGATATGATCAATTCAATTTCAAAAATTTGTGAACTTCAAAGGGGCATATCTCTCAAACCATAAGGCCAAATTTGGTGGGGTTTTTTCCTACAAACCACATTTTTCATCCTCTTTCCAAAAATATAAATTTCACCCTCCAAAACCTTGCCAATCAAAATGGCATTTTTTGACCTTTTCCATTTAAAAATCAAGTTTGACCAAACTTTGACTTTTTGATTCTTTGATTTTTTTACACTTTGGCCAATTGGAAATGCTTGGAAACATCATTTGTGATTTGTCTAGAGCTTAAAATCATGTTCATTCCACCATCATACTACAATTTTAGACCAAAGGCACAAACTTGGAAATTTTGCAAATTGGTTTCATTAAGTAAAACAAATTAACCATTCATTGTGCAGACTAAAAACAGTTGGATTAAGGGTCAGTAGCAGCTTGGCTAAGGCCCATTTTCGTGCAAGAAACCACACCTCCACTCCCTTATGCCAACACTTAGCAATTTGCATTTTAGTTCATTAAGTTAAACTTGTTTTAGCATTTCATTAGTGGAGCTTAAACAGTCACATATAAGTGAATTTTCTGCCATTTGCCAACCCTAGTAGCAGCTGCAGACCACAGAATACTCTCACTTCTTCCTTCTTGCATTTTGGTTCGAATTGGATTTTGGCTCAAAATCATCAAAGCACACGAGCAACCTTTGATCCTTTCTTCACCTGGACAACATACTGAGTTTATTTTCACCATCAAAGCCTTGCTGTAACTGCATCTTCTTGTTCTGTTTTCACCAACCACCAACAATGGTAGATCATGGTTTGGTTGTCTCCAAGCATCACTGAGCTTGGAGTTTTCAAGCACCTACCTCATAGAAGCATAATACTCCTCTGTTCGAGCTCTTGCAAGCAAAAGGGTTGATGAATCTTCCACTGCTCTTCCATTTGGTATTTTTTCGAATCTTTTGTTTTTCAATTCCTTGCCATGCTTGTTGTAGAGTCTAGCATGCTGAATCCAATACACTTTATCTCATGCGATTTGGTCAAATATGCTGCAAGAAATCTGGAAAATAAGTTTTGTGCTCATGTGTATTTCTGTTCGAATCTCACTCCATGTTGTGTTATAATGCAAACCATGCTTGGATTTGTCATCACCATGCTTCAATGCTTCTATTGATATGCTCCCTAGCCATTTCTGGAAAGTTTCATGCATGACCATATGTTTGATGATTGATGTTCTTCTGCTTGATTCAGGGACCTTGTCGTGTTTCATGGAAAATTAATGTTGGATTGTTGTTCACCTTACCTTGCTGATCATGTCTATGTATGTGTTTGGGATTGCTGGAATTTTTTGTGAAAAACTCGAATGGTTGATGATGAGTGTTCATGTTGCTGCATAAACCCTTGTGATAAACCCTAGTTGCCCAGAAACCTCGAATGCTATTGGCTGTTGTTGCTTAATTTACTGTTTCATTGGAGCCAGCCAATAGAAACATTTCCCGTGTCCCCCTTAAAACGCATCGTTTGAGTAAGTGGCGCGCTATATTACAAATCTGCCACTGGTCAACCTTTGTTTGACCATTCATCATGCTATTTGCTCATGTTTGCTCAAATTATTCACACAACTTCCAAAATTCATTTCTCCCTCAATTTTAATCCAAAAATCATGCAATTTTTTCCATCATGTTCATGAATGTGTCTAGTATTTAATTGTTATTTTTAATTAATTTTTCATTGGCTGGATTTTAATTGATAATTGGTTTCCTAACATGTATGCCAAATTGATACATTGTGCCATTCCTTTTGTGAAATACTCATGTTGCATCCTTTGGTCTTGAATTTTTTTGTGGAGAAACTAGACACATTCACCTTTGTTTTCGTATAAAGTTTGTGCATTTATCATATGTGGTGTGTGAGCTTTGATTTTTTGAAGTTAGGTGTTACATTTGGTGTCACAACATGAATGTGCATTTCCCTGTTTTTTGTTCACATACTTCCTTACATCCAAATGACCCCAAATTTTGCATGATCCCTCCCTTACATGTCTAGTTGATGTGTGATTTTTCCTGGATTTAATTGTGCAATTTTCCATTTATTTGAGAATTTTCTTCCCTGCCTAGTCAAATGTTGACGTTTTGTGCTACACATTGCCATATCATTTGGGAAATTCTCATACCATATTGTATGATCATGAAATTTCATATGTGATAACTAGACATCTTGAGCTTTGCATTGGTGTTAATCTCATTCATTTCTCATCTGTTTTCAATTTGATATGATTTTTTGAAGTTGACCCATGTTTGTTGACCTTCATTGTGCATGTTTGAAATTGTGTTGACTTCATGATTTTAATTGACTGCCTTCCTCTCATCCAAATGCCATGAAATTTGACATGCTTACCATGTTAGATGTTAGGATTGAGTGTGATTTATTTGGTGATTTTTGAAATTGTTTGAGTTGACTTTTGATGCAAGTCATTCTGTTGACTTCTTTGAGCTTTCATTTGCCTTACTTTGACTTCAAATGTTCATGAAATGATAATAATGCATGATTTGAATGTGGGCCCAGTTGTGATAGCTTCTTAAATGTTTGACCTTGACTTTGGTTGACTTTTCTTTGCTGTTTTGACTTTTTCTTTCATCCTTGACCCTAGGCTAGTCCTAGTGGTCTTTTGAGCTTACAATTGAGTTCCTGTTTCAGGTTAAGCACCAATGCCTCAAAGATCATTCAAACTTGTTTGAACTTGATTGTTTACTATATGCTAACCTTTGTTTTATAGGTTTGACTCATTGTGTTTGAGTCTTGTGCCTTGCATAGTTGATCATCTGTTTTGTTTGTGAATCCCATTCCTTTGCTTTTAACTGTTTAATTGCATACTGATTTGTTTGGTTTTTCTCAGGTACCCTTTAGTTGCTTTAGTTGCTATTTAGCAATTGCTTTTGAGGTATAATTATTCTCTCTTCATGTAGTCTGGAGACTCGGTCTGTTATTTGACCGGGCAAACTGTCTGAAGTCCTCCTTAAGAGGCAATGCCTGTGTGTGTTTAAAATTGTCCCAAGCAGGAAAAGTCCTTCAAGTAAGGCAATTGGTGGAAGGTAGGGATATGCAATCTATCCCCCACTACTCTTGTTGTGTCATCCCTCTGCTCACACTGCTGTGTGTTGATGCATTGGGATACAAACCCAAGATCTTGTACAAAGTGTACAGTGTCAGAGTCTTCGAGTATAGAAGGGTTCCCACTTTCTGGACCCATGCTCATTTGTCTATTAGCTCTCCCTGGCCAGGGATAAGAGCTGTGAGGTCTCATCCTCACTTCATCCTCTCATCTGCTTCACCTTAGCCTCTCAATGGCAAGGTTAAGAGCACACTTACCCTATTCCAGTTGGCCCTAGTGCCTAACCCCTGTGTGAGCCTCTTGTATGCATATAGAGTGTGCTTTTTTGTGATTGCCTGTTTGCTTTGCCTCTTTAGGTTTAGCTTAGACTTGCCCTTGTGCAAGGTAGGTTGTGCTTGACTTGCTTCCTGTGCAAGTCAAGTCTGTGTGGCTTGCTTCCTGTGTGAGCCATGCTTAGAGTTGTTTAGCCGAACTACGGCAACTCTGATTCTCATGTTCAGATGAGATACGTAGGCACGAGATGCGATGTCTTGTCGAGTTTGACTAACAACTAACACTAACTCTTTTCTCTCACCCCTGTGTGATTGAGATCTCTCCTTTCTCTCGCCCTCGTTGCGATCGAGACCTCCCCTTTCTCTTGCCCTCGTTGCAATCGAGACCCTTGCTTCCTGTGCAAGCCGTGTCTAGGATAGGTTGGCCCTCGTGCCATTTAGCTAGAAACCTTAACTTAGGGTTGATTTTGCATGACAACATCTAGGCTCGAGTCGTAGTCTCCCTAGAGTTGTGTCTCCCTCTGTTATCTGGTTAGGCTAGATCCTTGTCCCTGCGTAGGGGAACTACATCGCCCTGATCTTCATACCAGATGAAGTATGTAGGCAGGAGATTGAGCTGATCTCTCCGGGCGCCCTTTTTCTTTTTGTGTGTGTTTGACAGTTATAGGCTCGAGTCCCCGACTCCCTATTAACTTGTTGTGTTGTTGCGTGCTTGGAAGCCGATGTAAGTCCATCGAGTGGCATTTGGGTTCTAGTGTGTGTTTTGGTTCGAATGCTGATGTAAGTCCAGTGATTGGCATTCAGGCTCCACGTTTGCCTTTGCCTGTGTTTGTTTGTGTGCGTGTCAGCCGAGCTACGAATGCTCTGATTCTTCTCTCGTCCGAGAAGATACGTATGCATAGGATGCGATATCCTAGCGAGCATGTGTCGTCTCCCCAGTCCGAACTACTTCGACTCTGATGTCTATGTCTGATAGACTAAGTAGGCCCGGGATTCGATATCCTGCCGAGTCAGTTTCAGTCAGTTTCTTTTGTCTCTTTTCAGCCAGTGTGTGTGTATTTGAGCAGTGTTTAGCAACCATTTTCTTTTCCTATTGTGCGTGGATCCCGTCGAGTACGACGGATGCGTAGGGTGCCTAATACCTTCCCTTCGCATAACCGACTCCCGAACCCATCCTCTTTGGTCGCGAGACCATGTTCTTTTCCAGGTTTACTTCGAGCGTTTCCTTTCCCTCTTTTGGGATAAATAACGCACGGTGGCGGCTCTGTTGTTTCTTTCTTTTCCCGCCGGTTTTTCGCGTGATGCGACACCTCCCAACACATATATTGGGATGGATTTTCCTATTTTGAGTTATATCCTCATTAGGACGAGTTTTGATTCAGTCTGTCTTTTCAGTTTGATCCTGAATTGGCTATTTGTCAATTGTTTCTTGTGCTTCCCTGTGGAATAAATGAATGAATTGCCCAGTAACTGGCATTAATTCTTTTGTCCCCAGCGGAATCTTTTTGGGCCTCTACCCAGTAACCGGTGGTTGTAAGTCCTACGTTCCCTCTTCTTGGCGGAATTTGTGGTTATATACCTTTTATTCCTCAGCAAGAGTGGGTGGTTTGTTATAAACCCTATTTTGTTTCCCGTGCGGATTTGTGATTCCTTCATTCCCCACGCGGACGTTGGTTTTCTACCCAGTACTCGGTAGATGTAAACCCTATCTTTTATCCTCATCAGAGTTGATGGCTACTACCCCGTATCCGGTAGTCGTAAGTCCTATCTCTTTTCCCCTAGCAGAGGTAACCTTTGTGGTTCGTTCTGGCTGATGGTGGATTTTGTGCTGTTGTGGTTTTATTCCCAACGGAGTCTGTGCTTTTGTGGATAATTGCCGGTTGCTAGCAATTTTATCCCCAGCCAGAGTTTCGGTATTCTACCCCGTATTCGGTAGTTGTAAACCCTAATTTCTCCCCTTTGCAGAGTTAACCTTGTTGTTCATCCTAACCGATGATGGTTACTCTTTGTGGTTATCTTCATTCGTTGTTCGATGTTGATATTCCTCCTTTGCTTGTGGACGATTGCCGGTTGCTCGCAATTGTATCCCCAGCAAGTCTTCTGGATAATTGCCGTATGCTTGCAATTTTATCCCTTTTGAAGTCGCCAGTGGGTCCTTTCACCGTTTGCTAGTGATTTGTTCCCCGGATTATTGATTGTTTATCAATATATCCCCAGCTAGTCTTTGCGGATAATTGTTGTTTATGCAATTCATCCCCGGGTCATTGATTTTTGTATCAATGTATCCCCAGCGGGTCGTCTTTCATTTACCCTTTTTCTTGGTAATGATTGTTGCTCCCTTTGATCGGTCATATTTATATACCTAGTTTTGGTATCCCGATGCCTTTCTTTTCGGTCGATTTATCCTTTATTAACCCAGTAATCGGTTGTGGATAATCTTCTATGCGAGTATGTTATCCACGTTCTGACGGTAATGGATAATATATCTCATGCACTCTTCAGTCGAAGCCTTTTGTGTTTCCCTAGTCGAGTAAGATTCGTTATTCCTTTGTGGAATCGAATATATTTGTTGTTGGATAATTGCCGGATGCTTGCAATTTATCCTTTTGAGTTGTCTTTCGTTTACCCGGATGCTTGGTATCGATTGTCTCTTTTTTTTGGTTGGTCACCTATTATATGCCCTAACCGGTATCTCTGGTGTCTCTTCCTTTCGAGTGTATTATTCACGTTCTGACGGTAATGAATAATATATCTCTTTCACTCTTTGGTTGGAGTCCTTTATTGATCTTCCCCAATAGAGTAAGATTCGTATTCTTTGTAGAATCGAATATTCCATCCTTTAACCAGTTTGTGTTTTGGATGATGAGTGTCTTGGCATATATACCAATTCACGTTTCCGGTAGGACACCTATTATATACCTCGGTATCCCTGGTGTTTCCTTCCATGCGAGTGTATTATCTACGTTCTGACGGTAATAGATAATATATCTCATGCGAGTATTCTATCCATGTTCTGACGGTAATGGATATTATATCTCATGCGCTCTTTGGGTTTGTGTCCCCAGCTGAGTAAGTTTCGTTTTCCCGTTGTGGATTCGGATGTCCATCCTGTAAGTCGATTTGCTTTTTCAAGCCCTCCTTTCGGATGATGAGTGTTTTAGCATATATACCAATTCACGCTTGGGTAGGTCACCTATTATATACCCAGTAACCGGTATCTCTGGTGTCTCTTCCTTTTCGAGTATATTATTCACGTTCTGACGGTAATGAATAATATGTCTCATGCACCCTTGGGTCAATCTTTCGATTGTTTTCTCCGCAGAGTAAGATTCGTATTCCTTGTGGAATCGAATATCCATCCTTTCGGATGATGAGTGTTTTGGCATATATACCAATTCACGTTCCGGTTGCTCACCTATTATATACCTCGGTATCCCTGGTGTTCCTTCCTTTCTGCTCCCTATTACGACCTTGGTCCCTTGTGGAGTCAGATTTTCCTAAGTTGATGTACCTTTTTCAGGTCTTTCTCAGATGTTTGGTTGATTGATATCTCTCACCCTTGTACCGGTCTCAGATATTCATTCTTCCTGAGTTTGTTACCCTTATACCGGTGACACCTCATTGCCTTGTTGCTTTTCCCCGTGAGAGTCTCTTTGTTAGACATTTCTCCAGTGGAGTTTTCTGTGGTGATTTTTACCCTTTGCTGTATTGGCGTTTTCCCCAATATATGCAATTTTTTCCCGGCAGGGAGGTTCTTCGTGAATCTTTTCCTGGTCCGAGTCCGGATTTTTATCCGAGGTATCCCTTGTGGATAGTTTGAGTCAGCTTGAGTCTTTCCAATGGATGTGTCTTCCTTTGGAATTCGTCTTTTCCCCAGTTTGAGTCCTTTACTTCCCCAGTAAAGTCTCCAGTCTGATTTCTGTTTTCCCCAAATCAGAGTCGTGTCCTGCTTACGCATTCCTTTTCTTTTATCCCCAATAAGAGTCCTGTTAGAGTCTCTGTCCCTGGTGAGTGAATTACTCCGATGGATCGTCTTTTCTTCTGTGTGAACCATATCTCCACAGAATTTTGTTTGTCTTTTGCATGCATACATTTGCATCATGAGGTCTCTTAGGGACCAAAATTTGTCTCATTACTGTTATTTAAGCCCATTCTACCGCGTCAAGATGAAGATTTCTAAACTTCACTTCTCCGGGTAGAATGACCTTAAATAGGGGCATCTGTAAGACCCCAATTTTGTCCCTAAGATCCCTCATGGCATCATATCATATCATATCATTGCCTCAAGGATCTTTGTGCACCTTTGCTTGTTTCCCCTATGGGTGGGTTATCTTTTGAGAGTGGTTCTTGATCACCAAGCATGTTTAGAATTTGTATATCATTGCTTTTATTTCAATCACTAACCAAAAGTACAAAAATATTGTCATCTAACATTGTTACTTGCAGATGAAGCAATCTTAGGTCAAACCAGTCACTGGCAAGCATTGAGCTATAGATGGTGGCCATTCTGAAGAATTTGGGCACCATGATCATTCACAAGAGTTCATATGAACCATGACATCATTTTGAATCAAGATCTCAAGTGGAAGAGGCTTGAATTTCATCAAGGCATAGTCAGTCAATTGAAACCCTAGAAAAGTCAACACAAGTCAACTGTGCATTCAATCATGGATTTGAAGGTGAGAAATGGTTAGAGAGGCCTCATTCATGTCCATACAAGCCTCATTTGACATGTCAAACATCAACATGGAAGAATTTGAGGTCAGATGAAAAGTTGCCAAAAATAGTAAGTGACCTGTAATTTCAAACTGCCAAAAATGGAAAGGTCTTCTCCTCAAATTTACATCATCAAGAAAGCTTCAAATAAAATTTTGTCCAACATGAAAGTTTAAGATCTTGATCTCACCTTTCCAAAAAGTCCAAGAACATCCATTTCTCATTTGTGGTTGGCAAGTTATGATCAAATCATTGTCAATGGAATTTGAACTTCAAGCTAGCATAACTTTTGAACCAAATGGCCAAATCATGTGGTTCTTTTTGGAGCATTTCTCTCTTGATCTCTACTATCATAATCATGCATCACATTCCATCAATTCTCATCACAAAAATATTGCATTTTTCACTTGAATTAATTTGAATTTTTGGAGGGAAAATATCCATTTGAAAATTGTGCATTATTTCCACTTCCAACCAATTTCATATGCATCAAAACAGATTTTGAAATGCATTTCCAAGCTAATTCGTATTGTTCCATTGGCCATGTGAGCATAAGGGTGATTTTGGCAATTTGCATAAACCACTTTATTTCATCTAATCCATTTTGCATTAGCCTAATTGAGATTAACAAGCTTGATTAGCAGAGGGTATATATTCCTAATCATAATAGAAATTCATAACAACAACTTCACAATTTCAGATCCAAAATTTTCATCTCATTTTTCTCTCAACTTTTTTCATCGAAATCTTCACATCTTTTGCTTGTTTCTTGAGTTGTTCATCATCTACCAGCATTGTTGAAGATTTGTGAAGCTAGATCCTGTAGAATTCAAGCCAAATCGTGACTGTTGAACCTTGTGCACTTCCATGGCAGTTGAAGATTCCATCAAGATCGAGCATTGCTGAGCTGTGTTCTTCCTCATTCATTCATCTTCCTTATCATTGGAGAGCATCTGTTTCACCTTGCTAGGACTTGAGAAGCACGATTTCAACTCTGCATCATCATTAAGGTCAGTTTTCGATTGCTCCAATTCTTGAAATAATCATGTGTATCTTGTAGATCTTGGAATGTAGGTCACACTGAGCTTTAGATCTCTTAAAACCATGCCGATTTGAAGAAGTTATGTTGATTTGAGTTTTGGAATGTGATTCTTGTTGTGCTCGATCTGTTTGATATGTTTAGAATTAGATGAAATTGATGCTGGATTATTGATGTGTGATGCAAGATGAATCGATTGATATATGTTTCATGAATTTCTGTGTTGGTGTGTTCTTGATGATGAAGAACACGATGAATTTGTTGAATGTGTTAGGGTTTGTGATTTCCAGAACTGCTTTGATCTTGCCTGGCCGCTTATGCATGTGTTTTGTTGTTTCTCGGTCATGTACTGGTCCATGTGCCAGCTTCTGATTGGCCAGCGTTTCATTTAAATGAAACGCGGCGTTTAGCTTGGTGCTCAATTCAAATGCAAGCGTGGTTCGATTCCGGCTCCAAGCATTTCCAACAATTGCCTTGCATTTTCTATTTCATGTTTGCTCCTTGTTCACATGCCATTCCACTTTCATTTTTTAATTTTTCTCTCCATTAAAAAATTCATAACTCAAAAAATATGTATCCAAATCACATGAATATTTTTGCACAATGATCATCATCATGTCTACTTTTTTTTGATGTTTTTCCAGAATTTGTGCTCGGTTGAATTTTGTTTTGGCCTAGGGTTTATGTTTGCATGTCATTTCTTGCATCTTGCTTGCTCTTTTGATTGTGAAATGTTGATGCTTGATCCAATGAAGTTGAAAATTTGCATGTGTAAACTAGACATCCTTAGGGACCTTTTGGTGTTGATTTTGGATTTTTAGCATTTCTGGATGTTGAGTTATGATGTGATTAATGAAGGTGTGACAATGTGTGTCACACCATTTCTTGTCCAACTTGCTGATTTTATTTACCATGCCAAATAAATGCCAAATGATCTGAATTTTTGCATGATGCTACTTCTGGATGTTAGAATTGATCATGAATTTTTGTAGAATTTTTAGGTCATTTCCAATTTGTTTGAGATTTTCTCTTCTGGCTTGTCATGTTTGGACTTTTGATGAGTGTTGAACTTAGATGATTTGTGAAATTCTTATGCCTTATCATATGAGCTTGAAATTTTACACATGTTTGCTAGACACATTGAAGTTTGTCTTGGCTTTGGTTTGAGTCATTTATCACTTGTCATCTCTGTTTTAGGATTGCCTTAAGTTGATGCATCATTTTGTGCTTCCTTTGAGCTTGTTTATGCTTACCATGACTTGATGAATTTTACTTCCATGCTTATACTTGTCCAAATGCCATGATTTTTGGTGTGCTGATCATTTGATGTGTCCTGTTTAGACATGATTTTTCTTGGGATTTATTGAGCCATTTTGGAATTAATATGCCTGTGTTCATTCTGTTTGCATCATTGAGCTTCCAACTTGCATGCTTTGACATGATTTGTTTATGAAATGAAATTGGTTGATGATTTTGATATGAGACCACTTGGATATTATTCTTGATTGATCAATCTTGATTCTTGTCAATTTTTATGTTCTGTTTTAAATTTTTTCCTCATCTTTGACCCTAGGCTTTGACCTAGTGGTTGGTTGCTCATGTTTGAAGCTTTGTTTCAGGTTGCACATGCAAGTTACACAATTGATGATGCCTCTTCTTGAGAGCATTTGATATTTGCTTTTGATTACTAATGTGTGTTTTGTAGGTTGAAGTTGATTCAATTGGGATTGACTTGTGGCTTATGCCTTTGCCTATATTGGTTGTCTGTTGCATTAACTGTTACTTGTTTGTCTGTATAGTATACTGATTTGTTGGATTGTTTTCAGGTACCTTAGTTGCTATAGTTCATTGTGAACTTGCTTTTGCTTTGCTTGATAGCTTGAGCATTGAGGTATAATGTCTCTTCTTCATGTAGTCTGGAAGACCTGGCCTGTTACTTGGCCAGGCACCTGTCTGAAGTCCTCCTTAAGAGGAAATGTTTGTGATTGTTTATCTTTGTCCCCAAGCAGGAAAAGTCCTTTTGATAAGGAAATTGGTAGATAGAAGAGATGTGTAGTCCATCTCCTACTATTCTGTGTGTCTTCCCTTTGCTCACATTACATGTTGTAGCATTGTGGGTCTTAACCCAAGATCTGTCGAGTCATTAATTTGTGGAGAGAGTTCCAACTTTCTGAACTCCCACACCTTCTGATATTCAAAGCTCTCCCAGGCCAGGGATAAGAGAAATGAGGCACACCCCTCATATCCTTTCATCTGCTTCACCTTAACTCTCAATGTTAAGGTTAAGAGCACACTTACCCCATTCCAGTTGACTTTAAAGTCTAACCCTTGCTTGAGCCTAATTGCTTGGATATAGTGTGTGCTAACTGAATCATTGATTGCTTATTGGTTCATCTGTACATGTTTGCTTGTTTGCCTTTGTGCATTTATCACCATTAATTGCTCATTATTGCATGATCATCATTCCATATCTTTGTGACACATCTTTGGTTTCCCATTGAGGAATCAACAGTAAGTCCATTCATTGGCCATTGTTCCTATGATTTGGAAGGGATTAAGTATAAGACCATTTCATTGGCCACTTATGTCCTCTTTGCTTATTGCTTGTGTTTGTTTGTTGATGTGAGGATGCAATTGTAAGCCCATGTTGTTGGCATTTGTACTCCCATGATCATCTGTTGGAGATTAGAGTAAGCCCAGATAGATTGGCATCTGACATCCATGTGTTGTTTTACTTTGAGGAGATTGGAGTAAGCCCATATATTGGCATCTGGTATCCTTGTTTGTTTGGTTCTTTGGAGATTGGTATAAGTCCAGTTGATTGGCATCCGGTATCCCCCTTTTTGTTTTGTTTTGCTTTAGGAGGTTGGAATAAGTCCAGTTATTGGCATCTGACATCCCTGTTTGTTTTAGGAGACTGGTGTAAATCCATTGATTGGTATCCGGTATCCACCTTTGTTTGTGAGATTGGTATAAGTCCAGTAATTGGCGTCAGGTATCATTTGTTTTGCTTATTTGTTATTGCTCATTTGCTTATTCCTAAGGACACACTTGAATCATCTCCTATATGATTTCAAGAGGTGAACCTTTCTGAGAAGTTTTATACTCCATTATCCATACCCTCTTTGTCCTAAACCTTTTCACATGTTGCTTTCAAAAACTTTGATACTATTGTGCAAACATCTTCATGTCTTTTCAAATTAGAAACCCGGACCCTAAGTCCTTGATTTTCAAACTCATTTTCTTAACACTTCTTTCTGAATTGAATCTTAATCATACCTTGACCATATTTTGTGAATACTCATAATCAATTAACTTCACTCATTCAATTGTTTGTGGCTTTGTCCATTGTTGATAATTTTTCATACATTAGCCATAGGTTTCAATTACCATAGTGGTTGATGTAAATCTTACCTTGTCCTTAGTGAGTTGATTGTAAGTCTTTCATACTTATTATAGGGTTAACCCCTCACTAGTATGTTGAAGCCGTCCTCGCATGGTGGATTGTTGATTCAGGTTGAGTTTTCTCCCATTGGTAATGAAAAGCCTTAGTGCTCTTGTTTTAAAATGAATTCACTAATTTTTGGAAATCTTTTAGCCGAACTACGGCGTTTTGATCCTTACCTTTCATGGAAGGTACGTAGGCAACAGGTTCATCCGTTCAAACACAAAAATAATAAAATTGTACATTCTTTTCTCATCTTCCCATTTACGTTTGCACAATATGTCATAAACAAATAAACATTTTTATACAACAAGTGTGAAAAGGGCTCCCTAGGAGTACCTAGGACGTTTTGGGTGCCTAACACCTTCCCATTGCGTAATTAACCCCCTTACCCAGACTCTCTGATCTTTTTCATTAGTTTTCTATGTGTAAAACTTCTTAGGCTTTTGTTCGCTTTTTAGCCATTCCTTAGGATAAATAAAAGTGCGGTGGCGACTCGATTCTTTGTATGCTTTGCTTTTGATTTAATCAATAAATCATAAAGTGACGAATACACCGCTACAGTCGGTGTTGAGTACATTGCATAAGTGTTGCATTTGTATTGATTGTTGTTGATGTGTTGTTGGATGAGATGTTGTTGCATATGATGTTAATGATAATTGAGATATGGTTTTGTATGATGTTGATGATAATTGAGAAGTTGTCATGTATGATGTTGATTATGATTTGGATGTAAGAATGTGATATACTATTGTGCATGATTATGTAGATATTGTACTCTATTCTTTATTCTATATCATTATTATTGAAATGAATTCTCACCCCTTCTGTTTGAATGTTGCCTTTACATGGGCATCGTGCAGATAATCAAGAGTAGTATTGCTGAAGTAAGTGGAAGGTAGCTCTTGGATTACTTCTTTATTTTGTCGCTTTTACTAGTGGTGCCTTGCTCTAATCATGTAACATCGGGTTGGGTTAAATGCTTACATTATTCCTTATGTTTGATCATGTTGAAGTCCTAAGACTAATTTTTTTGTTGAGAATTCTTAAGATGTTGAGTTGATTGATTAGAACTCTCTTATTTTGTTATTGCAAATTGAAGTTGAGAGTAGATGTTATTACTTGCTTTATCTTCCATAATTGTGATGATAATTCCGCTGCGATGATACTTAAAAATGGAAGTAAGCATGCAGTGACAAGTTATGAATGTCTTATTTTGTGAATATATAACACCGATCAGATGAGAAGGATGTCATGTAAACATCCCAGGTATGATTCAGATAAGTAGGATGTCGTGTAAACATCCTTATTATAAATGTGTGTATTGAAATTACTGTTGAAACCCGTGTTACGGAGTAGGTCATGTGTGTTATGAATGTGTGACACCCTACGTGGTTTTATTTTATATTTAATTTATGCTATAACTTATGTGTGGGGTTTAGGGTGTTACAATCAGCACTAGTATAGTACATCAAAACAATAGTTCATTCTTCATACATATTTCTTAAAAAATGTTAGTGAATGTCTATATGCTTGTTGCGTCCATGCATTACAGGGTTTTTGGACATTTTGATAGTGGATTTATTGTCACAATTGATGATGGTGCCTTCTTCTCCTTCATAGTATAGATCTTTGAGAATTCTTCTCATCCATACAACTTGACAGGCAAAAACCGCAGCCGCAACAAACTCAGCTTCAGTCGTGGATAGTGTCACTATCGGCTGTTTCATTGAGCTCCATGCCACAACTCCTGAACTGAGTAGGAAAGTATATCCGCTAGTACTTTTCCTGTATTTAATATCATCGACGTAGTCGTTATCTGTATAAGCTTCAAGATTTTGACCATCTTTCTTCTAAAAGATTCCAAAGTCCATTGTTCCTTTCAAGTATCTAAGGATTCTCTTTGCAGCTTGTAAGTGAAGCTTAGTAGGTTTGGACATATACCTGCTGATTAAGCTTGTTGCAAACATCAAATATGGTCGGATTGAAGTAAGGTATATGAGGATGCCTACTATCTGCTTGTAAATAAGTCTCATCCACCGGTACTCCGTCTGCATCACTACTAATCTTTATTCCAGGCACAACTGGATTGCTGTCTGAATTGCTCTCAAACATGTTGAATCTTCGTAGGACTTCCTCTGCATACCGCCTTTGACAAATGAAAATCCCCTCCTTTTGCTGCACAACTTCAATTCCTAAGAAATAACTCATCCTCTCTAAGTCTGACATGTCGAATTCTATCATCATGGAATCTTTGAATTCCCTAATTAACTTCTCATCGTCACCTGTAGAAATTAAATCATCAACATAAACACTTACAATGATAATCTTTCCCTCATTTCTCCTCTTGATGAAAAGTGTTTTTTCACTGTCACAATTTTGAAATCCCTCATTGATGAAGTGAATTTTGATGCGACTGAACCAGGCCCGCGACGCTTGTTTCAGTCCGTACAGTGCTTTGTGCAACTTATACACTAAGTGCTCATTCCCTTTCTTCTCGTAGCCTTTAGGTTGATCAACAAAAACTTCTTCTATCAATTTCCCATTTAAAAAGGCAAACTTGACGTCGAGTTGAACAAGTTTCCACCCCTTTTGCGCAGCCGATGCAATTACCATTCTAACTGTATCAAGCCGTGCTACCAGAGCAAAAACTTCAGAGTAATCAATTCCATGCTTTTGAGAATACCCCTTCACCACCAAGCGTGCTTTGCATTTTATAATCTTGTCAGCTTCATCTTTCTTTGTCTTGAAAACCCATTTGACACTAATCCTTTGAGCATCCTTTGGTAATTCAGTGAGGGTCCATGTTTATTCTTTTCTAAGGATTATATCTCGCTATCCATGGCTTGTCGCCATTTTTCTTCCTTTATGGCGTCTTCAAACCAAATAGGATCTTATGCTTCTGCATCCTTCACCATGTGTGCTTCATCATCTGAGATATTCATCCACTGAGGCATCCTTCGATCTCTCCCTTGCATTGAACTTTGTCCTCTTTCTCTCTGATTCACAGGTGGGTCTACATCCCCTGGATCTGAGTGCTCTTTGTAACACCCCTTTTTCTACCCCAAAATACTTCACATATAATCAGAGTAAATAAGCACGCATATAAACAAAAGAGCGTCACATCGACGTTTTCAAAAACTAAAAGCTTTCAAAAACCAACATCATTCATCATCACTACACAATACACCTGGTCATTTAAAATAACACATTCCAATTATCATGAATATTCACGAATATGCGTTCGCAGCGGAAAATAATGAATACTCATGCATTTCACCAAATGATCCATGTCCCACACCATGATCATCTCTCAATCATCTTTTCAAAATAAACGAAAACCATAATCAGAATATTTGGCATTGTGGCCTCTCAACAGCAATTGCAAATAAGCAGGTTCGCAAGTAATAACATAATACTTATCCAAATAGGATACGAGTTCAATACTACTAATCTACCCAGTGTTACATGACCAGAGCATTGACTCATTACCTAGTCTTCAAACTAAAATACAGGAACTCTCCAGCTAGTCTCGAGCGAGCTACCGTCCACTTGCTTCAGCGCTACTACTCCTGAGTATCTGCGCGATACCCATGTATGGGTAACATTCAAACAGAAAGCGTGAGAATTCAAATCATTATGAAGGAGTAAAATCAAGCACAATGATTAAATCAACAATTAAAGGAATTCATCACACTTCACATAACCATGTAAACAATATTCCCCAACATCTATTTCACATGTTTCAAACATCCATCAAACTCAATGAGTACAATATTAAAATACAATATTATATTCTCAAATATACACATAACTACAATTATCACATAATCACATATGTTGTCAAGTTATGTATCCAAACATCACCAAATTCAATTACCATATCTCATACACACACCACAATCACATCAAGTTATGTACTCAAACATCACCAAATTCAATTACCATATCTCATACACACATCACAATCACAACAATGCATACACTTAATTATCACATGACTCTAATGTGACTCAATGCAAGACATGTGACTCTATGCATGCGGTACCTCAATGTGAACCCAACGTTTCACCGCTTTCCGATTCAATATCTAGAATCCAAGCCACCACGTCTATTTCCAATTAAGGATCAACGTCTGCTACGCCTATTTCCAATTAAGAATCAACGTCTATATGGACCCGACGTTCCACCGCTTTCCGATTCAACATCTAGAATCCAAGCCACCACGTCTATTTCCAATTAAGGATCAACGTCTGCTACGACTATTTCCAATTAAGGATCAACGTCTATATGGACCCAACGTTCCACCGCTTTCCGATTCAACATCTAGAATCCAAGCCACCACGTCTATTTCCAATTAAGGATCAACGTCTGCTACGCCTATTTCCAATTAAGGATCAACGTCTATCTACCACGCCTATTTCGAATTAAGGATCAACGTCTATCTACCACGCCTATTTCCAATTAAGGATCAACGTCTGCTACGCTTATTTCCAATTAAGGATCAACGTCTATATGGACCCAACGTTCCACCGCTTTGCGATTCAACATCTAGAATCCAAGCCACCACATCTATTTCCAATTAAGGATCAACGTCTGCTACGCCTATTTCCAATTAAGGATCAACGTCTATCTACCACTCCTATTTCCAGGTAAGGATCAACGTGTGCTACCTTGTGAACCCACAGTCTCACCGCTTCCACTATGAAGCCGACCATGCATGCCATGAATGAATGTACAAATAACAATACATATGCAATTAAGATCATCTCTACCATCTTAACATTTCACATATCACCATAATTCAACTCTATGAATTATCCACCAATGGTACATATACACATTCATAACAATATATCATTCACAATCCACCAATGGTACATATACACATTCATAACAATATATCATTCACAATCCACCAATGGTACATATACACATTCATAACAATATATCATTCACAATCCACCAATGGTACATATACACATTCATAACAATATATCATTCACAATCCACCAATGGTACATATACACATTTATAACAATATATCATTCACAAATATAGGCTAATTATCAAATATGTACATATAGATTTCATCCCAAAACGAATACAGCATTTAAATCTCAATTTTCCACTTTTCAAACAGTGGTAACCGGTTAACGCTCGATGAGTAACCGGTTACTGTAAAACAGAATTAACAGATTTTTAAGCAAGTAACCAGTTAACACTCGGTGGGTAACCCGTTACTCAGTTTAACAGAATGCAGATTTTTAAGCAAGTAACCGGTTAACGCTCGGTGAGTAACCGGTTACTGTAAAACAGCATGCAGAATTTTTTGCGTTTTTCATCGTTGGAGGACTTTCGGACCTCCGATTTCAATTCCGTAAAAAGCTACACATTCAGAAAATTATAACGGATACAATACTCCAATCATATAAGGTTAATTTACAATTTTAACACAATCAATCACCACAAATCAAGAATACTCATCAACCGAACAATTTCAAACAACCATACAACATTAGGGATTTTAAGCTAAACATACATCTACCCATTGACCCAATCATACTAACTCATAATAATAAGGATTCCCCTCTTACCTCTTCAATTTTCTGGAAACCCTAGCTCTTCTCTTTACTTTTCCTTTCCTCTTTCTCTATTGCGTTCAAATGATCAAATGAATCCTAATTCTCACTCTCCTCCCCTCTTATATACTAGTATTCTATTTGGGCTTAAAGCATGATACTTCTAATTTAATTAATAGGCCCAATAAGACCTAATATTTAAATATCTCTAATTAGTTCAATTAAATTAAACTAACCCCACATACACACTAAGTTAATTAATACAATTATTTAATTATATCTCATATCAACTAAATAATTAATTAACACACCAAAATTAATTAATATAATCAATTATTATACTATCCAACAACCAATTAATTAATTAACACTCCACATAATTAAAATAAAATATAATAATATTAGTATAATAAATAAATACTAAAATTGGGTTGTTACAACTCTCCCCCACTTAAAAGATTTTCGTCCTCGAAAATTTCCTCAAACGAACAACTCCGGATATGATTCCTTCATCTTATCCTCGAGTTCCCAAGTAATATTTCCATTGGCGACTCCGCCCCATATCACTTTCACCAAAGCAATCTCCTTACCACGAAGCTTCTTCACTCCTCGATCTTCAATTCGCATAGGTGATGTATCAACCGTCAAATTATCCCGCACTTGAACATCATCTAATGGAACAACATGCGATGGATCCGCAATGTATCTCCTTAATTGAGACACACGGAACACGTCATGAAGATTAGAAAGTGATGGTGGTAATGCAATCTGATATGCCACTTCACCTATCCTCTCGGAAATCTGATAAGGACCAATGAAACGCGACGTCAACTTACGCGACTTCAAAGCTCTACCAACACCCGTTATTGGCGTAACTCGAAGAAACACATGCTCATCTTTCTCAAACTCAAGAGCTTTCCTCCTCTTATCATGATAACTCTTTTGACGACTCTAAGAAGCCTTCATCTTCTCTTGAATCATCTTAATCCTATCCGCAGTCTCTTGAATCAACTCGGGTCCAACCACAACACTCTCTCCCGATTCGTACCAACACAAAGGAGTTCTACACCTTCTGCCATAAAGAGCCTCAAAAGGTGCCATTCCAATACTCGAATGGAAACTGTTGTTATACGTAAACTCGATCAAAGGCAAGAAACTATCCCAATTTCCTCCTTGTTCCAAAACACAAGACCTCAAAAGATCTTCAAGTGACTGAATAGTCCTCTCCGTTTGACCATCAGTTTGCGAATGATATGCCGAACTCAAACGCAACTTCGTACCCAAAGCACCTTGCAAACCTTCCCAAAATCTCGAAGTGAACCTCGGATCTCTATCCGAAACAATGCTCGACGGAATACCATGCAAACACACAATCCTTTCGATGTATAACTTAGCAAGTCTCTCCATCGAATAATCCATCCTTATCGGAATAAAATGAGCACATTTCGTCAACCTGTCCACAACGACCCAAATCGTCTCACAATTACTCGATGTTCTCGGCAAACTTGAAACAAAATCCATAGAGATACTATCCCACTTCCACTCGGTAATAGATAACGGTTGCATCAAACCAGACGACTTTTGATGTTCAATCTTTGACTTTTGACAAGTAAAACATGAATACACAAATTCCGCTACATCCTTCTTCATACCTTGCCACCAAAACATCTTTCTCAAGTCTTGATACATTTTAGTAGCACCAGGATGAATACTCAAACCACTTCTATGCCCTTCCTCAAGAATTCTTTTTCTCAAATCCGTAACATCCGGAACACAAACTCGATCACGACACCTCATGATACCATTCTCATCAATCTTAAAGTCACCACCTTTACCTTGGTTAATCAATGTCATAACATCGACTAATTTCAAATCTGACTTCTGACCTTCTCTAATCTCGTTAAGAATGCCACACGTAAGCTTCAACATCCCAAGCTTAACACACGAAGACGCCGCTTCACAAACCAAACTCAAATCTCTAAATTGCTCCAACAATTCAAACTCTCGAATCATCAACATAGACATGTGCAATGACTTCCTACTCAATGCATCGGCTACAACATTCGCCTTTCCAGGATGATAATTTAAACCAAAATCATAATCTTTCAAGAATTCCAACCATCTCCTTTGCCTAATATTCAATTCCTTCTGATCGAACAAGTACTTCAAACTCTTGTGATCACTAAACACATCAAATCTCGATCGAAACAAATAATGTCTCCAAAGCTTCAACACAAACACAACGGCTGCCAACTCTAAATCATGCGTTGGATAATTCCTCCCATGAACTTTAAGTTGCCTTGAAGCATAAGCTACCACTTGCCCTTTTTGCATCAGAACACCTCCCAAACCCAGCCAAGAAGCATCACAATACACAACAAAAGTTTCTAACGGATCTGGTAAAATCAAAATAGGAGCCGTAGTCAATCGTCTCTTAAGCTCTTGAAAATTCGCTTCACACTGCGAAGTCCAAATGAAAGCTTGACCTTTCCTATTCAACTGCGTCAAGGGTAACGACAACTTAGAAAATCCTTCAATGAACTTCCTATAATAACCAGCCAAACCAAGAAAACTTCTAATCTCAGCAACAGACCTAGGAGTTTCCCATTGAGATACAACTTCAATCTTCGTAGGATCCACAGAAATACCACCACTCGAAATCACATGTCCAAGAAAACTTACTTCACTCAACAAAAATTCACATTTAGAGAGTTTAGCAAACAACTTCTTCTCTTTCAACACCAATAACACAACCTTCAAATGCTCGGCATGATCCTCTTCGCTCTTAGAATAAATCAATATATTGTCGATGAACACAACAACAAACTTATCCAGATAATCATGAAAAATCCTATTCATATACTCCATAAATACACCAGGTGCATTGGTCACACCAAAAGGCATCACGGAGTACTCGTAGTGACCGTACCTTGTCCGAAAAGCAGTCTTTTGAATATCCTCAGCCTTTACACGAATCTGATGATACCCAGACCTCAAATCAATCTTGCTAAACAGACAAGCTCCAACCAGCTGATCCATCAGATCATCAATCCTCGGAAGTGGATACTTGTTCTTAATCGTCACTTTATTCAGTTGTCTATAATCAACACATAATCTCATAGAACCTTCTTTCTTCTTGACCAACAGAACAGGTGCATCCCACGGCGGCACACTAGGACGAATAAACTTCTTCTCGAGCAAGTCTTCAAGTTGACTCTTCAACCCTTTCAACTCAGAAGCAGACATTTGATAGGGAGCCATCGATACAGGACTAGTTCCAGGAACTAAATCAATCGAAAACTCAACCTCACATTCCGGCGGTAAATCACTTATATCTTCCGGAAATACCTCCGCAAACTCACAAACTATTGGCAATTCTTCGATCGTCCTCTTCTCACGAATATCCAAAGTTGCCAACAACATGAACAACTCGGCACCATCTTGCACCGATTAATCAACTTGCTTAGCAGACACAAACCAATCTTCCTTCGCACCAACCTCAGGAAATAACCGTCTTCTCCAAAACAGTTAACTAGCCAACACTGCACTCTTGCCTGCAACAACATAATGTCCAAGCTCGATACAATTGGAACATCCAAGATAAACAGACGCTTCTCCCCCACTTATTTCATTCCCAACCTGCCAATGGAAAATAAAACAAGCATCGACAATGTTCTCACACACATGTCGCAAACTAGGGAACAAACATAACTAAACAACCTGGCCGGACGGACCAACCTGCTCTGATACCACTAATGTATCAGACAAACAGTATCGATCGTGTCAGATACACGAATCAAATACAATGGGATGGAAAACCCTAACGACTATTGACCAACTGGTCGACCATGCTCTGATACCACTAATGTAACATCCCTTTTTCTACCCCAAAATACTTAACATATAATCAGAGTAAATAAGCACGCATATAAACAAAAGGGCGTCACATCGACGTTTTCAAAAACTAAAATCTTTCAAAAACCAACATCATTCATCATCACTACACAATACACCTGGTCATTTAAAATAACACATTCCAATTATCATGAATATTCACGAATATACGTTCGCAGCGGAAAATAATGAATACTCATGCATTTCATCAAATGCTCCATGTCCCATACCATGATCATCTCTCAATCATCTTTTCAAAATAAACGGAAACCATAATCAGAACATTTGGCACTATGGCCTCTCAACAACAATTGCAAATAAGCAGGTTCGCAAGTAATAACATAATACTTATCCAAATAGGATACGAGTTCAATACTACTAATCTACCCAGTGTTACATGACTAGAGCATTGACTCATTACCTAGTCTTCAAACTAAAATACAGGAACTCTCCAGCTAATCTCGAGCGAGCTACCGTCCACTTGCTTCAGCGCTACTACTCCTGAGTATCTGCGCGATACCCATGTAAAGGTAACATTCAAACAGAAAGGGTGAGAATTCAAATCATTATGAAGGAGTAAAATCAAGCACAATGATTAAATCAACAATTAAAGGAATTCATCACACTTCACATAACCATGTAAACAATATTCACCAACATCTATTTCACATGTTTCAAACATCCATCAAACTCAAGGAGTACAATATTAAAATCCAATATTATATTCTCAAATATACACATAACTATAATTATCACATAATCACATATGTTGTCAAGTTATGTATCCAAACATCACCAAATTCAATTACCATATCTCATACACACACCACAATCACATCAAGTTATGTACTCAAACATCACCAAATTCAATTACCATATCTCATACACACATCACAATCACAACAATGCATACACTTAATTATCACATGACTCTAATGTGACTCAATGCAAGACATGTGACTCTATGCATGCGGTACCTCAATGTGAACCCAACGTTTCACCGCTTTCCGATTCAATATCTAGAATCCAAGCCACCACGTCTATTTCCAATTAAGGATCAACGTCTGCTACGCCTATTTCCAATTAAGAATCAACGTCTATATGGACCCGACGTTCCACCGCTTTCCGATTCAACATCTAGAATCCAAGCCACCACGTCTATTTCCAATTAAGGATCAACGTCTGCTACGACTATTTCCAATTAAGGATCAACGTCTATATGGACCCAACGTTCCACCGCTTTCCGATTCAACATCTAGAATCCAAGCCACCACGTCTATTTCCAATTAAGGATCAACGTCTGCTACGCCTATTTCCAATTAAGGATCAACGTCTATCTACCACGCCTATTTCGAATTAAGGATCAACGTGTGCTACTGTTCGCTGTGAATTTTGGCGAACAACCTCTGGTTTACCAAAACTTGTAGAATTGGGTTACTTGCAGGATCAACCACACAAATCCTAGGACATGTGCAGATCTAGATGGTCTTGAAGATGTCTAGAACCACTTTCATATCTTTCATTTTTGTTCTCTAAGTGTTTTACGTCGAAGAAATGTTGATTAAAGCGTTTAAAGAGATGTAAATTTGACGAAATAAGGTAAAATGGCAGAAAATAAACTGACGAAATGTAAAGTGTCGAAAATAAAGCGTATAAAGGTAACAAACTGGAAAGCGTAAAGGGAAAATATAAAGAACTTTGTTTTCTATGAAATATAACTTTGAAAGAAATTGGTGTTTGTTTACACATACATGTTCCAAATATGACTCTTTTCTCTCACACGGGTACTTTGAGTGTTTTCAGGAATTCTGTACAAGTAATTTTTCACACACTTTTTCCGATAACAACTACCCTATTTATATACAAATAACATAACTGTTACTAACGACCAAATCCTAAAACTGTGACACATGGCTTTCTTCCTTTCGCCAGATGCTTCCACGCGTCTTCTGCCAAACGTCACAACTCTTTTGAATTTGAATTTGTACTTTAAGTCGAAATGACGTCTTCCTTCAGGCTTTTTGTCGAATTGTCGATATACTACAATGTTCTCCATGTCTGTCAAAGGTGTCTTCCCAGCTGCAGATATCTTGTCGAAATATCGAAACCTCCATTTTGTCGAAGTGTCGAACCATACTTATTAACCAAACGTTTATCCCATGTTGTTATTTGTCGGAAGAAACATTTTGTACACCAAATCCCATGGCGTCGAAAACGCATGTATACAAATTGCCCCCCAGCAAAGACGTTTCGACTGTGTTTTCTGGAGAAACAGTCATTTGTTGTCAACCAATGTTTTGATGCCAATTTCTAGGTTTTTTCCCCACATGCTTTTTAATCAAGTTTATCACTACCTTGTTGGCTGCTTCAACTTGCCCATTGGCTTGAGCGTAGTAAGGTGTCGAAGTAAGGAGCTTAAAACCTGTTTCTTGTGCAAATTTCTGCATGTTTTTACCGGTGAACACAGATCCTTGATCTGTTGTTATTGTCTCAGGTATCCCAAATCTGTAAATTATGACTGCTTCTTGATCCACATTCGCCAATGGTATAACTTCAGTCCATTTTGTGAAATAGTCTATCCCGACCAAAATGTACCTTTGTCCTTTTGAGGAAGCTGGTCGAATTTCCCCAATTAAGTCCAACGCCCATCCTCTGAATGGCCAATGTTTTATAATTGAGTGCAACTCACTTGCAGGGACATGGGGTATGCCTGCATGTACTTGACATTCCTGACAACCTTTTGCGAATTCGACACAGTCTTTCAGCATTGTTGGCCAATACATTCCATGTCGAAATAATAGCCACTTCATTTTGTGACATGCTTGGTGTGCGCCACACGCTCCACTGTGTACATTCGACAAGGCTATGTAGGCTTCGTCTTCACTCAGGCATTTCAACAAGACTCCTTCTGCAGTCTTTTTGAACAATTCATTTCCCAAAAGTACGTAACTCAAAGCTCTGTATTTTATCCTTCTTTCTGCTTTCTGATTTGGGTCTTGTAGATAATTCTTGATAGGCTTTCTCCAGTCTGTAATTCCTGAATCATCTATGTTGAATATCTCAAAGTTTTCTTCGTCACCGTATCCTAATCTTATTGACTCCAGATCTGATGGGGACAACTTGGTAGATACGACTCTTCCTCTGACTTCAATGGCTTCTTCTAACTTTTCCTTCGACACTTTGTATCCGGATGCTAGTTGAGCAAGATCGTTCGCTTCTTGATTCTCCAACCTGGGAATGTGCCTGAAGATGACATTGTCGAACTCCTTGAGAAGTCTATTGGCTATTACAAAGTACATGATTAAATTTTCTTTCATGCACTTATACTCTTTCGTCAACTGCTTTATCACCAGTTCAGAATCACCCATTATTTCGACTCTCGTTGCCCCCAATTTCTACAAGATTTCAAGTCCAGCGATCAAAGCTTCATATTCTGCTTCATTGTTTGAACACAGACTTTCAACTTTGTACTTGAATTTTGTTGGAATTCTGTCAGGAGAAATAATCAACATCCCCACTCCCGTTCCTTTTTTATGACTGGAACCGTCAAAATATAATTTCCAAGGTTCTAATTCGGCGTACTCCACATCTTCGTTTATAGAATGGTCGGCTATGAAATCAACGACCACTTGTCCTTTCACCGCTTTTAAAGGCAGATATTTCAAGGAGTATTCTGTTAACGCTAAAGCCCACTTTCCAATTCGACTATGTAAAATAGATTTAGATAACATATACTTTATTACGTCGAAATGTGAAGAAATATATACATCGACAGGTTTTATATAATGCTTCAATTTCATACAAGAGAAATATACACATAGGCATAGCTTTTCTATAATGCTATATCTAGTTTCGGCATCATTTAGGACTCTACTGAGATAATAAATGGCTCTTTCGACGCCATTCTCGTCTTCTTGACACAACATACTTCCTAATGTTTTGTCTGACGCCGAAATGTACAACCTCATATTGTCGCATCCGCGAAAAACAACCGGCGGGCTAAAACAAAAAAACAACACAGAGCCGCCACTGCGCGTTATTTATCCCAAAATAGGGAAAGGAAACACTCAAAGAAACCTGGAAAAAGCATGGTCTCGCGACCAAAGAGAAAGGGTAAGGGAGTCGGTTACGCAAGGGGAAGGTATTAGCACCCCTCACGTCCGTCGTACTCGACGGGATCCACACTCTAAGAAAAGAAAAGGTTGCTAAAACACCACACACGCACACGCACCGAAGACAACACAGGTGGGGTTAAGAGGAAGAGAGCTCGATAGGACATCGCATCCTATGCCTACGTATCTCGTCTGGAACGAGAATCAGAGCTGCCGTAGTTCGGCTCACGCATGCCAAACAAACAAACAAACACACCGGCAAACATGGAGCCTGAAGGCCAATCACTGGACTTACATCAGCATCCGAACCAAAACGCACACAAGAAGGCAAACATGGAGCCCGACCGCCAATCACTGGACTTACATCGGCATCCGAACCAAACACACGCACACTGGAACCCGAATGCCACTCGATGGACTTACATCAGCTTCCAAGCACACAACAACCAACAAGTTAATAGGGAGTTGGGAACTCGAGCCTATAACTGTCAAGCACACACACAAAAAGAAAGAAAAGTGCCCGGAGAGACCTCGCACGGTCTCCTGCCTACATACCTCGTCTGGAACGAGGATCAGGGCGATGTAGTTCCCCTGAAAGGGAAAGAAATTCTAGCCAGAAACCAAGGGGAGACACACTACCAGGGAGCTGTACTCGAGCCTAGTGTTATCATGCATCATTGCCCTATGTTGTGGTTTCTACCTACTTGCGCAACAGCAAGCTAATCCTATCTAGGAAGAAAGCAAGCATGCAAGCATCAAACAAAATAAAACAAACATTTCAAATAAATATTCACAAAGCACACACTATATCCAGTCAAGTGAGGCTCAAACAAGGGTGGACTGCCGAGGCAAGTCATCTGTACAAGGTAGAGTTAGCTCTTAACCTTGCCATTGAGAGGCTAAGGTGAAGCTGATGAAAGGTGAGTGAAGATTAGACTTCACAACTCTTATCCCTGATCAAGGAGAGCTTCAGACAAAGGAGCGTGGGTCCAGAATGGAGGGACCCTTCTACACTCAAGACTCTGACTCGACTGTACAAAGTACAAGATCTTGGGTTTGTGTCCCAATGCGTCAACACAGTGGTGTGAGCAGAGGGACGACTCAACAGAATAGCAGGGGATAGATTGCATATCCCTTGGGTTCCGCCAATTGCCTCATAGAGGTCTTTACCTGCTTGGCACAAAAGTAAACAATCACAAACATCGCCTCTTAAGGAGGACTTCAGACAGTTGCCTGGCTAAATAACAAGCCAGGTCTTCCAGACTACATGAAGACAAGAGAGTCTACCTCAACTGGTTTATACAACCAAGCAGCAGCAAGCAAGTTCTTAAAGAACTGTAAGCGACTAAATGTACCTGAAATCAATCAAGTATCATCAGTACTCAGACAAACCAACAATAAACAGCAAAAGTCAATCTATACAGACAACACAAGTTAATGCACATAAGTGCAAGCCATGAGCTCAAGCTCAAGCATCAAACCTACAACACAAAGCCAATGTTAGCTCACAACATCAAACAAAACTCAATTTAATCAACTTGCACTTTTTCCCTTAAGCCTTTTGCATTTCAACCTGAAAATCCAAACCAAATGTGAGAAACTAGACCACTAGGCCAAGCCTAGGGTCCAAAGGAGATAAAAAATCCTAAACAGCAAGTGAAAACCAACCAAAATCACATTCAAACAAATTAAAAGCAAATGCAATTGGTCCCATGCTCATATCATTCATCATTATCATTTCATGCACAATTTAACACCAAACATGCAATTTGCAACTCCAAATGACCAAACAGAACTATCTCAATAAAAAGCATACCAAAACAATTCAATTAATTCCACAAAAATTCACACCTAAACAGGACACATTCAATGCATAACATGTCAATTTTCAGCTCAATTGGACAAAAGGAAGTAGGTAAATGAAAATCAAGAAGTCCAGACACATTTATACAAGCCAATTCAAGGCATCAACACAAGCATCATCTTCCATAAATCATAAAACAGTGACAACATATTAGAAATGAATGGGATCAAAACCATGATGTCCTATAATGTGTCTATAATGCTCATGTCAAATTTCATCTTCATCCAATACAATATGAGCATTTCACAAATGAATTACCAACATGTGTCACACAATGTCACAAAATGAGCCAACAGAGAAGAAAATTATCAATTAATTAGAAAATGACATCAACAATTCCAGAAAAATTCTCATGTAATCTTGACATATCAATTATCATTCATGCAAAAAATTAGCTCAATCCAACGTCCCTAAGCCAGGCAAATAAAATCATGAAGTCAGCAGAAATCCAAACAAGTCAACACATGGTAGCAAAATGAGCATCAACTTCAATCAAATGCCAAACAGTGAAAACAATTAAGAAATGGATGGGACCAAAGCCAAACTAAATCTAAACATGTTATGAATCACTCCATCAAATTTCACATTCATATGATATGGTATGAGCATTTCACAAGACTTGGAAGATAAACACTCAAACAAATCCCTAAAAATGCTAAACAGCAATCAAAAATCTCAATTAAATGGAAAATGAATCAACAATTCGTACAAAAAATCATGGTGAAACTAGACATATACAAGACACAGCATGCAAAATTTGAGATCAATTGGAAAAGCATAGGCATGTCAAATAAATTCATGAAATTGACCTAACCTAGTGTGACACAAATTGTCACACTCAACTTGCACACATCATATCTACCAAACCAGAGATCCAAAATTCACAAACTATACATGAAAATAACCAGCAAGGAGTCAAGAATTAGCATGTGAAATTTCATTCAATTTGGATAATGTATGAGTATTTCATGAAGGATATGGTGAAACATACACAAAATGCACACAAGTCAAAGATTAATAGGCAAAGTCAAAAATCTCCATGCACAACTTGAGTTATCATACCTATAAAATTCCAGACAAAATTATGAATCTAACAAAAAAACTCCCACTAAATTTGGATAAAAAATGGATTTTATATGATTTTTTGAAGTTTGTTAAATTAGTGAAATAATTATTTAAGGATTATGTGAATTAATTAAGTCTGCAGTGGCAGAACTGTAAATATGCCAGCCTAGCCAAAACGACAGTGCAGCATTTTAATGTGCTGTCACCGTCTGATTTGCTCACGGAGGCGCCAAACAAGAAATTCGAATTGGCCATGGTGCAGGACGGATTGAAACGCAATTTTTCCAGATTTTCTTGCTGTTCATCGCGGTTCATGTTCATCATCATCTCCAAATTCGGTTACGAACAAATTGCAACGAAAATGCACAAATGATATATGGATGGAAAGGTCTAAGCATGTAGATTACAAATATCACTATGAAATCGTCCAGAAATTCATGTACACTGCGAATCGATCGAAATAAGTTTATGCATCCAAACTTTAATCCAAGATATCTCTCTCAATAATTAACCAAATCCAAAACTACGAGTTGCATGTTGATCTACATTGAATGAACTACCAAACGCATATGACAATTCAAGAAATGATGAGATTCGAAAATTAACCTTAGGTTGAAGACAGCTGTGGATTTGTGCTTCTCAAGGTCCAATGATGCAAAACAGATCGAGATTAAGGTTGAGGAAGTTGAATAGAACAGCTAGTTTAGCTCCAACACGATCCAGATGTGAGAATAATCAAATCACCATTGATGAGCAAGGTATGAACAGTTGCGATTCTTGATGTTTATGGCAATGGCTTGGCAAAACAGATCTTCACCATCACATGTAGAGCACGAATCAAAAAGAATTGTTCAATTTGGTGAAGATTTGATGAAGTTTGGATCAAAAATGCTTGATGAAGTTCTTGAGAAATTGAGAGAAAATGGAGGGAAAATCAGTTAGATTTCTTGGAATGTGCAATTGTGATTAGCATTCTGTTACAATTAATCATTTATACCAATGCCTTAATCACTTTGTTAATCTCAAATTAGCAAAAATGAGTTTAATTAGTGTAATTGCACTTTAAGTGAAAGTTCCAAAATGGCCTTGCCAAATATTGCACCATGACAGCTCAAACAACTTCTATTTGGCATTTGGAGAGTGTTGCAAAAATCCTCATTCCAAAATTCCATGTATTTCTCAAATTGGACCATTTTGCCCTTGGATTTTAATTGTTGCACTTGAAAATTGACCTTTTGCATTGACCATTTTTGATGAATTTTGATTATGCACCATGAAAGTACATGTGAAATGGGGTTTGCTCATAACAAGATCATCCATTTTGGACATTCCATGTGGAAGTTATGCCACTTTGACTATAGGCATTTTTGGAAAATGAATGGACCATAACTTGTCAACCATACATGGGAATTTCAAGTTCTTGGACTTTTTAGAAAGGTGAGAACAAGATCTACAACTTTCATGTTGAACAAATTTTCATTTGAAGCTTTTTTGGACATGTAATTTTGTGATGAAAAACTTTCCATTTTTGGAAACTTCCATTACAAGTCACTTTCTATTTTTGGCAATTTTTGTCCTGACTTTATTTTCTTCATTCTTAAGCTTTGAAATGTCAAATGAAACTTGTTTCAACATGAATGAAGTGTATCCAACTCTCTCCCACCTCCAAATCCATAAAATCAAGCACAGTTGACCACAGTTGACTTTTTCACTTGATAGATGAATTTCGCAATGCACTGATCAATCTGAGCCCCAATCTTCTGATGAAATGGCTCAATGGTGAAACCCTAGCCTCCATAAGCTCAATACAATCATGAAATGATCCCCATATCCATCATAGACCCCATCTCCTTGCCATGCCCTGATTGGCCCAATGCAGATGATTAGGGTTGACCAGTGGTCAAAACCCTAATCCCAAGGTAGCTGATCAAACCCTTGAACTTCTTGGATGATATCAAGACCATGATGATGATGATGTATTATTGCAACCAAGGATGAAGATCAACCTCTTTGAGAATCAAGAAACCCTAATTTGGACCACAACCCTCAGACAGTTAATGATCTAGTCCAATGAAACCCTAGCTTGCACCATGACCTCTTCACCGTCTAATCAAGACTTAGGAGGATGCTTTGCACAATGTAACCACATGATATGCAATATGCCATGCCTAATGACCTAGAAATGATATGCAATATGTTAAGCTAGTCCCAAGAGAGGAGGGCAAATTTTGAGGTGTTACAGCTGCCCCTATTCAATCCACTGTGAACCTGTCGATATGAATAGCCCCGGCTTTCAGATGATCAGGATGAAGAGTGATTGAATACCAAGAACAGACGAACAATTTGCACTCTGATGGGAAAATAATTAACAATGCCTGCCAGAATCGGCGAAGAACACAATCTCGAAACAAAAATCCGTCTGGAACGGAAAAGGTCGGCCCGATCACCGAAACAACAACGTCGACCTGGATACCAAAATAAATGGTAACGCAGGGATAACCATGGCTTGAACACCACATATCCGCTGGGGATTATCATTCCTTTCTTTTTTATGCTTTTCTTGAACCCCGAAATTTCCTTTCTAACTGATAATCTTTTTTCATTTTCTTGAACCCCGAAAAGTTTTTTTCGCGCAAATGATCCCGGATCACTGCATTTGAACCCCGATACTGTTTGCCAAAATAATGAACCCCAATCTCCAGAAAACACCTCGTGTCTCCTTTTCTCCATTTGAATCCCAGTCGCCTGACGATATCTTGCGATCGCCATTGTGAACCCCGATCTCCAGAAAATGTCGCAACATTTCCCTTTCTCCATTTGGACCCCGCTCTCCAGAAAATGCCTCAACATTTCCCTTTCTCCGTTTGAACCCCGCTCTCCAATTTCTTGTGATAATTCCGCTGGCAACGTCGGAAATAACACCAAACACCACTCTGAGGGCGACAGGTCAGAGGGTAAACCTTCACAAAAGGAAGGTAACATGTGCATCTCTTCTTCAGAAGACACCCATAACGACTTCCACTGGCCTCAGCCAAAGTCTAAGGTGACACATGAACAGAAGATAATCCTGAGGACCTCATCCTGGATAAAATCTTCAACTCCAATCTCCATTTGAACCCCAGAAAATGCCTCAGCATTTCCTTTTCTCCGATTTGAACCCCAGTCTCCAGAAAATGTCTCAACATTTCATTTTCTCCAGTTGAACCCCGATCTCCAGAAAATGTATCAACATTTCCTCTTCTCCAGTTGAACCCCAAAATCGCGCTGATCGCGTAATATCCTTTGATTTCATTTCCATCTCCGTCCGACGGAAAAACTTCCTCCAGTATCGCACTACTGGGGAACATTGCTGATCTGACATCATGATGCTAAACCCATCAGAGTAGCATCTTCCAACTTCTGTCGAAACCACCTCTCAAACAATAACCACAGCTTGAGACTAGCCTATGCTTGCAATGATGAATGACTTTTTCTGCGTAATGCTCCATAATTATGGAAATGCTACGCGGTTTATTTTTCTATGCAACATGCTATGCTTATTCTACATGATGAATGCATAAAAAGCGTCCCCCTCAAGGGATTCTACTGGGGAGCACGAGACACTCCGCTGAGGAACTCGTCAATACTCCGATTTCCACCCTGCTGGGGAATAGCACTGATGCTGGGAAAAGGTAACCCTTGCTGGGGAAGAACCTCCTTTGCACCCAATCCGCTCGGGAAACTGCTGGGGATAAGAACCACCAACACTCTGTGGGGATACGACAGTTTTTGACTTGCTGGGGATATCAATCCCGACTCTGCTTTGGGGAACCCTCACAGATACCTGTCGACTTCACCGGGGAAATGCTCACAGATAGCTCTGCTGGGGAAACAGCAACCTCCAGGCCTGGTGACTGGGGAAGCATTGATTTGACACCTGCTGGGGATAACCATCCTAACCCTGCTAGGGGAAACGAATGCTACTCCGCTGGGGACGACCCATCCAATCCACACGTAGGATACACTGCTGGAGATATATTTCATTGAAACCCGCTCCACTCGGGGAATAGCAACCTTCAGGCCTGGCTGCTGAGGAAGCACTGTTTTAAACCTGCCGGGGATAACCATCCCGACTCAGCTAAGGGATCCACAGACCTTGGATCTGCCGGGGAGTTAGCCCTCACAACTCTGCTTGGGGATATAGCTGGGGAAATGAGAGAAGTTGGTACAGAACACCCGTCGACTCATCGAACCACGGTATCCGCCTCCCAATCTCGTATCAGCTTTCCACTTTTGAGAACTCTGAGACT
Source organism: Lathyrus oleraceus (assembly GCF_024323335.1). Taxonomy (NCBI): domain Eukaryota; kingdom Viridiplantae; phylum Streptophyta; class Magnoliopsida; order Fabales; family Fabaceae; genus Lathyrus; species Lathyrus oleraceus. The sequence goes on along the minus strand of NC_066585.1, from coordinate 305,917,153 downwards.
CGTCTGGACCTTTTCTGCTCCATCATCTTGTATTCCCAACCGCTCCGCGCTCGACGGAGAGCGAACTCCTGGGGACTATACAGACTTTTCAATTTTCCGACTTTGAAGAGTCTTCTTGATTAATTCCAAGGGTCGTCGGACGTCTCTACGTCTCTGCATTGTTCTCCCACTTGCCTGTCCCTGATTGGACCCTGCGGGGATTTCCTACAGACTTTCCAATCTTCCGATTTTGAAGAGTCTTCTTGATATCATTCAAGGATCGGTGTACGTCTCAACGTTTCTTCGTCATTCCTTCATACATTCGTCCCTCCCTCGTCCCTGATTGGACTCCATAGGGATTTGCTTCGCCAAAAAATTCCTCGTCACAACCTGCAGGTGAGTGAAAATATCCAACAGTTCCTACAAAACAGATCGTTAGATAAAATCGTGCCCCAGGCGTGTCAAGATTTCAACACTTGGGTCACTCAACCTTCCGAATAAGATTTCAAGCTTTCAATCTTATAAGCATGCATTGGAAGGGACCTGTACGTCTTAAAATGCAAGATTCTTTATCAAAAATAATCGGATGTTTTCGCAATTAAAGTGGTAATGAAAGACAAAAACAAATTTATTTGACTGAATATGCATTTTATTGACTGAAAAAATGTGGCTCAAATGAGCAATACAAAGGAAGCAATTCCTGAAAAGAGGTAATCGCGCACAAAAGGAAAAATCTATCCTAATGGCAATGTGAAACCCGTGATCTCATCGAGTTCCAACTCGGTTACACCCCATATGTCCTCAGATTCTCCATGCTTTCTGCCTTCTGAACAAGACGATTCCGATTGAGCTCTACCGGGTGTTATCCATGATGCTTTAACCAAAGCGCAAACGATCATGCTAGACGCAGTTGTTCGTTTCAATCCCTCTTTTGCCTGGACCGCCCTTTCGGGTTTTCAGTCCACCGGGATACCCCTTTTTGCCCAAGTCGCCTTTTCAGGTTTTCGACTTGCCGGGTGTACAGTTTTTTCATTTTATCCCTAATTTTTGCCCGAACCTTTCTTTCTGTTTTTTTTTTGGTTCGCCGGGATGCCCATTTTTGCCTGGACTGTTTTATTTTTTTTCGTCCAGCGGGTCTCTTCACACGAAGTATTTTTTAACTGCGTCAGCATCTGCAGGGGATGGAAAATCTTCACCATCCATGGTCGTTAGCAACAAGGCTCCACCAGAGAAAATCTTCTTGACCACGAATGGACCTTCATAATTGGGTGTCCATTTGCCCCTACGATCGTTTTGAGGAGGAAGGATCCTTTTCAGCACCATATCACCCACGTGATATACCCGAGGTCGTACCTTTCTGTCAAAAGCACGCTTCATTCTCTGCTGGTACAACTGCCCATGACAGATGGCTGCCAGCCTCTTTTCTTCGGTCAGGCTCAACTCTTCGTACCGGGTCCTTACCCATTCCGCCTCTTGCAATTTCACGTCCATCAGGACTCTCAAGGAGGGAATCTGGACCTCAACCGGTAACACGGCTTCCATTCCATATACCCACGAGAAAGGCGTTGCTCCAGTAGATGTGCGCACCGACGTTCGATACCCATGCAATGCAAACGGCAACATCTCATGCCAGTCTCTGTAGGTTACCACCATTTTCTGCACAATCGCACCGTCGGTGCATTCAAACGTTATCCGGGCAACAAAAGCTCATTCACCTTAACCTCCCCATCAGACATCAGAATCCGTTCGGATTCAGGGTCAGGCCCCTCCTCCGGGATCGGCTACTCTCAATCTTTCGATCAGAGCACCTCGAGATATCCTCATCAGGGAACTCAAACTTCATCGGTTGATAATCCTCAACGGGTTGCGGGGCGATGTAATCAGACAATTCACTCCCCTCGATTGCTTTCTGAGGGATATACTGGATATCACATCAGTCAAAATCATTGGCCCTTTCGCAACCCGTCCGGTTATTGCTGGCTCTTCAAAAATCTACCTGATCAGATCCATCTCGAAATCCACAAAGTGGTATGAACCAGCATATACTGTCTCAGTCGGCGAGCAGCCTATGCCAAAGTACATCAAGTTCCCCGAGCAGTGAATGTATTGTTTCACAGTCGGTAAACTTTTTGCTAAGGTAAATTGCATGCTCTTTTCGACAAGACTCGTCATGCTGACCCAATACACCTCGTAGACCCCTCGAAGGCTGTCAAGTACCAGATTAACAATCGCTCCTTCCACAGGAGGTATCAGAATCAGAGGTTCCTGCAACTTATTCTTTTATTTTCAATGCCCCTTGGCAATCATTATTTCACCTGACCGTTTGATCTTTTCTTTCAACATCTTGAACATGGGTTCATACGTGGCTGCTAGATAAGATGTGAACCATGACATGTAGTTCCATCTGCCTAAGAGACCACGAACCTCTTTCTTTATTCTCGGTTCAGGCATTTCTCATATTTTTTTTAGCAGGATCAACCTCGATTCCTCTCTTACAATAAACTCCAACAGCTTACCGGATCGCACTCTGATAGTGCACTCACTTGAATTCAACCTCAGTTTGAATCGTCTCAACCGGTCAAACGACTTGCCCCGGTCTGCCAGATGCCCCTCTTCTGTTTGGGACTTTGCTATCATGTCATAGCATAGCATTTGATTCCACGATGAATCATATCATGAAACAAAGTCACTCTGATACGCGGCACTGGCATTCTGCCTCTCTAGAGGACAGTCTTCTCTCCATGGTAGCTTGTGCACAACGACACCGGTATCCGACCCTGGCATATCCTGACACGACCAGGTGAAGGTATCCACATGCTCTTTCAACAGGGCTACCATTCTGTTCTCGACTCGCCTCTGAAGCGGCCTCAATTTTTTTCCTTCCTGACCTTGGCGGTGCTTGGAATAACAACCTCAACCCGCTCCTCGTGCGGCTGAATCACCTTCTCCTCTTGTTTCAACAACCTGGTTAATTCCAGCAGATCACAATCTTCTTCGCCTTCTTCTTCGGCATGCTAGATCGGATTGTCGAAGTCATATGAGGTGTAACCAAATTGTTATCAACGAGATCCGGAGAATTATTTTGAATTCGGAACGAGACAAATCAAAAAAAAGGAGAAAAATGAAAATAAACATTGCCATTTTTATTTGTTTTTAAACTGCAAAAATAGATGAAAAACAGGGAACACCGCTTTTTGACTGAAAAACATCCATTTATTAATGATGCAGAAATGTTGCAGAATGAAACATGAGGTGGCCCTTACAATGAACCATTACGTGTCGGGCAACACGTATGGCTTTCATACAAATAAAACTGAAAACAGAAATTATTACTCTTCAAGTAGAGTGACCGTGATGATCTTTTTAGGCCTTCCAGTTCTGGACTTCCATCCCTGGTACGCACGGCTTTATCCAACCCTCAAACTCGCAGTCACTGTCATTCTCTTCACCCATTGCACAGGCGTGATCCGAATCTTCAGCAATTGCACTCACCATTGCCTGACCATGTGCCGGCATGGGATTAGCATTAACATTCGGTGATGGCGCAAAATTGATTGCTTTAGAATCCACCAGGTCTTGGACTACGTGCTTAAAAGCTTTGCAGTCCTCTACACTGTGCCCGGGAGCACCCGAATGGAATTCACATTTGACATTCTCATCGAAATTGGCTGGCCTTTGATCAGGTCTCAAAGGTGCCAAAGTCCTCAACTGTACCAGCCCCAGATCCTTCAACTTCTTCAATAGGAAAGAGTATGTCACAGGCGGCTTGTCAAAATACCGATCATTCATCCTCCCCCTGACTTGATATCCAGCCTTCTGAGGCCTCTGCTGGAATGGCTGACGCTGCTGTTGCGCAGGCTGATTGTCAGCAGGAATAGTTACCGCAGCAGTGTGCTGGAAGTAACAATCCCTACTGGGTCCTCTTTGAGCGTAGACCGCACTGGTATCACCCTCATTTTTATGCTGACCGTTCCCGAAGGGCTTCTTCGATCCTGATGACGAAGCATTACCACCCTGGATTTTCCCGAGCTTCAGCCAGCTCTCAATTCTCTCCCCAGCCACCACAATGTCGGCAAAATTTGTGACGGGACAACCCACCATCCTTTCAGCAAAAACCCCCTGCAGGGTACCCATAAAGAGATCAGACATCTCTCTGTCCACCAGTGGAGGTTGAACTCTGGCAGCCAACTCCCTCCACCTCTGAGCGTATTCTTTAAACCCCTCGTTATTCTTCTGAGACATACCCTGCAGCTGGGTACGACTCGGAGCCATATCAGCATTGAACTGATACTGTTTAAAGAACGCGTCACCAAGATCTTGCCAGCTCTTGATGTCAGAAGATTTCAGCTTGGTATACCATTCTAAGGATCCTCCAGACAGACTGTCTTGGAAGAAGTACATCCAAAGCTTTTGATCTGTAGCGTATGCAGAGATCTTGCGGACAAAGGCTTGAAGGTGAGTCTCCGGGCAGGAACTCCCATTATATTTGTCAAATGAGGGCGCTTTAAACTTCTGTGGGATCTCAACCCCCTCGACTAGCCCCATATTTGACATGTTGACCACCCCAGGAGTGGCATAGCTTTCAAGAGCTCTGATCTTTTCTGCCAGCAGTTGAATCTCCTTGTTCTGTGGTTGGGCACCATATTGACCGAATGGTTCGTTGTGCATGGAGAACTGATCAGCCTCTCGGTCTTCCTCTCTATCATCGTCAACCCCAAAGAATGGAGGAAACAGGCTATCCTTCAGATTAGGACCCATTTGAACAGGTTGACCCCCTGTAGCAGTGCCAAAACCACCAGCATTATCATTTACCATACCCACAGTTGCTCTTTTTCCACCGTCTCTGGATCCACCCAACCCCTGGTTGGAGACACCATCCAGGTTCACACCACTATTTGCAGCTGAGGCCCGCTCGAGCTTCTCAACCTTATCAGCTAGAGCTTTCTGACCAACTGCAAACCCTTGCATGATGTTGATCAGCTCGGTCATCTTGTCCTTCAGCTCGAGAATATCCGTGTTTGGGAGATCCATCAATCTGGGAGTATTGCGTCTGATGAAGTATCTGTGAGGACGGGTTGAATGCAAAGGTACAACTCTACGAGTGCGAGCAATGATTCCAGCAAAACAGCAAACAGGTTAATATGCATGAGTGCAACGTCTATCCATACGAGGAAGCTTTCGTCCTTTGATTCTGGTTTCATCGAGACGGATAAAAAATTGACAATAATATTCTGACATCCGGATGTCTCTCAACCAGATTCTCGATCCATAATACTCCCCATATGGCTAGACGTAGGTTTGGTGCAGATGAATGCAAAATGAGAACGATGCAGATGTATGAATGCAATGCAATGTGCCATCCTCCAAGTCATCTGATCAACTGTTGCTCTGAGTTACAGCCCTGATTTCTGAACCGATCACAACCATCTGAGGAAATATGTAACCACAAATCCGACTCAAGGGTTCCGAAATAAACGGAACTGATAGATACACCATCATCATCATCACCAAACAACCTTTGATCAGATACCCAATCCTCTGAATCGGCCCGGGGAATCCTGAAATAAACGGATCCCCACTGATAAATAACACGGACAGCACTCCGGCGTCTCTGAAATAAATGGCCATAAATCCGACTTATAAATAGGACCCTGATCAACAGAACCAAAAGTCACCATCTGAGTCACCAACAAAACATCTGAAAGAATCACCCTCCCCTCACAGGTAAATTCTAATCAGGTCATCCTAAGGCGGATAATAGTCTCGACAATCGGGCAAAGATACTCAATGGGTTTGCCCTTTCGGGTGTGCCATTGCAGCTCCCTTAAGATCGTCTAAACCAAAGATCCGGGAAATGATCGGTCACCGAAGACAATAGTTCAAAAGAGATAACCCAACCAAAGTGGAAAACCCCACTGGAAGAGCACTTCTCAGATGAACCTCGTCCGACTTGTGGTATGTCACGTCGCAACAATGTGCCCAACCGGCATGTGAGCGACGTGAGACCACGCTAATCCTAGGTGTATACTCGGGCCTGGGTTTTAGCCCCACTCAGAGCACCCACCCCAAAACAGAGGAATCACCTGCACAGAGGACGGCAACATGATAGTATGATGCATGCAAATATTTATGCAAATATATACACTGGTTAGAATAATAAATGCAATAAATAAAGCGGCACAAGCAACCTAAACTATCCTAAAACGCAAGGAGAGACTCGCTTAGGGAAGATGGACCAGCACAGGTCAACATCCAGAATCCCCAGCAGAGTCGCCAGCTGTCGCATCCGCGAAAAACAACCGGCGGGCTAAAACAAAAAAACAACACAGAGCCGCCACTGCACGTTATTTATCCCAAAATAGGGAAAGGAAACGCTCAGAGAAACCTGGAAAAAGCATGGTCTCGCGACCAAAGAGAAAGGATAAGGGAGTCGGTTACGCAAGGGGAAGGTATTAGCACCCCTCACGTCCGTCGTACTCGACGGGATCCACGCTCTAAGAAAAGAAAAGGTTGCTAAAACACCACACACGCACACGCACCGAAGAAAACACAGGTGGGGTTAAGAGGAAGAGAGCTCGATAGGACATCGCATCCTATGTCTACGTATCTCGTCTGGAACGAGAATCAGAGCTGCCGTAGTTCGGCTCACGCATGCCAAACAAACAAACAAACACACCGGCAAACATGGAGCCTGAAGGCCAATCACTGGACTTACATCAGCATCCGAACCAAAACGCACACAAGAAGGCAAACGTGGAGCCCGACCGCCAATCACTGGACTTACATCGGCATCCGAACCAAACACACGCACACTGGAACCCGAATGCCACTCGATGGACTTACATCAGCTTCCAAGCACACAACAACCAACAAGTTAATAGGGAGTCGGGAACTCGAGCCTATAACTGTCAAGCACACACACAAAAAGAAAGAAAAGTGCCCGGAGAGACCTCGCACGGTCTCCTGCCTACATACCTCGTCTGGAACGAGGATCAGGGCGATGTAGTTCCCCTGAAAGGGAAAGAAATTCTAGCCAGAAACCAAGGGGAGACACACTACCAGGGAGCTGTACTCGAGCCTAGTGTTATCATGCATCGTTGCCCTATGTTGTGGTTTCTACCTACTTGCGCAACAGCAAGCTAATCCTATCTAGGAAGAAAGCAAGCATGCAAGCATCAAACAAAATAAAACAAACATTTCAAATAAATATTCACAAAGCACACACTATATCCAGTCAAGTGAGGCTCAAACAAGGGTGGACTGCCGAGGCAAGTCATCTGTACAAGGTAGAGTTAGCTCTTAACCTTGCCATTGAGAGGCTAAGGTGAAGCTGATGAAAGGTGAGTGAAGATTAGACTTCACAACTCTTATCCCTGATCAAGGAGAGCTTCAGACAAAGGAGCGTGGGTCCAGAATGGAGGGACCCTTCTACACTCAAGACTCTGACTCGACTGTACAAAGTACAAGATCTTGGGTTTGTGTCCCAATGCGTCAACACAGTGGTGTGAGCAGAGGGACGACTCAACAGAATAGCAGGGGATAGATTGCATATCCCTTGGGTTCCGCCAATTGCCTCATAGAGGTCTTTACCTGCTTGGCACAAAAGTAAACAATCACAAACATCGCCTCTTAAGGAGGACTTCAGACAGTTGCCTGGCTAAATAACAAGCCAGGTCTTCCAGACTACATGAAGACAAGAGAGTCTACCTCAACTGGTTTATACAACCAAGCAGCAGCAAGCAAGTTCTTAAAGAACTGTAAGCGACTAAATGTACCTGAAATCAATCAAGTATCATCAGTACTCAGACAAACCAACAATAAACAGCAAAAGTCAATCTATACAGACAACACAAGTTAATGCACATAAGTGCAAGCCATGAGCTCAAGCTCAAGCATCAAACCTACAACACAAAGCCAATGTTAGCTCACAACATCAAACAAAACTCAATTTAATCAACTTGCACTTTTTCCCTTAAGCCTTTTGCATTTCAACCTGAAAATCCAAACCAAATGTGAGAAACTAGACCACTAGGCCAAGCCTAGGGTCCAAAGGAGATAAAAAATCCTAAACAGCAAGTGAAAACCAACCAAAATCACATTCAAACAAATTAAAAGCAAATGCAATTGGTCCCATGCTCATATCATTCATCATTATCATTTCATGCACAATTTAACACCAAACATGCAATTTGCAACTCCAAATGACCAAACAGAACTATCTCAATAAAAAGCATACCAAAACAATTCAATTAATTCCACAAAAATTCACACCTAAACAGGACACATTCAATGCATAGCATGTCAATTTTCAGCTCAATTGGACAAAAGGAAGTAGGTAAATGAAAATCAAGAAGTCCAGACACATTTATACAAGCCAATTCAAGGCATCAACACAAGCATCATCTTCCATAAATCATAAAACAGTGACAACATATTAGAAATGAATGGGATCAAAACCATGATGTCCTATAATGTGTCTATAATGCTCATGTCAAATTTCATCTTCATCCAATACAATATGAGCATTTCACAAATGAATTACCAACATGTGTCACACAATGTCACAAAATGAGCCAACAGAGAAGAAAATTATCAATTAATTAGAAAATGACATCAACAATTCCAGAAAAATTCTCATGTAATCTTGACATATCAATTATCATTCATGCAAAAAATTAGCTCAATCCAACGTCCCTAAGCCAGGCAAATAAAATCATGAAGTCAGCAGAAATCCAAACAAGTCAACACATGGTAGCAAAATGAGCATCAACTTCAATCAAATGCCAAACAGTGAAAACAATTAAGAAATGGATGGGACCAAAGCCAAACTAAATCTAAACATGTTATGAATCACTCCATCAAATTTCACATTCATATGATATGGTATGAGCATTTCACAAGACTTGGAAGATAAACACTCAAACAAATCCCTAAAAATGCTAAACAGCAATCAAAAATCTCAATTAAATGGAAAATGAATCAACAATTCGTACAAAAAATCATGGTGAAACTAGACATATACAAGACACAGCATGCAAAATTTGAGATCAATTGGAAAAGCATAGGCATGTCAAATAAATTCATGAAATTGACCTAACCTAGTGTGACACAAATTGTCACACTCAACTTGCACACATCATATCTACCAAACCAGAGATCCAAAATTCACAAACTATACATGAAAATAACCAGCAAGGAGTCAAGAATTAGCATGTGAAATTTCATTCAATTTGGATAATGTATGAGTATTTCATGAAGGATATGGTGAAACATACACAAAATGCACACAAGTCAAAGATTAATAGGCAAAGTCAAAAATCTCCATGCACAACTTGAGTTATCATACCTATAAAATTCCAGACAAAATTATGAATCTAACAAAAAAACTCCCACTAAATTTGGATAAAAAATGGATTTTATATGATTTTTTGAAGTTTGTTAAATTAGTGAAATAATTATTTAAGGATTATGTGAATTAATTAAGTCTGCAGTGGCAGAACTGTAAATATGCCAGCCTAGCCAAAACGACAGTGCAGCATTTTAATGTGCTGTCACCGTCTGATTTGCTCACGGAGGCGCCAAACAAGAAATTCGAATTGGCCATGGTGCAGGACGGATTGAAACGCAATTTTTCCAGATTTTCTTGCTGTTCATCGCGGTTCATGTTCATCATCATCTCCAAATTCGGTTACGAACAAATTGCAACGAAAATGCACAAATGATATATGGATGGAAAGGTCTAAGCATGTAGATTACAAATATCACTATGAAATCGTCCAGAAATTCATGTACACTGCGAATCGATCGAAATAAGTTTATGCATCCAAACTTTAATCCAAGATATCTCTCTCAATAATTAACCAAATCCAAAACTACGAGTTGCATGTTGATCTACATTGAATGAACTACCAAACGCATATGACAATTCAAGAAATGATGAGATTCGAAAATTAACCTTAGGTTGAAGACAGCTGTGGATTTGTGCTTCTCAAGGTCCAATGATGCAAAACAGATCGAGATTAAGGTTGAGGAAGTTGAATAGAACAGCTAGTTTAGCTCCAACACGATCCAGATGTGAGAATAATCAAATCACCATTGATGAGCAAGGTATGAACAGTTGCGATTCTTGATGTTTATGGCAATGGCTTGGCAAAACAGATCTTCACCATCACATGTAGAGCACGAATCAAAAAGAATTGTTCAATTTGGTGAAGATTTGATGAAGTTTGGATCAAAAATGCTTGATGAAGTTCTTGAGAAATTGAGAGAAAATGGAGGGAAAATCAGTTAGATTTCTTGGAATGTGCAATTGTGATTAGCATTCTGTTACAATTAATCATTTATACCAATGCCTTAATCACTTTGTTAATCTCAAATTAGCAAAAATGAGTTTAATTAGTGTAATTGCACTTTAAGTGAAAGTTCCAAAATGGCCTTGCCAAATATTGCACCATGACAGCTCAAACAAATTCTATTTGGCATTTGGAGAGTGTTGCAAAAATCCTCATTCCAAAATTCCATGTATTTCTCAAATTGGACCATTTTGCCCTTGGATTTTAATTGTTGCACTTGAAAATTGACCTTTTGCATTGACCATTTTTGATGAATTTTGATTATGCACCATGAAAGTACATGTGAAATGGGGTTTGCTCATAACAAGATCATCCATTTTGGACATTCCATGTGGAAGTTATGCCACTTTGACTATAGGCATTTTTGGAAAATGAATGGACCATAACTTGTCAACCATACATGGGAATTTCAAGTTCTTGGACTTTTTAGAAAGGTGAGAACAAGATCTACAACTTTCATGTTGAACAAATTTTCATTTGAAGCTTTTTTGGACATGTAATTTTGTGATGAAAAACTTTCCATTTTTGAAAACTTCCATTACAAGTCACTTTCTATTTTTGGCAATTTTTGTCCTGACTTTATTTTCTTCATTCTTAAGCTTTGAAATGTCAAATGAAACTTGTTTCAACATGAATGAAGTGTATCCAACTCTCTCCCACCTCCAAATCCATAAAATCAAGCACAATTGACCACAGTTGACTTTTTCACCTGATAGATGAATTTGGCAATGCACTGATCAATCTGAGCCCCAATCTTCTGATGAAATGGCTCAATGGTGAAACCCTAGCCTCCATAAGCTCAATACAATCATGAAATGATCCCCATATCCATCATAGACCCCATCTCCTTGCCATGCCCTGATTGGCCCAATGCAGATGATTAGGGTTGACCAGTGGTCAAAACCCTAATCCCAAGGTAGCTGATCAAACCCTTGAACTTCTTGGATGATATCAAGACCATGATGATGATGATGTATTATTGCAACCAAGGATGAAGATCAACCTCTTTGAGAATCAAGAAACCCTAATTTGGACCACAACCCTCAGACAGTTAATGATCTAGTCCAATGAAACCCTAGCTTGCACCATGACCTCTTCACCTTCTGATCAAGACTTAGGAGGATGATTTGCACAATGTAACCACATGATATGCAATATGCCATGCCTAATGACCTAGAAATGATATGCAATATGTTAAGCTAGTCCCAAGAGAGGAGGGCAAATTTTGAGGTGTTACACATATTTCTTTTTCTGCAAGGAGACATCAGGATTGGGGGACTAGCCAGGTACTCCTTGATTTTGTCGAAAGCCGCTTGTTGTTCTTGCCCCCATGCGAAGTCTTCCTTCTTTAGTCGAAGTAGAGGAGAGAAAGCTTGTGTCTTCCCACTGAGGTTGGAGATGAATCTTCTGAGAAAGTTGATTTTCCCTAGCAGAGACTGCAACCCCTTTTTGGTTGATGGCACTTTCGCTTCCATTATGGCCTTGGCTTTATTTTCGTTTATTTCGATCCCCTTCTTATGGACCACAAAGCCTAAGAAATCACCCGCCTGCACACCAAAAGCACATTTAAGTGGGTTCATTTTCAAACCAAACTTCCTCGTCCTTTCAAAGGATTGTCGAAGATGATCTATATGACTTTTCCCTGAAACAGACTTAATCACAATGTCGTCAATATACACTTGCATGAAAGTTTCGATAAAGTCATGAAAGATGGAATTCATGGCACGTTGGTAAGTCACTCCAGCGTTCTTTAAACCAAAAGGCATTACTACCCATTCGTACGTTCCTATTGCTCCAGGACAACGGAAAGCCGTTTTAGGAACATCTTCTTCAGCGATAAAAATTTGGTTATAGCCAGAGTATCCGTCTAACATACTTAAGTACTCATGGCCGGCTGCAGAATCTATGAGCATTTCTGCCACTGGCATAGGATATTCATCCTTTGGGGTAGCCGAGTTTAAGTCTCGAAAATCAATGCATACCCTAAGGTTGCCATTTTTCTTAATTACTGAAACAATATTTGCAATCCATTCGACATACCTGGTTGTGCGGATGAACTTGCATCTTAGAAGTCTTTCGACCTCTTCTTTTATTTTCGACAGGATTTCTGGTGCGAAGCGTCTCGGAGTCTGCTTTACTGGCTTCTTTCCTTCCATTATTGGCAACTGTATTTCAACCAGACTTCTGTCAAGACCAGGCATTTCGTCATAATCCCATGCGAAGCAGTCTTTGAACTCTTTCAGCAACTGGACTATTTCGATCTTGAACTGGGGGTCCATTTTTGCGCTTATGTATGTTGGTCTATGTTCTGCCCCCACTCCTAAGTTTATTTCTTCTAATGGATCCTGCGCCACCATCTTCTCGTTAGTTGACACCAGATCTTTTTCGAATCCTAGAGGTTCGTCGTCATAAATGGCGTCAAGCTTTTGGTGTTGCCATTCGCCCATTTGGTTGTTATCGTGATCTTCCGCCACGTCTTCTTGGGGACATTGTTTGTTGGAGTTTTCTTGGTTGGCTTCGACAGCCATATATTTCACTTCAGCCTCGAGGGCCTCTTTGAGTTTGTTTTCGGCTATGTAAGCCGTAATCTTCTCGAGCGCTGACTGTTCACTCGTCATCGTCAAATTCGCTTCCCCATCCTGTTGGCGCTATGTGAGTAGTTCCCCACATATAGGTTTCGCCAATCACTTCTTTATCCCACTGGAAACCATGCGTAGGATGAAGGTACATGGAGCAGTAGGCATTGTCTGTCGCCTTTAAATCGAATTCGGCTGGACTGCATGGAGGTATGTGAGCCAGGTTTTTGTCGAAGCTTTGGCTGTTGATATTGTTTATTTCTGTCATGAAGTAGCTTTGATCTGCCTCAATGTTTTCGACGATCCCGTCTGGCCTCCATATGGCTATTCGCTGATGCATCGAAGAGGGTACGACTCCTACACCATGAATCCACTCCCTTCCAAGCAGTAGGTTGTAGTTGGCCTTTGAAGCGATGACTATGAACATGGTTGGCCTTGTTATGGTTCCAACAGTTAAGTTTACTTGGATGACGCCCATAGTTGTTCCTACTTTCCCTTCGTAATTCGACAGCACCATGTTGTGGGGTTTCGCGTCTGAATCGTCTTTTCCAATCTTCTTCAGCATGTAGTGGGGCATCAAATTCACTGCCGCTCCCCCATCCACCAGTATCTTATTCACACCGACATTTTCCACCCTCCCTTTTATAAACAAAGGTTTCAAATGCACTTTCATGGAGTCGTCTGGTCTTTCGAAGAAAGCGTTCTGCTCTTCGACGCACCCGTTATTCATCACGTAGTAACAGACGGGCTTGTGTGCCATCGTTTCCTCTTCCATCTCGTCTTCTTCATCTTCGACCTCCATGACTCTATCGTAATCTCTAGGGAGAACGGAGACCACGTTGCAGATCACGTTGAAGGATGATTCTGAGTCAGAGTTGAAACTGTCAGTTACTTCGTCATCTTCCTGCATCTTCGCCTTCGACGCCACTGATTCGACAACTCTGCTAGGATTGATCTGGAGGGGAGTCTCTTTTCTGCTCCTTGTCTGACGATTGTTGCTAGATTCTGCTTCGTCTGGTCCATTCATGTTCTTTTTTGCCATCTCTATTTCTGCCCTCTTCTGCCTCTGGAACCTCCTCCATTGGGATCTGGACATGGGGTTTTTGCCTTTGTAATTCTCTGAAGGGTATGGTCTTGGCTTGTGTTTTTCCATTTCCTTCTTGCCCTCCATCGACGCGCCTCTCTGAACCTCAAACTTTCCCCATTTCTTCTGCCCCTGGGCGTCTCTAATGGGTTGAACCCATTTGTCGTCCGTTGCTTTGTCAGATGGTTTATAGGTGTTCTGGCGTCTCTCTCCGTGCCTCCACTGGTGGTGATCACTTCTTCTTGGGTCATATCTCATTGTTCCCCAATTCTCTTTCCTCTTGGTCTTATCCACCGCTTCCAGGTTGGTTGCTGCCTTCCTGTCGAAGACTGCACTGCAGCGTGGGCACAACATCACTTCAGTTTTCATCCTTTGGCACCTCTTGATGAATTCCATTAAGTTTTCCTCCTCTCTAGGATACGCCAGCCTTTGGTACTCTTTCCGACGACGATCTTCGCCCTCTTTGGCCTGGTCCTTCTGAGATATTTCCACCATATTTACCCCAACATTTCGTTCGTCGGCGATGCTTAATTCGTTCATCTGTCTAATGAGTCTCTCTTCTCCGCCTTCCACGCCTTTTGGTGTTTGGTCGAACTCTTTCTCTGGGCAGCAGAACCAAGATATGGTCCTGGGACCATGTTTGCAACAGCATTTGTTCCAATTTCTTCTGGGGTCTTCCATTGTCCTACACAGAATCCCACTGATCACGGGCTTCGAAGGACCGTTAGCGGCTTCCGCTTTGATTTTTGTGACTTCTTTACTGAAAGGCCCCATAGTGTTGACGCAGTTGGCGATATCACCTTTCTTCGTTTTGTTAGAATCAAGGCCTTCAGCAGCCTTGTTTTCAATCACGAGGTCTTCAGTAATCCTCTCTTTCGTATTAGGGGAATGCTCAATTGCGTCGACTGTTTCTTCATTGTTGTCTGAAGAAGCATCTTCCCAACCGCTTGGTTGGATTGTGTTGATGTCGATCTGAGAGCTTGCCGGCGCATTGTACTTCACAAGATAATCATATTTCCCACTTGGCTGTCCCAAGCGGTCCCAATTCTCCTCTTGTCGAAACTCCACATTCTCGACAGCATTGTCATCGTCCTTCTTGTCGAAACCTTCAGTAGTTTCTATTCTTTTCTGGCTTGCGAGATCATCAGCAATCTCGACCATGTTGACATTTGCGTCGAAACTTCCAGGGGCTTCCACCATTTCCAAATTGCCATCAGGAGCAACTTCGGCCTCCACCATGTTCACGATGGATGGTTCAGCGTAGTGGGCTTCGACTGCCTGCATAGGATTCGAATCGATCTTCATCTGTTGTTTTGGTTTGTCACCAAACTTCAGCCTTCCGTCACGGATAGCATTTTGAACGGGATCCCTGAAAAGGAAACAACGAGACGTCTTATGGCCCAGAAAATTATGGTATTTACAAAAACCTCTCTTTTTCTGTTGTTCCATAGGCGGTTCTTTAGCGCCTGGCGGTTTTATTAATTGACCATCTTTAACCAACAGATCGAAGATTTCGTCACATTTGGTGATGTCGAACGTATAAGTCCTTTTGGGGAACTTGTCGTTGGTTTCGACTGGGTTTCCGTTCGACGGAGTTAGTACTTTGCACGAATAAGGTGGGCCTTGCTTTAGTTCTGCTAGGTCAATCTCTTGTTCGTCGAAGTTACTTGGTTCGTTTTCGTCGTACTCATCATCTTGGCGAACCCCTACGTAGGCTACCCTCTCTTTTTTATTCTTATTTGCCCTGAATTTTTTCGTCCCTTAACCTTTCGACCTGTCTCACTTTATCTGCTAATTGTGCCATATCCCTCAGATACTGGGTATCTAGTTTCTTCCTTATAGAATAATCTAGTCCCTCTGCGGCCATTTCGACCAACTCATGTTCTGGCACTGGGGTGAAACATCTAGCCTTTAGCAATCTGAACCTATTTAAATAATCATCTATTGGTTCGGAGTGTTTTCTCTTAACACTGGCTAATTCTTTCAGACTTATTTTTATTTGTCCCATATAGAATTGTTCATGGAACAACCTTTCTAACTGGGTCCATGTGTATACTGAGTTTGCAGGCAAAGATGTAAACCAAGTAAACGCGTTTTTTGTTAAGGAACTAGGGAAATATTTTATTTTCAAATTTTCATTACGGGCTATTTCCCCTGCCTCGATCAGATAACGTGCCACATGTTCTATAGTGGACTCACTAGTTTCCCCTGAGAACTTTGTGAACTTAGGGACTTTCCACCTTGGTGGCAGTTCTTCTTGCAGAATATATTCCGATAGTGGGGATGCGTAACTAGGCCTTTGTAAACCCATGTTCATCCCATTTTGTGCCATTATCGTTTCGACCATGGCTGCCAAATTGTTTTCGACAGGCGGATTATTATAACGTATCCGTTGTTGCAATACAGCATCCGCGTCCTGGCCTCTCTGGATTACTATCCTTCTAGGCTCTTGTGGAATAGGGATTTCGACACGAGGCTGTTCGACTACATCCTCTTGGTTTCTGACGTTTGTTTGAGGATTATCCACCGGTATCTGGTTTATCGTAGGCTCTTCCTGGACCGTTACCACTGGGTTATGAATCATTTGTTCTCTGTGTCGAGTTTGAGGGACTCCAAAGAAATCAGCAATGCGCGTCATCTGCGCTGCCAACACTTGGTTTGTTTGGGTGGTGTTTTGTATTAAGGGGTTAAACACCGCTCCCATTTGTTGTGTCAACATTTGGACCATATCATGATTACTCTCGTCCATCTGTTGTCTAATTACTTGCGCCGAATTATTTGTTATCGGCGACACGTAAAGTGGTTGTTGATTCAGTCTACTCATGTTTCCACCATATCCTGACCCTTGTAAGGGTGAAGACACGTTGGCCATCGAATCCGAATATATTAACGGGGAATTGTGTAAATTTGCCATTAACGAAGTTGGCATTCCAAAGGGTTGTTCCCTACCAGGCGGAGGCAAGGTGAAATTTGTTAAAAAAGGCCTAGAAGTGTTCCCCACAGGAGGGGGTGTCCCAACGGGCATTTGTTGTGCCCTGAAGGATGAACTAGGCGCGTTTTGCGATATCGAAACCGCTGGCATCGACCCTGTTGACGAAGGTACAGCCTCTGACACAGGGACCGATCCTATATTGCCTTCTGTCGAAGGGGCAAGGTTGGATACTGGGATGGATTCGTTTGGATTATTTGGCTGGTTCGCCATTTTCCTTACTCTTGTTCTTTTAGGTATTTCTACGTCGGATACGGCTAATTTACCGCTTCTCAGTCTCATACAACGAAGAACAAACTTTGACTAACGATTATCTAAGTTTCTAGATTTCTGCACTGTCCCACTGGGCGTGCCAATTTGTTCGCTGTGAATTTTGGCGAACAACCTCTGGTTTACCAAAACTTGTAGAATTGGGTTACTTGCAGGATCAACCACACAAATCCTAGGACATGTGCAGATCTAGATGGTCTTGAAGATGTCTAGAACCACTTTCATATCTTTCATTTTTGTTCTCTAAGTGTTTTACGTCGAAGAAATGTTGATTAAAGCGTTTAAAGAGATGTAAATTTGACGAAATAAGGTAAAATGGCAGAAAATAAACTGACGAAATGTAAAGTGTCGAAAATAAAGCGTAGAAAGGTAACAAACTGGAAAGCGTAAAGGGAAAATATAAAGAACTTTGTTTTCTATGAAATATAACTTTGAAAGAAATTGGTGTTTGTTTACACATACATGTTCCAAATATGGCTCTTTTCTCTCACACGGGTACTTTGAGTGTTTTCAGGAATTCTGTACAAGTAATTTTTCACACACTTTTTCCGATAACAACTACCCTATTTATATACAAATAACATAACTGTTACTAACGACCAAATCCTAAAACTGTGACACATGGCTTTCTTCCTTTTGCCAGATGCTTCCACGCGTCTTCTGCCAAACGTCACAACTCTTTTGAATTTGAATTTGTACTTTAAGTCGAAATGACGTCTTCCTTCAGGCTTTTTGTCGAATTGTCGATATACTACAATGTTCTCCATGTCTGTCAAAGGTGTCTTCCCAGCTGCAGATATCTTGTCGAAATGTCGAAACCTCCATTTTGTCGAAGTGTCGAACCATACTTATTAACCAAACGTTTATCCCATGTTGTTATTTGTCGAAAGAAACATTTTGTACACCAAATCCCATGGCGTCGAAAACGCATGTATACAGCTACCATGTGAACCCACAGTTTCACCGCTTCCACTATGAAGCCGACCATGCATGCCATGAATGAATGTACAAATACCAATACATATGCAATTAAGATCATCTCTACCATCTTAACATTCCACATATCACCATAATTCAACTCTATGAATTATCCACCAATGCTACATATACATATTCATAACAATATATCATTCACAATCCACCAATGGTACATATACACATTCATAACAATATATCATTCACAATCCACCAATGGTACATAAACACATTCATAACAATATATCATTCACAATCCACCAATGGTACATATACACATTCATAACAATATATCATTCACAATCCACCAATGGTACATATACATATTCATAACAATATATCATTCACAATCCACTAATGGTACATATACACATTCATAACAATATATCATTCACAATCCACCAATGGTACATATACACATTCATAACAATATATCATTCACAATCCACCAATGGTACATATACACATTCATAACAATATATCATTCACAAATATAGGCTAATTATCAAATATGTGCACATAGATTTCATCCCAAAACGAATACAGCATTTAAATCTCAATTTTCCACTTTTCAAACAGTGGTAACCGGTTAACGCTCGGTGAGTAACCCTAGCTCTTCTCTTTACTTTTCCTCTCCTCTTTCTCTATTGCCTTCAAATGATCAAATGAATCCTAATTTTCACTCTCCTCCCCTCTTATATACTAGTATTCTATTTGGGCTTAAAGCATGATACTTCTAATTTAATTAATAGGCCCAATAAGACCTAATATTTAAATATCTCTAATTAGCTCAATTAAATTAAACTAACCCCACATACACACTAAGTTAATTAATACAATTATTTAATTATATCTCATATCAACTAAATAATTAATTAACACACCAAAATTAATTAATATAATCAATTATTATACTACCTAACAACCAATTAATTAATTAACACTCCATATAATTAAAATAAAATATAATAATATTAGTATAATAAATAAATACTAAAATTGGGTTGTTACACTCTTCATCCTCATGATCTGGTGTTTCCCGTGTTTTCTCACATTCGACTTCACCCTCCGATCCCAGTGTTTCCTTTTCTTCCCCAATTTTCTGCACACTTTCTTCAAGTCTCTCACTTAAAAGATTTTCGTCCTCGAAAATTTACCTCAAACGAACAACTCCGGATATGATTCCTTCATCTTATCCTCGAGTTCCCAAGTAATATTGCCATTGGCGACTCCGCCCCATATCACTTTCACCAAAGCAATCTCCTTACCACGAAGCTTCTTCACTTCTCGATCTTCAATTCGCATAGGTGATGTATCAACCGTCAAATTATCCCGCACTTGAACATCATCTAATGGAACAACATGCGATGGATCCGCAATGTATCTCCTTAATTGAGACACATGGAACACGTCATGAAGATTAGAGAGTGATGGTGGTAATGCAATCTGATATGCCACTTCACCTATCCTCTCGGAAATCTGATAAGGACCAATGAAACGCGACGTCAACTTACGCGACTTCAAAGCTCTACCAACACCCGTTATTGGCGTAACTCGAAGAAACACATGCTCATCTTTCTCAAACTCAAGAGCTTTCCTCCTCTTATCATGATAACTCTTTTGACGACTCTAAGAAGCCTTCATCTTCTCTTGAATCATCTTAATCCTATCCGCAGTCTCTTGAATCAACTCGGGTCCAACCACAACACTCTCTCCCGATTCGTACCAATACAAAGGAGTTCTACACCTTCTTCCATAAAGAGCCTCAAAAGGTGCCATTCCAATACTCGAATGGAAACTGTTGTTATACGTAAACTCGATCAAAGGCAAGAAACTATCCCAATTTCCTCCTTGTTCCAAAACACAAGACCTCAAAAGATCTTCAAGTGACTGAATAGTCCTCTCCGTTTGACCATCAGTTTGCGAATGATATGCCGAACTCAAACGCAACTTCGTACCCAAAGCACCTTGCAAACCTTCCCAAAATCTCGAAGTGAACCTCGGATCTCTATCCGAAACAATGCTCGACGGAATACCATGCAAACACACAATCCTTTCGATGTATAACTTAGCAAGTCTCTCCATCGAATAATCCATCCTTATCGGAATAAAATGAGCACATTTCGTCAACCTGTCCACAACGACCCAAATCGCCTCACAATTACTCGATGTTCTCGGCAAACTTGAAACAAAATCCATAGAGATACTATCCCACTTCCACTCGGTAATAGATAACGGTTGCATCAAACCAGACGACTTTTGATGTTCAATCTTTGACTTTTGACAAGTAAAATATGAATACACAAATTCCGCTACATCCTTCTTCATACCTTGCCACCAAAACATCTTTCTCAAGTCTTGATACATTTTAGTAGCACCAGGATGAATACTCAGACCACTTCTATGCCCTTCCTCAAGAATTCTTTTTCTCAAATCCGTAACATCCGGAACACAAACTCGATCACGACACCTCATGATACCATTCTCATCAATCCTAAAGTCACCACCTTTACCTTGGTTAATCAATGTCATAACATCGACTAATTTCAAATCTGACTTCTGACCTTCTCTAATCTCGTTAAGAATGCCACACGTAAGCTTCAACATCCCAAGCTTAACACACGAAGACGTCGCTTCACAAACCAAACTCAAATCTCTAAATTGCTCCAACAATTCAAACTCTCGAATCATCAACATAGACATGTGCAATGACTTCCTACTCAATGCATCGGCTACAACATTCGCCTTTCCAGGATGATAATTTAAACCAAAATCATAATCTTTCAAGAATTCCAACCATCTCCTTTGCCTAATATTCAATTCCTTCTGATCGAACAAGTACTTCAAACTCTTGTGATCACTAAACACATCAAATCTCGATCGAAACAAATAATGTCTCCAAAGCTTCAACACAAACACAACGGCTGCCAACTCTAAATCATGCGTTGGATAATTCCTCCCATGAACTTTAAGTTGCCTTGAAGCATAAGCTACCACTTGCCCTTTTTGCATCAGAACACCTCCCAAACCCAGCCAAGAAGCATCACAATACACAACAAAAGTTTCTAACGGATCTGGTAAAATCAAAATAGGAGCCGTAGTCAATCGTCTCTTAAGCTCTTGAAAATTCGCTTCACACTGCGAAGTCCAAATGAAAGCTTGACCTTTCCTATTCAACTGCGTCAAGGGTAACGACAACTTAGAAAATCCTTCAATGAACTTCCTATAATAACCAGCCAAACCAAGAAAACTTCTAATCTCAGCAACAGACCTAGGAGTTTCCCATTGAGATACAACTTCAATCTTCGTAGGATCCACAGAAATACCACCACTCGAAATCACATGTCCAAGAAAACTTACTTCACTCAACAAAAATTCACATTTAGAGAGTTTAGCAAACAACTTCTTCTCTTTCAACACCAATAACACAACCTTTAAATGCTCGGCATGATCCTCTTCGCTCTTAGAATAAATCAATATATTGTCGATGAACACAACAACAAACTTATCCAGATAATCATGAAAAATCCTATTCATATACTCCATAAATACACCAGGTGCATTGGTCACACCAAAAGGCATCACGGAGTACTCGTAGTGACCGTACCTTGTCCGAAAAGCAGTCTTTTGAATATCCTCGGCCTTTACACGAATCTGATGATACCCAGACCTCAAATCAATCTTGCTAAACAGACAAGCTCCAACCAGTTGATCCATCAGATCATCAATCCTCGGAAGTGGATACTTGTTCTTAATCGTCACTTTATTCAGTTGTCTATAATCAACACATAATCTCATAGGACCTTCTTTCTTCTTGACCAACAGAACAGGTGCAGCCCACGGCGACACACTAGGACGAATAAACTTCTTCTCGAGCAAGTCTTCAAGTTGACTCTTCAACCCTTTCAACTCAGAAGCAGACATTCGATAGGGAGCCATCGATACAGGACTAGTTCCAGGAACTAAATCAATCGAAAACTCAACCTCACATTCCGGCGGTAAATCACTTATATCTTCCGGAAATACCTCCGCAAACTCACAAACTATTGGCAATTCTTCGATCGTCCTCTTCTCACGAATATCCAAAGTTGCCAACAACATGAACAACTCGGCACCATCTTGCACCGATTAATCAACTTGCTTAGCAGACACAAACCAATCTTCCTTCGCACCAACCTCAGGAAATAACCGTCTTCTCCAAAACAGTTAACTAGCCAACACTGCACTCTTGCCTGCAACAACATAATGTCCAAGCTCGATACAATTGGAACATCCAAGATAAACAGACGCTTCTCCCCCACTTATTTCATTCCCAACCTGCCAATGGAAAATAAAACAAGCATCGACAGTGTTCTCACACACATGTCGCATACTAGGGAACAAACATAACTAAACAACCTGGCCGGACGGACCAACCTGCTCTGATACCACTAATGTATCAGACAAACAGTATCGATCGTGTCAGATACACGAATCAAATACAATGGGATGGAAAACCCTAACGACTATTGACCAACTGGTCGACCATGCTCTGATACCACTAATGTAACACCCCTTTTTCTACCCCAAAATACTTAACATATAATCAGAGTAAATAAGCACGCATATAAACAAAAGGGCGTCACGTCGACGTTTTCAAAAACTAAAATCTTTCAAAAACCAACATCATTCATCATCACTACACAATACACCTGGTCATTTAAAATAACACATTCCAATTATCATGAATATTCACGAATATACGTTCGCAGCGGAAAATAATGAATACTCATGCATTTCATCAAATGATCCATGTCCCATACCATGATCATCTCTCAATCATCTTTTAAAAATAAACGGAAACCATAATCAGAATATTTGGCACTATGGCCTCTCAACAGCAATTGCAAATAAGCAGGTTCGCAAGTAATAACATAATACTTATCCAAATAGGATACGAGTTCAATACTACTAATCTACCCAGTGTTACATGACTAGAGCATTGACTCATTACCTAGTCTTCAAACTAAAATACAGGAACTCTCCAGCTAATCTCGAGCGAGCTACCGTCCACTTGCTTCAGCGCTACTACTCCTGAGTATTTGCGCGATACCCATGTAAAGGTAACATTCAAACAGAAAGGGTGAGAATTCAAATCATTATGAAGGAGTAAAATCAAGCACAATGATTAAATCAACAATTAAAGGAATTCATCACACTTCACATAACCATGTAAACAATATTCACCAACATCTATTTCACATGTTTCAAACATCCATCAAACTCAAGGAGTACAATATTAAAATCCAATATTATATTCTCAAATATACACATAACTATAATTATCACATAATCACATACGTTGTCAAGTTATGTATCCAAACATCACCAAATTCAATTACCATATCTCATACACACACCACAATCACATCAAGTTATGTACTCAAACATCACCAAATTCAATTACCATATCTCATACACACATCACAATCACAACAATGCATACACTCAATTATCACATGACTCTAATGTGACTCAATGCAAGACATGTGACTCTATGCATGCGGTACCTCAATGTGAACCCAACGTTTCACCGCTTTCCGATTCAATATCTAGAATCCAAGCCACCACGTCTATTTCCAATTAAGGATCAACGTCTGCTACGCCTATTTCCAATTAAGAATCAACGTCTATATGGACCCAACGTTCCACTGCTTTCCGATTCAACATCTAGAATCCAAGCCACCACGTCTATTTCCAATTAAGGATCAACGTCTGCTACGTCTATTTCCAATTAAGGATCAACGTCTATATGGACCCAACGTTCCACCCCTTTCCGATTCAACATCTAGAATCCAAGCCACCACGTCTATTTCCAATTAAGGATCAACGTCTATCTACCACGCCTATTTCCAATTAAGGATCAACGTGTGCTACTATTCGCTGTGAATTTTGGCGAACAACCTCTGGTTTACCAAAACTTGTAGAATTGAGTTACTTGCAGGATCAACCACACAAATCCTAGGACATGTGCAGATCTAGATGGTCTTGAAGATGTCTAGAACCACTTTCATATCTTTCATTTTTGTTCTCTAAGTGTTTTACGTCGAAGAAATGTTGATTAAAGCATTTAAAGAGATGTAAATTTGACGAAATAAGGTAAAATGGCAGAAAATAAACTGACGAAATGTAAAGTGTCGAAAATAAAGCGTAGAAACGTAACAAACTGGAAAGCGTAAAGGGAAAATATAAAGAACTTTGTTTTCTATGAAATATAACTTTGAAAGAAATTGGTGTTTGTTTACACATACATGTTCCAAATATGACTCTTTTCTCTCACACGGGTACTTTGAGTGTTTTCAGGAATTCTGTACAAGTAATTTTTCACACACTTTTTCCGATAACAACT
This sequence comes from Lathyrus oleraceus, assembly GCF_024323335.1. NCBI lineage: Eukaryota > Viridiplantae > Streptophyta > Magnoliopsida > Fabales > Fabaceae > Lathyrus > Lathyrus oleraceus. Next base: position 305,892,540 of record NC_066585.1, on the reverse strand, counting down.
ACACTATTTATATACAAATAACATAACTGTTACTAACGACCAAATCCTAAAACTGTGACACATGGCTTTCTTCCTTTCGCCAGATGCTTCCACGCGTCTTCTGCCAAACGTCACAACTCTTTTGAATTTGAATTTGTACTTTAAGTCGAAATGACGTCTTCCTTCAGGCTTTTTGTCGAATTGTCGATATACTACAATGTTCTCCATGTCTGTCAAAGGTGTCTTCCCAGCTGCAGATATCTTGTCGAAATGTCGAAACCTCCATTTTGTCGAAGTGTCGAACCATACTTATTAACCAAACGTTTATCCCATGTTGTTATTTGTCGGAAGAAACATTTTGTACACCAAATCCCATGGCGTCGAAAACGCATGTATACAGCTACCATGTGAACCCACAGTTTCACCGCTTCCACTATGAAGCCGACCATGCATGCCATGAATGAATGTACAAATACCAATACATATGCAATTAAGATCATCTATACCATCTTAACATTCCACATATCACCATAATTCAACTCTATGAATTATCCACCAATGCTACATATACATATTCATAACAATATATCATTCACAATCCACCAATGGTACATATACACATTCATAACAATATATCATTCACAATCCACCAATGGTACATAAACACATTCATAATAATATATCGTTCACAATCCACCAATGGTACATATACACATTCATAACAATATATCATTCATAATCCACCAATGGTACATATACATATTCATAACAATATATCATTCACAATCCACTAATGGTACATATACACATTCATAACAATATATCATTCACAATCCACCAATGGTACATATACACATTCATAACAATATATCATTCACAATCCACAAATGGTACATATACACATTCATAACAATATATCATTCACAAATATAGGCTAATTATCAAATATGTGCACATAGATTTCATCCCAAAACGAATACAGCATTTAAATCTCAATTTTCCACTTTTCAAACAGTAGTAACCGGTTAACGCTCGGTGAGTAACCCTAGCTCTTCTCTTTACTTTTCCTCTCCTCTTTCTCTATTGCCTTCAAATGATCAAATGAATCCTAATTTTCACTCTCCTCCCCTCTTATATACTAGTATTCTATTTGGGCTTAAAGCATGATACTTCTAATTTAATTAATAGGCCCAATAAGATCTAATATTTAAATATCTCTAATTAGCTCAATTAAATTAAACTAACCCCACATACACACTAAGTTAATTAATACAATTATTTAATTATATCTCATATCAACTAAATAATTAATTAACACACCAAAATTAATTAATATAATCAATTATTATACTACCTAACAACCAATTAATTAATTAACACTCCACATAATTAAAATAAAATATAATAATATTAGTATAATAAATAAATACTAAAATTGGGTTGTTACACTCTTCATCCTCATGATCTGGTGTTTCCCGTGTTTTCTCACATTCGACTTCACCCTCCGATCCCAGTGTTTCCTTTTCTTCCCCAATTTTCTGCACACTTTCTTCAAGTCTCTCATTTGTTTTTTGTTCCTCCCACTCTAATTCATCATTTAATTATCCCTCATAATCTTTTCTCCTTCCCATTGCTTATTTTCTTCAAACACTGCATCATGACTCATAATTACGTTATCTGTTTCAACATTAAACAATCTATAATCTTTTTTGTTCTCACTAATCCCCAAGAAAATACAAGTGGAGCTTTTGTTGTCTAATTTACCTCGCTTTTGAGTTGGTATGTGGGCGTGGGAGAGACATCCCCAGACTTTGAAGTGCTTCACTGAAGGTTTGATTCCGCTCTACGCTTCCTGCGGTGTAACATCTTTTACTTCTAGAGTCGGAGATCGATTTAGGATGTGAAATGTCCAATTTATTGCTCCTGGCCAGAAACATTTTGGGATATTCTTAGTTGATAACATGGATCTCGCCATATTCATTACCGTTATATTCTTCCGCTCAGCAACGCCATTTTGTTGGGGCGTATATGCATTAGTTAGATGTTTTCTAATTCCATTTTCTCTGCAGAAGTTGTTAAAGTCAGTGGAAGTATACTCGCCTCCCCTGTCTGTTCTTAAGCACTTTATACTCAAGTCAGCTTCTGCCTCGACCATCTTCTTGAAGATTTTGAAAGACTCTAGAGCTTTTGATTTTTCAAATAAGAAATAGGCCCATGCTTTTCTACTGTAATCATCAATGAAACTCAAAAAATACCTTTTACCGTTGTTTGAGGTGGGTGTGATGGGTCCACAAATTTCTGAGTAAATAAGCTCTAATGGTTAATTTGCCCTCCATAAAACTTGCTTAGGAATTAGACTTCGAGTTTGCTTGCCATTTAAACAGTCCACAAAAGCAGTGGTCGGTGCAGGAAATTTTGGGAGCCCATTTACCATGTCTTTGTACTGCAACGTGCGCAATCCTTTGTAGCTAAGATGGCCATACCGATGATGCCAAAGCCTTGACACATCAGTGGTGGTTGTATGAAGAGACTTCTCCTCCTACCTTTCAGATATAATGGTGAACAATCTATTTGTACTCATGATTGATTGTATAATCAATCCCTTTTTAGGATGATACACATTGCACATTGCTCCTTCAAATAGTACAACCAATCCTTTCTCCTGTAGTTGACCCACACTCAGGAGATTATTGTGAAGCCCAGGTACGAGATAGACACCAATTATTGAATAAGTGGTGCCTGTTATTACCAATTTTACGACTCCTATTCCAGCCACCTCCATGCGAGTATCATTCCCCAGTTTGACAAAGTGGGAGAATGTCATGTCCAAACTAGAGAACATGTCTTTATTGTTGCACATATGGTTAGGACAACCAGAATCAATGAACCAGGTGTCACTTTTTTTATGAACACCAACATAGGTCATCAGGAGCATCTCATCTTCTTCGTCAGCCTCAACATAATTTGCCTCCTTGTTCCACTTAGGACACTCATATTGAAAGTGTCCTAAGCCATGACATTTGTAGCACTTGAATGTAGCTTTGTTAAAGTAGTTCCTTCCTCGGCTTCGACCACCACGTCCCTTCGGTGATCCTCTTCCTCTTCCTCTTCTTGATCTTTCCTCCACTTTAAGGACACAGTCGTCCTCCTCCTTATTGACTTTATTGAACTTCTGTTCATGCATCACTAAGGAGCTTTGCAATTCATCAATTGAAATTTCATCAGTGTCCTTGGATTCTTTGATCCAAACCACCACATATGTGAACCGTTCTGTCAAGGTTCGTAAGATCGTCTCCATAATTTTTGAGTCTGACATGTCTTCGCCATTGCTTTGAAACTTTTTGGAAACCACCATTACTCTTGCAAAGTAATCAGTGACGATTTCTCCTTTCTTCATCCGCAACACCTCAAATTCTCTCCTCAAAGTGTTGTGTAGGGACTTTTTTACCTTCTCGTTTCCACCAAACTTCTTTTTGATTGAATCCCAAACAATCTTGGATGTGTGCCTATCCATGATTTGGTCAAACACCATTCTGTCTAAGGCTTGGTAAAGGTAGTGCTTCACTTGGTGATCTTTGATTCTTTGATCGTCCAGTTTAGTCTTATCTGCGTCAGTCAACGTGGTTCCTTCTTTTGGTCTTGTGAAGCATTCTTCTACCAAGATCCATTGACCATTTGCCTTTAGTAAATTCTCCATTAACTCACTCCAATGATCGTAGTGACCCTCGAAGTGAGGAATCTTTATGAGTGTTTAATCTTCACTCATTATGTTTGATCTCTCAGAGATTGTTGCCTTGCTCTCACAGATCCCAGTTGAATAGCTCTGTTACCAAATGTAGAGAATGAAGACTCTATATTTCGTAAATCAACTTACTTTATTATTGAAGATACTAAAGGCTCGTATATAGCCTTTAGTCATAACAGAAAAACTTGGCATAAAAGAAGCCATAACAAAACTGAATTGAAAGACTTATTTTATCTCCTACAAACTAGGAATTTTATTAATTAGCTAAAACAAACTCTAAGACTCATTCCAAATAGTTAACAGCTCTTTCATAAATGTCCTATTATTTATTTACCCTATAGATTATAAGGTAATGCTAACTTGTGCCTCTTAAGAAAATTTGTATTGGGAAAAATAATTAAAAAATTAATTTTATATTTTTATTAAAATCAAAACACAATTTCCAACCCAACGTTACTTTCTTTAGTTCTAGTTCTTAACTTGTGCCCCTAAGACACAAGTTAGCATTACCCTAGATTATATTATGATATCAAACTATATACTTATAAGCTGAAATATGTCTAAACAATTACATAAATTGGTCTAAAAAATTGCATTCAAAACTTAACGAAAAAGTGAAATCTGGAAACATAAATATTTCATGTTGTGCGAATAGTTTGGACTTTTCGTTTTGTATGTTGATCGGATTATTGAAATTTAAGAATTGAACGTTCTTACTTTTCAATTTATTTTTTTGGGTTAACATAAGGTCCATTACATCCAAACAAGTCTGAAAATACTTTATGCTGTTTTTTTTAGCAGACTTTAGTGAGCTTAAGTTTTACCATGAACAATTTGAAGAAAAATCACATTTGTTTGTTAGAGGGAAAAATGCAGCAATTATATAGAGGAATCCGAAAGAACAAACGGAATAAGCTTAAGTCTATTTATGGAAGATCAATTAGTAAGAAATTAGATCTATATCTCTCCTTTTTTATTTTTTCAGGTATGTATGAACATACATCTATAAAATGCAGTTTTTAGATATATCTAAAATACTCTTTATATTGATAAATAGATATTCTTAGGTGCTAAGGCCTAAGAGTTATCTTGCATTACTCTTTTGAATGTGTACAATGTTGGAACATTATAACGACCTCATAGTTGAATATAACATTCAAGAGGAGTTTCTTGTAAGTTAATGGGTTATTAATTCTTTCTAAAATAAAAAGCACCTAATTTATCTTTAAACATATATTTTAGGACTATTATTTTGTGGTAAGTTTAGTAACATCTTGAAGTTATAAAGGATTACATGCTTCTGAATCGTTCAAGAGTATCTGACATGCTTATGAAGTAAGAATATGTCAATTATAGATTGTTTACTTAATTCATGAAAAGCATGAAGAACAAGTTACATTTGTCAAAGAGAAAGTTCAAGGTAATATTCCACCGTTTGCGACTTCGCGTACATTTTTTTCCAATCTTTTATAGAATGAGTTCATTAGGTTACCATTTCAACATGACATTCATGCTAGTGTTATTAAATAACGGCTATAGTATCATATATACCGTAACAAAATTTGAGCAAATCGCTATTGTTATGTGATACACTATTTAGAATAAATTGTTGTTAAAAATATAGTGCCACTATAGTATTGTTGTGTTTCATAAAAAATCATTCTAATTTTTTTTAATCTTTTAATGAAAACATATTTCTGATTATTTTGGTTGTTTTTGTGATTTTTATCAATCACTGGCAGAGTTTTTGAGGGAGAAGAAATAAAGAGTGTCGAGATTCAAAGATCGGGCCATGAGAAGGTTTTCTTACAAAATACATAAAGCTAATAATGCACACTATATTTTGATTAATTTCAAGTTCAATGTGAAATATATCAACGAGTTCAAAACTTTGTTGGACAAAGATGAAAGAGTCATTCGACATCTTTTGGTAAAGAGGGACGAAGCAATCACTGAAAATTTCCCTCCCACTTCCGAGTATAGCACAATTGATGATGAAGACAAAGCAGATGATGAAGAACTTGACGATGAATGGGATGATGAAGACGAAAAGGAAGATGACTTTAATGATGATGTTGGAGTAATCATCAGAGATGATGATGATTCAAGAATGTTAGAGAGCCAAATATTAAAATAACGAAGGATTGAGAATGTAGCTAGGTAGGTAGTTTTTTTTTGCCTTGAATTTTATGTTCCTTTGTTTTTTGTAGGATATAAATTACATTTAAACGTTATGACTCTAGTTGAATGAAGATCATAATTTATATCATATGTGTTTAACTAGGCAAATTGATAAGTCTTTAGTCAAATAAGAGTCTTAGTTTTTAGGATAGTTTGTTGACTTGATTTAGTCAAGTTTGTTTTCTTATTTCTAGCTAGAAGTGGGTTGTAGTTTGTTACTGCATGCTCATTTTGTTCCTTATTTATCTTACAATATTTCACAAGGAATAAACAAGTCATTCTCAGTACTGTTAGTTATTTTCTATTGAATTCTTATTGCATCTAATAATCTGGCATCAGAGCGTGACTTGAGAAAGATGGGTTGAGAAGCAAACTTTGTTTCAGCGTCCATTTCAAAGTTCGACGATGACTACGATCATTAGAGTATGGTCATGGAGAATCTTCTTCGATCCAAGGAGTACTAGGTTGTTGTTGAATCGGGCTACAACCAACCTACGAGTATGGGTGGGATGACGCCGACGCAAAAACAGAACCTAGAGGAGTTGAAGATGAAGGATTTGAAAGCTAAGAATTACTTGTTTCAGTTACTTGACAAGTCAATTCTGAAGACGATTACGCAAAAAGAGACATCCAAATAGCTATGGGATTCCATGAAGATGAAGTGTCAAGGTAATGTTTGAGTGAAGAGAGCTCAACTCAATCGTCTACGCCAGGACTTTGAGGTTCTGGCAATGAAGCAGGGAGAATCGATAAATGATTACTTTGGTCGAGTAATGACGGTTGCAAATGACATGAGGAATTATGGGGAAGATGTGAGTGATGTCAAGATCATTGAGAAGATTTTGAGAACACTTACTGATAAATGGAACTACATTGTTTGTTCCATTGAGGAAGCCAAGGACATAGATCAACTCTCTGTGGATGCCTTCCAAAGTTCTCTCTCGTTCATGAGCAAAAATTCAAAGGAGATGGAGGAGAAGAACATGCTTTGAAAGTGACTCATGAAGGCCATGGTGGAAGAGGACGAGGAAAAGCTGCTTTCAGAGGTGGCCGAGGACAAGGTAGAGGCAGGGGTCGCCTAAACTAGAGCAAAGATACGGTTGAGTGTTGTAAATGTCATAAGCTTGGACACTTTCAGTATGAGTGCCAAGCAAATTATGCAAATTTGGATGAATCGGAAGAGATGGTGCTAATGGCATATATCGATACGCTTGGAGGTGATCGAGACGACGTATGGTTTATTGACTCTGGATGTAGCAATCACATGTGTGGTGATTCATCTCTCTTCTGTGATTTAGAAAAGGGGTTCAACAAGGTGGTAAGATTGGGGAATTATGCAAGCATGAATGTTGTTGGAAAGGGAAGTGTTCGATTGACCGTAAAAGGAGTGAATCACCTTGTACGGGATGTGTATTATGTACTGGGGTTGAAGAATAATCTTCTCAGTATTGGGCAGCTGCAAGAAAGGGGTTTGGCTGTACTGATGCAGTCAAATATGTGTCGGATTTATCACCACACAAAGGGATTGATTTTCAAAACCACTATGGCTGCCAATCGAATGTTTGTGTTGCTATCGAACACTCGATCAGTCAAACAGGAAAGAGATGAAAAATGTCTCCAAGTAATCACTCAAGACATGGCTCATTTATGGCATCGAAGATTCGGTCATCTCAGCTACAAAGGATTGAAGACTTTGCAAACAAAGGGCATGGCGAGAGGCTTGCCAAGTTTTTCAGAGGGTGAGATTACGTGCAGCGAGTGTTTGAAAGGGAAACAACATAGAGATGTAATCCCAAAGAAAAGTACATAGAGAGCATCATCAAAGTTGGAGCTTGTTCACGCTGATATTTACGGCCCAATATCTCCAGTTTCAGAGGGTAGTAAGAGGTATTTTATTTGCTTCATTGATGACTATAGTAGGAAGGCATGGGTGTATTTTCTTCCTTTTAAGTCGGATGCATTCACTTACTTTAAGTTATTTAAAGCTCTTGTCGAAAAAGAAACTGGTTTGCCCATTAAATGTCTCAGAACAAATCGTGGGGGTGAATTCACATCAAATGAATTCAAAGAATATTGTGAAACAAATGGGATCAAGAGGCAATTAACTGTTGTATATACACCGCAACAGAATGGAGTTGTTGAGTGGAAAAACAGAATCGTGATGAATATGGTGATGAGCTTATTGGTTGAGAAGAATGTTCCAAGAAAACTCTGGGCAAAAGTAGTGAATTGGGCATTTTATGTTCTTAATAGATGCCCGACATCATCGGTGAAAGAAATGACGCCAGAAGAAGCTTGGTGTGGGGTGAAACCTTCAGTCGAGCACTTGAGAGTCTTTGGTTATATAGCACATGCTCATGTACCGGATGCTCGGAGAACAAAGCTTGAGGATAAGAGCCATTTTTGTGTTCTTTTAGGGGTAAGCGAAGAATCAAAGGCATATCGGCTATATAATCCTATCTCTAAGGGGATTATAATTAGTCGGGATGTCATCTTCGAAGAAGAAGAACAATGGAACTGGGAAAGGAGCTTTGAAGATGACAGAAGGTTTGATCTGGAATGGGAAGATGGCAATGGTGAAGAGGTGGAGGATTCCGACGATGGTAGTGAAGAAGAAAACGTAGCTTCTCCGGTGAGGGATGAATCCAGTGATGGCAATGAAGAAGATGAAGCGGCTTCTCCAATGACACACCGAGTTAGAAGAGCACCAACATATTTGAATGATTTTGTCGCTGGTGATGGTCTTTCAGATGAATGGGAAGAGGTACAAACTCGCTTAGCCTTGTTTGCTAGTGTTGTCCATTCTGATCCAATTTCATTTGATGAAGAAATAAAGGAGGAGAAATGGAGAACAACCATGGATGCCGAAATGAGATCAATTGGGAAGAATGAAACATGGGTTCTTATTGAGCTGCCTAAAGGAGCTAAAAGAATATGAGTCAAATGGGTGTACAAAACAAAATTGAATGAGCTCGGAGAAGTGGATAAACACAAGGCTCGCTTGGTTGCAAAAGGGTATGCTCAGGAATACGGAGTTGATTATGAAGAAGTATATGCTCCCGTAGCTCGCATTGACACAGTTCGGATGATTTTATCACTTGCAGCACAAAGAAGATGGTGTGTGTTTCAGCTGGACGTGAAATCAACTTTCCTTCACGGGAAGTTAACTGAGAATGTGTACGTGGAGCATCCAAGAGGTTATGAAATAAAGAATGAGGAACATAAGGTGTACAAGCTCAACAAAGCTTTGTACGGACTCAAGCAGGCACCACGATCATGGTTCAGTCGGATTGAATCATATTTCAGAAAGGAAGGTTTTGGGAAGGAGGATAACGAGCAAACTTTGTTTACCAAAGTCAACAAACAGGGTAAACATTTAATCATTAGATGTGTATGTTGATGATTTAATTTATACTGGAGATGATGAGAATATGATGGTTGAATTCAAAGAGTCCATGATGAAGGAATTTGATATGACGGACTTGGGTAAGATGAAGTATTTTCTTGGTATTAAGGTAGTTCAGTTTGATGGTGGTATATTCATCAGTCAGGTGAAGTACGTGATGGAAGTGTTGAGGAGTTTTGGAATGGAGCATAGAAATTCCGTTGAAAATCCAATGGTTCAAGGATTCAAAATCTCCAAAGATGAAAATGGTATTGAGATGGATGGTTCATTCTTCAAGCAGTTGATTGGGAGCATGATGTACTTGACCGCTACGAGACCGAATATAATGTATGCAGTCAGCTTATTAAGCAGGTATTACAGAAGTTCATCATTCGGCAACCAAGAGAATTCTACGTTACTTGCAAGGTACAATAATGTTTGGCATTCTTTACAGAAGGGGAGGAAGTCATGAGTTGATTGGTTTTACTGACAGTGATTATGCCAGATTAGTGGAAGATAAAAGAAGCACCTCAGGCTATGTTTTTATGCTAAGTGGAGCAGCTATGACTTGGTCTTCTCGAAAGCAACCGATCGTAACACTAAGCACAACCGAAGTTGAATTCATTGCAGCTGCAGGAAGTAGTTGTCAAGCAATATGGATGCAACCGGTGCTAAAGAAGATTGGCTACATAGGCAGTGAGAGTACTGTCATCTTTTGTGATAATAGCTCAACAATTAAGTTGGTGATGAATCCGGTGATGCACGGCAGGAACAAGCACATTGATGTGCGCTACCATTTCTTACGAGAGCTAGTGAATGATAGAGCTATGCAGCTTCTGTTTTGTGGTACAGGGCAGCAGATAGCCGATATTTTCACCAAACCGCTCAAATTGGAGCTATTTCAGGAGCTAAGAAGGAGACTTTGAGTGTGTGAACTACCATATGTTAACTAGCTGCAAATGCACTCTAGTTCAAGGGAGGGAATGATAAGAGTCCTAGTTTTTAGGATAGTTTGTTGAATTGATTTAGTCAAATTTGTTTCCTTATTTGTAACTAGAAGTGGATTGTAGTTTGTTACTGCACGTTCATTTTGTTCCCTATTTATTTTATAGCATTTCACAAGGAATAAATAAGTCATTCTCGTACTATTAGTTGTTTGCTATTGAATTCTTATTGCATCTAACACAAATTAATGAAATAAAAAGATGGTTGTTAATTGAAAATTTTAAATTATTTTAACATATTTAAAAAAAAAATTAATAATTTATGTGAAAAATATAGCAGTTTACGTTAGAATTTTGGTTAATATCAGTATAAAAATACAACTGTTTAAAACGATGTAATTAGCCGGAAATGCCCACGGTTTTAATAGTTTATTGATATTTTTTATGCGAAAAATAGGGCGTTTGAAACCGCCCCTATTTACAAACAAAAACTGCCACTTTTACTATGTATATAGCGGCGGCCGGTCCGGCGTTTAATAGTTAACCGCCATAAGTTTCTTAGCGGCAGCCATTAAAAACGTCGTATTTGTTAATTATGCAGAACCAATAATCAACAAGCAAAAAAAACTAAGAATGAAGGAAAGGGAATATGCAGAACTGTGAATCCACACCGTCGCCCTCTCCCTCTTTTGAAACCGAACCACAACCACATCTTCCTCCGCGAGTCCGACAATTGCGAAACTCAACCATTGACGCCACCACCATCAAAACAACAGAATATCATAGAAGAAAGGAAGAAGAAGAGGGAAACCAAACAGTCGCATAAACCACACTCTCTGCGGGAAACACAGTCCAAACATCCGGAAACCATTGTGAAACGTTCCACCGACGATAACTTTCTCTTCCTCACGATGCTAACCATTTCCAGCCGCTATTCTCTCTCTTTTCATGATATTTTTTTTTGCTTCTACAACTTTTCTAAAAATAGAAAACACTTTTGATTTGATATAAGTTTGAAAAGTCAACACCCATTATTTCTATTATTACATAAAGATAAATAAAAAACAATACCATGGAATCAACGTTACAACCATCTTATCAACGTTAATGCCAAATATATATTTTTGAAAATAAATCTTTAAAAAATACAACTGTATAAACATTAGGTAATTTAAAGGACTGATTTGTAACAAAAATAACTTAAATGACGAACCTATTACAATTAAAAAATTTAAAGATCCTAATATAATTTTGCCTATAATTTTTTATAGAACAATCTGAGTTTATTTAGGTAGCCGACTTTATCCTATGTTGTTGGAAGGATGGTTTTATTCACTACAAAACTTCGACAACGATTTTGTTTGCGGTTTCAATGACAACTTTGTTTACGATTTTAACAATGACATGTACATAAGCATAAAAGAGCTATGTGATTTTTAAATGTATTGGGTTGAACGAAAAGTTTCTCTACTCTGTTTGCTGCTAGTTACAAAACACATGATCTGTTTGTTGTTCGTATAGTTTATTTGTAACTCGTAAGTTGAAGTTCATTTTAAAATCTATTAAAGTTAAAATACTGTGTGCGATGTGAAGATTTAGAAAATAATGTTTTTCTATTATGTTATTGATGATCCGCCACTCTAGTAGAAATTGTTTATAAAACATTTCAAAATACATCAATATGCAGTGTGATTGTTTTAGTAGAAATTGTTAAGAAATTATATGTCGCTCTATTAGTAATTGCTGTAGTTAAAATTATTAGTCATTGCTTAAGCTAATGTTTTGATCATAATCAAGAAAAGTTTGGAAAAGAAATCATTGAACATTTTAGTACTAATTCATTATTTATGAATTCAAATCTTTAAAAGAATGGAAGTCAGTATTTTAATTAGAGATTTGATATCTCCTTTTATTTTATATATTTATTTTTATTTTATGTTGAATTTATTTTAAATATTTGATAAAATTGTATTTGAATTTTATAAATTTCAATTATAATATTTTAGTTAATCTCTATTGCACCCGTTAATATTTTAGGCAAGATCCACCACTGTCTGCATCCACCTAAAATCACACCAACAAAGACGTTGCAATTGATGTTAGAAATCTTTGAATAATGAAAACTTTGAGGGGGGATTAAAAGGATTTATTGATATTAAATGGATAATAAATGAACATAAGTAAGAACTAATATGGAAGTGAATTTGAAAGGATTCATTTTAGTCACACATAGGAGAGAACACAAATATTAGTAGTATATATATTCCAACATGGCCAAATGGGTTGGGCCCAAGGGGTACCCAATTTTATATAGGAGTGAGGACACATCACCGAGCCATACACGTGCACGGGAACCGCCTCCCATGTCCGTCTAACCGGCCTGGCTCGGCTCGGCTCGATTCGGTCTAGATGGATTTAATTAATTACGAAATAATTAATTTTTCAGTGGAAATTAATTAATTAACATTAATGATGTGTCACTCATCAAAACCTAGTCTTAACCTAGTTTTGAATGAGTTTGGTTTGTCCTTTGAGAATAAGTTAGAGTCTGAATTGCTAACCAAACAAAAACGACCAGTAATGGGCCTGAAACTTGCTACTCCTTTCCATGATTTTCGCTCCACTCAGTTATTGCTTATAAATAAAGTTCCTTTGTTCATTTGCAACTCACTCCAGATTTCTGAACCTTTCGAAATCTCTCTTCTCCCTCTCATTCTCATCATCTTAAATTTTTTTCTATTCTTGTTTTCGAGTGGCTTATCGCGCCATATACAACTGGATTATTTCCACATGATAATTGCAAAAACTGATGAATCTGTTGTGTATTTATTCGAATAACTCACTACAGTGCAAGTGATAATTGTAATTTGAACGGGTTGTTTTATCCTGGAGATGTCGTCAAAACTCGACTGCATTGCATAATTATTGGCAGTACGACAAAACGTCTTAAAAAAGCGACCTAGTATGCCACTCATCCCGATAACTTTTTTTGTGGCAATTTTTTAAATGCTGAAAATAATAATTTTAAGATTTTGCTTTAACTGCCATGACTACTGAGGAAATTATCGATACTACTGCGACACTACTGTCGCTGACAAATCGTTTAAGTTTGAGGGTTCTCACTTCAAACGTAGGCAAGCTAACATGGAATTTTTCTTAACTTTAAAGAAGGATGCCCATGTTCTGACTGAGGATATCCTTGTTGCTCCTTCTGGATCAACCAAACAAACTAATGGCAAGAACTCTGCAGATTCAGATGTAAATGCTAAAACTGATGAATCTGTTGTGAGTAATTTACAACTCATGAAAGAAATCGCCTTATGGGATGAAAGTGACTATCTCTGCAAAAATCACATTTCGAACAGCCTTGTTAATGATCTGTACAATTACTATAGTAATTGCAAGACTTCTAAATAGGTATGGGAAGCTCTATTGAAGGAATATGATATTAAAGAAATAGGTGCCAAGAAATATGTTGCCAGCCGCTACTTGAATTATAACATGGTGGATGAAAAGTAGGTGGAAGCTTAAAGCCACGAAATTTAGAAAATTGCTCATGAAATCATAATTGAAGGTATGCCCCTCGTTGAACAATATCAGATTGTTGTTATAATTAACAAACTGCCCCCTGGTTGGAAAGATTTCAAAAATTTGCTTCGGCACAAAACAAAAGAGTTTTCAATCGAGAGTATGATCACTCGCCTCCGAATTAAAGAGGAAGCTAGGAGACAAGATCATCAAGATGAAGTCTTAGTTGTTTCTAACAACAAAAAGAGATTTAGTACGATTCTGAAGCCTACGGGAAATCCCTTAAAGAGTCAAAACCACAATGTTGTGAACCAAATTAAGAATGGGAATCCCTCAAGGGCCCCATATGCTCCGATTTTTAGACAACAACCACCACCTCAGAGAAATGACTCTCCGGTCTTCACTTGCTTTAATTGTTGAAATTCGGGTCATGTGGCTAAGAAATGTAAGAGCAGGCATAAACCTATTGGCTATAATGCACAGGTTAACCTGACTGATGAACAATTTATTACTATGATCACTGAAATCAACATGGTTGGTGGATAGACACTGACTCTTTTCCTCATGTCTGTTATGATCGTGCTATGTTCAAGACATACACAAATGCTGAAGATAAGAAAGTGTTGTTGAGAGATGCTTACACCACTAGTGTTGCTGGATTTGGAGATGTTGAGTTGAACTTCACCTCAGGAAAGACTTTAATCTTGAAGGACTTCATGCATGTTCCTTAAATTAGAAAGAATCTTATTTCTGGTCTACTTTTAAATAAGGCATGGTTTAGTTAGTCTATTGGGGCATATTTGTACACCATCACTAAGAATAGTATTTTTGTTGGGAAAGGGCATGCCACTGATGGCATATTTAAGTTGAATGTTGATTTGAATAAAATTTCTCCTTCTGTTTACTCTTTGTGTGATTTTAATATTTGGCATGCTAGACTTTGTCATGTTAATAAGTGAGTTATTTATAATGCAAACAACTTAGAACTAATCCCTAAATTAAATGTGAATGATTCAAATAAATGTGAATACTATAGTCAAGCTAAAATAACTAAGACTTCACATAAATCAATTATTAAATAATCTGATCCCTTAGATCTTATACACTCTGATATATGCAAATTAGATGGAACTTTAACTAGAAATAGTAAATTTTATTTTATCACTTTTGTTGAAGATTGTTTTGATTATACTTATGTATACTTAATAAAGAATAAAAGTGAAGCACTTGACATGTTTAAGATGTATGTAACTGAAATTGAGAATCAACTCAGTAAGAAGATTAAGAGACTTCGTATTGATAGGGGACTGAATACGATTCAGGGTTATTTATTTATTTTTATATTAAACATGGAATTGTACATGAAACAAATGCTTCGTATTCTCGTGAAATTAATGGTAAAGCAGAAAGAAAGAATTGAACTCTTACTGAACTTGTTTTTGCAATTATGATGAATTCTGGTGTTGCATCTCACTAGTGGGGGAAAATTTTATTGATTGTTTGATATGTCCTGAATAGAGTTCCCAAGTTAAAAAGTAAGATCTATACTTATGAGATATTAAAGAAAAGACAACCAAACTTGTCTTATTTGAGAACTTTGGGTTGTCTGGCTTATGTCAGAATTACATATCCGAAATGAGTTAATCTCGCTAGTAGAGCCTATTAATATGTATTCATTAGGTATGCAACAAACAGTATCGCATATAGGTTTTGTGAACTAAATGCAAAAGTGATCATAGAATCAAATGGTGCAGAATTCTATGAAGACAAATTTCCTTTCAAATCAAGAAATAGTGGGGGCACTTAATTGAGTCATATTCATGTGATAAGAAGCATAAAAAGCAATGGTAGTGTAGAAATAAAACTTTGAAGAAGTAAAAGTGTAAGAGTGGCTAAAGACTATAGGCCCGATTATGTGACTTATAATGTAGAAGAAGATCCAATGAATCTTCAAGAAGACTTGTCATCTATGGATGCAAATTTATGGTAATTAGCTATTAATGATGAGATAGAATCTCTATAATCTAACAAGACCTAGCCCTTAGTAGACTTTCATGTTGGTTGCAAACCAATCGGTTGTTAATGGGTTTTGAAAAAGAAACTAAAACCTGATGGAACTATTGATAAATACAGGGTTCGCCTTGTAGCTAAGGATTTTAGACAAAGAGAAAATATAGATTTCTTCGACACCTTTTCTCTAGTCACTAGAATTACATCCATTAGGGTACTTATTTCAATAACTGCTATTTATAACTTAATAGTACACCAAATGGATGTTAAAGGAACTTTTTTAAATGGTGACTTAGAAGAAGAAATCTATATGGAACAACCAGAAGGGTTTGTGATCCATGGACAAGAAAACAAGGTCTGTAAGTTAGACAAGTCTCTGTATGGACTAAAACAAGCTCCTAAGTAATAACATGAAAAGTTTTATAACTTAATGATATTAAATGGGTACAAAGTGAACGAAAGTGACAAATGCGTTTATTACAAATCTGAGAAACACATATGCATTATCATATGTCTTTATATAGATGATCTACTCATATTTTGATCAAACATTCAGACCATTAATGATGTGAAATCATTGTTGTGCAACAACTTTGATATGAAATACCTTGGAGAAGCAAGTGTGATCCTTGGTATCAAGATTACATGATCCGAACAAGGAATTCATTTGGACCAATCACACTATGTGGGGGAGATCTTAAAGAAATATAAATATTTTGACTCTAAACCTGCGTGCACACCATATGATCCAAGTGTAAAACTGTTTAAGAACACTAGTGAAAGTGTCAGACAAACAAAATATGTGAGCATCATTGATAGTCTTAGGTATGCCACTGAGTGTACTAGACTTAACATTCCATATATCGTATGATTATTATACAGGTTTATAAGCAGACCGAGTAACGAGCAATGGCAAGCTATTGTGAGAGTCGTGAGGTACCTTAAAAGGACCATGGATCTCGACCTACATTATCAGAAATTTCATGTTGTACTAGAAGAGTACAACGATACAGATTGGAACGCCTTATCAGATGATTCCAAAGCTACTAATGGCTATATATCTAGTATAGCCGAAGGAGTTGTATCTTGGAAATCAAAGAAACAGACTATCATGGCTCAGTCCACAATGGAGTTTGAGATGATAGCACTAGCAACAACCAGTGAAGAAGCTAGTTAGTTAAGATGCTTGCTAGCAGAGATCCCTTTATGGAAAAAACCTATGCCAACTGTGTTGGTCCATAATGATAGTACAACGACTATTATAGTGGTAAAAGACATCAAATAAGAAGAAAGCACAACACCGTCAGAGATTGTATCTCTAAAGGAGCTGTAAGAGTGGATCATATACACATTGATGAAAACTTAGAAGATCCTTTGACGAAAGGATTAGATAGAGAGAAAGTTCATAATACATCCAAAAATATGGGACAAATTCCTATAAAGAAATGAGTTGGTCATGATGGTATCATATCTGTCATACGGTGAACTGACTTTTGATATTTTTGCTTTGGAAAGCAAATGTCGCGGATAGCAAGAGTCGCCACCGACTTTTCTTTTATCCAATGAGGAAAGGCGGAAAAGAACAGGAAAGACCTTGATTAGATTTTGGGTTCGGGAGGCACATTATACAAAGGGAAGGTGTTAGCACCCTTTGTATCCATGGTTATCCATGGGCTCTTAATTGCTTGATCACTTATGGTTTTCTTGTCTGAAAAAAGTGTTCGAGAACTGTTTAGAAAATGTTTTGAAAAGAGAGTTTAACTTTGTAATGATTCATGTACGAATGTATACAAAGTATTTATCTCGTTTAATTTTGAAAGCTGTTTAGAAAAATATAACTTGGCAATGATTCTAGTACGAATGTATACCAAGTGGTGATTTTCTAATAGATGTTTTGCAAAGTGTGAGGTGTGAAAAGTATTTTAAGTTGTGAGTCAGCATTAAGAGTTATACCTACCCAAGGTCTTTATGGCCATTTCCTATCCTTATGAGGGTAAAACTGTCCTTACTATTGAGAAGTAAGTAGTTTTATCCTTTGGATGTAAAAGGGACATCGTAGGGTCATCGATTGGTCATTGAAGGCAACATTTGTAAGGATACCTTAGCATTCGAAGGGACGATCATCATTTAACCGTAGGCTACAACGACGGGTCATCGAGGGACAAAAATCATATATTCGCAGGCAACATCCGAGGGACTGTGATTTATCTTATAGGGACATGATGATTTAACCGAAGGGTATTTGCTAAGTGCATCCCCACATTCGCGGGACATGACCGTAATACCGTAATACCGTGAGGCAACAAAGAGAGGTCCAAGATCACATATTCAAAGGCAATATTTTATAATCAATTAGGTAATTAGGATGAATCTCCACATTATAATCAATTAGGTAATTAGGATGAATCTCCACATTATAATCAATTAGGTAATTAGGATGAATCTCCACAGGGGTATCCCACAAATAAAGTGGAATACCTAGCAAGCTACCTTTTCCAGGAGTATGTGAGCCCTTACAATATTCAGCAAACAGGTCAGAATACCAAATCAGGGTGCAATCGAGAGTTGCACCAAACCAAAAGGAATCACAACAGTAATAATGTCAGGTAAACCATGCATGGTTACAATGAAACATGTCAGATTAGCAAAAATCAGAACAGGAAAATCAGCGACTGTCACGTTCGCTGCTGCCTCGCCTAGCGAGGGCCTGGCGAACCCTCGCTACATGTTCGCTTAGCGATGTGCTAGCGAACGGCTGCGGGTTTTGAATTTAAGAACAGTACGATTTCAGCAAGCTCCACACCCTATGGCATCCATTACAGAAATTTTATGGTTAAACATTCAAGATATCCATACATATTTAAATCCACATGCAAAACCTAAGATATATTTATAAATTCAATCATAATACCACATGTAAATTGGAAGCATAAAGCGGTAGTGGTAGTGCAAACCTGTTGGCAATTGAATTGCAACGTTGAATTGGCAGATCACCCTTAGGGTTGGTGCCAGATTGAGTTGGGTGGAGGTAACCTTTGTGCAGATGAGTTTCCTTCAGGGTTTCCTTTAGGATTGCTCTGAATTCTCTGGGTTAGCCTCCAGGGTTTGTTGTTCCTTCTTTCTGTCTCCGTCCGTCTGTCCTCCTTTTTCTGAATGAGGTCTTGGTATTTATAATAATTTTTGTGACCTAATGGGCTCAGAATGAAGCCCAAAATTTTTGGTATTCGCAGGCTTCGTTAGGCGAGTGGTGCAGCGAAGAGTTCGCTAGGCGAAGGATTTTGCTCGCCTAGCGAGCAAGCCAGTTTAAGTCATTTTCTGGATTTGGCCACCTGTGTACTGGGTCTTTGTTCCTTTAAGATCAATGTCTTGAAAAATGAGTTGGAGTGCCTTGAAAAATGTCTTACAAGATTAACGGGCAAATTTTGGGGTATGACAGTTGCCCCTGTTCAATATTCTTAAACCGAGAGAGTTAGAATGGTATGTACGCCATTCGTGGTCTGGAGGTGGAAGATTATTGAACACTTAGAATGCCCCAAAAATTTGCACTTGTTAATTAAAAGTTAGTCTTGATGGAGATGGGCTTAAAGATGCCATCCAGGAAGTTTGATGATGAGAGCTTCAGAATGCGTCGTACATCAGACCATATCTGAAGACAGGGGTGTCATACTGGGTCTTACGCTAGACCGTATAATGAATCATCCACTAGGTGATATTAGGGTGAGCTGAACCTGATGAGATAAGGATCCGAATGGGTCATACACTGCTGGGGATAAAGGATCAGAATGGATCATACGCTAGATCGTATCTGAATTGCAGAATGAACCGTCCGTTAGGCTGCATCTGGAGAGGTAAAGATCAGGATGGATCGTACGCTAGATCGTATCTGAGTAGCAAAATGAGTTGTCCATTAGGCGGGTGACTTCACTGGGGATGGAAAATCAGACCGGATCATACGCTAGATCGTATCTGAGTAGCAGAATGAGCCGTCCATTAGGCTGTATCTAAGATATAAGGGTCAGAATGGATTGTACGCTAGATCGTATCTGAGTAGCAGAATGAGCCGTCCGCTTGGTTGTATCTGATGATAAAAGGTAGTCGTACGCTAGACTATACTTCAGAATGCACCGTACGCTAGGCAGTATCTGAGGAATGAAGATCAGAATGGATCGTACGCTAGATCGTATCTGAGTAGCAGAATGAGTCGTCTGTTAGGCTGTATCTGACAAAAAGTAGTCATACGCTAGACTACACCTCGGAATGTACCGTACGCTAGGTAGTATCTGAGGAAATGAACATCCAAATGGGTCGTACGCTAGACCGTATTGGACTAGTTGAAGGAATCATATGTTGGGCTGAATCAGAATGAACCGTACGTTAGGCTATATCTGATAACATTTGTATATCTTGTATTTGCCATAAATGTATGGGATGGGCTTAAAGATGCCACCAATAGGAGGATATCAGAGTACTTATCCGAATGAATATTCACATGGATTATATCTGAAAGATACATCTGAATCTCGAATGTAACCGCTGAGGGTGTCTGTCTGAATGAACCTTTATTTTGACTGTATCGAGAGGATAATTAACCTGAAAAAAGTTAGCCTCATGCCATGTCATGATGCATGAGACGTTTTATGCTTTTGAAGATAAATGCGAACATTGCATGCATGTATATGATGTGAGATGATGCATGAATGAATTATGCGTCTTAGAATTTTTCCAGGGAAAAATAAATCCCCATATCCTGGTTGGGGGCATTTGCATTGATGACCCTTTCTTAGTTGTGGATACTTGATTTCTGTCTGATGATAGAAATATTCAACAGAGCCTGGCTGGGGATGGAAGAGATGACCAGTCTGTCTGGTGATGCCCATTTCTTCTGGGGAATAACTGGTTTTGCTGGGGAATAGGATTAGCAACCGGATTCATCGGAAAGCATGGTTAGACTTTATCCTCGACCCTAGAGTCTTTTAGTAGCTGCTATTTCTATTTTATGCATGTATTTTCGATAAACATCAATCATGTTCAAATGCATATATTAATTCGAATTAAATCAATGGACGTTTATGCAAACAAAACAGAGAAAGTAAAACAAAAGCATCTTTTTGGAAATAAAATTGTATCGATTTTGAAAGAGGGCCTATAAACAGGCAATTTGAGTACAAGGAGACAGAAATCCTAGTAAGAGGAAATTGTCCAGAAAACAAAGAGAAAGCTATGCAGAAAAAGTCCTATTGATTTTAGTTCCACTACTGTCATTATATCTTCAAGCCTCTCATCTCCTGCTGTCGGATAGAAGTGATTGGCTTGTTCAGTCCCTTTGACTTGGGTGAAGCTGACCGAGAACGGGGCATAGTCATACGCTTTAATCCCTAATTTTTGCCTGGACCGCCTTTTCAGGTTTTCAGTCCACCAGGATACCCTTTTTTGCCCAAGCCGCCTTTTCAGGTTTTCGACTTGTCGGGTGTACGTTTTTATATGTTAATCCCTAATTTTTGCCCGAACCCTTTTGGTTCGCCGGGATGCCCTTACTTTTGCCTAGATACGTCGACCTAGAGGGTCTCTTTTATGCGTAGTATTTTTTAACTATGTCTGCGTTCACGGGATGTGGGAAGTCTTCGCCATCCATTGTAGCAAGCATCATGGCTCCACCAGAGAATACCTTCTTAACTACAAACGGCCCTTCGTATGTGGGAGTCCATTTGCCTCTAGAATCACCTTGTGGTAGAATGATACGCTTTATTACCAAGTCGCCAATTTGATATACCTGTCTCTTGACTTTTTTATTAAACGCCTGGGTCATGCGCTTCTGATATATCTGCCCATGACAAACAGCCGCAAGTCTCTTTTCATCAATCAAATTTATCTGATCGAGTCGAGTCTGAATCCATTCATCCTTGTCTAAACCTGCCTCTTTCATGATTCTTAGGGAGGGAATCTGAACTTCCACCGGTAAGACGGCTTCCATTCCGTAGACTAAAGAGAAAGGAGTTGCCCCTGTCGAGGTTCGGACTGAAGTGCGATAACCATGAAGAGCAAATGGTAACATCTCATGCCAGTCTTTGTATGTTACTGTCATCTTTTGTATGATCTTCTTAATATTCTTATTAGCAGCTTCCACGGTGCCGTTCATCTTTGGCCGGTACGGAGAAGAGTTATGGTGTTTTATTTTGAACTGCGTGCAGAGTTCAGTAATCATCTTGTTGTTCAAATTGGTGCCATTGTCTGTGATAACTCTTTCAGGGATGCCATACCGACAAATGAGACTATTCTTGATGAACCGTGCCACCATATTCTTGGTGACAGAAGCAAATGAGGCCACCTCTACCCACTTTGTAAAATAATCAATAGCAACAAGAATGAAACGATGTCCATTAGAAGCAGTAGGTTTAATCTCTCCAATCATATCAATGCCCCACATTGCAAAGGGCCAAGGCGCCGTCAACACGTTCAATGGAGCAGGAGGCACATGTACTTTATCCGCATAGATCTGGCACTTGCGACAAGTTCTGGAATGATGGTGGCAATCAGCTTCCATGGTAGACCAATAATACCCTGATCTCAGAATTTTCTTGGCCATCGTATGTCCACTAGAATGAGTCCCAAAAATACCGTCGTGTATGTATTCCATAATCTTTTCTGCTTCCCTCTTATCCACACAGCGAAGCAAAGTCGAATCATGATTACGTTTGTATAATACCCCATTACTCAAAAAGAATTTAGCGGAGAACTTCCTTAGAAATTTTCTGTCATTGATAGATGCCCCTTCAGGGTATTCCTGAGTTTCTAAATATCTTTTTACTTCGTGGAACCAAGGTTTCTCTTCTACTTCATCAGTATTCAGTTCATAATAATATGCTGGTTCATCTAATCGTGCAATGGTGATCATGGGAGCTTCATTGTCCCATCTGACTCTGAACATAGATGACATGGTAGCCAAGGCGTCTGCCAACTGATTCTCTTCTCGTGGAATATGTTCGAATGTAATCTCTTCAAAGCATGGAATTAATGTCATCACCCGCTCTTGATAAGGGATGAGATTCGGATGTTTAGTGTCCCATTCTCCTTTGATCTGACTGATTACTAATGCTGAGTCTCCGTACACACTCAAAAACTTGATTCTTAGGTCTATAGCAGCTCTGAGTCCCAAAATACATGCTTCATACTCAGCCATATTGTTGGTACAGTCAAAACATAGTCTAGTAGTGAAAGGCGTATGGCAACCCCTGGGAGAAATAATTACAACACCAACACCATTGCCCAACACATTAGAAGATCCGTCAAAAACCATAGTCCATCGGGATCCCAGTTCGGGTCCTTCATCTGGTCCAGGTTCTTCATAATCAGTAACAAGCATGACATCCTCATCTGGGAAATCAAAATTCATAGATTGGTAATCATCAACTGCTTGATGGGCCAAATGATCAGCTAACACGCTTCCTTTGATGGCTTTCTGAGTAGTATATTGGATATCATACTCTGTTAAAACCATCTGCCATCTTGCTATTCTTCCGGAGAGGGTAGGTTTCTCAAATATATATTTGATAGGATCCATCTTAGAAATCAATAAAGTGGTATGATTCAACATATACTGTCTTGGTCGGCGAGCAGCCCAAGCCAAAGCACAACAAGTTTTCTCGAGCAATGAGTATCTTGTTTCACAGTCGGTAAACTTTTTGCTAAGGTAGTATATGGCATGCTCTTTTCGACCAGACTCGTCATGTTGCCCCAACACACACACCATTGAATTTTCTAACACGGTCAAATACATTATTAGAGGTCTTCCTTCAACTGGTGGCATCAGAATTGGAGGTTCTTGGAGATACTTCTTGATTTTGTCAAAAGCTTCTTGACATTCATCATTCCAGATCATCTCTTGATTTTTCCTCAGTAATTTGAAGATGGGTTTGCAAGTAGCAGTCAAATGGGAGATAAATCGGGCAATGTAATTCAAGCATCCCAAGAAACCTCTGACTTTCTTATCTGTACGGGGAACTGGCATTTCTTGAATAGCTCTCACCTTAGCCGGGTCAACCTCAATTCCTTTACCACTGACAATAAAGCCCAAGAGTTTACCGGATCTTACTCCAAAGGTGCATTTGTTCGGGTTCAATCTCAACTTGTATTTCTTCAACCTCTCGAACAGTTTGTATAAATGATCGAGATGTTCTTCTTCAGTATGAGATCTGGCTATCATGTCATCCACATATACCTTTATTTCATGATGGATCATATCATGGAATAAAACCATCATAGCACGCTGGTATGTCGCCCCTGCATTCTTTAAACCGAATGGCATTACTTTGTAACAGAAAGTGCCCCATTGCGTCACAAACGTAGTTTTCTCCATGTCTTCGGGCTCCATCTTAATCTGGTTATAACCTGAGAATCCATCCATGAATGAGAATACCTTATGTTGAGCGGTGTTATCTACCATAACATCAATGTGCGGAAGTGGAAAGTCATCTTTGGGACTCGCTTTATTCAAATCTCTGTAATCTACACACATTCGCACCTTACCATCCTTCTTTGGCACCGGGACCACATTAGCAACCTATTGAGGATAAGAAGTAACAGCCAGAAAACCTGCATCGAAATGTTTCATAACCTCGGCTTTGATTTTCTCAGACATTTCAGGACGCATGCGACGAACCTTTTGCTTAACAGGACGATAATCTTCCTTCATTGGCAAACGATGCACTACTATATCAGTATCCAGTCCTGGCATGTCTTCGTATGACCAAGCAAAAATCTCTACATAATCATGTAACATAAGAATCAATCTTTCTTTGATACTGTTTTCCAAGCCTGCTCCTATTTTGACTTCTTTCTTGTCTACTTCAGTACCCAGATTTACAATTTCAATTGATTCCTCATGCGGTTGTATAGTCTTTTCTTCTTGCAGTAACAGTCTGGAAAGCTCTCCAGGTACT
The DNA here is from genome assembly GCF_024323335.1 of Lathyrus oleraceus. Taxonomy (NCBI): domain Eukaryota; kingdom Viridiplantae; phylum Streptophyta; class Magnoliopsida; order Fabales; family Fabaceae; genus Lathyrus; species Lathyrus oleraceus. Next base: position 305,867,832 of record NC_066585.1, on the reverse strand, counting down.
TCACAATCTTCCTCACTTCCATCCTCGGCTTGGTAGATCGGATTTTCAAAGTCATAATGAACAGTAGCAGAATTATTATCAACAGGATCCAGAGTGGATATGGATCTGCAATTTATTACGTGAGTGTGTGTAAGAAAACATAGCTTGTTTGAAAGATGACAGGAAAAATAAAGAGCGCAATATTTGAATGCAAAAAGTCCATTGATTTATTGAATGTGAATACGCTTATGAAAATGACAAGACCCTTAACAAATTAGCTATTTGTGCCCCGGGTATAGGCACAATGCTTTAAGAAGTTCAAAAAATTAAAAATTTGCAACACTAAAATAGCAATAACAATTACTCCTGACTAAAGGAAATCGAGATAGTGTCTTCAGCCTTCCAATTTTTGAGTCCGTCACCAATTGTTGGGAAGATCGAGTTATCCAAGTCGCAATCGCTATCATCATCTTCTACAGCATTAATTTGATCTTTGACTGCCTTTTCAGAGCTAAATCCCAGGCCAAATCTATCAGACTTGTACGGTACGTCGATCAGGTGACCCCAGCCAGTACGACCACCATCTTCAACCACGGCTTGAGCATCTTTCAGAGAAATCATAGCCGGAGGAGCACGAATAACCTTGGGCACACGGGAAGTTGGCTTAAGGACAGGACTAGTCGGAGGAACTACTTCAAATGACTGAGAAGGAGTCTCAACGAATTCACCATCCATCTCGACGTATCTGAAGGTATGCACACTACTGACCATATACTCTTCTTATCCACACACACAGTGACAATCTTACCCTCTATTGGATACCTCAGCTTTTGATGGAGAGACGAAGCTACAGCACTTGCCCCATGGATCCAAGGGCGTCCCAGCAAGCAGGAGTAGGCAGGACGAATGTTCATTACGTGAAAGGTAGTGTTGAAGACTTGAGGTCCTATCTTGATAGGGAGAACCACTTCCCCATGGACAACACTCTTCGCACCATCGTAATCACGCACCACAGCGTCACTAGGTTTTAGTTCAATGCTTTTACAGTCCAGTTTATCGAGCACAGCTTTCGGTAGCACATTCAAAGAAGAGCCATTATCGATCAACACATGAGACAAGGTGATTCCCTTACACTCAATGGAGATATGCAGAGCTTTATTGTGATTCTTTCCTGCTGGTGTCAGGTCAGCATCGGAAAAGCCTAGGCCATTGTCAACCGTCAAGTTAGCAACATAATTTTCAAACTGATCGACGGATGTCTCCTGAGGTACATGAGCGGTCTTCAAGAATTTCATCAATGCATTGGCATGAGATTCAGAAGATAACAACAAGGATAACATCGAAATTTTAGACGGAGTATGCCCCAGCTGTTCTACCACATCAAAATCACTCTTGCGGATGATTTTCAGCATTTCTTCCATTTCCTGCTTGGCAACATCTTCGGTAGTAACTTCGACTGGTGTCCTTGACTGAGAAGGATTGATTACTGGTTCCTTTTCTCGAGTTTCAGGGACGGGAGGTGAGATTTCTGGAGAAAAGATCCTTCCGCTTTGAGTAATTTTACTAGTCCCAACAATGTCAACGTCATTAGGATTAGCAGAATTATCATCTTGCTTTATGTCGTGGATGTAAACATCACCTCCATAATTCCACGGAATGGCTTTGCTTGAGGAATACGGTACTGGGCCAGGTGCAGTAATAATTAGGGGAGCTACCTTGGGCTCAGCAGTAATCTTCACAGGCACTCTAGTAGCGGTAATCTTCACTGGAACTTTGGATCTGGCAATCACAGATATTTCTTCAATAGGGTTTTCCGCCTTAGGAACCTTTTCTAAGAGAATTGTACGATCATCCATCAGCCGTTGAATACCACTCCTCAACTTCAAGCAATCATTGGGTCGGAGTATACAGAGATCGCAATTTTCCGCACAACCTGGAAATAAACCAGCTTGCAATAAATTCTTCTTGATGATCAGGAGAGAAGATGCTAAGTCAGCTACATTTGTAATGTGAGAATTGTCATCCACAGCATTAACAGTCTTGTCATGGTTAGGCATAGGAGCAGTGATGACATTAGGAGTCTCCGGAGGATCAAATTCAATTTCTCCAGCGTCGATCATATCCTGAAACTTATTCTTCAACAACCAACAATCGTTTGTATCATGCCCGGGACTATCAGAGTGATATGCACACCTGGCATTGGGATTATAACGAGGAGAAGTAGTGTTGGGATTTGCAGGAGGATCTTTGAGGGTAATTAAATTTGCTTTTAGCATACCCTGCAGTGTTTGTGCTAAAGTCATATTGATCTTCGTAAACTGTCTTCTTGGCTTGTCTTGTCTGTGTTGGAAGTTTTGAGATGGCGGTGCTGTAATCGTAACTGCTCCAACAGCATGGTCACGATTTTTCTTGTTATGACCCCTTTGACCGTACACAGCATTTGATTCGTTCTTCCCCTGATAGGACTTTTTGGTGCTTGCAGAGGTAGCCACCTGTATTTTTCCACTTCGAATGCCACTTTCAACACATTCGCTTCTTAGTATAAGTTCAGTGAAACCCGATGAGGAACTTCCCAATAGATGGCTGTAGAATGGGCCAGTCAGTGTACCCATGAACATGTCTACTAATTCTCGATCAGTCATAGGGGGTTTGACTCTGCCAGCCAAATCTCTCCATTTTTGAGCATATTCTTTGAAGCCTTCTTTAGATCCCATATTCATATTCTGCAGTTGTAGCCGAGTAGGCGCCAATTCAGAATTATACTGGTAGTGCTTGTATAAAGTTGTCGCTAAATCAGTCCAGGTGCGGATGTTAGAGCTCTCGAGCTGATAATACCACTCTAACTGTGTGCCAGACAGACTCTCTTGGAAGAAATGGATCCATAGCTTCCTATCAGTGGTATGCGGCTGAATCTTTCTCACATAAGCTCTCAGATGCATCTGAGGACAAGACGTACCATCATATTTAGTGAAAGCGGGGACTTTGAATTTGCGGGGAATGACCACATCAGAGACCAGACCTAAGCCTTCAAAGTCCAGACAGGGCGCCTTCTGACCCTCCATAGCTAGCATGCGTTCTTCCAGCAACTTATACTTATCATCTTTTGGAGAGTACTGTTCATTTTCATAATCTTCATCGTCGTCCTCAGGGTTGAAGGGATCAACATTTTCGTCTTCCGAATCATTTTCTGTCTCATCTTCTTTATCCTTCGGAATTCCGATCTTGACTCCTGCGGCCTGTCCTTTAAGCCTTCTTCCCGGGTTAATGTAACTTACAGCTTTCTTGTCTTTCTTCTTCTCGAGCAAGAGAGCCTTCAGCTCCTCCTGCCCCTTGGATAAGTTCATGATCATCTCCTGGAATTGAGCATTTTGAGCCTGGAGATCTTTGACAGTTTGTTCGAGAGCCATTTTTCTGTTGAGAAGGAAGACCGTGAGAACATTGATCCTTTAGAATACCTGTTATGCAATGTTATGCTATGCAATGTATGAAATGTTTTCAAGGACTTTTGGAATTTAACTTTGCGTAAACCACCAAAAAGAGAGAAACTTTTATCAATAATTTCTTTAATCGATGTTCATTACAAAAAGAATAATAAAAATACAATGAAAGCTCAAGTCTCCCAGGGACGACTTCTTTTTGGGCGAAGATATGCATTGAGTCTTCGTTCCTCATTAAGCTGGTTGGTAAGTTCTAACACTTTCTTCCTTTCTGCACCGAACTGAGTTTCAAAAGTATCCCTTTCCTCTCTCAACTGGATCCAGGATTTCTTCAATTCTTCAACATTGGTAGGCATATCTGGATAAGGAATGATATGAGGGGCACCTCCTTCAACTTTTGGCTCGACAGTCAGAGGTCCGATTGCAAGATATGGCATGGTAAGCTCACGAGCTCTGGCGCGTACCCATCTGAGATAAGGTTCCATAGGAATAGAGTTTTTCTGTCCCAAAGTGCTTCTTTTCACCATGCTCCAAGCTCGTACAAATCTTTGACGGAGACCTTGGGAATCGTTGTCATAGTCAAACACAGTGCCTTGGATAATTATCTCATGTGGACCATCTCTTCTAGCATAACCGAACTGGCGTAGGGCTAAAGCTGGGTTATAAGTAATACCTCCTCTTATCCCCAAGAGTGGTACGTTAGAGAATTCTCCGCAACGGTCAATGATGATAACATTTTCTTTGGGTTGGGGACACCAATGGATGTCTGAATGGGAAAGCGACATTATCCGTTGAGACCATTTCAAATTTTGCTCATTCTTCAAGACTGATTGAGGAAGGTGCAAAATAAACCACCTAAATAATAAAGGTACGCAGCACATGAGAGTCCCTTGCCTTTTCATAGTACGAGTGTGAAGGGAATGCAAAATGTCTCCAAGCAAGGTAGGCACAGGGTTATGAGTGAGAAATATCCTAACAGCATTCATGTCTATGAATTGATCCGGATTAGGAAATAGCACCAAACCATAGATTAGTAGGGTTAGAACATCTTCGAAAGCATGGACATTCATAACTTTTAGGAATTCTCGGGCCTTATTTATCAGAAATTTGGCAAGTAAACCCTGAACTCCACTTCTTGTTACCCAATTAGTTTCAATGTCGGACTTTGTCATGTGTAAAGCCGCGACAACTTCTTCAGACTTCGGAATCTTTTCTAAACCACTGAAAGGTGTTTGATCAAGGATAGGTATCCCAAGCAGCCTGGAGAATTCTTCTAATGTGGGTACTGTAGCACCTCAAATTTGCACCTACATTTTGTACATACATTTTCATCATTAGTTCATTAACATAATATAGTCCACTGCATAACATTGCATTGTCCATTTGCCCAAGTGCAAGTTCAGCTGACAAGTTAGGTCAAACTGGTCAGGAGATCAGTCAATCAAGCAAGCAAGGGCAATTTTCATTGAGCCAAGGCCCTAGGGTTGGTCCAACATGTTCACATGACCTAGGGGTCCCTTGGAAGTGTTTTGGTCAAGGTTTGATTGCTCAGAAGTCATCAGTCATGGCTCAGTTCACCAGAAACCCTAAAAAGTCAACTGTTGGTCAACTGTGCATTTGATCAGGGATTTGAAGGTGGGAATTGGTTTGAGAGGTCTCATTCATGTCCATATAGGCCTCATATAACATGTCAAACATCATCATGGAAGAATTTGAAGCCAAACAAGAAATTTCCAAAAATAGAAAGTTGACCTATAATTGGAATTTGCCAAAAATGGAAACTTCTTGATCCTAAACTTACATCATGATACGAGCTTCAAATGAATTTTTGCCCAACATGAAAGTTGAATATCTTGTTCTCCCATTTCCAAAAAGTCTAAGAACACTCAATTCCCATGTATGGTTGGCAAGTTATGATCAAATCATTTTCAGAAATTTTTGAACTTCAAAAGGCCATATCTCTCAAACCATTTGGCCAAATTGGGTGGGGTTTTTTGCAACAAGTCACATTTGATCTCCTCTTTCCAAATATGTAACCATCATTCACCAAAACATCATAGATCAAAATGGCATTTTTGGATTGGCTTTGAATTATTTCAAGTGTGGTACAAAAATGAATTTTTGAAATAACCATTTTTAATCAATTGTGCCAATTGGGAATGTTCAGGAATGACATTTGGAACATGTTACAAGGCCCAATTTCGCAGCTTTTGCTCATGCACCATGCACTTAGGCCAAAATGCTCAAATTAGCAAAACTTCTCATTAAACCAAATTGTGATTAGCATTCACTTAGCAAACCTTAAACAGCACATATAAGGTTCATTTTCTGCTCAATGAAGCCCTAGCAGCCACATTTGACAAACAGAAATTCATCTCTCTCAAAAATCACCATTTCCTTCATCTTAAATTTTCGACCAAAAAACTCCAAAGAAGCACGAACTTGCTTGCTTGTTCCATCCTTAACCAACATATTGGAAGCATTTTCTGGCCATGAATCTTAATTGTAATCAAAAAACACGACTGTTCCATTGAAGAACACACACATGGCAGATTTTGATTTGAGCCGTTTCAAGGGTTGCTGAGCCAAAACTCTTCATCCATTCACCTTTTGGAGCTTGGAGCTTCATCTGTTTCGAGCCAAAACCACCAAACAACAACTACATCACAGCTGCTCTTCACTTTTGGTAAGTTTTCGACTCTCACTATTTGCTAAACCATGCTATACATTAGATAGGTCTCCTTGCCATGAATATGTTGAGCTTTAAATCACATGAAATGGTTGTGTATTGGGAAAGTTATGCTGATTTAAAGAATGATGATGAGATATGTTTTTGCTTGGTTCTTGTTTGATGGCTCGATTTGATAGAAATTAGGGTTGGATTGTGTTTGTACATGATTATATGAGTTGAATGGTATGATCAATTTCATTTTCTGGGCCAAAATATTCTGCACGAGTTTGGAGATGATGAAGATACACTGTTGCTGTTCATAAACCCTAAACATTTCCAGAATTTTGTGTTTGGTCGTGTTTTGCATGAGCCTTCCACTATTTCATTGCCATGCCGAATCACCTGCTGCCACGCATCAAAACCATACGCTGCGTTTCATCAAACGTTCAGCATAATTACCATTGTGCCACTCCGTGTGTTATTATTTGAATAAACCATTTTATTTCTTCAATATTTATTTCACTTTGACTATCATCTTACAAAAATCATAAGTCCATCGTGCTGGATCCAAAATTAATGGGATTTTTTGCATTTGATTCATCACAATCTCTACTTATTTATCATATTTTTTCCAGAATTTTTGGATGGTTGGTTTTTAATTGGTATTAGGTTTTTGCTCATGTGCTCAATTTTTGTACCTTTTGCCAAATCATTTGTGAAATAGTTATGCTTTATCCTTTGCCCTTGAAATTTTTTGTGCATAAACTAGACACATCCATGGTGATTTTGGTGTAGAGTTTATGAATTTATCATTTCTGGTGTGAGAGTTATGATTTTTTTGAAGCAGGGTGTGACAATTTGTGTCACACCATTGATGTGCAACTTCATGATTTTCTTTACCATGCTTCTTGACCTCAAATTGCTTTGAATTTTTGCATGAATGCACTTGAGTATGTCTAGTTTACATGTGATTTTTATTGGAATTATTTGTGGCATTTCCTAATTGTTTGGGATTTTCTCCCCTGTTTAGTCATATGTTGACTTTTTGTGACACATGTTCCCATTTCATTTGTGAAATTCTCATACTTTATTGGATGAACATGAAATTTGACATGTGATTAGTAGACATCTTAAGCTTTGCCATGGTTTTGATCCCATTCATTTCTCATATGCTATCACTGTTTTATGAATTATTCAAGTTGGTGCATGTTTGGTTGACTTCTTTGAGTATGCTTGAACTTGCCTTGCCTTTCTGATTTTCATTGACCAACTTCCTTTGATCCAAATGAGATGAAATTTGATATGCGTGTCATGTTATGGATTATGTTTGAGCATGAATTATTTGATGATTTTTGGAATTGTTTATGATTGGTTTTGAGTTGAGTCTTGCTGTTGACTTCTATGAGCTTCCATATGCCATGCTTTGACTTCTTTTGCTTATAAAATGATGATGATGAATGATATGATTGTGAAACCAATTGAGTTTGTTTCTTGATTGTTTGAAATTGATTTTGGACACTTGCCACTTGTTGTTTTGACTTTCTTATCTCTTTTTGACCCTAGGCTTGTCCTAGTGGTCTTGTTGCTCATGTTTAAGCTTGTTGTTTCAGGTTAAGCAACAAATGCTTCAAAGAGATTAATACCAGTTGCTTGAGTTTGATGTTTTATCATGGACTAACTTGTGTGTTTTGTAGGTTGTTTAGCTCACTTGCTTTGAGCTTGTGCTTTGCACAACTGATTGACTGTATTATCTGTTTGGTTTATGTTGTTTGTTCTAACTTTGTGTCTGATATACTAACTGTGCTTGACTGATTTCAGGTACTTTAGTTGCTTTTAGTTCCTTGTGAACTTTGCTTTGCTTTGCTTGATAAGCAATTTGCATTGAGGTATAATTCCTTACTCCATGTAGTCTAGAAGACCTGGCCTGTTACTTGACCAGGCAACTGTCTGAAGTCCTCCTTAAGAGGCAATGCTTGTGTGTGTTTACATTTGTCCCAAGCAGGAAAAGTCCTTTAAATAAGGCAATTGGTGGATATAAGAGATATGTAGTCTATCTCCCACTATTCTGTGAGTCTTCTCCTTGCTCCCATGACATGGTTGTAGCATTGAGATCCTAACCCAAGATCTATCGAGTCAATAATCTGTGGAGAGAGTTCCTACTTTCTGAACTCCCACACCTTCTGATATTCAAATGTTCTCCCTGACCAGGGATAAGAGCAATGAGGCACACCCCTCATATCCTTTCATCTGCTTCACCTTGGCTCTCAATGTCAAGGTTAAGAGCACCATTAACCCAGTTACAGAGGTTTGTTTGTTGAGGTTGATATGACCCCTCGACTAAAACCTAACCTTGATTGAGCCCATTGTTTGCATATAGTGTGTGCTACTTGTGCTTGTGTGTTTGTTTGACTTGCTTCCTGTGCAAGTTAGGTTTAGTTTAGCTTGCTTCCTGTGCAAGTTAGGTTTAGTTTGGCTTGCTTCCTGTGCAAGTCAGGGTTAGGATAGGCTTGCTTCCTGTGCAAGTTAGCTAGAAACCTTAACTTAGGGATGATTTGCATGATAACATCTAGGCTCGAGTCGTAGTCTCCCTAGTTGTGTCTCCCTCTGTTATCTGGTTAGGCTAGTCTTTCTCCCCTCTGTAGGGGAACTACATCGCCCTGATCCTCGTTCCAGACGAGGTATGTAGGCAGGAGACCGTGCGAGGTCTCTCCGGGCACCTTTTTTCTTTTTGTGTGTGTTGTTTGACGATTGCTAGGCTCGAGTTCCCGACTCCTTAGCAATTTGTTGTCTGTTTGTTCTTGTTGTGTGCTTGGAAGCCGGTATAAGTCCATCGAGTGGCATCTGGGTTCCAGTGTGCGTGTGTTGGTTTGGATGCTGATGTAAGTCCAGTGATTGGCATTCGGGCTCCACGTTTGCCTTTGCCTGTTTTTGTGTGCGTGTCAGCCGAGCTACGAATGCTCTGATTCTCCTTCGTCCGAGGAGATACGTATGCATAGGATGCGATATCCTAGCGAGCATGTGTCGTTTCCCCAGTCCGAACTACTTCGACTCTGATGTCTATGCCTGATAGACTAAGTAGGCCCAGGATGCGATATCCTGCCGAGTCAGTTTCAGTCTTGTTTGTTTTCTTGTGTCTCTTTCAGCCAGTGTGTGTGTGTGGTGTTTGTTTTAGCAACCTTTTCTTTTCTTAGAGCGTGGATCCTATAACACCCTTCTAAATACCCCAAATATTTAATTAAAACAACATCAATTAAATCATACATATCAGAGTAAATATTGTCACTCAAGGGTGTCACATAACAACTTCTTCACATAATTCAACATAAAAGCAGTCATACTCAATTTTATTCGACATAAAAACTTCTTTAACAATACGCAGCGGATAAAATATTTCAACATCTGTAATTCATCAAAATTAACATTTATTCGACAATTCAAACATCCCGTCCCGATGTTACATCTATCAGAGCATGACCCTCTAACCACACTAGACTTCAAGCACTAGCTCCTACTCAACTCACTGCTCGTTACCTGAAAAATATTGTAAGGGTGAGTTTCTAAATCGATATAACAAATATTATAAATCATCATGTTATGTTAAGTAATTCTACACGTTAATCACCCAAATCATATCATGCATGCGGTAACGGCACATTCAACTCAATTATCATACGCAAATACAACGTAAATACAACTCAATAACAACATAAAATGCAACTCAATGAGACTCGACTCTTTATGCATGTGGTACCATTTGGAGTAAAACTCCCAACTTAAAATCATTGCCAGTTTAGTGGGCATCAAGGCATAAGCCTTCAACTTTCAACTTAAAATTTTGCCAATCCAGGCCAACGTGGTGTGAGCAAAAGCCCCATAATTTTTGCCAATCCAGGCCAACGTGGTGTGAGCAAAAGCCCCGACTTAATGCATATGAATGTCTATGGCATGTACGACTTGAACTCAACAACATAAGAACAACAGCAACATAACAGCTTTTCTTTCAACAAAACAACTTATAATCAACTTTGGCTCATCAGCCTACAACTCAGTAATTTTCAACAAAGCAACTTAAAATCAACTTTGGCTCATCAGCCTACAACTTAATATTTTCAACAAAACAACTTATAATCAACTTTTCAACATATTTGCATCGGCATTTCACAACATAAACTCAACAATTTTATTCATCACAATTAACTGCAATAGGCCAACTACCAATTGCATTTACAACCTAAAAATCAACTATTTTTCCACACTGCAACAGTGTTAACCGGTTAACGCTATAGGTTAACCGGTTAACGCAGGACAAAAATACCATTTCTGGCAAAACGCAACAGTGTTAACCGGTTAACGCCCTGGGTTAACCGGTTAACGCAGGCAAAACAGTATATTTTCACAATTCAAAACAGTGTTAACCGGTTAACACCCTGGGTTAACCGGTTAACGCAGGCGAAACAGCAGTTCCTGCGCTAACACCAGGCAGAATGCAGAGTTTCCGCATTTTCCGCCGTTGGAGGACTTCCGGACCTCCGATTCAACTTCCGTAAAAAGCTATACGCTCAGAAATTCACAATACACTCAAACACAAATTCAATTTCAGCTTTAATACAACTTATTCAACATAATTTCTCAGCATTCTAAATCCCAATTAGGGTCAATCGACGGCTTATCACTACCCATTACATGTTAATCGATAATACCCATTAAACGACGATAAACCCCCCTTATCTGATATAATCCGGCAAATCTCTAAGCTTTAGCTTCTCCGTTCCTCAACCGTGCTTTTTGGCTCTTTGCCCTTCTTCCTCTTCTCTGCAGCTTCTCTGTTTCTCACGTGAAACCTTTTCCAAAAATGAAACCCTTTCCTTATTCCAACTTATATATTTTTCCAATAATTATTATTAATAATAATAATAATCCAATAATTCAATTTTATTTAATTAAATTAATAAATATATTATCAACTTAATTAAATAATTCTTTTTCTTTATTTGGGGTGTTACAACTCTCCCCCACTAAAAGAGTTTTCGTCCTCGAAAACATACCTCCAACAAATAACTCTGGATAAGACTCCTTCATCTGACTCTCCAGTTCCCAAGTCACATTGCCACCTGCTGGTCCTCCCCAAGCTACCTTCACCAAGGCAATCTCTTTACCCCGCAACTGCTTCAACTCTCGATCCTCAATCCTCATAGGTGATGTTTCAACAGTCAGGTTATCTCTCACCTGTACATCATCTACTTGGACAACATGCGACGGATCATGAACGTACCTCCTCAACTGAGACACATGAAAAACTTCATGCAAATTCGCAAGTGACGGCGGTAAAGCGATACGATAGGCTACTTCTCCTATCCTCTCCAAAATCTGATAAGGACCAATAAATCGCGGTGTCAACTTCTTCGACTTCAAGGCTCGACCAACACCAGTTATCGGAGTAACACGAAGAAACACGTGATCTCCCTCTTGAAACTCAAGTGATTTCCTCCTCTTATCATGATAACTCTTCTGACGACTCTGAGCAATTCTCATCTTCTCCTGAATCATCTTAATCTTTTCCGTAGTTTGTTAAACGATTTCCGGTCCAACCACAGCACTCTCACCGGACTCATACCAACATAACGGTGTCCGACATCTCCTACCATACAAAGCTTCAAACGGCGCCATACCAATGCTCGAATGAAAACTATTGTTGTAGGTAAACTCAATCAACGGTAAATAACAATCCCAACCACCTCCTTTTTCCAAAACACAAGCTCTCAAAAGATCTTCTAATGACTGAATCGTCCTCTCAGTCTGACCATCAGTCTGCGGGTGATATGCAGAGCTCAATCTCAGCTTAGTTCCCAAAGCCCTCTGCAAACCTTCCCAGAACTTCGATGTAAATCTAGGATCTCTGTCCGAAACAATACTCGACGGAATACCATGCAGACTTACAATCTTCTCAATATACAACTCAGCCAATTTCTCTAACGGATAATCCATTCTGATCGGAATAAAATGAGCCGACTTTGTTAATCTGTCAACAATCACCCAAATAGCTTCAAAATTCTTACTTGTCCTCGGTAAACCAGAAACAAAATCCATACTGATACTATCCCACTTCCACTCTGGAATAGCCAACGGTTGCATTAGCCCAGACGGCTTCTGATGCTCAATCTTTGACTTTTGACAAGTCAAACAAGAATAGACAAAACTCGCAATTTCTCTTTTCATTCCCGGCCACCAAAATAACTTCTTCAAATCATGATACATCTTCGTGGCTCCAGGGTGAATACTCAACCCACTACGATGTCCTTCTTCAAGAATACTCTTCTTAAGTTCAGTAACATCCGGAACACACACCCGACTACCAAATTTCAAAATACCATTCTCATCAATTCTGAATTCGCCACCTTGACCTTGATTCACTAGAGTCAACTTATCAACCAAAAGCATATCAGATTTCTGACCCTCTCTGATCTCCTCCAGAATACCACTTGTTAACTTCAACATTCCCAATTTAACACTGTTGTGAGTACTCTCACACACCAAGCTCAAGTCTCTAAACTGCTCAATTAAATCCAATTCCTTAACCATTAGCATAGACATATGTAATGATTTCCGACTCAATGCATCAGCCACTACGTTTGCTTTACCCGGATGGTAATTCAAACCAAAGTCATAATCCTTCAGAAACTCTAACCATCTTCTCTGCCTCATATTCAGCTCTTTCTGATCAAACAAATACTTTAAACTTTTATGGTCACTGAAAACCTCAAATCTTGACCCGTACAAGTAATGTCTCCATAATTTCAGAACAAACACTACAGCCGCCAACTCTAAATCGTGCGTCGGATAGTTCCTCTCATGAACCCTCAGCTGTCTTGAAGCATAAGCTATAACCTGCTTATTCTGCATCAACACGCCACCCAAACCCAACAATGAAGCATCACAGAAAACCTCAAACGGTTCCGACGAACTCGGTAATATCAGAATAGGAGCAGTAGTCAACCTCCTCTTTAACTCTTGGAAACCTCCTTCACATTTTGAGTCCCAAACAAACGCTTGCCCCTTTCTAGTCAACATCGTCAATGGTAACGCCAACTTAGAAAATCCCTCAATGAACTTCCTATAATAACCAGCCAAACCAAGAAAACTTCGAATCTCAGCAACAGACTTCGGAGCTTCCCACTTAGATACCGCTTCTATCTTAGAAGGATCAACAGCAACGCCACCTCTTGAAATCACATGACCAAGAAAACTCACCTCTTCTAACCAAAATTCACACTTAGACAGTTTAGCAAATAACTTCTTTTCTCGTAGAACTTCTAAAACTACTCTCAAATGCTCAGCATGCTCTTCTTCAGATTTCGAATACACCAAAATATCATCAATAAACACCACAACAAACTTGTCTAGGTACGGATGGAAAATCCGATTCATATACTCCATAAATACTCCAGGTGCATTAGTCACACCAAAAGGCATTACAGAATACTCATAATGTCCATACCTTGTTCTGAAAGCAGTCTTCTGAATATCCTCTGTTTTCACACGGATCTGATGATACCCAGATCTCAAATCTATTTTACTGAACACACTTGCACCAACCAACTGATCCATCAAATCATCAATCCTCGGCAAGGATACCGATTCTTGATCGTCACTTTATTCAGTTGCCTGTAGTCCACACACAACCTCATAGTACCTTCTTTCTTCTTAACCAACAGCACTGGCGCACCCCACGGTGACACACTCGGACGAATAAATTTCTTATCCAATAGATCTTCCAACTGACTCTTCAATTCAGTTAACTCAATAGCAGACATACGGTACGGAGCCATCGATATCGGCCTAGTACCAGGTACCAAGTCAATAGAGAACTCCACTTCACGCTCTGGCGGCAATTCATTCACTTCTTCCGGAAACACATCAGGAAAATCACACACCACAGCTAGATCGCAAATCATCAGTTTATCTTTAGCCTCCAAAGTCGCTAACAGCATAAACAACTCTGCCCCATCAGCTACCTCTTCATCCACTTGTCTCGCTGATAGAAACAAACTCTTTCCTTCCTCACTCTCAGGAAATATCACAGTCTTATCAAAACAATTGATAGAAACTCGGTTAAACACCAACCAGTTCATACCCAGAATAACATCAATCTGCACTAACGGAAGACACACAAGGTCTATCCCAAAGTCTCTACCAAAAATACTCAAAGGACAATTTAAACAAACCGAAGTAGTAGTCACTGAACCCTTCGCAGGAGTATCAATCACCATACTTCCAAGCATCTCAGATATCTCTAGCTTAAGTTTCACAGCACAATCCAAAGATATAAAGGAATGAGTCGCACCTGTGTCAATAATAGCTACAAGGGGAAAGCCGTTAATATAACACGTACCTCGGATCAAACGATCATCTGCAGAAGTCTCAGAACCCGATAAAGCAAAGACCTTGCCTCCTGACTGATTCCCTTTCTTCGGCTTCTGACACTGACTTCCAATATGCCCTTCTTCTCCGCAATTAAAACAAATCACTTCCTTGTGCTTGCAATCAGCTATTGCATGCCCAGTCTTACCACAGCGAAAACACCTCTTTACTTCAGCAGTGCATACATTACTCTTATGACCAGCCTGACCACACTTGAAGCAAACTATACCAGTAGGAGCACCTCCCCCACTAGCTCTCTGAGTCGGAGCAACTCTTTGTTTCCCTTTCCCAGCTGGAGCATCATACGGCTTGCCACGATTTTGATGTTGCTTGCCTCTGCGGTCACTGACAATCTTGTAATGAGCATTATTGTCTTCCTCAAATATCCTGCAGCTATCAACCAATTCAGTAAAAATGCGTATCTTCTGATACCCAACAGCCTTCTTAATTTCAGAGCGCAATCCGTTCTCAAACTTGATGCACTTCGAAAATTCAGCACCAGCACCAGTGTAATGAGGATAAAATTTAGACAACTCCACAAATTTCGCAGCATAATCAGTGACAGACATGTTTCCTTGCTTCAGCTCAAGGAATTCAATTTCCTTCTTACCACGGACATCTTCCGGATAATACTTCCTCAGAAATTCCCTACGGAATACATCCCAAGTAATGTCTTCACCTGCCGCGGTCAATCTCTCGTGAGTCTCTAGCCACCAGTCATCAGCTTCGACTGCTAGCATATGAGTACCATACCGAACCTTCTGAGCTGGAGTGCAATCCATAACACGGAAGATTCTCTCAATCTCCTTCAACCATCCCAAGGCTGCATCTGGATCATGCTTCCCTTTAAACACCGGCGGATTCTCTCTCTGAAAAGTCGCCAAGCTACGTGATCCAGCATCTCCACCAGCATTTGGCAAGTTCTGCACAGCTTGTGCCATTGCTTGCATTGCGGCAGCCATTGCAGCGTCATTCCTTCCAGCCATTTCAACTTATCAATGCAACACAACTTAAAGTTAGATTGGTAACAATACACAATTGTTAGACAAAACGACACGACAACTGGCCGGACGGACCGACCTGCTCTGATACCACTAATATAACACCCTTCTAAATACCCCAAATATTTAATTAAAACAACATCAATTAAATCATACATATCAGAGTAAATATTGTCACTCAAGGGTGTCACATAACAACTTCTTCACATAATTCAACATAAAAGCAGTCATACTCAATTTTATTCGACATAAAAACTTCTTTAACAATACGCAGCGGATAAAATATTTCAACATCTGTAATTCATCAAAATTAACATTTATTCGACAATTCAAACATCCCGTCCCGATGTTACATCTATCAGAGCATGACCCTCTAACCACACTAGACTTCAAGCACTAGCTCCTACTCAACTCACTGCTCGTTACCTGAAAAATATTGTAAGGGTGAGTTTCTAAATCGATATAACAAATATTATAAATCATCATGTTATGTTAAGTAATTCTACACGTTAATCACCCAAATCATATCATGCATGCGGTAACGGCACATTCAACTCAATTATCATACGCAAATACAACGTAAATACAACTCAATAACAACATAAAATGCAACTCAATGAGACTCGACTCTTTATGCATGTGGTACCATTTGGAGTAAAACTCCCAACTTAAAATCATTGCCAGTTTAGTGGGCATCAAGGCATAAGCCTTCAACTTTCAACTTAAAATTTTGCCAATCCAGGCCAACGTGGTGTGAGCAAAAGCCCCATAATTTTTGCCAATCCAGGCCAACGTGGTGTGAGCAAAAGCCCCGACTTAATGCATATGAATGTCTATGGCATGTACGACTTGAACTCAACAACATAAGAACAACAGCAACATAACAGCTTTTCTTTCAACAAAACAACTTATAATCAACTTTGGCTCATCAGCCTACAACTCAGTAATTTTCAACAAAGCAACTTAAAATCAACTTTGGCTCATCAGCCTACAACTTAATATTTTCAACAAAACAACTTATAATCAACTTTTCAACATATTTGCATCGGCATTTCACAACATAAACTCAACAATTTTATTCATCACAATTAACTGCAATAGGCCAACTACCAATTGCATTTACAACCTAAAAATCAACTATTTTTCCACACTGCAACAGTGTTAACCGGTTAACGCTATAGGTTAACCGGTTAACGCAGGACAAAAATACCATTTCTGGCAAAACGCAACAGTGTTAACCGGTTAACGCCCTGGGTTAACCGGTTAACGCAGGCAAAACAGTATATTTTCACAATTCAAAACAGTGTTAACCGGTTAACACCCTGGGTTAACCGGTTAACGCAGGCGAAACAGCAGTTCCTGCGCTAACACCAGGCAGAATGCAGAGTTTCCGCATTTTCCGCCGTTGGAGGACTTCCGGACCTCCGATTCAACTTCCGTAAAAAGCTATACGCTCAGAAATTCACAATACACTCAAACACAAATTCAATTTCAGCTTTAATACAACTTATTCAACATAATTTCTCAGCATTCTAAATCCCAATTAGGGTCAATCGACGGCTTATCACTACCCATTACATGTTAATCGATAATACCCATTAAACGACGATAAACCCCCCTTACCTGATATAATCCGGCAAATCTCTAAGCTTTAGCTTCTCCGTTCCTCAACCGTGCTTTTTGGCTCTTTGCCCTTCTTCCTCTTCTCTGCAGCTTCTCTGTTTCTCACGTGAAACCTTTTCCAAAAATGAAACCCTTTCCTTATTCCAACTTATATATTTTTCCAATAATTATTATTAATAATAATAATAATCCAATAATTCAATTTTATTTAATTAAATTAATAAATATATTATCAACTTAATTAAATAATTCTTTTTCTTTATTTGGGGTGTTACAGATCCCGTCGAGTACGACGGACGTGAGGGGTGCTAATACCTTCCCCTTGCGTAACCGACTCCCTTACCCTTTCTCTTTGGTCGCGAGACCATGTCTTTTCCAGGTTTACTCTGAGCGTTTCCTTTCCCTCTTTTGGGATAAATAACATGCAGTGGCGGCTCTGTTGTTCTTGTTTCCCGCCGGTTTTTCGCGTAATGCGACAGCTGGCGACTCTGCTGGGGATTTCATAGATGTTGACCTGTGCTGGTCCATCTTCCCTAAGCGAGTCTCTCCTAGCGTTTTAGGATAGTTTAGGTTGCTTGTGTTGCTTTATTTATTGCATTTATTATTCTGACTGTGTATATATTTGCATAAATATTTGCATGCATCATACTACCATGTTGCCGTCCTCTGTGCAGGTGGTTCCTCTGTTTTGGGGTGGGTGTTCTGAGTGGGGCTAAAACCCAGGCCCGAGTATACACCTAGGATTAGTGTGGTCTCATGTTGCCTCCTTTATGTTAGGTCAATATGTGCCTGGCAACGTGATGTACCACAAGCCGGACGAGGTTCATTTGATAGTGCTCTCCTCTGTGGGGTACTCCACTTTGTTTGAGTTACTTCATCTGAACTGTTGACTCTGGTGACCGATCATTTCCCGGATCTTTGGTTTAGACTATCTCAGGAGAGCTACAATGGCACACCCGAAAGGGCAAACCCATTGAGTATCTCTGCCCGATTGTCGAGACTATTATCCGCCTTAGGATGACCTGTTTAGAATTTACCTGTGAGGGGAGGGTGATTCTTTCAGATGCATGTTCAGATGGTGACTCAGATGGTGACTTTTTGTTCCGTGGATCAGAGTCATATTTTTAAGTCGGATTTATGGCCATTTCTTTCCGAGATGCCGGAGTGCTGTCCGCAGTATTTATCAGTGGGGATCCATTTATTTCAGGATTCCCTGGGCCGATTCTGAGATCATTGTGGGTATCTGCTCAGAGATTATATGATGATGATGATGTATCTGTCAGTTCCCTTTATTTCGGAACCCTTTGAGTTGGATTTGTGGTTGCATGTTCCCTTAGATGGTTGTGATCGGTTCAGAGATCAGGGCTGTGACTCAGAGCAATAGATGATCAGATGACTTGGAGGATGGCACAGTGCATTGCATTCATTCATTAGCATCATTTTGCATTCATCTGCACCAAACCCACGTTTAGCCATATGGGGAGTATTATTGATTGAGAATCTGGTTGAGAGACATCTTGAATTTCAGAATGTGGATGTCAAAATATTATCTGTCTCGATGAAACCAGGATCAAAGGACAGAATCTTCCTCATATGGATAGACGTTGCATTCATGCATATTAACCTGGTTGCTGTTTTGCATGTATCGGTTCTAACGTGCGTGATTGTTTCAGGAATCATTGCTCGTGCTCGTAGAACTGTACCTTTGCACTCAACACGCCCGCACAGATACTTCACCAGACGCAATACTCCCAGACTAATGGATCTCCCAAATACCGATATTCTCGAGCTGAAGGACAAGATGACTGAGCTGATCAACATCATGCAGGGTTTTGCAGTTGGTCAGAAAGCTTTGGCTAACAAAGTTGAAAAGCTCGAGCGGGCTTCTGCTGCTAACAGTGTGGTTAACCTGGATGGTGTCTCCAATCAGGGGCTGGGTGGATCCAAAGACGGTGAAAAAAGAGCAACCATAGGTATGGTGAACAACAATGCTGGTGGATTTGGTGCTGCTACTGCTGGTGGTCAACCGGGGCAGAATTTGAAGGATAGTCTGTTTCCTCCATTCTTCGAGGTTGAGGATGACAGAGAGGAAGACAGGGAAGCAGACCAGTTCTCGATGCATAATGAACCTTTTGGTCAGTACAGTGCTCCGCCGCAGAACAAAGAGATTCAGCTGCTGGCTGAAAAGATCAGAGCTCTGGAGAGCTATGCCACTCCTGGGGTGGTAAACATGTCAAACATGGGGCTAATGGAGGGGATTGTGATCCCGCAAAAGTTTAAAGCGCCCGCGTTTGATCGCTATAATGGGAGTTCCTGCCCCGAGACTCATCTGCAGGCTTTTGTCCGCAAGATCTCAGCTTACACCATGGACCAAAAGCTGTGGATGTACTTCTTCCAGGACAGTCTGTCCGGAGGCTCACTGGAGTGGTACACCAAGCTCAAGTCCTCAGATATCAAGAATTGGTAAGATCTGGGGGACGCATTCTTTAAGCAGTATCAGTTCAATGCTGATATGGCCCTGAGTCGTACCCAGCTGCAGGGTATGTCTCAAAAGAATAACGAAGGGTTTAAAGAATACGCTCAGAGGTGGAGGGAGTTGGCTGCCAGAGTGCAACCTCCACTAGTTGACAGAGAGATGTCTGATCTCTTTATGGGGACTTTGCAGGGGGCGTATGCTGAGAGGATGGTTGGTTGTCCGGTGACCAACTTTTCAGATATAGTTGTGGCTGGGGAGAGAATTGAGAGCTGGTTGAAGCTCGGGAAGATTCAGGGTGTAGCTTCGTCGTCTGGGTCAAAGAAGCCCTTTGGGAATGGACAGAGGAAGAAGGAGGGTGATACCAGTGCAGTATACGCATAAAG
Organism: Lathyrus oleraceus; assembly: GCF_024323335.1. Lineage (NCBI taxonomy): Eukaryota > Viridiplantae > Streptophyta > Magnoliopsida > Fabales > Fabaceae > Lathyrus > Lathyrus oleraceus. The sequence goes on along the minus strand of NC_066585.1, from coordinate 305,847,844 downwards.
AGGACCCAGTAGGGATCGTTACTTCCAGCATACTGCTGCGGTAACCATTCCTGCTGAGCATCAGCCTGCACAGCAACAACAACAACAACAACCTCAACAGCAAAGACAACCATTTCAGCAGAGGCCTCAGAGGGCTGGTTATCAGGTGTGGGGGAGAGCAGTTGATAGGCAGTTTGACAGGCCGCCTGTGACTTATTCTTTTCTGTTTAAAAAGTTGATGGACTTGGGGCTGGTACAGCTAAGGACTCTGGCACCTTTGAGACCTGATCAAAGGCCAGCCAACTATGATGAAAATGCAAAGTGTGAATTCCATTCGGGTGCTCCTGGACATAATATAGAGAACTGTAAAGCTTTTAAGCACACAGTTCAAGACTTGGTGGATTCGAAAGCTATCAACTTTGCACCATCTCCCAACGTGAATGCTAATCCCATGCCCGCGCATGGTCAAAGGGGGGTGAATGCTATCTCTGAGGAGGGCAGAGTTGGGTTGTCAAGTGTTAATCAGTTGAAGGCTCCTCTGGCTGAGGTCAAGAGGTAGTTGTTAAAGAATGGGGTTTATCCAGGCTGTGATGAGCAATGTGCTGAGTGCGTTGGTGCCCCTGATGGGTGTGAACTCTTAAGGAAGACTGTCCAGAGTTTGATGGATGATGGGAGTATTTTGATTGAGAAGGTTGATATGGGAAAAGAAGAGGTCTCCACCATAACAATTTATTTTGACCCGGTAGATTTGTCTACCCTGGCGGAGGCGGCTCCAGTTACCATCACGGTACCTGGACCCATTCCGTATGACAAAGAGGATGCCGTACCATGGCATTATGGTGGAGAGGTATACTGCAATGGTGAGAGGGTAGATGATCAGACTGCGGATGAAACCACCGTTTCGAAGGTGGATAATGCCGGTCCTAGCGGTTTCACTCGCAGTGGCAGACTGTTTGCTCCGGATGCCTTAAGGAGAGAAGAAGGAGAAAAAGAGAAAAAAGAGAAGGCTGAGGCTTTAGCCAGGGCAAAAGGGAAAGCAGTGGTGAGTGATAGTACTCCAGTGGTGACACCGGCGCCGCTTGGGTCGGAAGAAAAACTTGATGATGATGCAGAGGAATTCTTGAGAATCATCAAGAAGTCTGAGTACAAATTGGTTGACCATCTGCAGCAGACTCCTTCCAAAATATCCATTTTGTCCTTGCTGTTAAGCTCTGAGGGTCACAGGGAGGCTTTGTTGAAGATTTTGAGGAAAGCCTATGTTCCTCAAGAGATTACCATTAACCAGTTGGAGACGGTCGTGTCTAACATGCATGCCAGCCATGGGTTGGGTTTTACAGACATGGACTTGACTGTGGATGGGAGAAATCACAATCGGGCATTACACATAGCGATGGAATGTAAAGGAGCCGTGCTTTCGCATGTGCTGGTTGATACCGGCTCCTCTTTGAATGTGTTGCCGAAGAAGGCTCTGGCAAAGTTGAATTGTGATGGGCTGATTCTGACTCCGACTGATTTAATAGTGCGGGCATTCGATGGGTCGAAGCGGGCCGTGTTTGGAGAGGTTGAGCTTCCTGTGAAGATAGGCCCAGAGGTGTTCAAGTCGACTTTTTACGTCATGGATATCCAGCCGGCATATAGTTGCCTGTTGGGTCGACCATGGATCCATGCTGCTGGCGCAGTGACCTCGACTTTACACCAAAAGTTGAAATACATCTGGGAGGGACAGGTCGTCACTGTCTGCGGAGAGGAGGATATCTTTGTCAGCCACCTGTCCTCATTCAAATATGTGGAGATGGATGGCGAAATCTGGGAGACGCCAAGTCAAGCTTTCGAAACCGTTAAGGTGGAGAATGCTCTGTTTGCCAAAGAGGAGGAGAAACCGTCCATTGCTTCGTACAAACAGGCCGCCGAGGTGGTAAAGAATGGAGAGGCTCCTGGTTGGGGCAGGATGATGGATATCTCCGCAAAGAAAGATCGCTTCGGAGTGGGTTACCAGCCGGGCCGAGGCTCAGGACAAGGCAGAGGACGCCGTACGTCAGTAACATTCACAAGCGCCGGAATGCTGGATCCGGATCACATCTGCATGATGAGTGAGGAAGCTGATAGCGACTGCGACATTGACCGGTGGATAAAGCCGTGCGCACCAGGGATGGGAATCCAAAACTGGAAGGCTGAAAAGATCATCCGGGTCACTCTGCTGGAAGAATAATATTTTTCTTGTTTTGATTTTATGTGCATGAAAGCCATACGCGTTGCCCGACACGTAATGGTCCATTGTAAGGGCCACCTCATGTTTAAATTTGCAAGTTCGCATCATTAATAAAAGGATGTTTTTCAATTAAAAGCGGTGTTCCCTGTTTTTCATTTATTTTTGCAGTTTAAAAATAAAAATAAAATAAAAATGGCAATGTTTTCATTTTTCTTTTTCAATTTGTCACACACCGGTTCTAAAGCAATGCATGAATCAACATTCATGCAGATGTGATTCTTCTCCGGATCTCATTGATAACAATCCTGTTACACCCTCGTATGACTTCGACAATCCAATCTATCATGCTGAAGAAGAAGGCGAAGAAGATTGTGAACTGCCAGGGGAATTAGCCAGGTTGTTGAAACAAGAGGAGAAGGTGATTCAGCCGCATGAAGAGCAGATTGAGGTTGTGAACTTGGGTACCGACGAGGTCAAAAAAGAAGTGAAAATCGGGGCTGCTTTGGAGGAAAGTGTCAAGAGCAGAATGGTAGCACTGTTGAAAGAGTATGTCGACATCTTTGCCTGGTCTTATCAAGATATGCCAGGGTTGGATACCGATATTGTTGTGCACAAGCTACCGTTGAGAGCAGATTGTCCTCCAGTGAAGCAGAAATTGCGCAGAACTTGACCTGACATGGCGATGAAAATCAAAGAAGAAGTGCAGAAGCAGTGGGATGCTGGTTTCCTTGCTGTCACTAATTATCCGCCGTGGGTTGCAAATATCGTGCCAGTTCCGAAGAAGGATGGGAAGGTGAGAATGTGTGTGGACTACCGAGATCTGAACAGAGCTAGTCCGAAAGATGATTTTCCGCTACCTCACATCGATGTGTTGGTAGATAATACAGCTCAATTCTCGGTGTTTTCCTTCATGGATGGCTTTTCTGGCTATAATCAAATTAAAATGTCGCCAGATGATATGGAGAAAACAACGTTCATCACACCGTGGGGTACCTTTTGTTACAAGGTGATGCCATTCGGTCTCAAGAACGCCGGTGCTACTTATCAGAGGGCCATGGTGACTTTGTTTCATGATATGATTCATCATGAAATCGAATGCTATGTTGATGACATGATAGCAAAGTCCCAGACAGAAGAGGGGCATTTGGTAGATTTGGCCAAGTTGTTCGACCGGCTGAGACAGTTTAGACTGAGGTTGAATCCGAACAAGTGCACGTTCGGAGTGCGGTCCGGTAAATTGCTGGGGTTTATTGTAAGTGAGAAAGGAATCGAGGTTGATCCTGCAAAAGTAAAAGCAATAAGAGAAATGCCTGAACCGAGAACGGAGAAGGAGGTTCGTGGTTTCTTAGGTAGATTGAACTACATTTCACGGTTCATATCTCATCTAACAGCCACGTGCGAACCGATATTCAAGTTATTGAAAAAATATCAAACGGTCAGGTGGAATGATGATTGCCAAGCGGCATTTGAAAAAATAAAAGAATATTTGCAGGAGCCTCCGATTCTGATGCCTCCTGTGGAGGGAAGACCGTTAATTCTGTACTTGACGGTCCTTGAGGGGTCTATGGGGTGTGTATTGGGGCAACATGACGAGTCTGGTCGAAAAGAGGATGCCATATACTACCTTAGCAAAAAGTTTACCGACTGTGAAACAAGATATTCACTGCTCGAGAAAACTTGTTGTGCTTTGGTCTGGGCTGCTCGCCGACTAAGGCAGTACATGCTGGTTCATACCACTTTATTGATTTCCAAGATGGATCCAATCAAGTACATTTTCGAAAAGCCAGCATTGACCGGACGGGTTGCGAGATGGCAAATGATTTTGACTGAATATGATATACAGTATACCTCTCAGAAGGCTATCAAGGGGAGTGTATTGTCTGATTACCTCGCTCAGCAACCCATTGATGATTATCAACCGATGAAGTTTGAATTCCCTGATGAGGACATCATGTTTCTCAAATCGAAAGATTGCGAGGAACCAATCCCGGAGGAGGGGCCGGACCCTGAATCCGAATGGATTTTGATGTTTGATGGGGCCGTTAACGTGAATGGAAGCGGTGTTGGTGCTGTTTTGGTTACGCCGAAAGGATCCCACATTCCTTTTGCTGCCCGGCTAACATTTGAGTGCACCAACAACGTGGCTGAATATGAAGCTTGTATATTGGGAATTGAGGAGGCGATTGATTTGAGGATCAAGAACCTTGTCATATATGGAGATTCAGCTCTGGTGATAAATCAGGTTAACGGGAAGTGGTATACGCATCAATCTCATTTAGTGCCGTACCGAGATTATACGAGGAGATTGTTGACGTTTTTCACCAAGGTGAAGATGCATCATGTGCCTAGAGAGGAGAATCCTTTGGCAGATGCTTTGGCTACTCTAGCCGCCTTGATTAAGGTGCAGTGGTGGAATCAGTTCCCCAGTGTTGAGGTTGGACGTTTGGATAGGCCGGCTTATGTGTTTGCTGTTGATACAGCGCCTGATGATGAGAAGCCGTGGTATTACGATATCAAGCGCTATCTGGAGACTCAAGAGTATCCCGAGGGAGCATCTAAAAAGGACCGAAAGACTCTGCGGAGGTTGGCCATGGTGTTCTACGTGAATAAGGATGGGGTTTTGTATAAGAGGAACTTTGATTGGGTCTTGCTAAGATGTGTTAATGATAAAGAAGCAAGCCAATTGATGAAAGAGGTTCATGAAGGATCGTTCGGTACCCATGCCAGTGGGAATGCAATGGTAAGGAAGCTGCTGAGGGCAGGTTATTATTGGATGACAATGGAGGCCCAATGTTTTAATTTCGTGCGGAAGTGTCATAAATGCCAGATTTATGCTGATAAGGTGCACGTGCCTCCAAATCCTTTGAGCTTAATGTCGTCTCCATGGCCATTTGCTATGTGGGGCATTGATATGATCGGAAAGATTGAGCCTACAGCTTCGAATGGGCATCGATTCATATTAGTGGCTATTGATTACTTCACCAAGTGGGTTGAAGCAGCCTCTTATACGAACGTGACGAAGCAGGTTGTGGCCAGGTTTCTCAAGAGAGACATCATTTGCAGATATGGGGTTCCCGAGAGAATCATTACTGATAATGGTTCTAATTTGAACAATAAGATGATGGCAGAACTGTGTCGGGAATTCAAGATCGAGCATCATAATTCTTCTCCTTATCGTCCGAAGATGAATGGGGCGGTTGAGGCAGCCAACAAGAATATCAAGAAGATTGTGCAGAAAATGGTGGTAACCTATAAAGACTGGCATGAGGTGTTGCCGTTTGCATTGCACGGGTATCGAACGTCGGTGCGTACATCTACTGGGGCAACTCCTTTCTCATTGGTGTATGGGATGGAGGCTGTATTACCTATTGAGGTTCAGATTCCCTCTTTGAGAGTCCTGATGGACGTGAAATTGCAAGAGGCTGAATGGGTAAGAACCCGATACGAGGAGTTGAGCCTAATTGAGGAAAAGAGGTTGGCGGCCATCTGTCATGGGCAGTTATACCAGCAAAGGATGAAGCGTGCTTTTGACAAAAAGGTACGACCTCGGGTATATCACGTAGGTGATATGGTGCTGAAAAGGATCCTTCCTCCTCAAAACGATCGAAGGGGCAAATGGACACCGAATTATGAAGGTCCATTCGTGGTCAAGAAGGTCTTCTCTGGCGGAGCCTTGTTGCTAACGACCATGGATGGCGAGGATTTTCCATCCCCTGTGAATGCGGACGCAGTTAAAAAATACTTCGTGTAAAGAGACCCGCTGGACGAAAAGAATAAAACAGTTCAGGCAAAAATGGGCATCCCGGCGAACCAAAAACAGAAAGAAAGGTTCGGGCAAAAATTAGGGATAAAATGAAAAATTGTACACCCGGTAAGTTGAAAACCTGAAAGGGCAACTTAGGAAAAAAGGGGTATCCCGGTGGACTGAAAACCCGAAAGGGCGGTCCAGGCAAAAGAGGGATTGAAACGAACAACTGCGTCCAGCATGATCGTTTGCGTTTTGGTTAAGGCATCATGGATAATACCCGGTGGGGATCAATCAGAAACGTCTTGTTCAGAAGGCAGAAAGCATGGAGAGTCTGAGGATATATGGGGTGTAACTGAGTTGGAACTCGATGAGATCACGGGTTTCACATTGCCATTAGGATAGATTTTTCCTTTTGTGCGCAATTACCTCTTTTCAGGAATTGCTTCCTTTGTATTGCTCATTTGAGCCACACTTTTTTCAATCAATAAAATGCATATTCAGTCAAATAATTTTGTTTTTGTTTTTCATTACCGCTTTGATTGCAAAAACATCCAATTATTTTTGATAAAGAATCTTGCATTTTGAGACATACAGGTCCCTTCCAATGCATGTTTATAAGATTGAGAGCTTGAAATCTTATTCGGAAGGTTGAGGGACCCAAGTGTTGAAATCTTGACACGCCTGGGGCACGGTTTTATCTGACGATCTCCTTTTGCAGGTGCTGTTAGATATTTTCGCTCACTTGCAGGTTGTGATGTGGAAGCTTTTGACAAGACAAATCCCCGTGGAGTCCGGTCAGGGACGAATGAATATGAAGGGATGACGAAGAGACGTTGAGACGTGCGACGATCCTTGAATGATAATCAAGAAGACTCTTCAAAGTCGGAAGAGTGGAAAGTCTGTGGAAATTCCCCGCAGAGTCCAATCAGGGACAGGCGAGTTGGAGGAACGGTGAAGAGACGGCGAAGGACGTCCGAGGGCCTTTGAAATTAATCAAGAAGACTCTTCAAAGTCGGAAAATTGAAATTTCTGTATAAGTCCCAGGAGTTCGATCTTCGTCGAGTGCGGAGCGATTGGGAATACAAGATGATGGAGCAGAAAAGGTCCAGACGAGTCTGGGAATTCTCAAAAGTGGAAAGCTGATACGAGATTAGGAGGCGGATACTATGGTTCGACAAGTCGACGGGTGTTCTGTACCAACTTTTCTCATTTCCCCAGCGTAGTCTCCAAACAGAGTCGTGAGAACTAACTCCCTAGCGGATCCAAGGTCTGTGGGTCCCCTAGTCGAGTCAGGATGGTTATCCCAGGCAGGTTTAAAACGATGTTTCCTCAGCAGCAGGCCCGAAGGTTGCTATCCCCGAGTGGAGCGGGTTGCAATGAAATATATCTCCAGCGGTGCTCATCCTACCAGTGGATTGGACGAGTTTTCGTAGCAGACTGATATCTGCATCCCCAACTGAGTTGATTCTACCTGTGGATTGCATGGGTTGTCCCCAGCGGAGTAGCATTCGTTTCCCCTGGCAGGGTCAGGATGGTTATCCCCAGCAGGTTTTAGATCGATGCTTCCCCAGTTGCCAGGCCTGGAGGTTGCTGTTTCCTAGCGGAGTATCTGTGAGCATTTCCCCAGTGAAGTCGTCAGGTATCTGTGAGGGTTCCCCAAGCAGAGTCGGGATTGATATCCCCCGCAAGTCAAAGATCGAGGTATCCCCACTGAGTGTTGGTGGTTCCTATCCCCCAGCAATTCCCCAAGTGGATTGGGTGCAAAGGAGGCTTTCCCCAGCAAGGGTTACCTTTTCCCAACAGCAGCGTCATTCCCCAGCAGGGTGGAATCAGAGTATTGACGAGTTCCTCAGCAGAGTGTCTCGAGCTCCCCAGGAGAGTCCCTTGAGGGGGACATTTTTTATGCATTCATCATGAAGAATAAGCATAGCATATTGCATAATAAATCGCGTAGCATTATGGAGCATTACGCAGAAAAGTCAATCATGCATCATATTGCACGCATAAGCTAGGCTGAAGCCGTGGTTACCGTTTGAGAGGTGGTTTTATCAGAAGTGAAGGTGTTGCTCTGCAGAGTTTAGTATCTTGATTTTGAATCAGAGGTGTTCCTCAGTAGTGCGATACTGGAGGAGTTTTCTGTCGTGCGAGACAGCGATTGGAAGATGTTACTCTGAGGAGTCTAGCATCATGACGTCAGATCAGCAATGTTCCCCAGTAGTGCGATATTGGAGGAAATTTTTCTGTCAAGCGGAGAAGGAAATAGAATCAAAGGACGTTACGCGATCAGCGCGATTACGGGGTTTAACTGGAGAAAAGGAGATGTTGCGGCATTTTCTGGGGTTCAAATGGAGATTGGAGTTGAAGATTATATCCGGGATGAGGTCCTCAGGATTATCTTCTGTTCATGTGTCACCTTAGACTTTGGCTGAGGCCAATGGAGGTCGTTATAGGTGTCTTCCAGGGAAGAGACGCACATGTTACCTTCCTTTTGTGAAGGTATACCCTCTGATATGTCGCCCTCAGAGTGGTGTTGGTGTTATTTCCGACGTTGCCAGCGGAATTATCACGAGAAATTGGAGAGCGGGGTTCAAACGGAGAAAAGGAAATGTTGAGGCATTTTCTGAGAGCGAGGTTCAACTGGAGAAAAGGAAATGTTGAGGCATTTTCTGGAGAGCGGGGTTCAAATGGAGAAAGGGAGATGTTGCGGCATTTTCTGGAGAATGGGGTTCACAATGGCGATCGCGAGTTATCGTCAGGCGACTGGGGTTCAAATTGGAGAATGGGGTTCATTATTTTGGCAAAACAAGATGTTGGGGTTCAACTGCAGCGATCGGGGATCATTTGCGCAAAAGAAAAATCTCGGGGTTCAAGAAAAGCATGAAAAGGAGAGATAATAATCCCCAGCGGACGTGTGGTGTTCAGGCCATGGTTATCCCTGCGTTACCATTTATTTTGGTATCCAGGTCGACGTTACTATTTCGGTGATCAGGCCGACTTTTTCCGTTCCAGACGGATTCTTGTTTCAAGACTGTTCCTTTGCCGATTATGACAGGCGTTGTTAATTATTTTCCCAGCATAGTGCAAATTTCTACGGTTCTTTGGTATTCAATCCCTGTGTACCCTGAAAGTCTGACAGCCGTTGCTCTCATCCATTCGGGTTCCCAGCTGATTGAATAGGGGCAGCTGTAGCACCTCAAATTTGCACCTACATTTTGTACATACATTTTCATCATTAGTTCATTAACATAATATAGTCCACTGCATAACATTGCATTGTCCATTTGCCCAAGTGCAAGTTCAGCTGACAAGTTAGGTCAAACTGGTCAGGAGATCAGTCAATCAAGCAAGCAAGGGCAATTTTCATTGAGCCAAGGCCCTAGGGTTGGTCCAACATGTTCACATGACCTAGGGGTCCCTTGGAAGTGTTTTGGTCAAGGTTTGATTGCTCAGAAGTCATCAGTCATGGCTCAGTTCACCAGAAACCGTAAAAAGTCAACTGTTGGTCAACTGTGCATTTGATCAGGGATTTGAAGGTGGGAATTGGTTTGAGAGGTCTCATTCATGTCCATATAGGCCTCATATAACATGTCAAACATCATCATGGAAGAATTTGAAGCCAAACAAGAAATTTCCAAAAATAGAAAGTTGACCTATAATTGGAATTTGCCAAAAATGGAAACTTCTTGATCCTAAACTTACATCATGATACGAGCTTCAAATGAATTTTTGCCCAACATGAAAGTTGAAGATCTTGTTCTCCCATTTCCAAAAAGTCCAAGAATACTCAATTCCCATGTATGGTTGGCAAGTTATGATCAAATCATTTTCAGAAATTTTTGAACTTCAAAAGGCCATATCTCTCAAACCATTTGGCCAAATTGGGTGGGGTTTTTTGCAACAAGTCACATTTGATCTCCTCTTTCCAAATATGTAACCATCATTCACCAAAACATCATAGATCAAAATGGAATTTTTGGATTGGCTTTGAATTATTTCAAGTGTGGTACAAAAATGAATTTTTGAAATAACCATTTTTAATCAATTGTGCCAATTGGGAATGTTCAGGAATGACATTTGGAACATGTTACAAGGCCCAATTTCGCAGCTTTTGCTCATGCACCATGCACTTAGGCCAAAATGCTCAAATTAGCAAAACTTCTCATTAAACCAAATTGTGATTAGCATTCACTTAGCAAACCTTAAACAACACATATAAGGTTCATTTTCTGCTCAATGAAGCCCTAGCAGCCACATTTGACAAACAGAATTTCATCTCTCTCAAAAATCACCATTTCCTTCATCTTAAATTTTCGACCAAAAAACTCCAAAGAAGCACGAACTTGCTTGCTTGTTCCATCCTTAACCAACATATTGGAAGCATTTTCTGGCCATGAATCTTAACTGTAATCAAAAAACACGACTGTTCCATTGAAGAACACACACATGGCAGATTTTAATTTGAGCCGTTTCAAGGGTTGCTGAGCCAAAACTCTTCATCCATTCACCTTTTGGAGCTTGGAGCTTCATCTGTTTCGAGCCAAAACCACCAAACAACAACTACATCACAGCTGCTCTTCACTTTTGGTAAGTTTTCGACTCTCACTATTTGCTAAACCATGCTATACATTAGATAGATCTCCTTGCCATGAATATGTTGAGCTTTAAATCACATGAAATGGTTGTGTATTGGGAAAGTTATGCTGATTTAAAGAATGATGATGAGATATGTTTTTGCTTGGTTCTCGTTTGATGGCTCGATTTGATAGAAATTAGGGTTGGATTGTGTTTGTACATGATTATATGAGTTGAATGGTATGATCAATTTCATTTTCTGGGCCAAAATATTCTGCACGAGTTTGGAGATGATGAAGATACACTGTTGCTGTTCATAAACCCTAAACATTTCCAGAATTTTGTGTTTGGTCGTGTTTTGCATGAGCCTTCCACTATTTCATTGCCATGCCGAATCACCTGCTGCCACGCATCAAAACCATACGCTGCGTTTCATTAAACGTTCAGCATAATTACCATTGTGCCACTCCGTGTGTTATTATTTGAATAAACCATTTTATTTCTTCAATATTTATTTCACTTTGACTATCATCTTACAAAAATCATAAGTCCATAGTGTTGGATCCAAAATTAATGGGATTTTTTGCATTTGATTCATCACAATCTCTACTTATTTATCATATTTTTTCCAGAATTTTTGGATGGTTGGTTTTTAATTGGTATTAGGTTTTTGCCCATGTGCTCAATTTTTGTACTTTTTGCCAAATCATTTGTGAAATAGTTATGCTTTATCCTTTGCCCTTGAAAATTTTTGTGCATAAACTAGACACATCCATGGTGATTTTGGTGTAGAGTTTATGAATTTATCATTTCTGGTGTGAGAGTTATGATTTTTTTGAAGCAGGGTGTGATAATTTGTGTCACACCATTGATGTGCAACTTCATGATTTTCTTTACCATGCTTCTTGACCTCAAATTGCTTTGAATTTTTGCATGAATGCACTTGAGTATGTCTAGTTTACATGTGAGTTTTCTTGGAATTATTTGTGGCATTTCATAATTGTTTGGGATTTTCTCCCCTGTTTAGTCATATGTTGACTTTTTGTGACACATGTTCCCATTTCATTTGTGAAATTCTCATACTTTATTGGATGAACATGAAATTTGACATGTGATTAGTAGACATCTTAAGCTTTTCCATGGTTTTGATCCCATTCATTTCTCATATGCTATCACTGTTTTATGAATTATTCAAGTTGGTGCATGTTTGGTTGACTTCTTTGAGTATGCTTGAACTTGCCTTGCCTTTCTGATTTTCATTGACCAACTTCCTTTGATCCAAATGAGATGAAATTTGATATGCGTATCATGTTATGGATTATGTTTGAGCATGAATTATTTGATGATTTTTGGAATTGTTTATGATTGGTTTTGAGTTGAGTCTTGCTGTTGACTTCTATGAGCTTCCATATGCCATGCTTTGACTTCTTTTGCTTATAAAATGATGATGATGAATGATATGATTGTGAAACCAATTGAGTTTGTTTCTTGATTGTTTGAAATTGATTTTGGACACTTGCCACTTGTTGTTTTGACTTTCTTATCTCTTTTTGACCCTAGGCTTGTCCTAGTGGTCTTGTTGCTCATGTTTAAGCTTGTTGTTTCAGGTTAAGCAACAAATGCTTCAAAGAGATTAATACCAGTTGCTTGAGTTTGATGTTTTATCATGGACTAACTTGTGTGTTTTGTAGGTTGTTTAGCTCACTTGCTTTGAGCTTGTGCTTTGCACAACTGATTGACTGTATTATCTGTTTGGTTTATGTTGTTTGTTCTAACTTTGTGTCTGATATACTAACTGTGCTTGACTGATTTCAGGTACTTTAGTTGCTTTTAGTTCCTTGTGAACTTTGCTTTGCTTTGCTTGATAAGCAATTTGCATTGAGGTATAATTCCTTACTCCATGTAGTCTGGAAGACCTGGCCTGTTACTTGGCCAGGCAACTGTCTGAAGTCCTCCTTAAGAGGCAATGCTTGTGTGTGTTTACATTTGTCCCAAGCAGGAAAAGTCCTTTAAATAAGGCAATTGGTGGATATAAGAGATATGTAGTCTATCTCCCACTATTCTGTGAGTCTTCTCCTTGCTCCCATGACATGGTTGTAGCATTGAGATCCTAACCCAAGATCTATCGAGTCAATAATCTGTGGAGAGAGTTCCTACTTTCTGAACTCCCACACCTTCTGATATTCAAATGTTCTCCCTGACCAGGGATAAGAGCAATGAGGCACACCCCTCATATCCTTTCATCTGCTTCACCTTGGCTCTCAATGTCAAGGTTAAGAGCACCATTAACCCAGTTACAGAGGTTTGTTTGTTGAGGTTGATATGACCCCTCGACTAAAACCTAACCTTGATTGAGCCCATTGTTTGCATATAGTGTGTGCTACTTGTGCTTGTGTGTTTGTTTGACTTGCTTCCTGTGCAAGTTAGGTTTAGTTTAGCTTGCTTCCTGTGCAAGTTAGGTTTAGTTTGGCTTGCTTCCTGTGCAAGTCAGGGTTAGGATAGGCTTGCTTCCTGTGCAAGTTAGCTAGAAACCTTAACTTAGGGATGATTTGCATGATAACATCTAGGCTCGAGTCGTAGTCTCCCTAGTTGTGTCTCCCTCTGTTATCTGGTTAGGCTAGTCTTTCTCCCCTCTGTAGGGGAACTACATCGCCCTGATCCTCGTTCCAGACGAGGTATGTAGGCAGGAGACCGTGCGAGGTCTCTCCGGGCACCTTTTTTCTTTTTGTGTGTGTTGTTTGACGATTGCTAGGCTCGAGTTCCCGACTCCTTAGCAATTTGTTGTCTGTTTGTTCTTGTTGTGTGCTTGGAAGCCGGTATAAGTCCATCGAGTGGCATCTGGGTTCCAGTGTGCGTGTGTTGGTTTGGATGCTGATGTAAGTCCAATGATTGGCATTCGGGCTCCACGTTTGCCTTTGCCTGTTTTTGTGTGCGTGTCAGCCGAGCTACGAATGCTCTGATTCTCCTTCGTCCGAGGAGATACGTATGCATAGGATGCGATATCCTAGCGAGCATGTGTCGTTTCCCCAGTCCGAACTACTTCGACTCTGATGTCTATGCCTGATAGACTAAGTAGGCCCAGGATGCGATATCCTGCCGAGTCAGTTTCAGTCTTGTTTGTTTTCTTGTGTCTCTTTCAGCCAGTGTGTGTGTGTGGTGTTTGTTTTAGCAACCTTTTCTTTTCTTAGAGCGTGGATCCCGTCGAGTACGACGGACGTGAGGGGTGCTAATACCTTCCCCTTGCGTAACCGACTCCCTTACCCTTTCTCTTTGGTCGCGAGACCATGTCTTTTCCAGGTTTACTCTGAGCGTTTCCTTTCCCTCTTTTGGGATAAATAACGTGCAGTGGCGGCTCTGTTGTTCTTGTTTCCCGCCGGTTTTTCGCGTAATGCGACAGGTACCAACTGATAATCTAGGAAGGTGAAGCAATGATGTTTAGGATCGAAGAACTGGAATAGAACTCTCATCATATCTTCTTTGAAACCGATGGTAACTAAATTGAGGAGAGAACCATGTTTCTTGATGAACTGAGCATGATCAGGCAGTTCTGACACTAAACCCTCGAGTTGAGGAGAGGTTGCTACAAAATTGATCCAGATGGTCTTCCTGGAAGCCATAGCCTGTTTAACAGAGCAAAATTAAATCCCTAAGTCCTTGAAATGGTTAGTACAATGTCATGATGTTATGATGTCATGATGTTATGATGTTATGATGTTATGATGTTATGATGTTATGATGTTATGATGTTATGATGTTATGTAAGTAACAAACACAAACAAGTCACACCGCAATCATCCCTAGGTTTTTAAGGCTTGCGTGAGTTCCATAGGTAAGTACCCTCCCCACTGAAGTTTGGTTGGTTTCACATGTCCTAGAATAATAACTGGGTTCTAGAAGGATCTCAAATCATCGACCTTTCCTTAAGTCCACTTCAGTGCAACACCAAGTGGTTGACCAAAGCTTCCCTAAGGTCCAATCTCAAAGAGTGTAGTATCGAGTATCAACCAACCCCAGTCGGAACCGAAGTCAGTTATCTCACTACTTTCTAATGGCTAGGATGAGTCAATTAGGGTTCTAAAGGTCTGGTTAATGCTTTGATGACACCACGCGGATGCCAAATTTTTCCTCAAGTAAACATGAGGAACATCAGGACATCCAAAGTGTCACATTAACCGTAGCCATCATTTTAACCATTCAAGTATACGCCGGATAGTCGCGATGATCTCGTGCTACTTACCTAAGGTACACTAGATCCGGGTGTAGGATCTTTCACTCAAGCATAAAATACCCAAGCAATCCCTTAAAAGTAAATCAGACAATTCAAATAAGTGATCTTGTTTTTTTTTTAAGGCAACCTCTCTTTTTAAGTCCCCAGCAGAGTCGCCAGTTCTGTCATACGGTGAACTGACTTTTGATATTTTTGCTTTGGAAAGCAAATGTCGCGGATAGCAAGAGTCGCCACCGACTTTTCTTTTATCCAATGAGGAAAGGCGGAAAAGAACAGGAAAGACCTTGATTAGATTTTGGATTCGGGTGGTACATTATACAAAGGGAAGGTGTTAGCACCCTTTGTATCCATGGTTATCCATGGGCTCTTAATTGCTTGATCACTTATGGTTTTCTTGTCTGAAAAAAGTGTTCGAGAACTGTTTAGAAAATGTTTTGAAAAGAGAGTTTAACTTTGTAATGATTCTTGTACGAATGTATACAAAGTATTTATCTCGTTTAATTTTGAAAGTTGTTTAGAAAAATATAACTTGGCAATGATTCTAGTACGAATGTATACCAAGTGGTGATTTTCTAATAGATGTTTTGCAAAGTGTGAGGTGTGAAAAGTATTTTAAGTTGTGAGTCAGCATTTAAGAGTTATACCTACCCAAGGTCTTTATGGCCATTTCCTATCCTTATGAGGGTAAAACTGTCCTTACTATTGAGAAGTAAGTAGTTTTATCCTTTGGATGTAAAAGGGACATCGTAGGGTCATCGATTGGTCATTGAAGGCAACATTTGTAAGGATACCTTAGCATTCGAAGGGACGATCATCATTTAACCGTAGGCTACAACGACGGGTCATCGAGGGACAAAAATCATATATTCGCAGGCAACATCCGAGGGACTATGATTTATCTTATAGGGACATGATGATTTAACCGAAGGGTATTTGCTAAGTGCATCCCCACATTCGCGGGACATGACCGTAATACCGTAATACCGTGAGGCAACAAAGAGAGGTCCAAGATCACATATTCAAAGGCAATATTTTATAATCAATTAGGTAATTAGGATGAATCTCCACATTATAATCAATTAGGTAATTAGGATGAATCTCCACATTATAATCAATTAGGTAATTAGGATGAATCTCCACAGGGGTATCCCACAAATAAAGTGGAATACCTAGCAAGCTACCTTTTCCAGGAGTATGTGAGCCCTTACAATATTCAGCAAACAGGTCAAAATACCAAATCAGGGTGAAATCGAGAGTTGCACCAAACCAAAAGGAATCACAACAGTAATAATGTTAGGTAAACCATGCATGGTTACAATAAAACATGTCAGATTAGCAAAAATCAGAACAGGAAAATCAGCGACTGTCACGTTCGCTACTGCCTCGCCTAGCGAGGGCCTGGCGAACCCTCGCTACATGTTTGCTTAGCGATGTGCTAGCGAACGGCTGCGGGTTTTGAATTTAAGAACAGTACGATTTCAGCAAGCTCCACACCCTATGGCATCCATTACAGAAATTTTATGGTTAAACATTCAAGATATCCATACATATTTAAATCCACATGCAAAACCTAAGATATATTTATAAATTCAATCATAATACCACATGTAAATTGGAAGCATAAAGCGGTAGTGGTAGTGCAAACCTGTTGGCAATTGAATTGCAACGTTGAATTGGCAGATCACCCTTAGGGTTGGTGCCGGATTGAGTTGGGCGGAGGTAACCTTTGTGCAGATGAGTTTCCTTCAGGGTTTCCTTTAGGGTTGCTCTGAATTCTCTGGGTTAGCCTCCAGGGTTTGCTGTTCCTTCTTTCTGTCTCCGTCCGTCTGTCCTCCTTTTTCTGAATGAGGTCTTGGTATTTATAATAGTTTTTGTGACCTAATGGGCTCAGAATGAAGCCCAAAATTTCTGGTATTCGCAGGCTTCGCTAGGCGAGTGGTGCAGCAAAGAGTTCACTAGGCGAAGGATTTTGCTCGCCTAGCGAGCAAGCCAGTTTAAGTCATTTTCTGGATTTGGCCACCTGTGTACTGGGTCTTTGTTCCTTTAAGATCAATGTCTTGAAAAATGAGTTGGAGTGCCTTGAAAAATGTCTTACAAGATTAACGGGCAAATTTTGGGGTATGACAATATCCTT
Organism: Lathyrus oleraceus; assembly: GCF_024323335.1. Classification (NCBI taxonomy): domain Eukaryota; kingdom Viridiplantae; phylum Streptophyta; class Magnoliopsida; order Fabales; family Fabaceae; genus Lathyrus; species Lathyrus oleraceus. The sequence continues at coordinate 305,830,974 of NC_066585.1, read as the reverse complement.
AAATTTACCCTACCCCCACATCACCCTCTATAACCTTAATCCATGAGCATCTGTCTCACACATATCATCTCATATGCATTTGTACTTGATGATCCACAATGTCCCATAAACCAAAGGCATGAGATTCATTTATGAAGTTCAAGACCCACTGGTCATGTTGAAGTGTGTCTGTAGCGATAAATTCATGACCATCGAGCTATTGGTTAGCTCAACGTCAATAAAACCAGAGTCGCCACCGCGCTTTTATTGTTTCTAAAGGAAAAGGGAAAAGGACGAACAAAACCCAAAGATAAGAAGTTTATAAATTAAAACTAATAAAATATCATAGATTACAGGTAAGGGGGTTGGTTACATAGAGGGAAGGTATTAGCATCCAAAGTGTCCTAGGTACTCCTAGGGAGCCTTTTTATGTGCAAGTGTTTTGGTTGAAAAGATGTTTGTTAAGAAAATATAGAATGGGGGGATGAAGAAAGAATTCATTTATTATATTTTTGTGTTTGACAAGACCTCCGGTCTTATGCCTACGTACCAACATAAAAATGAGGGATCAAAACGTCGTAGTTCGTGGTAAAAATTTCAAAGAGTTAGGGGATTGATTTTAACAAAAGTTTAAAGATATTTGCAAACACGACCTTAGTTCATTGAAATTTATTTTTGTGATGAATGTTATGATGTGCATGTATGCATGAATGCAACAATCACACACAAGCAAAACAAAGGTTAAGGTATGGATCAAATCATCATCAAGATCAATAATCCATTTAGGTGGATTAGGATTTTACCCCATCAACACCCAAGATCTATTGATATTGATGGTAACTTATTAGATCAACCGAGAATCAATGATTTGTTGCGAGTCATGAGCATAGAGTCGGGTTAAGAACCATCCCAAAGAAGTGTACTAAGGATAAAAACCTGTAGAGCATGTTCTAAAAAGTTCTCAGAGTTGTGATCCCATCTATCGGATGCTATACGTTTGGATGACTGACTCATCAATCCATAGTATTCTTAAATAAAACTCGTCTAAGTGTAGTATCGTGTAACAAATGTTATCAAGTCTACACTTGAACAATCTTTGCACTACGTCCTAAATAGGCCAAGTCAGGTTAAATTTTCTAAGATTCTCAGCTTCTCGGACTTCCAGGTTGGAAAAAGTAGTGCCTATCCACGACTTACTCGTGTGACACCAGTAACTCCAAAGGGGTATCATATGAGAGGATGAATCTTAAGCCAACTCTTTAAGGACTACTCCACATGAGCCGAACATGACTATACCATCTTCCTATCTTAGATTGCACTCAAGTTCGGGTATAGAACTTATCTCACCACACAAAGATCACCAAGCACAACAAACAAAAAATATCATACATACAACATAAACAAACATACAAACATCAATAATCAACAAATAAAATACTTACAAAAAGTAACTAGTCCCCAGCAGAGTCGTCACTTTCTTTCTGTAGCGGTAAATTCATGACCACTAAGATATTAGTTAACTCAACGTCAATAAAACCAAAGTCGCCACCGCACTTTTATTATTTCTAAAGGAAAATGGAGAAAGTACGAACAAAATCCAAATATAAGAAGTTTTGAAATCAAAACTAATAAAATGTCAGAGATTTCAGGTAAGGGGGTTGGTTACACAGAGGGAAGGTATTAGCACCCAAAGTATCTTAGGTACTCCTAGGGAGCTCTTTTGTGTGTATTTGTTTTGGTTGAAAAGATGTTTGTTTTAAAAATGGAATGGAGGATGAGAAAAGAATTCATTATTTACACTTTGTGTTTGATAAGACTTTTAGTCTTATGCCTACGTACCAACATAAATGAGGGATCAAAACCTCGTAGTTCATGGTAAAAATTTCAAAGATGGGTGGATTGATTTTAACAAAAGCCTAAAGATATTTTGTTATCAATGGGAAAATACTCAACCAGACATCCACCAATAATGAGGGCTTTACAATATTTAAGAGGGGGCTCCAACTTGGATTAAATCAACAAGTATGACACTAACCCCTAGTAAATGGAAAGTCTTACACTCAATATATCATGGAATGGGAGAATTACATATCAACCGAGGATAACTCAAATCTAAATGCTTTCTTTTGAAAAGTTTAAAAGGAAAGAGGCACAAAATGGCCAAAATGATTAGATGAAGTTGTTATTTCTTTTTTGTCTTTTTGAAAATAAAGTCAATATGGTTAATTCCTTTTTCAAGTTAGATTAAGAAAATATTTTTGAAAATCAATGGCATAAGGCCAAGGTTTATACTCATTAAAACAATTCTAAGTTTAAAAACAACAAGCAAAGTAGTTTTGAAAATGAGAAGGAGATTTTGAAATTAAATAAGAAAGAGGTGGAGATGAATAAGCTATCTTAGACAAGATTTAAAAGTTTTGAGTTGAAAATATCTAACCCATGGGAAGCATCCATAAGACAATAGTTTCAGATAGAAACATATCTCCTTTTGATTATCAAGCAAATAACAAAGCCATAATCATCCAAGCAATTAATGAGAAGACCAATGGTATCAAATAAAGATAACCAAACATCCAAGCTAGCACTCCAAAGTAAGAAATCTTCAATGTCCTTTATGTGTATCAGATGATAAATCCCTTGAAACATACTCAAAGAGAAAACATTAAATAATAACAATAAGATCAAAATAACCATTTAGACAAAGAGAAAGAGTGCATCAAATGAACCCAGGGGAATCTCTCCAGCTTGTATCAGATGAATGGCATTGGCCATGTTTGTGGCCTCAAATTAATGGCATTGGCAAAGTTTTCCTTCCATAACTCAGGAATGTTGCATACTCTAAGTCCATAGGTCTAAATCAAGTCACAGACAAAGATCCAACAGTCCACTAATGTGTTTTTTAATGTTTTTGTTTTTACTAAGTGTTTTAAGATCCTAAGACCACAAACACAAATATATCACAAGCACAAAGAATGGCTCAATTGAGCAAAATGAAAATAACTGAAGCATAAACATAGGTCTAAGTGGGCAAATAGCAAATGACTGAAGCATAAACAAATTGCATGAATGTAAATTATAAGGAATGATAAAGTGCAAGAATTTAAATTGCATTAAAGTAAATGACAAGAAAATTAAATGTTAGTTGTCAAGTTAGTATGCTAATTGGTTCCTTGAGTAAAATTTAGCGTTATGTTAAGCAATCATAATTAGACTTACGTAGAAGTCACAACTATTTGAGGCTAGTCAATAATAATGTCTATGTTAATTCATGCTAGAGACAAGGTATCCAAGACCAAGCTCCTAAAGCATACCACGCACAAAAATAAGAGGGGATGGTCATATCTCAATCAAACCTATGCCGATTCATTTGACACAAGGTCATTGATGAATCAACTAGCTAATGATCCATTGAGAAACCATTGACCAAGATATGATTTGGGAAGAAATAAGATGCGGGTGAATAGCTGAAATGAAGGGGATCCCATATTGGTCAAGGGATGAACCTTGCTTGATCAATACCATTCATTCATCTTGAGGGATGAAGTTCAAACTTCATCAACCCCCTAAATTCAATGGTATTGACAAAGTCAAAGTCCAATTCAACCCATACCAATGCCAAACAGAAGTAAGGTCAACATCAAGTCAATACAAAAACTCATCATAGCATTAAATCAATTAAACTAATTTAAAACAATTTTAAAAATGAAGAAAATAAGTTTTAAAGGATCAAAAACCTAAAATCCCTTCAAAACACCAAATAAATGACCAAGGGATTTATCATAGGTCAAACAAAGTCAAAGTACCATTGACTAATTTTTTTGGCATTTTTCAAAAGTCAAAAGTAATTAAAAACTAATTAAAACAAGTTAAACACCACAAAATTCACCAAAAATATCAAAATCAATCCAAAAGTTAATTTTAAATCAAAAATGGGAAAAGGAAAATATTTATGAATTTTTGGTGTTGGTCCCATAACTTTTGGATCAAAAATGAAATTATAATGAATTTTGGAAGAAATAACTATTTAAAAATCATTTTAGAAAATAAAATTAAAAAAAAACTAAAAAAATGGAGCCATCAGATCTCCCTCATTAATTGAGGTGCCAGATTTAATGGCCACAAGTGCATGCTCCACATGTAGTTTAGTCAAAGCACCCACACATATGGTAATCAAAGGAAAATGTCAGGATTAAAACGTGAAATGAAGATCCAATGGTGAGGGACAAGCCATGTCACCACCGGAGCCCTAGCTCCGGTCATCTTCTTCGGTGAGACTCACCGGACTGGCAGGATCAAAGTTGTACATGTTTGGAGTTTGAAACTTGCTAAAACAAACCATGGACAAAACTCGTGTCCAAGTCCTTCATTCTTCATCCAAATGATGTGATCTTGGACTCTTTGCAAAGCTATAATCATAAGGAACAACTTTGATATTGGTACTTTTTAAATTTTGAAGCTTGTAACATGGAGAGAGTTGGTCTTGAAGTTGGAAGAATCAAACATACTTAGAAATTTTTCTTAGTTATAAGTCAAATGACCCCTCTTTCCACATTGAATAACTTTTGATGTGCAATTCAAATGAACTTGGATCCTTCTAAAACGTTGTAGATATTTAAAACCTATTCAATTTTACTATAAATTTGGAAAGTTTTGGAGTTTGTATGATGGAGTTATGGATTTTAGAAGTTGAGGAAATTTGCTTGCTCAATGATGAGGACCAAAATGGACCTATAATGTTTCCTCTTGGTACATGACCTTGCAAGTAGAATTTGATCTTTCTCATAGAAGAAAATTTGAATAATACATCTTGAAATTAATAATTAAACTTGGATAATATTAATATCATAAAAATTGAGGAAGTTATGGTTCTTGGAAGTTGACCTTCTATCTGGGGCATAAACAAAATGACCTATAATCTTTCACCATAAAAAATGACTTTCCAAGCAAAATTAGATTTTTATGCCAACATGAAAAATGTTCTTAATGTAATAAAGAGTAACTTTTCTCTTGGAATAATTTTCATATAACAAAAATTGTAGGAGATAGGGTCTAGGAAACCCTAGATTTGACTAGTTGACTTTTCTGGTCAACTTCCTTGAATCAACTTGCACACTTGAAGTTATTTTGCTCTTTGTGGCTCATGGAGGATCATATATTCTTATGATGATGTAAAATGAATTATCCCTTGATATATTTGACCAGTTTTTGAACAAACTTGCTGAGGAAGGCACCCAAGATACCCAGATGAATTAAGGCTTCCTTGACAAACAGGCTTCAAACTCTTGATGAACTCTTGATCAAAATGACAAATAAAGAACTCGGGGATCCATATATGATGCTTAGAACCAATTTGGACCTTTGCTTGATTGATATATTGCATTGAGGGTCTCAAACCCTAGTTGTGGGCTTGGTGAGGCACAGATGGACACACACATTACCTACAAAAGAAACAAAGTTACACTAGTGTTTACCAGTGATTTCTGATAAGCGACCGCTAGTCTTCCAAATTTATATATTTTTGGTAACTCACGGGATCGACTAGATTGATCCTAGGACATGTGTCTTAAGAATTATTACAACGGTGGTTTGACTCATGGTTAAGTTTGTTTCTAATTTGTGGATGACGAAAAGTGTATAGACAACGATTCTAAGTGAAACTTATGACTTTATGAACAAAGTAAATGATGCTAATTTTGTAGTAAAAGGTTTAAAGATAACGAAAAGACTCGGAAAAGGTAAAGATAAATGACTCGAAGTAAATGCTTTAAGGCTTTTAGAAAGTACTGGAAATGAAGACTTGGCGAAGTGTAAATGCAGAAGTAAAAGTGATGATAAACTACTGAAAAGTAAGGGCAATTCGACAGATAAAAAGGCAGTAAAATACTTTAATTTAAACAATTGGTATGAAAAATATAACATGAACGAAACTTATGGTGTTCTTCATACATGCATTTTCAGCGTAAAACTCTTTTCTCTCGCTCCGGTACTTCGAGTGTATTTTTGTGAATTTCTGTATATCTGTTTGAACACACCTTGAATCTAAAACTAAGACCCCTATTTATAGTAATTTGACCCTAACGGCCTTTACATATATGACTGCCACGTTCGCCGTTCCCAGGCGTTGCATATCTTAGATGTTTCCACGTGTTGGTCTGACGAAACGGCTTTGTTTAAATTTCAAATACTTCCGCTTGAAGTTTCGAATCTGTGAACGCCCATATCGAAGAGAGCTTTATAAAAACCCAAAAATCTTCTAAGTTCCAGGCTTCGACAGCAAATAATTGCTTACCCACAGAGAATTAGACAGCTTCGCCACAGTCATCTTTTGCTTATTCTTAAAACTTAATATTTCCAAAGACCTTCAACTATCTGTCGAAATCCCCAGCTAACAACTAGACATATTTTTGTACTTTGGTTAGTAAACAAAGAAAATAAAGTATGATACAATCAAATATGCTTGTTGGTCTCTCCCAATGAAAACCCAATGAATGATAGGTGAGAAGAATACCAAGATGTGATCCCAATGTCAATGCAAAGCTATGGGATGGCATGGGGGATCTTAGGGGTCACAATTGGGGTCCTACAAATCCCTCATCAGAATTTCATCGTTTGGCAGATTCAGAACATGAGACTACCACCAATGTGATCGCCTCCTCATCACGAATTCAACCTTATTCTCAAAATTCATTTATCTAAACTGAGCATGGAGAATTTCAGAGAAGTTTCAGAAACAAGCAAGCCACAAAAAGTGAAATTAAATGATGAACATGATCAATCAACACCAGATAAGTTAGGAGAAAGCATCAGAGAGTGAATGACTATATTGTGGTAACTTGTTTGAGTTTAAATGATGGTCAGAGCTACCTTGTCCAAATGATAATCAGAAGTTGATGAAGCTAGATCTGGTCAGGGTACTTCATAAGGTCTTAGAGCTTAGTAATTGTTCCAAAAGCTTCAGAGAAGACCGAAGGTGCTAATGGAAACAAGAAATTAGATTGAAACAAGCTAAAATTTAAAACACAATAGCTCAACTTTCTGGAGAAATTTCATAGTGGAGCAGAGGTTCCTTAGCTCTAAAAAGCTTGTGAGTGAAGCAAACATGTTTCTCAATTTATAGGGAAGGGATTGGTCATCCCATACGTGCCAAATGATGCTCAATTCATGCAAAACGAATTTGCTCATGATGTGTGAAAAGTGTGACTTGCAAATCATCAAAACCCATCCAAATCATGAATTTTAAGAGTCAATTAACTTCTGGAGACTTGATCAAACGTGTTTAGGTCCAAAATGTATGGTAAATTGGCTTGTAATTGGGATTAGTGAAGTTCAAAATTCGGATCATGATGATTTCTTCAGTTCCAAGTCACCATGTTTAACTCAATGGGGAAACTTACTCGTGAGGCTTTTTGATCCCATTCTTCTTGCAATTTGTAGATATCATATCAAAGATCACAATGTGCCAAGAAAGGTTGCATTCGGATGCTTGAGCACAAAGTTATGACATGTTGAAGTTGGCACGAAACTCTGGTAATGTAACTTAGAAAATTCTAAGTCCCAAATGACTGAAAATTAATGTCTCAAAGAATTTCATGGCATTCCAAACATAATTTGACTTTGATCCTTGAAGTGAACTTGTAGAGTGCACCACAAATGATATTGTGAAAAAAGAATTAGCCTCAAATATTGAAAACTGAAGAAGTTATGAACCTTGAAATTTGAGAAAAAGTCGCTTGAAAATAGGTCAAATTTCACTAAGTCCACAAATGACTTATAATGTCTTCAAACTTTTGATGATCCTACAAGCATAATTGGCTCTTGCCATGTAAGTAGAAGTTGTAGAGGATATTGATAAGAGTCATATGCAAAATGAATCATTCAAAAATGTTGAGAATTGAAGGAGTTGTGATCCTTTGAACTTTGACTTCAAGTGTTGACTTTTTTGTCAAACCTCTGGGAACAAACTTATGTACTTGGACTTTTCTTGCATTTCAAGGTACATTGATGATCCTATGAACTCAAATAAGGTGTCCTTGAATGTTTTTTAATTAAGTTGCTAAAAGTTTGAGGTAACTTGTTGAAGAAGGCAGGAAATAAACACATGAACCTTTGACTTTTCTTGAGAAATAAGCAACAAAACTATGAGATGCTCTTGATCAAAATGAGATTGAAAGATGCTTGATAACCTTATAGATCATTTTTTGAGAAATAGTCCCCTTTAGAATTAATGGTTGAACACACTTTGACTTAAGGAATTAACACAAACACTAGAAACCATGAAGCTTTTGAGAGCCAAGGAACTACTTCACTCTGAAATTTCTCCAGAAAATTGAGCTATTGTGTTTTGAATTTTAGTTTGTTTTAATCCAATTTCTTATTTCCATTAGCACCTTTGGTATTGTCTGAAGCTTTTGCAATAACTCTCAAGCTCTAAGACCTTCTGAAGTGCCCTGACCTGATCGAGCTTCATCAACTTTTGATCATCATTTAGACAAGGTAGTTTTGAGCATCATTTGAACTCAAACAAGTTACCACAATATATCACTTCACTCATCATTTAATTTTACTTTTTTATGGTTTGCTTGTTTCTGAAACTTCTCTGAAATTCTCCATGCTCAGTTTAGATAAAATGAATTTTGAGCATGAGGTTGAATTCGTGATGAGGAGGCGATGATATTGAAGGTAGTCTCATGTTCTGAATTTTCCAAACGATGAAACTCCGATAAGGGATCACCGGGGAAAATGACCAAATTGTTTCAGGTCATCTGAGTTGGCTATACACGTTGGCAATTTGAAATATTCTAATTGGTCCATTTTAAATTTGATTTCGTGTTTTATTTTGTCTAAATTCTACCATGCGCCTTAGACTGATAACTGTTGGATCTACCACGTCAATTAATAAGGTCAGATCCAAAAGCTTAGTGTTTTTTCTGATTTTTTTTCTTTTTCCTTTTTTATTTTAAATTTCATTTTCTTTTAAAATTCATAGAAAATTCATCTTTCATCCGAAAAATCCCAAAATAATTTCTAAAATTTTCTTTTATTTTTCTTTATCTGATTCTTATTTTTTCATATTTTATTTTCTTGATATTCTATTTTTTATGGATTTTGTATTTTTTTTCATTTGTTTTAATTGGTTTAAAAATACTTTTATGCATCTAAAATTTCTGAAAAATTTATTTTACGTTTCTTATTTTATTTCGAACCTTACATAATTTTCTTGGTCATTTATTTAGTGTTTTGAAGGACTTTATAGATTTTCTCTTTTACTTCCCTTTTAAATTTCATTTTAAAAATATTGTTAATGCATTTTATTTTAGTTTATTGCATTTTATGTTTGTTTGACCTTTGTTGACTTCTGTTGGCCTTGGTGAAGGAGAATTGCGACCCAAAGCGCAGCGGAAATTAAAATTTTCTCCTTTAGAGATCCTTACGAATGGTCATGATCAGTGATAGAGTATTTACCTCTTGTGACGGTTGAAACCTTTGGTGCAGATCTCTTGTGACGATCAAAACCCTTTGATGCAGATCCACGAAACGATCACGAACGTTGAACAATGACAACGTCTCTACTCAGTCCACACGAACGGATTCCTTCAATCTCAGTGCTAGCTGGTATGAATGAAGGCTTTGAGTGAGAGAGAGAGAAAGAGAGAAAACGAAAAGAATGCAACCGCAAATTTTTGCTTCTGCACAAGGGTTCTATTTATAGAACCACTTGTGTGGGCTTCAAGCTAAAAGCCCACTTAAGTGTATTTTGGCCCATATCTTATAATATGCCCAAAATCACTTAAGCTCATGGTACCTTACCATATTTCGTATTCTACTCAAGTACACCGTACCTTACGATGTTCTATAACTCACTTAAGGGCACCGTACCTTACGATATTCCTTAGTTACTCTATCTCTCATCAATCCGTCCTTTGTGTGTGACCCTGTAGGTTTTCGTGACGTTGGCAATTATACTAAATCACACATTTAATATAATAAACAGTGAGCGGTATCTAGCAACACATCACTGCTACCCAAGACACGAAAATGTCATGTGATCTGACAAAAACCTTTCTGTGATAATAATTATGTGTATAATTACCCTTTTGCCCTTATGTCTATATTGAACACAAGGCATAGACCGTGTCATCCTTGTCCAGTTCAATATTGGGCCCATAGACATTTATCCTGTTATGCAGGATGGGCAAATTCCATCTAGGTCACTCATGTCCCTCAGCATGCTTTGTGGAGTACCCATCAACTGTCTTTATGGTTATCCAGTTACGGACAACGTTGGATCAGCAATAAAGCACTCGACTCTACATCTAGGATCCATAGTGGTTTCAGGTCGAAGAGTGGAATACACTATTATCACCATGAGAATAACTTATGACACCTTGCATAACTTTCTATATAGTATTCTCATAGCGGGTCAATCCGGTATAAATATTACTCCTAATATTCATACCTATGTTTAAGACTTGATAACTCTTTATCCATGATCCATGAGATGTGATCATCAGTCTACAAACATAATAGTCTTAATGCTTTAATGTTATCCCACTTCACACTAAAGCTCGACTACGGATACTTTAGGAATAGTGTCCTTATGTTTAATGTGTTCTCATGATTAAGTCACACTTAATACATTAAACGGACTATCTATTCCAGGGACTTTATTAATCAACCATAATAAAGAGAATGCCTTTTATTATTCGATACAAGTACCAAAATGTATTGGCCTCTAGGGCTTACACCAACACTTGGATCTTGGCTATTTTGATCATAGGTCTCATCAAACCCAATGGATCTTGGGTGTTCATGGGGTGAAAACCCTAATCCACCAAAAATGGATGATTGATTTTGATGATGACTTGATCAAGCCTTTGATCCAATTTGGATTTGGTTTCTCTTGTCTTCTTCTTCATACCTTTCTCTTGTTCATGATATGTAGATTGATACTTGATGAACTTTCATCATTTCAAATCTACCTATTAATTGATCATGGATCATTTAAGGTACTTTAGATTGATGCAGAAGTTTATCCTAAATGTCATGAAGTATTGATTGATGTAATGGACCACTCTCCTAGCCTTTGTGATTGATCCATCCTCTTTTCATTTTTGTGTGACATGGCTTTAGGAGAATAATTTACATATCATTTCACTAGCATGTATTAACATAAATTATTATTGACCGAACTCAGATAGTTGTGACTTCTACATAAGTCCAATTACGATTACTTAACATAGCGCTAAATTTATCCCGAATCGGAAAATAAGTCATTTTCATAAGTGAGATTTTAAAGTCTCTTACCCCACATGGTATTATGTGAAAAATATTTTTTCCTTTTTACCTAAGAGAGATAGTGGCATACTTGTTGATTTTATCAAAGTTTGAGCCCCTCTCATGGTGATATTGTTGTTTGCTCAATAATCTCTAGCCTTCCTATGAGAGGGTTACTTGCAGGACTGGCTACAAAGTCCTGGGATTAGTGTTTAAGCATACAGTGTTTTGGTAAATAATGTTTTTGAAAGGTTTAAAAGGTGTAAACACAACTCTTGATGAGTTGGGAACGTGATAAACATAAGGCGAAAAGGGAACGTATAAACGATAAAGCAAGAAAGACAAAAGGTAAATTTGGTAAGATTAAATGACATGTAAGTATACCCTGGAGGAAAAGTACATTTTTGTGAGGAGATTGACTTTTTTCTCGTAAATGCTTTGATACTTCAAGCTTTACCCCTACTTCAAATGCCACCACTAGAATCTCACCTAACACTGGCTTAAATACTAGTTGAAAATAATCGTCTGGAGGTTACAAAACCATCTCCTGATGCCACGCGTCGGTCCACTTCCCCTATGGATGCGTTCACCCTCCTGTCGAGGGTGCTCCAACAAATTCCCTAGTCGAAACTGGATTTCTCCCCTAGCCGAAATTGGTCAGCTAACAAATTTTCCCCTGAAAAGGCTGGCTTCGACATGAGCATGCTGATCGAGGAACTGGCCTTTTGACGTTCCACATTTCATCTAGTTGTCTTATCACTACTCATGACTTCATATGTGATGGTGACTTTTTCGGCCGCGCGATTTCCAAGACACTCTATCATCATTAGAAGCTATCCCTAGGTCGTGAGATCCCAATCGAAACCCACTAACTCTTCTTATTACTTCCTAGCCAACCACTTGTTAGTCACCTAGTGCTCGACTGTTCACCTCACTGGCCTATAAATAGTATATTCTCCTTCTTCACACACTTGTCTGCTTCCATACTCACGTATTTTCTTGCTCAAAACTTCAGACGCATTTATGTATTACAATTTCTCACCCAGCATCTCAAAAAACTCCAAACCTTTGCTTAATATCACAATGGCTTCCTCTTGTCATGCCAAAGAAACCATTTCCTATGGTACTGGCCACAATTACATCGCCTTCAAACTTACTACTAAAGAGGGTATGAATCGCATTCCTCAACCCACATCATCTGATGAAGCTGTTATCAAGAACTGGCAACGCCAGATGGTGATACCTTTCGTGGTTGACAAAAAGTTGTTGGCGTTCCATGGACCTCTTGATGACCAAAAGTCTTATCCAAAGACCGTTGCACCCTTTTTCCTGCGTACAAACCTACTAGTACTCCTGCTTTCGAAGGATCTGTCGTACTTGACGTCAGATTCATGGAGGCGAAAGCCAAGGTTTTTCGATCCATGCCCACTCCTAGAAATAAGGAATACCCGGCGTGGCTTAACAAGGTCAAACGAAAGCGTCAAGACCAATGGTGGAGTGTAGGGATCTTTGACCTTATTCAAGTATCAAGGTACACCCACCGTGTCAACCCTTACATGTTGTTGGCGTCCTTATACTTCTTGGAAGGCTCGACAAACACGTTCCAGCTGCCTTGTAGAATGCTAACACCCACTCTTTTCGACATGGCGGCGATCACCGACCTTTCGCCCCTGAGGGAAACATTTAATCCAACCCTTTCGACGGAGAACACTTTCACGTTTGGTCGGGCCAGCCTCTTGAACTACATCAAAGAGCACCACAACAAGGACTTTGTAGAAGTGTCCAACGAGGAGCACATAACCTTCCTTACCTTGTAGCTCTCATACTACGTTTTCTGTCCTGGTTCTTTGCAGATAGCAAAAATCTATATTGCTCTGGTGATCCAAATTCATGAAGGTCAATATGTAGCTTTAGGCAAATTACTATTGGCTTCCATGTATCATGCTTTGGGGCTGGCAACCCTGAAACTGAAGCTTCTTGCCAACACTCTCAAAGCCTTGAACCTGTTGGGTCCTTTGTGGCTCTTGCAACATTGGTTAAATGCTACCTTTGAGTATCAACTGGGATACACAATGTCGTAGCATCTTATGCGACTGAACAAAGATCGACCGATCAAAGGATCCAGGTTGGCTTTGACAACCTGTCAGGAGACTCCAAACACCAGTATCTTCATGAAATATTTGAATATGTTCATCGAAGCGGACAAATTTGCTCCTGGTATGGCGCCATTTGTTGACAGAACCTTCGGCCCCAAATGGTTCAAAGATCCATTTTCCGGTAGCTCTCCACAAACTGCAACTAAGTCGAACATGATATGGAGGGCTTTCCTGACTCCTACCTTACTGTCATACAGGTTTGGACCAGGGTCGAAGTGGTTCAGTTTCATGAGCTACCAACCGAACCTTGTGGCTCGTCAATTCGACCTAAGCCAGATGGTCTCGAAGCCTCTGGTATCTCATGACACCGACATTTTTCTGGTACGGTCGATCCTTAACAGCTGATGATCACAAGGCTTGCCTCCATTTTTACAAATCTACTAACCGTTACAAACTCCTAGTTTTTAGGTTTCAACAATATTTCTTAACAACCATTGGTTTTGACGAATGGTGGAACTCCTACTACAGTCATGCTTTCCCAAGTGACTAGTTTCTTCAAAATATGGTCAACACACTTTCCACTCTCGTCGACGATATACCGACTCCGCCTCCGTCCGTTAATGCTCTCTACCCAAAAGTCCAAAATCCTCAAGTCGACGAAGCCCCTAAAAAGGTACATGTAAACTGATTTAGTTTTCTTCTTTTCTTGGTGTTATACCAAAATGACGGTTTTTTCTATCAGGTTCAAAAGAGGGTCGCGCCCTCTGCTGAACCGACTCTGGCGAAGCCTTCGAAGAAGCAATGGGTGCCTTCTACCCCATCTCCGCAGGTATTACTTATTCACCTTTTAAACAAGTTTTTTACTAAGACTTTTTTTTATCACCTCTTCATGCGTCTCAACATTCAGGTACCCGAAGAAGTGCTTATGGTGGAGGATGAGGATTCTTATGGGAGTGTGCATTCACACATTTTTGCTCCATCAAAATCACCTCCCAAAACTCCTCCTACCCCTACGCGGAGGAAGAGGGCTCAAGCCCAGAAGACTCTGATGAAGGTGGCTCCCAGGGTTTCCTCGACAGTCCAGGAAGATATTGAAGAAGTTCTCACTCCTCATGATTCAGAGAGGACTCCCATTGCTTCTCCAACTCCGGTGGATCTCCAGGTATTCGTCCCCACTCTTCCCTATTATCTAAGGTTTTTTCTTCGCCATGTAATCTAACACTTCTATCTTTCAGGGACCGGTGGGCTCCCCGATTGATGTCGAAACCGTGGTCAGAGATACGACCGAACATCTTCCAGCCGACATTGTCTTAAGCCCTCAACGACAAACTGAGTTTCAAAGTGGCTCCCTAGTGACCTCTCAAAATCCAGCATCTCCACCACCTCTTGATCCAAACATGGCTGACGAAAAATGTGTCGACCATCATTTTGACCCTGAGCAAAATCAGGATTATCAAGCAAAGGAACCATATGAGGCCCTAAGAAAGCTGCAACAAATCAGTCACTTGTCGGCTGACGCGCCACTTTCACCTTCTACCGTTGATGCTTCCTCGGAGCTTCATGCCATGGTTGTTTTTATTCTTCAGCAACTGAAAGTGTCACTCTTTGATGGAAAGTTTCTAAGCGTTCTTGAAAGAGAATGGGAGATTGCTCATGATATTTTTAAATTTCTCTACTCTCTTGCTCTCCATGATCTTCCTGCCTCAATGGTTAAGTACTTCGTCGAGTTTGAGGCCTTCTTTACTCAATTTATCAAGGACTTCAACCTTCGACAACATGCTGACCTCCAAATAAAAATGAAACTTAATGAGGCAAAGATCGAATGGGACTCAAGTGAGGCTTGTAAGCGGGAACTCGACGAATTCGAATAAAAGAAGGAAGAACGTCTTCGTCAGTGGGAAGCCTTCGATCAACAGATCTTCGAATATCAAGCCTAGATTGCTGAACTGAATAAAAAGATTGCTGAGGTAGAAGCGCATAAAGCTTCTTTGGAGACGGTTGAAGGAATTCCTACGCAAGAGGCTATCGACAATGAGGTCATAGGGGGAATATCTCATGGAGAAAGAGCGCTTAAGATCGAGGCTGACATCAAGTACTTGCGCAGGAAGGTCACTCTGGACAGTAGGATCAGTCACGAGATAACCTCATTTAAGGACTTTAAATCTAGGTTCCCTATTTGAATTATCTTTATTTCTCTTGTAGGTCTGTCGACCATATTTTGTAATGCCCTTTTGGGACATTTTTAAAAAAATCAATGAATCTTATGTTTGGATATGGATCTCTTGTAGCATAGGTTTATATTTCTTCAAGTATTTTCCATTCACCCTCAAGACCCATTGATCCCCGCCCAGTTCTTTGATCTCATATGCATTATTAATGTATGTTCGACTTACTTGAAATGGTCCTTCCCACTTCGGAGACCATTTGCCTAAGGTTCGATCTCGACGATCCATATGCAAGATTACTTTCCAAACATAATCATTATCAGCAAAGGCTTTTTCCCTTACCTTTCTATTGTATACCTTGGCTACGTGTTCCTTTTGTCGGATCAGCATTTCGGTCGCGGCCAATCTTTCTTCGTCCAAATCAACCAATTCGTCGAACCTCACGTCCCAGTATTGTTCCGACTGAAGTTCGTTCTGACGTTGCACTCTAACGGACTGTAAGCAGGTCTCTACTGGCAATAGAGCATCCTGACCAAATGTTAGTCGAAAAGGCGTCGAATTTGTCGCCTTTTTCGAGGACGTTCGACAGGCCCATAGAATTTGGTCCAAAGTTTTATGTCAGTTCTTTGGTTTTTTGGAAACATGTTTCCTAATCAATCTTATTATTACTTTATTGGCCGCTCCTACTTGGCCATTTGCTTGTGCATAGTAAGGTGTAAAGGTAACCAACTTGAAGCATGTCTCCCCAGCAAACTCTTGCATCTTTTGTCCCATAAACACTGACCCTTGGTCTGTGGTAATGGTCTCTGGGATTCCAAACCTATATATAATATGTTTTTGGATGAACTCAATCACTGCATCTTGATCCACCTTCACCAGCGTGACAACTTCGATCCACATGGTGAAGTAATTTATCCCTATTAGGATAAACTTTTGCTGCTTCGACGAAGCTGGTCGAATTTCTCCATTGATGTCTAATGCCCACCCCCTAATGGGTCGTGGTTTGATGATCACATGCAACTCACTTGCCGACATATGTTGAATACCCGCGTGTCATTGACATTCTTGGCATCCCTTGGCAAACTCGATGCAATCTTTCAACATACTTGGCCAATAAACCCCTTGTCAAAACAGCAATCACTTCATCTTATGGCCTTCCTGGTGGGCGCCACAGGCTCCATTGTGCACCTCATATATGGCTAAGTACGCTTCAGTATTGTCGCATCTCGAAAAATACGATTCCTCGCGATGGTCGCGGAAAAAATTTACGTTCGAACAGAGTCGCCACCGAACTTTATTTATCCCAATGAAGGGATAGGAAAATATCGATAAAACCTTTAAAAAATAGAATAATGGTCGTCGCAACCATATTCGGGTTCGGGAGTGGATTACGTAAAGGGAAGGTATTAGCACCCGTTACGTCTGTTGTACTCAACGGGAACCTTTTAGTTCTAATTTGTGTTTCGAGTGTTAATTTATTTTTGTTTGTTATCTTTAGGTTATAAAATTATTAAAAATAGAAATGGATGAGAACCTCAGAAAGGGAAAGGGGAGGTTTTTTATTAGTGTGCTCGCGAAGATACAGCAATCTCCTGCCTACGTATCCTTATGGTATAATAAGGAAATCAGAGCATTCGTAGTTCGGGGAACTACGGTTGGTTGGTGTTTTTTAATGAACAGTTGTTTAGATCGTGTTCTAAAGGCTAAACACTGCCTTGTCTACTCTCGGCGGAGGCTTAAGCATTGGTTTGTTGTGCGCATTATAAAGGATTAAATAGTGTTCTTTTTGAAAAGAGTTTTGATCACACGAGGGTGGCAAGTTGAATTAATATGTTGGGTGTTTTGTTTGATTGGTTATGTTGAGATATTTTGGTTGGTTGAGATGTTTTTGGTTGGATGACGATTACTCGGATAGTCGAGTAAGACAACTCGTATCCTAACAGTCGGGAAAGGGAATAGAAGATTCTAGACCACTTTCTTTTTCATCCTTAATTATAGAAAGGATTTGATAATAATTAAGGTGTTTTGAATGGATGACGAATACTCGGATAATCGAGTAAGATAACTCGTATCCTAATAATCGGGAAAGGGAATAGAAGACTCTAGACCGCTTTCTTTTTCACCTGAGTGATTATGTAAATTAGTTTGCGTATGGTTGACGTATTTTAGAATGAACGACAAGTACTTGAAGGACTGAATAAGACAACTCATATCCAAGCATTTGAGAAGAGGAATTGAAAACTCAAGACCATCTCCCTTTTCGTATAGTCTTGATTGAGAATGATTTGACTTACGGTATGAGTTGGCGGAAAAATGACAATTATTCGACTGACCGAGTAAGAGAACTCGTATTCAAACAATTGGGGAGAGAAGTCGAAAACTCAAAGTCATCTCCCTTTTCATTTCTCTATTATGAAAATAATTTGATTTAATTGGGTTTGGAAGTTTGTAGAGAAACGACAATTATTTGACTAACCAAGTAAGAGAACTTGTATTCAAATAATTGAGGAGAAAAATTGAAAACTCAAAGTCATCTCCCTTTTCTGGTTTCTTATCATAAAATGATTCGATTTGTTTGTGCTTAGGTGGATAGAAATGACGACTATTTGACTAACCGAGTAAGAGAACTCGTATTCAAATGATCGAGGAGAGGAATTAAAAACTCAAAGCCATCCCCCTTTTCATTTCCAAATGAAATGGTGTTTGATTGTGATTGGGTGTTTTAATTTGATTTGAATGAAAATACTCGACATTGGATCGAGGTTTTAGCTTTGTGTTTTATGAATAGGTTGGATTTTATTTTAGTGAATTATTCATCTACTCGATTATCCAAAAAACGAATAGGTCTCATTGTAAGAAAGCCCAAGAGTAAACTATGTGAGGTTGATGGCGATGCTTTAAAAGCGATCGACTTACAAAGGGTTTGTTTTGAGAGGGGGCTTGATGTTAAATCAAGAATTGTGTGATTTGGTGTTTGTGGTTTGAATGGTACGGAATGTTAGTAAAGTTATTTACATGTGAGGATGCAAACATGAATCATCTAAATAATCAATTAAACACATGAGATTGATTAAACGATTAATTAAATAATTTGCTCAATGATTAGAAAAATAATTAATTATCTAAAAAATAATCAACTAAAAAAATCCATTTATCAAAATATGAATCAAATTAATAAATATCTAAAATTAAGAAAATGTAGTTATTTACAAAATGTCATCTATAATAATTAAATTACTTAGGTAATCATTTAAATATAATTTGTTACTTAATGAGTAAATAACTTTTTAAAAAATTAGAAAGTATTTCTTCCTATACTAGATATACCACATACTAATTTTCGGTTCTCGTCGATCTAGTAAATTATATAGGTTATTCTTGCTTTGTAACAATGTAAAATTCTCATAACAATCCTAAACAAGACTATAATAAAACCAACTGAGGTCAAATAAAAACGTTTAAAAAAATTAGAATGATGGTAGTATAAATGATATAACTCTGTGTCTCTCATTCCCATTTATTATACCTAATATGCCATTAAGAAACATAAAGACATTTGCATGATATGGATTAACAAAACGGTGATTAAAAGGAAGAAAAATAAATAAGCAGTGCTAATTAAAAGTGATAGCAGCAGGAAACTGAAGTAAAACACATTTTAAAATGACAGTAAACACTTTTCTCCTAGAGTTGCCACAAACAACAGCATTTAGGTTAATCACTATAAAACATGAATATGACACTGATGCAATGATAATGAAAACAAATCGAAACACAAGAAAGGCTTGTATTAAAGCAGCACAAACATAATGCAACCCAAATCTCGTCCAAAATGCAATGATAATGAAAACAAATCGAAATACAAGAAAGGCTTTTAGGGAGAATAATAAAAAAAAACTATAACAGCAGCAATACCAAAACAATACGTAATATAACCGAAGCCTTATATGAATCCTCCATAAAATCAAATTTTAGCAGCAAGCATACTAACATAATAATGTGCCAAAATAAGAACAACTTATAATCATTCACAAAGTTATTGCAATATCGACATAAATCCAACATTTATTCCGAAACACATTATGTCATAAAATATATGGAATCGAAACAAATTTATGCAGTAAAGCCAATACGTAATGCAATCATATATCGAAACAGAGTTTAGAGTTATAAACGTGATTCAATAACTAAACTAGAATCAAAATATGAAACCATTTGTAACAGTATTTTCGATTCAAAATATTACCGAATGCAGAACCGTGAGCGCTATTTAGCTTGTTCTTTTTGCAAGCAGCGGGAATAGAGTGTCAAGCATGTCTCAAAATACCTGCTGAACAGTGCAGTTTAACAGCTCCAAGAAGATCATTACGAGTAGTTGGTTGCCATGCTTTCGATTCGGGATATGCGGACTCTATCTCTTTTCACTTGATTTGCACTTTAAATCACAAAACACACCAGAACATGATCGCCGATAGTGAATACATCGCCTTCGGAAATGTGCCTGCTGCCTCTCGAAACTCTATCGTTAGTGGAGCGAATCTGGTGTTTTTAGCCTTCCATTTTGAATCCTAACCGAACCAATACCTACATAAAAAATCAAAACCAACAGCAATCCAATCGAAAAACGCCTTGCTAACTCGAAATCATCTAAAACAAAGTTGAAGCAAGAGACTCTGTTGTTGTTCAATGTCGTAGCACACCGTTGAGTTGCTATTGCATGGTTTGAGTTTTGCTTGGATGAGTTTCTGGGTTGCGAAGATATGGCTGATATACGGAAATGAATGTAAGGTTAAACGTCGTGGTGCACCGTTGTGTCTAGCGGTGGAGGGAATATCGACGGAGAAAGTGCGTAGTTGTTCACGAAAATGGCGGTGTGTATCGGTGACGACGAGAAAGGGTGTCGTCAGAGGGTGGATCTTGTGACGTGAGCGGCGGGTGATGGTGTTGAGAGTTTGTCGGCGGTGCGTGTGGAAGACGGCGTGAGGTTTATGGTGGTGGACACGGTGAGGCGTGTGTTGGGGTTTTGTGAGGTGTGACGGCTTTGCATTTTGGAGTGCCAGCGTGAGGTTTGTGAGAGTTTCGCCGGTGGGGGTGCGTGGATGGTGGTTGAAGGTGAAGAGGAAATGAAATGGAGATGGTGGTAGTTTATGGTGGGTGAGGAGAAAAAAAGAGTCGTTGGAGATAGGATGCGTGTCAGTCTGTGAATGGCTGGAGAGTGAGAGGTGTCTAGGTTGCCTTTGCCAATGGGACGCGTGTCCACGCCATGCTCACGTCTTTTATCCTATGAATTTTGTGAGTGGGATCGCTAGCTGGCAATGGGGAAGTTAGTTTGTATAGCTGATAATTATCACATGGTGTTGGAGAGAAAAAACTTTCTTTTAATTTTATTTTCCTTTTCTTTTTATTAATAATTCTAATACTAAGAAAGAAAAGATTCATTAGAATTCTTAGCAGTAATTTAATTTAGAAAATGATAATAATAAAACAAATCTTTAATTTGGACATTAAAACAAAGAAATAACAGGATTAATTATAAATAGAAGTCGAATATGAATTTGCTCGAAAAATTAAATCACACACTAAAATGATCAGCACAAAATATACTTATTGAAAAAATACAGCGTTTCTTCAAATTCTGAAATAAGTTTGCACCGGTTAAAAGGCTCAAGCGGGTCAAAATGCAACTGAAACAGCTTCTGAAAATTACAACGAGCACACTAGGTTAAACTACATGAACGGTAGATTAATAATACTGGTGTCTGTAATTTTAATTCTGAAGCTTTTTACCCGCTGATTTTACATGTTCTTGAGAAATGATTTAACCAATTTGTCTGTATTTTCAATAAATTTATTCTGACTGATATTTTAGGTTTTATTCATGATGAAATGCATGTCATGCTGTGCATATGATGCAAATTAAAAATGGAATCGATTTACGAAAATTTAAATATGGCCGGACAAAATTGGGTTATGACAGCTGCCCCTATTTAATTAACTTGAACCAGAAGGTAAGAATGACAACAGTCTTCATACATTCATAGTGGAAGGTAATTAAATACGAAAAGGCCCAAATTTTGTCCTTTGAAATGCAAGGAAGAAATGCAAAAAATGCAGTGAGAAATACAGTAAGAAAAATTGTCGAAAAGGTAAAATGGAACAGCCAAGACTTTCTGGGGGTCGTCAGAACAGTATCTTGGACGTCATAGTCGAGATATGTTAGTAATGGAATGACATCCCTAGCTAAATCTCAAGATTTTTCAGGATGCTAGAGCAGTATAAAGAAAATCTGGCATGAGACTCTTCATATTGATGAAGCAGCATCTCAACAGTAAAAGTGAGATTCTCTGTATCGAGTCGAAACAACATCTTATATGATAGAATTAAGATGTTCCAGCAAGGGAAAGATACCTTAATTGAATCTAAGACTCTTCGAGGATATTAGAGCAGTATCTCTAAAAAAATCTGAAAATGAGACTCTTCATATTGATGAAGCAACATCTTAAACAGTAAAAATGAGATTCTCTGTATATAGTCGAAGCAGCATCTTATCTGATAGAATTAAGATATTCTAGACCAAAAGAATGATGTCTTAATTAAATCTAAGACTCTTCGAGGATACTAGAGCAGTATCTCTAAAAACTCTGAAATGAGACTCTTCATATTGATGAAGCAGCATCTCAAACAGTAAAAATGAGATTCTTTGTATCGGGTCGAAGCAGCATCTTATATGATAGAATTAAGATATTTCGAACAAGGGAATGATACCTTAATTGAATCTAAGACTCTCCGAGGATACTTAGAGCAATACCTCTAAAAAATCTGAAATGAGACTCTTCATATTGATGAAGCAGTATCCAAACAGTAAAAATGAGATTCTCTGTATCGAGTAGAAGCAGCATCTTATATGATAGAATTAAGATATTTCGAACAAGGGAGTGATACCTTGATTGAATCTAAGACTCTCTGAGGATACTTAGAGCAGTATCTCTAAAAAATCTGAAATGAGACACTTCATATTGATGAAGCAGCATCTCAAACAGTAAAAGTGAGATTCTCCGTATCGAGTCGAAGCATCATCTTATACGATAGAATTAAGATATTCCAACAAGGGAAAGATACCTTAATTGAATCTAAGACTCTCCGAGGATACTTAGAGCAGTACCTCTAAAAAATCTGAAATGAGACTCTTCATATTGATGAAGCAGCATCTCAAACAGTAAAAGTGAGATTCTCCGTATCGAGTCGAGGCAGCATCTTATACGATAGAATTAAGATATTCCAACAAGGGAAAGATACCTTAATTGAATCTAAGACTCTCCGAGGATACTTAGAGCATTACCTCTAAAAAATCTGAAATGAGACTCTTCATATTGATGAAGCAGTATCTCAAACAGTAAAAATGAGATTCTTTGTATTGAGTCGAAGCAGCATCTTATATGATAGAATTAAGATATTCCGAACAAGGGAATGATACCTTGATTGAATCTAAGACTCTCTGAGGATACTTAGAGCAGTATCTCTAAAAAATCTGAAATGAGACTCTTCATATTGATGAAGCAGCATCTCAAACAGTAAAAGTGAGATTCTCCGTATCGAGTCGATGGAGCATCTTGTGAGAGAATTCTTTACCTTGAATTAATTTTTAATGATAGCAAATTATGTGATCATCATCCAAATGTTGGTTGTGCATTGCATTACATGATACATTTGTGTTTTTATTATGTTTTCCATCCCACTCTATTGTTGCATAACTGTACATATAAACCTACATTGATACTTCCCTTAAAATAACAATTAAAATGCATTTTATGTCAGTATGCATCAATACATAAGCCTCTGCATCGATACATACAACATGTGATAAATCACAAAACCTTTCTGTTCAGTATGCATCGATGCATACGAGTCATGCATCAATACATGGAAGGCTAAAGACTCTATGCATCGATCCACACGATCCCTGCATCGATACATGACCAATTGAAACAGCCTGTGTATCAATACATGCGCATTAGGCATCGATACATACTAGTGAAATAATCACATGCATCGATACATACGAATTATGCATCGATACATGATTAATAAATTTCACCAAAAATTCACATATCTTACAGTATGCATCGATACACACTCTTATGCATCAATACATAAAGTTGTTTTATGTTATAACAGTAACTGTTTTGCAGCATATATAAGACAGGTTATGACAGCAGTGCAAAAGTGGAATTCATTGAGGGAAAACAATTGAACACAAGATCAAAAGCAGTGTTGGAGCAATTGTTTGAGAGCAATTAGAAACCTGAAAGAGACTTCATCTTCTTCATCTTCTCAATCACTTTTCTTCAAGAACATTTACACATAACCATTCTTGTTCTTTGGATTAAAGAAGCATCGAGATAACGTTCAGTGGTACGATCAAGGATCTAGCTATGGTTTGCAGTGGAACGATCGAGGATCTAGCTGAGTTGAAGATTGAAGGGGGTTTCTAGGAAAAACCTATTGGTTTGTCCTTCAAGAACTGGAGTGTTCTTGAGGGTTTGGGAGTCACGTTTGCAGAACATATTCAGCCGCAGTGTTGCGTTTGGAAATCGGGGGATTTCGCAAGCAGGTCGTGGAACCGGTGAATTGTTTGCAATTTCGTGCAGGAAAATCTTGATCGTGCTCAGATCAAGTTAAGGTTCATACAAGAAGAGGTTCTTAGAGTTTAGAATTCTGTCTTTGTATCATAACCTTGTATCAACGGATTCGGCAAATATTGATAATCAAAGTTCTCAATTTCATTTGAAATTGAGAGGGAGACGTACCCACACGCGAGGACGACGTGGGGAACTTCCTTACCAAATCTCTGCGTATCGTATTCTTACCTTACTCCTCTTTACGTTTTAAAACTGTTTTCGCAATTTCAGTTAGTGTGTGGTGATTGTTCCTGTTGCAAGACAGCAGTGGCAAGAAAACTTTTAATCAAACTCCATTGCTGTTTATCATCGATCACATACACACCAACTGTTTGACAAAACGGTTAGCTAGATTTTATTCATTGGAAATAGACTTTAATGATAAGTGCATTCAATTAGTTAAAATTCTGGTGTGAATTGTTTCTGTCATTCTCATTAAAATCCAGCAATTAAACTTGTGTGTCCGGCTTTCTAGTAGCGGTTCAGAATAGACGGAAGTCGATTCGGGACTGATTTTTCCGCCAACTTTGAAAACTCTGATAAAATTTCAAATCCGTTAAATTTCAAAGAGGTGATCTATTCACCCCCCCCCCCCTCTCGATCACTAGCCACACCGTCTAACAAGTGGTATCAGAGCGCCGGTTCGCTGGTGCTCTGTGGCTGCCTGTAACAGTATGGATTCTGAACCAAAGGGGGCGTATAATAGAGCGCCTATTTTCAACGGTGAAAATTACGGCTACTGGAAAGACTGCATGCGAGTTCATATAAATTCTGTGGATAGGCTAGTATGGGCTGCCATTGAAAACGGTCCATTTCAAATTACTATGACTAATGCAGCTGGCGCCATAGTACCTAAACCAGAAGATGATTGGAATGAGAAAGATGAGAAAAAGTGGTCGTGTGTGTCGCATTACGCGAAAAACCGGCGGGAAAAGAAAGAAACAACAGAGCCGCCACCGTGCGTTATTTATCCCAAAAGAGGGAAAGGAAACGCTCGAAGTAAACCTAGGAAAGAACATGGTCTCGCGACCAAAGAGGATGGGTTCGGGAGTCGGTTATGCGAAGGGAAGGTGTTAGGCACCCTACGCATCCGTAGTACTCTACGGGATCCACGCACAAAAGGAAAGAATATTGGTTGCTAAAACACTGCTCAAATAAACATCTATACAGGCTGAAAGAGACGCAAGAAAACTGACTGAAACTGACTCGGCAGGATGTCGCATCCTGGGCCTACTTAGTCTATCAGGCATAGACATCAGAGTCGAAGTAGTTCGGACTGGGGAAACGACACATGCTCGCTAGGATGTCGCATCCTATGCATACGTATCTTCTCGGACGAGAGAAGAATCAGAGCATTCGTAGCTCGGCTGACACGCACACAAACAAACACAGGAAAAGGCAAACGTGGAGCCTGAATGCCAATCGATGGACTTACATCAGCATCCGAACCAAACGCACACGCACTGGAACCCAAATGCCACTCGATGGACTTACATCGGCTTCCAACCAGAACACACACAAGGGTGGTTAAGACACAAAGGGTGAAAAGAGAAAAAGGGCGCCCGGAGAGATCAGCTCAATCTCCTGCCTACATACTTCATCTGGTATGAAGATCAGGGCGATGTAGTTCCCCTACGCAGGGACAAAGGATCTAGCCTAACCAGATAACAGAGGGAGACACAACTCTAGGGAGACTACGACTCGAGCCTAGATGTTGTCATGCAAAGTCAACCCTAAGTTAAGGTTTCTAGCTAAATGGCACAAGGGCCAACCTATCCTAGACAAGACTTGCACAGGAAGCAAGGGTCTCGATTGCAACTAGGACAAGAGAAAAGATCGCAACGAGGGCGAAAGCAAACAAGGCAAACAAACAAAAGCACAGGTAGCACACACTATATGCATACAAGAGGCTCAAGCAAAAGGTTAGGCACTAGGGCCAACTGGAATAGGGTAAGTGTGCTCTTAACCTTGCCATTGAGAGGCTAAGGTGAAGCAGATGAAAGGATGAAGTGAGGATGAGACCTCACAGCTCTTATCCCTGGCCAGGGAGAGCTAATAGACAAATGAGCATGGGTCCAGAAAGTGGGAACCCTTCTATACTCGAAGACTCTGACACTGTACACTTTGTACAAGATCTTGGGTTTGTATCCCAATGCATCAACACACAGCAGTGTGAGCAGAGGGATGACACAACAAGAGTAGTGGGGGATAGATTGCATATCCCTACCTTCCACCAATTGCCTTACTTGAAGGACTTTTCCTGCTTGGGACAATTTTAAACATACACAAGCATGGCCTCTTAAGGAGGACTTCAGACAGTTTGCCCGGTCAAATAACAGACCGGGTCTCCAGACTACATGAAGAAAAAGAGATTATACCTCAAGCAAGTTGCTAAAAGCAAAGCAAAGCAAGTTCAGAGAACTTAAGCAACTAAAGTACCTGAAAAAGTCAAAACAATCAGCAAACAGTTCAAAAGTTTAAATCAAAAGGAATTGGTAAACAGTCAACACAGATGGTCAACTGTGCAAGGCATAAGACTCAAACACATGAGTCAAACCTACAAAACAAAGGTTAGCATATGATAAAACAATCAAGTTCAAACAAGTTTGAATGATCTTTGAGGCATTGGTGCTTAACCTGAAACAGGAACTCAATTGTAAGCTCAAAAGACCACTAGGACTAGCCTAGGGTCAAGGATGAAAGAAAAAGTCAAAACAGCAAAGAAAAGTCAACCAAAGTCAAGGTCAAACATTTAAGAAGCTATCACAATTGGATTCACAATCATATCATGCATTATTATCATCTCATAAGCAAAAGAAGGCAAGGCATGGCAAATGAAAGCACAAAAAAGTCAACAGAATGACTTGCATCAAAAGTCAACCCAAACAATCTCAAAAATCATCAAATAAATCACTCTCAATCCTAACATCTAGCATGGTAAGCATGTCAAATTTCATAGCATTTGGATGAGAGGAAGGCAGTCAATGAAAATCATGAAGTCAAACCAAATTCAAGCATGCACAATGAAAGTCAACAAACATGGGTCAACTTCAAAAAATCATATCAAATTGAAAACAGATGAGAAATGAATGAGATTAACACCAATGCAAAGCTCAAGATGTCTAGTTATCACATATGAAGTTTCATGATCATACAATATGGTATGAGAATTTCCCAAAGGATATGGCAATGTGTATCACATAAAGTCAACATTTGACTAGGCAGGGAAGAAAATTCTCAAATAAATGGAAAACAGCACAATCAATTCCAAGAAAATTCACACATGAACTAGACATGTAAGGGAGGGATCATGCAAAATTTGGGGTCATTTGGATATAAGGAAGCATGCCATTGAAAATCAAGAAAATGCATATCATTAGTGTGACACCAAATGTAACCTCTAACTTCAAAAAATCAAAGCTCACACACCACATATGAGAAATGCACAAACTTTATATCAAAATGAAGCTGAATGTGTCTAGTTTTACCACAAAAAATTTCAGAACCAATGGATGTAACATGAATATTTCACAATTGTTTTGGCAATATGTATCAAATTTTGTCACATAACACAAACCCTAGAGCCAATTAATATCCAATGATCAGAAAAAATATTAAAAATAATGATAAAAAACTAGACATTTTCATGATCAAGATGCAAAAAATCCCACAATTTTTGGAGTTGAAATGAATTAGATATGAATTATGGAAGTTGATGAACATTTTGGATTAAACATGAACAAATAGGATGAAGGAATGGTCAAACAAGGGTTGACCAGTGGCAATGCTGTAAATACGCACTTCACTTATCAAAGTGCTGCGTTTTGGATGGGCACGGGAAATGTTTCTATTGGCTGGCTCCAATGAAACAGTAAATTTACAGAAAAAACAGCACAACAGCCAATCAAATGCATTGTTTTCTGGAAAAATATGATTAGGGTTTGAGCAGCAATATTAAGCTTCATCATCTTCAATATTCAAACATCAAACATGAACAATGAACGTGTCCAGCATCAACAATCTAGCATGGCCATGAAACAACATCATTATGCAACATCAACAAACCAAACATGATCATGAGAAATTTCTGGGCAGAGCAAAAGTTTAAACACAGTATGATCTTCATCATCCTTAACAAGCTCAAATCGAAAATTTTCCAGAAATGAGAATTGAATGCACTATTCTAACCAGCCAACATCACACACCAACAATACATAACTCATAATCACTAAATCCAACTACTCACGAAGAAACAAGCAAAAACAAAATCGAGCATTAACTTTCAAACCAACATAACTTTCAATAGAGTCAACCATTCTCAAAACTAAAGCTATCAGTGAACTCAGCATCCAAAGATCTTTCCAAAACATGCAACAATTTAACAAAATAAAGAGGTCGAAATTTACTTGATTTCTGCAGAAAAGTTGAGATGCAGTGATGTTTTGGATGCTGTCAGCTCAAACAGTCAAAGGTCCAAGCTCCAAGTGATGGATGATGAAGTTATTCGAGCTCAAACTTGCTCCATTCAACTTTAAATCCAAACTGCCATGGAAGAGTGGTCGAAGAAAACAGAGTTGAAAATGCTGTGCAGGTGATGGATGATGCTTGGAATGAGCTTACAATGTTGGTTAGAGCATGGAGGAATTAAGTGTTGCTTGAGGGTTATGGAGATTTTAGCAGAAAATGCAAGAGGAGCCAAAATGCAAAAGTGAGAGAGCAATGTTTTTTCTGTATGGAGGCTGTGATGTCTAGGGTTCAAATGAGCAGAAACATCCTATTTATTTGTTGTTTAGTCTTTTTTAATCAAGTGGTAACCTTGCTTAGCTTAATGAAACCAAATTGTCAAAATTGCTAAACTTGCATAAGTGGAAGATGGAGGTGTAACTTGCCACGAATGGGCCTCAAGCATGCTGCAAATAACAATTGTTTATGCTGTTTTTTGTCTGCACAATGAATGGTTAACTTGTTTTTACTCAATGAACCAAAATGCATTTTGCCAAGTTTGTGCATAAGTGGAAATGGAGGTGTATGGCTGCACGATTTTGGGCTTGGCAAGGCTGCAAAAGACCAAACAATTTGCTGTTTTGCATCTGCTTATGGATCGCTGAACAAACTTTGCTTATTTCAAATAATTTGCCATATTTGCACTTTTGCACCTTGGTCCTAAATGGTGGTATAATGATGGCACGAGTATGAGTTTAAGCTCTAGACAAATCACAAATGATGTTTCCAAGCATTTCCAATTGGCCAAAGTGTAAAAAAATCAAAGAATCAAAAAGTCAAAGTTTGGTCAAACTTGGTTTTTAAATGAAATAGGTCAAAAAATGCCATTTTGATTGGCAAGGTTTTGGAGGGTTAAATTTATATTTTTGGAAAGAGGAGGAAAAATGTGGTTTGTAGGAAAAAACCCCACCAAATTTGGCCTTATGGTTTGAGAGATATGGCTCCTTGAAGTTCACAAATTTTTGAAATTGAATTGATCATATCTTGACAACCATACATGAGATTTTGATGTTCTTGGACTTTTTGAAAATGGGAGAACAAGACCTTCAACTTTCATGTTGGGCAAAAATTCATTTGAAGCTTGTATCATGATGTAAGTTGAGGATCAAGAAGTTTCCATTTTTGGCAGTTGAAATTACAGGTCCACTTTCTATTTTGGGAAATTTTCTGATTGGCTTCAAATTCTTCAATGATGTTGATTGCCATGATATATGAGGCCTATTAGGACATGAATAAGCTCTCTCAAACCAAATCCATCCATCAAATACACAAAATCAAACACAGTTGACCAACTTTGACTTTTCTAGGGTTTTGGATGACTGAAGCACTTCTGATGAATTCCAAACCCTGATTCTTTGAGATCTTGACTTCAAATGATGTCCCAAGTTGTATGGACTCTTGATTATTGATCATGGTGCCCAAATTCCACAAGAATGGCCACCATCCACTGCTTTGACTGACTGTTGACTGTCTTGGGTTTTTGCCTGGCTATGCATTGACTGATGACCTCTGAGCCTTCAACCCTTGACTTGAACACTTCAAATGGGCCTCCAAGTCATGTGAACTTGTTGGACAAACCCTAGGGCCTTTGCTCCTTGAGAAACACCTTTGCTTGATTGGTAGACTGATCTCCTGATCAGTTTGACCTAATTCTTGGCTTGCTTGCTCTTGAGGCAAATGGGGACAATGCAATGCTATGCAATGTATCATGATATGCTATGACCTAATATGAGATGGTATGTACAATGATAGGTGCAAATTTGAGGTGCTACAGCTGCCCCTATTCAATCAGCTGGGAACCCGAATGGATGATAGCAGTGGCTGTCAGACTTTCAGGGTAAACAGGGATTGAATACTAAGAACCGTAGAAATTTGCACCGACTAGATATGATACAAAGAGAACCACGTCATTTACCGATGACAAACTGCATGACAGCTTCAGAAAAGCAAAAACCATTTACCGATGGTTGAAAACTGGAGACTTGATATTTACCGATATCAACTTCAGCGAGACCATTTACCGATGGCGGCTGGGGAAAACAAACCTCTGAAAAACAAAACCATTTACCGATGGTTAAAACTTGATATTTACCGATATCAACTTCAGTCAGACCATTTACCGATGGCTGCTGGGAAAACAAACCTCTGAAAAACAAAACCATTTACCGATGGTTAAAACTTGATATTTACCGATATCAACTTCAGTCAGACCATTTACCGATGGCTGCTGGGAAAACATCTTGAGAAAAACAGAACCATTTACCGATGGTTAAAACTTGATATTTACCGATATCAACTTCAGCCAGACCATTTACCGATGGCGGCTGGGGAAAACAAACCTCTGAAAAACAAAACCATTTACCGATGGTTAAAACTTGATATTTACCGATATCAACTTCAGCAAGACCATTTACCGATGGTTGCTGGGAAATAATTTGATGTAGGAAGGAAGCAAGACCATTTACCGATGGTGGCTTCAAAGCAAACCTGATATTTACCGATATCAAGGCCATTTACCGATGGCTGCTGCAACTGGGAATTCGATATTTACCGATATCGAAGAAACTGGGCCATTTACCGATGGCATCTCCGCTTGGGGAGGAACAAAAATCTTTGTGGTGATACCAGACAAGACGTTTACCGACGACTTCTGGGGATTTTGATTTTATTAACAAGAGAATAAAGAATGACCAGACATTTACCGATGACTGGGATGAGACTCGATGTTTACCGACATCGAAAGATGATGTTTACCGACATCAAAAAGAATGACCAGACATTTACCGATGACTGGGGTGAGACTCGATGTTTACCGACATCGAAAGATGATGTTTACCGACATCAAAAAGAATGACCAGACATTTACCGATGACTGGGGTGAGACTCGATGTTTACCGACATCGAAAGATGATGTTTACCGACATCAAAAAGAATGACCAGACATTTACCGATGACTGGGATGAGAATTTTATTGGTGAGAGACAAACAAATATTTGCAACTGAAAACCGGGTAGGACATTTACAGATGACTCTACTGGGGATTTCTAGCTGGGGATCTATCAGACATTTACCGATGACTGAAGGAAAGATTCGATGTTTACCGACACCGAAGCAATGGCGTTTACCGACACCAAAAAATGACCAGACATTTACCGATGACTGGGTGGAACTCGATGTTTACCGACACCGAAACAATGGCGTTTACCGACACCAGAAAGAATGACCAGGCATTTACCGATGACTGGGTGGGACTCGATGTTTACCGACACCGAAACAATGGCGTTTACCGACACCAAAAAAATGACCAGACATTTACCGATGACTGGGTGGAACTCGATGTTTACCGACATCGAAACAATGGTGTTTACCGACACCAAACAAAGAAACACACGCGGGTGCTGACATGACACTTACTGGTATCACAAGAACGATATCTGAGATATGTCAAAGCAAGACTGATCACTTGCTGGGAGGGTCTCACTGGGGGAGAAACAAACTTTTGTCACCATCGGGTGAGGAAATAAACCTCTGTCACCATCGGATGAGGAAATAAACCTCTGCGGGGATAAACAATTCTGAATGCTGTCGAAGCGACTGTAGCTGATTTGCTGTGCTGATGTTGGACAAAACGCTCCGCCTCTGTCGGGGATACAGTCTGATGTGGTTTCGAACACATGAATGCATATGTTTGAATTTTTCTATGGCGTAATGCTCCATATGGGATGGAAATGCTACGCAGTTTTGAAGATGCAATGATTTCTATATGCAATGCAGTATGATGATAACTCTGCGGGGGAAATACACAGGACGACTGTGCTGAGGAATCTTCAAGATGGATCCGCTGGGGGAAGCAATACAACTGCTGGGGAGCCAACAGTACAAATCCACTAGGGGAAGACAAGGTAACTCGCTGGGGAGTAATAATGCCACTCTGCTAGGGGAAAGCAAAGGTAAACTGCTGGGGATAGCCCAATCAATCCACAAAAATTCCGCTTGGGGAAACTAAAGCTCCGCTGGGGGAAACTAAACCAGGCAACTCTCTGGGGATAAGGTTCAGACACCTCAGATAAAGTAGACTGTGCTTTGGGGAATAACCGCTACTCCGCCGGGGACGACCCACAATGTTTACAAGTCGAAACGAATCAGCTGGGGATGTAGGTATCCGCCTGCCATGGACACCTGTCCAATCCACTGGTAGGATGAACTCTGCTGGAGAGATAATTGCTTCGCTGGGGAAGGCTTGAACAAATCCATAGTTAGGAGAATGATTTCGTCTGGGGAAAGCACTGCTGGGGAATGCTCACAGGTGACGACCTTACTGGGGAAAATATTCACAGGTGACAACCTGCAAATCGGGACAACAGATGCCCCAGGGAGTACCTGGACAAGATACGCTCAAGTGTCCTCAACATTCAAAATGATTTTCAAATGTTTTAATCTTTCTGCACGTCATTGTTTAGCCTTCATGTTCTTATATGCAATGTTTATCAAAAATTCGGACGTTTTTGCAAACAAAACAGTAAAAGTAAAACAGAAGAACAATTTATCTGAATAACGACTTTTATTGATTGAAAGTGTGCCTGAAGAGGCAAGTACATTGGGAAGCAATTCCTAGAAAGAGGTAATTGCGCACAAAAGGAAAATAAACTATCCTAATGGCAATGTGAACACGGCATCCACTGTTTCCCAACTCTGTTATAACTCATAGACCATCAGTTTCCTCCCATTTCCTTGCTTTCTGAGAAGAATGACTGGACCGGTCACATCTGTCGAGATGGCAACTGACGAAGCATGAAGAGGTACAGATGACTCAGACTGTAGTCTTCGCTTTAATCCCTCTTTTGGTTGGATCGCCCTTTCGGGTTTTCAATCCACCGGGATACCCATTTTTGCCTAAGCCGCCCTTGCGGGTTTTCGACTTACCGGGTGTACAATTTTTTCATTTTTATCCCTAACTTTTGCCCGAACCTTTTCTTTCTGTTTTTTTTGGTTCGCCGGGATGCCCATTTTTGCCTGGACTCTTTTATTCTTTTCGTCCAGCGGGTCAATTTTATGCGAAGTATTTTTTGACTACATCTGAGTTGACAGGGGAAGGAAAATCTTCACCATCCATTGTTGTAAGCATCAAGGCTCCACCAGAGAAGACCTTCTTCACAACATATGGACCTTCGTAGTTAGGAGTCCACTTGCCCCTGTTATCTGTACCGGGAGGAAGGATCCTCTTCAAAACCAGATCGCCAGTTTGAAATGTCCGAGGACGCACTTTCTGATCAAAGGCTCGCTTCATCCTTCTCTGATACAACTGCCCATGGCAAACAGCTGCTAACCGTCTTTCTTCGATAAGGCTTAACTCATTAAACCTTGTACGGATCCACTCGGCTTCGTCCAGCTTGACATCCAATAATACCCTCAGAGAAGGGATCTCCACCTCAACTGGTAGGACTGCTTCCATACCATACACAAGGGAGTAGGGGGTTGCCCCGGTCGACGTACGTACTGAAGTACGGTACCCATGCAAAGCGAAAGGCAACATCTCATGCCAATCCCTGTACGTTACGACCATCTTCTGCACAATCTTCTTGATATTCTTGTTAGCTGCCTCTACAGCACCATTCATCTTCGGTCTGTAGGGAGAAGAGTTGTGATGTTCAATCTTGAAATCTCTGCATAAGTCTTTCATCATTTTGTTGTTGAGATTTGAACCATTGTCAGTGATGATTCTCTCAGGGACCCCATAACGACAGATGATTTCTTTTTTGATGAACCGGGCAACCACTTGTTTGGTGACATTGGCATAAGAAGCTGCTTCCACCCACTTGGTGAAGTAGTCGATCGCAACTAAGATGAAGCGATGTCCATTAGAAGCAGTAGGCTCGATCTTCCCAATCATATCGATGCCCCACATGGCGAACGGCCAAGGCGAGTTCATGACATTCAACGGGCTTGGCGGTACATGCACCTTATCAGCATAGATTTGACACTTATGGCACTTCCGAGCGTATTTGAAGCAATCGGATTCCATAGTCATCCAGTAATATCCGGCTCTCAGCAATTTCTTCGACATTGCATGACCACCAGCGTGGGTACCAAACGAACCCTCGTGCACTTCTTGCATTAACAGGTCTGCTTCGTGTCTATCCACGCATCTGAGCAAGACCATGTCAAAGTTTCTCTTATACAACACGTCATCCTGATTCAAGTAAAAGCTTCCAGCTAGCCTTCTCAGGGTCTTCTTATCATTCTTCG
The DNA here is from genome assembly GCF_024323335.1 of Lathyrus oleraceus. Lineage (NCBI taxonomy): Eukaryota > Viridiplantae > Streptophyta > Magnoliopsida > Fabales > Fabaceae > Lathyrus > Lathyrus oleraceus. The sequence goes on along the minus strand of NC_066585.1, from coordinate 305,796,033 downwards.
ACGCACCCTCAGGATACTCTTGAGTCTTGAGGAAGTTCTTGATGTCATAATACCACGGCTTATCATCAATAGCATTAACAGACTCGGCTGCAAACACATATGCAGGCCTCTCGAGTCGATTTACCGCAACATGTGGCACATGATTCCACCAATGAACCTTTATCATGGACGATAAAGTAGCCAGAGCATCAGCCATTTGATTCTCGTCCCGGGGGACATGATACAACTTCACCTTCTTGAAGAACGTCAGTATTCTTCTGGTGTAATCTCTATACGGAATCAAATGCGGCTGGTTTGTATTCCAATCTCCATTGACCTGATTGATCACTAGAGCAGAATCTCCAAATATGTCAAGTGTTTTGATCCTCAGATCAATGGCTTCTTCTATCCCCATGATACAAGCCTCGTACTCAGCTTCATTGTTGGTGACGTCGAAAGTCAATCTGGCAGAGAAAGGTATATGAGCACCTTTGGGATTGATCAACACTGCACCAACACCATTACCGTTCATATTCACAGCCCCATCAAACATCAGTGTCCACTTGTCATCAGGATCCGGTCCTTCCTCGACAAGCGGCTCTTCACAATCTTTCATCTTCAGATACATGATGTCTTCATCAGGGAATTCAAACATCATAGGCTGATAGTCGTCGATCGGTTGCTCGGCGAGATAGTCTGACAAAATACTACCTTTGATGGCCTTCTGTGACGTGTACTGAATGTCGTACTCTGTTAAGATCATTTGCCATCGGGCAACACGTCCGGTGAGAGCTGGCTTCTCAAAGATGTATTTTACTGGATCCATCCTAGAAATCAACAGAGTAGTATGGTTCAACATATACTGCCTTAGTCGGCGAGCAGCCCAGGCCAAAGCACAGCAAGTTTTCTCGAGCAGTGAATATCTTGTTTCACAGTCGGTAAACTTTTTGCTTAGGTAGTATATGGCATGCTCTTTTCGACCAGACTCGTCATGCTGCCCCAATACACACCCCATCGAAGTCTCGGTGACTGAAAGGTACATGATCAGTGGTCTCCCTGGAACTGGAGGAATGAGGATTGGAGGTTTCTGTAAGTACTCTTTGATTTTGTCAAATGCCTTCTGACAGTCATCATTCCATTTGATCGCCTGATTTTTTCTGAGCAGTTTGAAAATTGGTTCACATGTAGCAGTTAGATGAGATATGAACCTTGCAATGTAGTTCAACCTCCCTAAAAACCCACGGACTTGCTTTTCCGTTTTCGGTTCAGGCATCTCTTGAATAGCTTTAACTTTTGCTGGATCTACCTCAATCCCTTTTTCACTGACAATGAAGCCCAACAGCTTCCCTGATCTCACCCCGAACGTACACTTGTTCGGATTTAGCCTCAGTTTGAATTTGACCAGTCTGTCAAACAACTTCTGCAAGTTAGCCAGATGCTCCTCTTCCGTCTGCGACTTCGCAATCATATCATCCACGTACACTTCGATTTCCTTGTGCATCATGTCATGAAAGAGAGTCGTCATTGCCCTCTGATAGGTAGCACCGGCATTCTTCAACCCGAATGGCATCACTTTGTAGCAGAACATGCCCCAAGGTGTAATGAATGTCGTCTTTTCCATGTCCTCTGGCGCCATCTTGATCTGGTTATAGCCTGAGAAACCGTCCATGAAAGAGAATACCGAGGACTGAGCCGTATTATCCACCAATACATCAATGTGAGGTAATGGGAAATCATCTTTCGGGCTCGCCCTATTCAAGTCCCGGTAATCGACACACATTCTGACTTTGCCATCCTTCTTTGGCACGGGAACAATGTTAGCAACCCACGGTGGGTAACTTGTTACAGCCAGAAATCCTGCATCCCACTGCTTCTGAACCTCTTCCTTGATCTTGACTGCCATATCAGGACTAGTTCTGCGAAGCTTCTGCTTAACCGACGGACACTCTTCTCGGAGAGGTAACCGATGCACCACAATGTCGGTATCCAACCCAGGCATATCTTGGTATGTCCAGGCGAATATTTCCACATATTCTCTTAGCATCTCGATTAGCCTCCTCTTGACAGAGTCTTCTAAAGCAGCCCCGATCTTGATCTCTTTTCTGGCGTCCTCAGTACCCAGATTCACAGTTTCCAACTCTTCCTGATGAGGTTGGATGACCCTTTCCTCTTGCTTCAGTAGTCTGACCAATTCTGCAGGGAGTTCACAGTCTTCCTCACTCTCCTCTTCAGCTTGGTAGATGGGATTGTTGAAATCATACTGAGCCATAACAGAGTCGTTCACAGTGGATGCCAAAAGATCACTTCTGCATGTTTAATGCTTTGTTTTAGAAAAAGAGTTTGAAAAAAAGTCACAAAAAACAAAAACATTGCTAGTTTTATTGTTTTGAAAAAGTGGAAAACAGAAAAATAGAAAGACAAAGATCTCAAAATTTGATTGAAAAAACGTCCTTTATTTATAAACATTGTGAACATGATGTGGCCCTACAATGAACCACTACGTCTTGGGCAGAACGTAGGGTTTTCATGCAAAATGAAAAACAAAAGAAAATTACTCTGTCAGTAGAGTAACTTGGACCACTTCTTCAGCTGTCCAGTTGTTGATAACCTCGCCTGGTGCACAAGGGCGGACCCAGACATCCAACTCACAGTCACAGTCTTCACCATCAGTAGCAAAGACATCCCCATGGTTCATCAGCCCAGCGCTGGTAAAAGTACTCGGACCCGCGTGTACATGCTGCTCTGCTTGGAGAGGCTCGTACCCAATGCCGAATTTGTCTTCCTTGATTGGCAAGTCGACCATCTTGCCCCAGCCCTCAGCTTTGCCAGAGTCTACAACTTCCTTGGCCTGCTTGTACGACGAAATTGAAGCACCTGGCTTCCTCTTCTCAGCACAAGCTACCCCTTCCAAAGCTACAGCCTCAAATGCCTGGCACAGGGTTTCGTGGATCTCGCCATCTACCTCAACATACTTGAATGAGGAGAGATGACTCACCAGAATCTCTTCTTCGCCGCAGACGGTCACAATCTGACCGTTCCAGACATATTTGAGTTTTTGGTGGAGAGTCGACGAGACTGCTCCAGCGGCGTGAATCCATGGACGCCCCAACAAACAGCTATAAGCAGGCTGAATGTCCATCACATAGAATACGATGTCGAACATCTCCGGACCTATCTTCACCGGCAATGTGACTTCACCAAAGACAGAACGCTTGGATCCATCAAATGCACGAACAATCAGGTCACTGGGAGTGAGCACAACTCCCTCGACATCGATCTTCTTTAATATTTGTTTCGGCAAGACATTCAGGGACGACCCGGTGTCTACCAGCACGTGAGATAAAACAGCACCTTTACACTCCATAGTGATGTGCAAGGCTTTGTTATGATTGCGTCCCTCAGGCGTTAGGTCTAGGTCAGTGAAACCTACACCGTGCCTGGTACTCACATTGGCTAGTACACCTTCCAGCTGGTTGACGGATATCTCTTGCGGGACGTACGCCATGTTCAGCATCTTTAACAAAGCGTCCCGATGTGCCTCAGAACACATCAGCAAAGAGAGTATCGAAATCTTTGACGGAGTTTGGTTGAGCTGATCTACAATCTTGTAGTCACTCTTCTTGATAATTTTCATGAACTCCTCAACATCTTTCTGAAAAGAACCCTCAGCCTCCTTCTGAGCCGGTTCCTCGTCAACCACTGCTTGTTTGCCCTTAGCTCTGGCGGATGCCTCAGCACTAGCATCCCTCAAAGGCTGAGGAGCAAACAGTCGTCCGCTCCTAGTGAAACCTCCTGGTCCTCCAACATTGTCCACCACCGGACTTGCAACAGCAGGAGTTCTCACAGGAGCACTGATTGTAACTGGTGCTTGTACAGCTGGTCTTGTCTGGTTACCAGCCCTTCTATCATTGCGATAGGCGTTGTCGTACCTCCACGGAACAGCCCTACTATTTTCAATCTGTCTTCTGCCAGGCGCAACAATAGTAGCTGGTGCACGGATGGTTACCGGAGCTGGAATGGTAACCGGAGCATTGCTCGTTGTGGGTGCACTGATAGCCCCACGCCCTCGTCCTTCAGACGGCTTATAAAATATGGTGACAGTAGACACTGCCCCATCATCCTTAACGGCCCGGCTGAACTGCAGACAACCCTCATCCATCATCTTCTGAATTCCAGCCCTCAACTGGTCACAACCATCGGTAGCCTCTGAACAGCCCAAACACTCTTCATTACAACCCGGGTCAACACCCCTCTTCAGTAGACGGCCCTTGATTACCAACAAAGAAGTCCGCACATCTTCAACATTTACAATCAAGTCTTCAGCTTCTCCATCTTCTACGTTGTTAACCCTATGCCCGCCATGCTGAGGCATAGGATTGTTTACCACATTTGGAACTGGAGAGAAGTTGATCGCCTTAGCATCGATCAAGTCCTGAACCTTGTGCTGCAAAGCTCGGCATCTTTCAGTATGGTGGCCTGGTGCCCCAGAATGATAGTCACATCTAACATTTGCGTCATAGCCTGGAGGCAGCACTGTTGATGGAGCCACTGTACGCAATTCCACGAAACCCAACCTGAGCAACTCAGGCAGAAGCTCAGCATACGTCATGGGTAACGGGTCAAATCTTCTATTAGGCTGCCAATTCTGTCTTGGCTGAAAAGGACGTTGCTGTTGTTGCTGTTGTTGTTGTTGTGGTTGTTGTGGTTGTTGAACCCTTTGTTGTTGTTGCGGACGAGGTTGTGGTGCAGGAATAGTCACTGCAGCCACTGGACGGTACTGTTCTCTGTTTGCGTTTGCTCTGTACACACCCCCTCTGTGTTGTACAGCATTGGTTTCTCCTTCTCTACGGTGAGGTGCCCCAGAGAAGGGTTTCTTTGAAGAAGATGAGGAACCAGCATCATGGATCCTCCCAGCCTTGATTAGACTCTCTATTCTTTCGCCGCAGATAACGACGTCAGAAAAACTACCGAATGGGCAGCTCCCCATCCGGTCCATATAGACACCTTGCAGAGTACTGATGAACATGTCAGTCAACTCCCTTTCCAGCATAGGGGGTTGAACTCTTGCAGCCAATTCGCGCCACCTCTGGGCGTACTCTTTGAAACTCTCGTTGTTTTTCTGGCAAAGACTCTGCAGCTGAGTCCTGGTCGGAGCCATGTCCATATTATGCTTATACTGCCTGAGGAACGCCTCACCCAGGTCTCTCCAGCATCTGATGGAATCCCGCTTCAACTCCATATACCAGTCCAAAGACGCCCCAGATAGGCTGTCTTGGAAGAAATACATCCACATCTTTTCATCATCAGTGTATGCGGATATCTTTCTATAGTATGCCTGCACGTGGGTGCGAGGGCAGGAGGTACCGTTATATTTGTCAAATGACGGCGCCTTGAATTTGTGCGGGATTCTCAGTCCTTCAACCAATCCCATATTTGTAACATCAAAACCGAGGGAGTTTTGACATTCCATTGCCCTAATCTTCTCAGCAAGGGCCTCAACTTTGCGATCTCTCGCATCATTTCTACCCAAAATGTCGTCGTCTTCACTGAGCATAGTAAACAAATCCTCCTGTCTGTCAACAATCGGAATTCGGTTACGGGCCGGAGCATGGATGACTCTGGCACTGGCAACATCAGGAACAATAGGTTGACCGTCAACTCGGATACCCCTCAACTCTTCACCTACAGCATAGTTGTTGACGGGAATAGCAGCGGCAGGAACATCAGGAACTGGGTTTCCCTCTGGCAAAGCTTGGTTGGGCGGTGGCAATGCAGCTTCTTGTCTCTGAACCATTGCTCGGAGTTCTTCTTGGCCTTGTGCAACCCCTTGCATCATGTGCATGAACTGGGCCATGTTAGCCCTCATCTCTGCCAACTCGGCTTGTACTTGATCCATGTTGCGTTGATGGTTGAGCCTCGTTGAGTAGCGGTGTGGTCTCTGATCAGCTATCCTGCCTGGACACAGGAATCAAAGTGAGAAGACGGCACAAGAACACCTGTTATGCAAATGATATGATTATGATGTCTAATGATATGCATGATGCGCATGAGATGCTCATTTCTCAGGCATTCAAAGAGCCTGACCCATCCTGAAAAGATGGCAACCTGCAGCAACAAGAGATAAACAGATACAGGGAAAAATGAGACAACAGGGAAAAGCTGACATCCTTATATATGAATAAGGGTAAAAAGTCATACAACTGAATATTCGAAAACAGAGTACAAAGAAAAAGAAACCCATCCAACAAGCCTGGAGGTGATTCTCAACAAAAAGATCCAAGAGATGGATTACACACAAATGAATCCCATCCAACAAGCCTGGAGGTGATTCTCAACAAAAAGATCCAAGAGATGGATTACACACAAATGAATCCCATCCAACAAGCCTGGAGGTGATTCTCAACAAAAAGATCCAAGAGATGGATTACACACAAATTGATCCCATCCAACAAGCCTGGAGGTGATTCTCAACAAATACAAACAGAAATATAAACTAAGACAGCCGGCCCTCCGGAATGAGGGTCTTCAGGTAATGACACTGGTCTATCAACAGTGAGCATTCTGAACAATCTGGTAGCGGAGTGATCTTCTCTTTCAACTGTCTCCTCAGCTCCAAGACTTCTCCTCCAAGATAATCCTCTGACTTCTGTCTCAACTCCATCTCTTTCTTCAACTGAGCGTCTTTGTCTTTGAGTTGCTTCTCCAAGTCTCTGATCTTCTTTTGGTAGTTGACTTTTGCTCTCTGCAATCTCAGACACTCCCTATGCTCTGCATCCATCAGGGATTCCATCTCCTCATATGATCTCTTCTTGTTCCTTGCTCTGCTAGCATCTTCTCCTCGCACCTCCCTGAGTTGATGGGCCAAGTGCAGCTTATCAGCCTGAGCTTTGTACAACTCCATCTGAGTGTCTTGCTCCTTCTCCCTCAGACGACGACTCTCCATCAGGGCTTGCTTATAGTGTTCGGCAGACACACTATCAGCAAGGATCAAGGGTGGTTGCTCTTGCAACGACTCCATCCTATCGTAGGGTAGCAGCAAAGTTTCCACTCTCTTCTTTACCCAATCGGTGTAATCGGGCATGGCTATGGCAAACTTCTTCCCCAAGATGGACCCATCCTTCACTCCCACAGACCTCCAAGCTTTCCCTATCTGTTCCAGCCTAACAGGGTCATCCTTCTTCTCAAAATATACACTCTCAACTATCTCAGCTTCGAGCGGTCTTCTACTCATAACAAACCCTAACTGGCGAAGGGAGAGAGCTGGGTTGTAGTTGATGCAACCCCTGGTCCCCACAAGTGGCACGTTCGGGAATTCACCACATCTCATGATAACATCTCTCACGTCCATCCGGTACGACTGCCATCTGATATCGTAGGAAGTGAGCGACATGACCCTCTGAGTCCACTTCAGAGTGCTCTGGGCATCTACAAATGGTCCACTGGCTGGCAGAAGAGACATGAACCATCTGAACAGGAGAGGCAGGCAGCACCTGATGGCTCCACCCTTACCATGCCTACTGTGGATGGCATAGTAAGTATCTGCTAAGAGAGTTGGAACTGGATTCCCTCTTATAAAGATGCTGATGGCAGCATGGTCAATGAAATTCGGCATACTGGGAAATAGGATGATCCCATAGATCATGGCAGCAAACTGAGCGTGAAACACTTCCCAATTCCCCTTATCTGCTTCACTTCTGGCAATTCTCAACAGAAACTTCAAAGGCAGACCTACTACTTCCCCACAGGGTCTCCAATTCTTACCAACCTCCTCAACACTCAACCGAAGAGCTCTGGCAATCAACCTGGAGTCGACCTCCTTTGGGACGTCCAAGAAGGGAGTCTGATGCTGTACTGGGATGCTCAACAGGATAGAATACTCCTCGAGAGTAGGTGCAAGCTGATAATCTTGAAATGTGAAGCACCTGAGCTCTGGATCGTAGAACTGAAGAAGGGTCTGCAGAGGTACTGGATCTACTACCGTCTTCAACACTGTCAGGATATCTCCATACTGCCCAACAAAACTCCTCAGACGGTCATCTGTCACAAGGCTACCCAACTCAACTAGTGGAGTCAACGGCTCACGATGGAAAACGTAGACACAGGTCTTCCGCTTCGGCTCTGGGACTGTTGCCATCTCTATCAGTAGACAAGCTCGGGAATGTACCTGAGGAATGATATGCATGCAGAGATTAGTTTTTTTTTCTTTTTCTTTTTCTTTTTTTTTTTGATTTTTTTTTTTTTTGCGTTTCTTTTGAAAAATAAATATGCTATGATGCACATGATGCAGACTGGACTGGCTGGTTGTGCAAACTCTGATCAGTACGAAGCTTCAGTCAAAATCAGAACATAAATCCAACTTATGGTCGACTGAACACTGTCTGAACATCAGAACCAGGTCACCAACAGAACCGAGTCACCAACGGTACCTGTAATGATTAACCCTTCCCCACTCACGGGTGTAGTCTAGGCAAGGGTAAAGCTGAGAGAAACGCAGGATAAACAACCCTTTCAAGAAATATCATCCTGTGCACACCCGATGTATGCACCGATAATACCCCATCAGAGTCTGAACTGCTCGTGATATCAATGTTCCGCTAAGTGGCGTACACCACCCGCTTCCCATGAATCACTCTATTCCTAGGTATCCTAGATTTCACTCATGGTCTGGGTATTGGACCTTTTACCTCAACTGACTCCCCCCCCACACAGGGAAAACAGACAACCAGCCAGTAATGAATAAAGAATATGAATGCAAACATCAATGCACACAATCAATGCAATCAATAAATGAAATGAACAATAAATGAAAGCAATAAATACACACAGCATAAAGCAACCAAAACCCTAATCCTAGAGAGCGCTAGGAGAGACTCGCTCAGGGAAGATGGACCAGCACAGGTCAACTTCTCGTGTATCCCCAGCAGAGTCGCCAGCTGTCGCATTACGCGAAAAACCGGCGGGAAAAGAAAGAAACAACAGAGCCGCCACTGTGCGTTATTTATCCCAAAAGAGGGAAAGGAAACGCTCGAAGTAAACCTAGGAAAGAACATGGTCTCGCGACCAAAGAGGATGGGTTCGGGAGTCGGTTATGCGAAGGGAAGGTGTTAGGCACCCTACGCATCCGTAGTACTCTACGGGATCCACGCACAAAAGGAAAGAATATTGGTTGCTAAAACACTGCTCAAATAAACATCTATACAGGCTGAAAGAGACGCAAGAAAACTGACTGAAACTGACTCGGCAGGATGTCGCATCCTGGGCCTACTTAGTCTATCAGGCATAGACATCAGAGTCGAAGTAGTTCGGACTGGGGAAACGACACATGCTCGCTAGGATGTCGCATCCTATGCATACGTATCTTCTCGGACGAGAGAAGAATCAGAGCATTCGTAGCTCGGCTGACACGCACACAAACAAACACAGGAAAAGGCAAACGTGGAGCCTGAATGCCAATCGATGGACTTACATCAGCATCCGAACCAAACGCACACGCACTGGAACCCAAATGCCACTCGATGGACTTACATCGGCTTCCAACCAGAACACACACAAGGGTGGTTAAGACACAAAGGGTGAAAAGAGAAAAAGGGCGCCCGGAGAGATCAGCTCAATCTCCTGCCTACATACTTCATCTGGTATGAAGATCAGGGCGATGTAGTTCCCCTACGCAGGGACAAAGGATCTAGCCTAACCAGATAACAGAGGGAGACACAACTCTAGGGAGACTACGACTCGAGCCTAGATGTTGTCATGCAAAGTCAACCCTAAGTTAAGGTTTCTAGCTAAATGGCACAAGGGCCAACCTATCCTAGACAAGACTTGCACAGGAAGCAAGGGTCTCGATTGCAACTAGGGCAAGAGAAAAGATCGCAACGAGGGCGAAAGCAAACAAGGCAAACAAACAAAAGCACAGGTAGCACACACTATATGCATACAAGAGGCTCAAGCAAAAGGTTAGGCACTAGGGCCAACTGGAATAGGGTAAGTGTGCTCTTAACCTTGCCATTGAGAGGCTAAGGTGAAGCAGATGAAAGGATGAAGTGAGGATGAGACCTCACAACTCTTATCCCTGGCCAGGGAGAGCTAATAGACAAATGAGCATGGGTCCAGAAAGTGGGAACCCTTCTATACTCGAAGACTCTGACACTGTACACTTTGTACAAGATCTTGGGTTTGTATCCCAATGCATCAACACACAGCAGTGTGAGCAGAGGGATGACACAACAAGAGTAGTGGGGGATAGATTGCATATCCCTACCTTCCACCAATTGCCTTACTTGAAGGACTTTTCCTGCTTGGGACAATTTTAAACATACACAAGCATGGCCTCTTAAGGAGGACTTCAGACAGTTTGCCCGGTCAAATAACAGACCGGGTCTCCAGACTACATGAAGAAAAAGAGATTATACCTCAAGCAAGTTGCTAAAAGCAAAGCAAAGCAAGTTCAGAGAACTTAAGCAACTAAAGTACCTGAAAAAGTCAAAACAATCAGCAAACAGTTCAAAAGTTTAAATCAAAAGGAATTGGTAAACAGTCAACACAGATGGTCAACTGTGCAAGGCATAAGACTCAAACACATGAGTCAAACCTACAAAACAAAGGTTAGCATATGATAAAACAATCAAGTTCAAACAAGTTTGAATGATCTTTGAGGCATTGGTGCTTAACCTGAAACAGGAACTCAATTGTAAGCTCAAAAGACCACTAGGACTAGCCTAGGGTCAAGGATGAAAGAAAAAGTCAAAACAGCAAAGAAAAGTCAACCAAAGTCAAGGTCAAACATTTAAGAAGCTATCACAATTGGATTCACAATCATATCATGCATTATTATCATCTCATAAGCAAAAGAAGGCAAGGCATGGCAAATGAAAGCACAAAAAAGTCAACAGAATGACTTGCATCAAAAGTCAACCCAAACAATCTCAAAAATCATCAAATAAATCACTCTCAATCCTAACATCTAGCATGGTAAGCATGTCAAATTTCATAGCATTTGGATGAGAGGAAGGCAGTCAATGAAAATCATGAAGTCAAACCAAATTCAAGCATGCACAATGAAAGTCAACAAACATGGGTCAACTTCAAAAAATCATATCAAATTGAAAACAGATGAGAAATGAATGAGATTAACACCAATGCAAAGCTCAAGATGTCTAGTTATCACATATGAAGTTTCATGATCATACAATATGGTATGAGAATTTCCCAAAGGATATGGCAATGTGTATCACATAAAGTCAACATTTGACTAGGCAGGGAAGAAAATTCTCAAATAAATGGAAAACACACAATCAATTCCAAGAAAATTCACACATGAACTAGACATGTAAGGGAGGGATCATGCAAAATTTGGGGTCATTTGGATGTAAGGAAGCATGCCATTGAAAATCAAGAAAATGCATATCATTAGTATGACACCAAATGTAACCTCTAACTTCAAAAAATCAAAGCTCACACACCACATATGAGAAATGCACAAACTTTATATCAAAATGAAGGTGAATGTGTCTAGTTTTACCACAAAAAATTTCAGAACCAATGGATGTAACATGAATATTTCACAATTGTTTTGGCAATATGTATCAAATTTTGTCACATAACACAAACCCTAGAGCCAATTAATATCCAATGATCAGAAAAAATATTAAAAATAATGATAAAAAACTAGACATTTTCATGATCAAGATGCAAAAAATCCCACAATTTTTGGAGTTGAAATGAATTAGATATGAATTATGGAAGTTGATGAACATTTTGGATTAAACATGAACAAATAGGATGAAGGAATGGTCAAACAAGGGTTGACCAGTGGCAATGCTGTAAATACGCACTTCACTTATCAAAGTGCTGCGTTTTGGATGGGCACGGGAAATGTTTCTATTGGCTGGCTCCAATGAAACAGTAAATTTACAGAAAAAACAGCACAACAGCCAATCAAATGCATTGTTTTCTGGAAAAATATGATTAGGGTTTGAGCAGCAATATTAAGCTTCATCATCTTCAATATTCAAACATCAAACATGAACAATGAACGTGTCCAGCATCAACAATCTAGCATGGCCATGAAACAACATCATTATGCAACATCAACAAACCAAACATGATCATGAGAAATTTCTGGGCAGAGCAAAAGTTTAAACACAGTATGATCTTCATCATCCTTAACAAGCTCAAATCGAAAATTTTCCAGAAATGAGAATTGAATGCACTATTCTAACCAGCCAACATCACACACCAACAATACATAACTCATAATCACTAAATCCAACTACTCACGAAGAAACAAGCAAAAACAAAATCGAGCATTAACTTTCAAACCAACATAACTTTCAATAGAGTCAACCATTCTCAAAACTAAAGCTATCAGTGAACTCAGCATCCAAAGATCTTTCCAAAACATGCAACAATTTAACAAAATAAAGAGGTCGAAATTTACTTGATTTCTGCAGAAAAGTTGAGATGCAGTGATGTTTTGGATGCTGTCAGCTCAAACAGTCAAAGGTCCAAGCTCCAAGTGATGGATGATGAAGTTATTCGAGCTCAAACTTGCTCCATTCAACTTTAAATCCAAACTGCCATGGAAGAGTGGTCGAAGAAAACAGGGTTGAAAATGCTGTGCAGGTGATGGATGATGCTTGGAATGAGCTTACAATGTTGGTTAGAGCATGGAGGAATTAAGTGTTGCTTGAGGGTTATGGAGATTTTAGCAGAAAATGCAAGAGGAGCCAAAATGCAAAAGTGAGAGAGCAATGTTTTTTCTGTATGGAGGCTGTGATGTCTAGGGTTCAAATGAGCAGAAACATCCTATTTATTTGCTGTTTAGTCTTTTTTAATCAAGTGGTAACCTTGCTTAGCTTAATGAAACCAAATTGTCAAAATTGCTAAACTTGCATAAGTGGAAGATGGAGGTGTAACTTGCCACGAATGGGCCTCAAGCATGCTGCAAATAACAATTGTTTATGCTGTTTTTTGTCTGCACAATGAATGGTTAACTTGTTTTTACTCAATGAACCAAAATGCATTTTGCCAAGTTTGTGCATAAGTGGAAATGGAGGTGTATGGCTGCACGATTTTGGGCTTGGCAAGGCTGCAAAAGACCAAACAATTTGCTGTTTTGCATCTGCTTATGGATCGCTGAACAAACTTTGCTTATTTCAAATAATTTGCCATATTTGCACTTTTGCACCTTGGTCCTAAATGGTGGTATAATGATGGCACGAGTATGAGTTTAAGCTCTAGACAAATCACAAATGATGTTTCCAAGCATTTCCAATTGGCCAAAGTGTAAAAAAATCAAAGAATCAAAAAGTCAAAGTTTGGTCAAACTTGGTTTTTAAATGAAATAGGTCAAAAAATGCCATTTTGATTGGCAAGGTTTTGGAGGGTTAAATTTATATTTTTGGAAAGAGGAGGAAAAATGTGGTTTGTAGGAAAAAACCCCACCAAATTTGGCCTTATGGTTTGAGAGATATGGCTCCTTGAAGTTCACAAATTTTTGAAATTGAATTGATCATATCTTGACAACCATACATGAGATTTTGATGTTCTTGGACTTTTTGAAAATGGGAGAACAAGACCTTCAACTTTCATGTTGGGCAAAAATTCATTTGAAGCTTGTATCATGATGTAAGTTGAGGATCAAGAAGTTTCCATTTTTGGCAGTTGAAATTACAGGTCCACTTTCTATTTTGGGAAATTTTCTGATTGGCTTCAAATTCTTCAATGATGTTGATTTCCATGATATATGAGGCCTATTAGGACATGAATAAGCTCTCTCAAACCAAATCCATCCATCAAATACACAAAATCAAACACAGTTGACCAACTTTGACTTTTCTAGGGTTTTGGATGACTGAAGCACTTCTGATGAATTCCAAACCCTGATTCTTTGAGATATTGACTTCAAATGATGTCCCAAGTTGTATGGACTCTTGATTATTGATCATGGTGCCCAAATTCCACAAGAATGGCCACCATCCACTGCTTTGACTGACTGTTGACTGTCTTGGGTTTTTGCCTGGCTATGCATTGACTGATGACCTCTGAGCCTTCAACCCTTGACTTGAACACTTCAAATGGGCCTCCAAGTCATGTGAACTTGTTGGACAAACCCTAGGGCCTTTGCTCCTTGAGAAACACCTTTGCTTGATTGGTAGACTGATCTCCTGATCAGTTTGACCTAATTCTTGGCTAGCTTGCTCTTGAGGCAAATGGGGACAATGCAATGCTATGCAATGTATCATGATATGCTATGACCTAATATGAGATGGTATGTACAATGATAGGTGCAAATTTGAGGTGCTACAGTGTGATTGGAGAGCTCGAAACATGTTAATTTCAGCACTTGGTGTTGATGAGTATTATCGAGTATCCCATTGCACGACAGCTAAAGAAATGTGGGATGCTTTAGAAGTTGCCCATGAGGGTACTACTGAAGTAAAACAGTCCCGCATTAACACACTCAATCAAGAGTTTGAGCTCTTTCGCATGAAACAAGGAGAATCCATCTCCGACATGCAAAAGAGATTCACTCATCTAACTAACCGATTGAATGCTCTTGGAAAACCTATTTCCAATGAAATTGCTACTAATAAAATTCTCAGGTGTCTTAGCAGGGAGTGGCAACCTAAAGTAACAGCAATCAAGGAAGCCAACGATCTAACAAGACTTACGATTACAACTTTGTTTGGAAAGCTGGAAGAACATCAGCAAGCATTGGAAAGTCTTGAAAAATATGAGAACAAAAGTAAGAAGGAAAAGGAGAAGAAAAGAGACAAAGAGGGAGAGAAGAAGCCAATAGCTCTTGTGGCCTCTAGCTCTAAGTCCTCACGAAAAGAGCAAAGCGACAATGATTCAAGTAGTGACAAAGACTCAGATGATGAGGAAATGGGACTATTTGTAAGGAGATACAATAGATTCATTCGAAAGAATGGAGTCAAGCATTCCGACAAAAATCTCATGAAGTTTCGAAAATAATCTACAAATTCGAAACAAGAAGAGAACAAGAAGAGTAGAGGAAGAGGATCCTGTTTTAATTGTGGTAAATCTGGACATTATAAAACGAATTGCCCTATAAAGTATAAGGATCAAAGAAAGGATTCACCAAAAGGGTACAGCAAACAAAGAAGAGCGTACATTGCATGGGAAAGTGATAGCGATTCATCAAGCACACAAAGCTCAAGTGATGATGATGAAGCAGCAAATCTGTGCCTTATGGCTCACACAAAAAATCTGTCCTACCACAAGAAGAAAAACAATGACAAAAAGGTAAAACAAGCCTACTACAATAATTTCTCTTCTATGTCTTTTTTGGAACTAAAAATAGCTTTTGAAAAACTGCATAACGAAGCTGTAGATGCTTTTAAAAGACTATCTTTCGACAAACATATTTTTTCATTTTTGGAAGGTAAAGTAAACAAAGCTGAAATTGAGTTAGAAGCGTTGAAAGCTAGTATTGCAGAAAATTCAAAAATTATTGACATTGACGGATGTAGTAGAGTTAGGTATTGTGACGCTTGTTATATTTGGCAAAAAGAGGTAAACACTCTTAAGGTCAAATTAGAGAAAGCGCTACAACCTAAAGTTACTTATGCCGTTGACCCCAAGTTGTTTAAGAAGTCATTGAATCCTCCATATGCAAAATACTCCTTTATTCTAAAGGATTCAATGAACAAGAAACAACAAACACATCATCATGGTTTATGTCATTATTGTTGCCATGCTGGCCATACCATTGAGAAATGCAAATTTAGGAGATTTCTTGTCCCTAAAGGCATTTATCAATGGAAGCCAAAAGGCAACCATGTTAGCACTTACCCACTTGGACCCAATGAAAATTGGGTACCAACTTCTCTCTTTTGATGTTGTAGGATGAGTGCCTTGCCTCCGCAGATAGAAGGTGGTTTCTTGACAGCGGCTGCTCGAGGCACATGACCGGTGACATATCGCTCTTTATAGACTTCAAGGCAAAGAAGAAGGGATATGTCACTTATGGAGACAACAACAAAGGAGCTATACTCGGCAAAGGTAGTGTAGGTAATCCCTCCACCACTACTATTTCAAATGTCCATTTAGTTGAGGGACTTAAACACAATTTGTTAAGCATAAGTCAACTATGCGACATGGGCTATAAAGTGTCGTTTACAAAAACTTGCTGCATAATTGAACATGTTGAACAAAACATTGTGTTTAAGGGTGTAAGAGTAAACAATATATATATGCTTGACTTGTTTGATGTACCTTTAACAAATACTAAATGTCTAGTCACCTTGAATGATGATTCTTGGCTTTGGCATAGACGTTTAGCGCATGTTAACTTCGATTTGCTAAATAAGGTTGTATCTAAGGATCTAGTAGTCGGTCTACCAAAAATAAAATTTTCAAAAGACCACCTATGTGACGCGTGCCAAATGGGAAAGCAAACAAGGGTGTCTTTTAAATCTAAAAATGTAATTTCAACTTCACGACCCCTTGAGCTTCTCCATATGGACCTCTTTGGACCTTCTAGGACAAAGAGCCTAGGTGGAAATTACTATGGCTTTGTAATAGTTGATGACTACTCTAGATTCATTTGGACTATATTCCTTCATAGCAAAGATGAAACTTTTTCTGCTTTTAAAAATTTTGCAAATCTGTCCCAAAACAAAATGAATTCCAAAATAGTTACAATTCGTAGCGATCATGGTGGTGAGTTTCAAAATTATCACTTTGAGAAGTTTTGTGACAAGTATGGTATTGAGCATAACTTTTCAGCCCCTCGCACTCCACAACAAAATGGCGTTGTGGAGCGTAAAAATCGTGTTTTAGAGGAGTTGGCAAGAACAATGCTTAATGAGGGTGGATTACCAAAATACTTTTGGGCTGATGCTGTCAGCACAGCCTGTTATGTTCTAAACAGAATCTCAATTCGCCCTATTTTAAACAAAACTCCTTATGAACGTTTGAAAGGAAGAAAACCAAACTTGTCACATCTTCACGTATTCGGTTATAAATGTTTTGTTTTGAATAACGGTAAGGAAAACATTGGGAAGTTTGATGCAAAAGCAGATGAAGGTATCTTTCTTGGTTACTCACTGTCAAGTAAAGCATATAGAGTGTATAATAAGCGTTTACTTACTGTTGAAGAATCTGTTCATGTTTCCTTTGATGAGTCTTATCCGAAAAATGTCGGAAAAGGTATTTCTTTTGATGACGCAGGTGAATCTACAGAAGACATACTCAAGGAAGCTGTTGAGGAAATTGATCAGTCCAAAACAGCTGCCCATGAGAAGGAGGAAGATACTAGTCATGAAGAAATTGGGGAAGAAAAGACAGCTGAAGTGAATGATCTTCCAACAGCTTGGAGATCCTCAAAAGACCATCCCATTGACAACATCTTGGGAGACATTTCAAAGGGAGTAATGACTCGTTCTAAGATAAGTAATTTTTGTTCTCACTTCGCGTTTGTTTCACAAGTAGAACCTAAGAATGCCAAAGAGGCCTTGATTGATGAATTTTGGCTAATGGCCATGCAAGAAGAGCTTAATCAATTTAAAATAAATGACGTTTGGGAACTTGTCCCTCGTCCGCGAGATCATCATATCATAGGCACTAAGTGGGTTTTTAGGAACAAGCTTGATGAAAACGGAGTGATTACTAGGAACAAGGCACGTTTAGTAGCACAAGGGTATAACCAAGAGGAGGGCATAGACTATGAGGAAACTTATGCTCCAGTTGCTCGCCTTGAAGCTATACGTCTTTTGCTTGCCTATGCGTGTTCTAAGGATTTTAAGCTTTACCAAATGGACGTAAAGAGTGCCTTTCTCAATGGTGTCATAAATGAAGAAGTATATGTTTCACAACCTCCTGGTTTTGAAAATGCTGAAAATCCAGATCATGTTTACAAATTAAAACGAGCTTTGTATGGTCTTAAACAAGCCCCTCGGGTTTGGTATGAAAGGCTTAGCAAATTCCTGATTGATCATGGATATTCAAGAGGTAAAGTGGACAATACTCTCTTTATTAAACACAAAGGGAAGCACATTCTTTTAGTTCAAGTTTATGTCGACGATATTATATTTGGTTCAACTAACATACACTTGGTCGAAGAATTTTCTAAGGTTATGCAGGGTGAATTTGAGATGAGTCTAATGGGGGAGCTGAACTACTTCTTAGGACTGCAAATAAAGCAACTTGATGAGGGTACAGCAGTATGTCAAACAAAATACTGCAGAGAACTACTCAAGCGCTTTGGAATGAATGACTCAAAATCAATCGACACCCCAATGCCTACCAACGGAAATCTAGATAAGGATGAGCACGGTAAGTGTGTAGATGTCAAAAGGTTCAGAGGTATGATTGGATCTCTCTTGTATCTTTCTGCTTCTAGACCTGACATCATGTTTAGTGTTTGTATGTGTGCACGCTATCAATCAAATCCTAAGGAATCGCACCTAAAAGCGGTGAAGCGCATATTTAGATATCTTCACGGAACACCTAAATATGGGCTTTGGTATTCCAAAGGAAGTGATTGTAGCTTAGTAGGGTACTCCGATTCTGATTTTGCTGGCTGCAAATCAGATAGGAAAAGCACAAGTGGTACATGTCACCTGTTTTCAAACTCCTTGGTCAGTTGGCATAGCAAAAAGCAAGTTTCTGTGGCTTTGTCAACTGCAGAGGCAGAATACGTTGCAGCCGGTAGTTGTTGCGCTCAGATTTTATGGCTGAAACAGCAACTACAAGACTTCAACATTCAACTCAAACGCATTCCTATCAAATGTGACAACACTAGTGCCATAAACCTTACTAAAAACCCTGTTTTACACTCACGCACTAAACACATAGAGATTAGACATCATTTCCTTCGTGATCATGTTGAAAAAGAAGACGTTGTCTTTGAGCACGTTGATTCCAAAAATCAGCTTGTTGATATTTTCACTAAACCGTTGGCAACGGAACCTTTCTTCAACATTCGTCGCGAATTGGGAATCTTAGATCTTTCTCAATTGATGTCATAAGCATGTTACCTCTTAATTATATTATGCCTCACCATGGTTGATAAGAGCTGTTTTAGATGTCAATTATCCATCACAAGAGTTCTCCAACAGAGGTAATATCAATCCTTTCTACAATTTTCTAATTGCTAAGTGATTGTGTATGTTAGAACAAATGTTCTTACTCTAGTTGATATAAAATTTGATTGCATATACTCCTTGTCCATATTGTGTGCACATTAACAATCTGACTTCTGAATCTCTCTTGAGCATAATCATCATGACATAGTGCATAATGCATATTCATACTGCATTAAAATTCATTAAAAGCTAGTTCAGCATCAGTATGCATCGACACAAACGAAGCAAGCATCGATCCATACATTCTGAAATTCAAATTTTTTAAAAACTGCTTCAGGATGCATCAATGCATCCATCGCATGTATCGATACACATGCCCATTGTGAATATTTGGCATCGACGCATGACCATCTGCATCGATACATACTGATGCTATCTGAATTAAATGCATTTCCTTCTCTCTCATGCATCGACACATCAGCCAATCATATCACTTCCTATCTCAAGACTTCATATCATCTGCCCTCAAAAACCCCAAAACCAGTGGCTAACCCTAATCCTCCTCATCTTCACTCTCTCTCTAAAACCCTAAATCTCACATCACCATGCCTCCACGCACTATTCCAGCCAGAGCCAAAGGGAAAGGAAAGGGAAAGGAAACAGCCGGTACATCTCAGCAACCACCAGACGTTCCTTCAAATGCCTTAGAGCTACTTCATCCTGCTGTTGCTGCTGAATTTGAGGAATCCTTCAAGACAAGGTTAGTCATGAAACCTCACGTCTTTGATAAAACAGATGCTATTCACCTACACCTAAGTGAAGTGGTTGAACTCTTACATGCACAAAGACTTGGGTCGTTTCTGTCCACAAAGGATGATTATCATGAGGATTTCATTCGGGTCTTTTATGCTGGCTTACAAACTGGTAGAGGCTATATGTTCCGGTGTTCTATCGGAGTCAGAACATATACCTTTGAAGCCTCTGATTGGGAAACGGTATTTCAAATGCCGCCTCCGTCGATGGCTGTCAAGTCCTGGCATGACCTGCATTTTGATCCTGAATTTGACATGAAGGACTTTACTCCATCTATCCTAAAGATAGACAGACCGTTGAGTGATGATGAACACGTCACGTCTGGTATGATCAAGCAAACTCCGCGTATTCTTCACTGGATTATTACACATATTCTGCGTCCAACAAACAGTGGACATTCGCGGTTGGACAGGCCCAGCATACATCTTCTCTACATTTTGCAAAATAAGGTGTTCTTAAATTGGGCTAATTACTTTGTAAAGCGTCTATTTTTCGTGCGAGACAGCTCCAAGAATGTGGCTCTAGGTTATGCCTCTCAAATAATGAAAATTCTTAAGTTTTGGAAAGTTGCAATACCTATTGTTCCTCTCCTATCTCCATCTGCTGCTCAAGAGTTTGACTCTGCCACTCTATCGCATATGGGATATCGGTGGGACAAGGCCCGCAAATGTTTCTATTTCTTCGAAAGAAAATCCAAAACCAGAATTTACAACTTTGACGTGCCCTCGGAACACATCCATGTTACTGAAGATCAGCCTGATGAAGAAATGCAGGATGCGGCTGAAACAGATGCACCACAAGCTGAGGCCAATGCTGGTTGGGGTGATTGGGTGCCACGAAGGTGGTCTCCTACCAACTATGTACCTGAACCTACAGCCCCTCCATTCTCCGGTGGTACTTCAGCCTCAACACCAAATGCGGACATCACTCATATGCTTCAACAGATGGAAATTGTCAACAAAGAACGCCATGAAGAAGCACGGTACTGGCATGTTCAACAATCTGAATGGCACAACGAGCATCGGGACTGGCATGATGAGCATACACGGATGTATCAGAATCAACACGCTTGGCACCAAGACTTGGTTAAATGGCATCAGGTTTTCTACAACGAAATGTCCGGCTTTATGGACGACTGCCGTGAAAATCCTGGTATTATGGACAGCTTTAGAAGCATTGAAGTTCAGAACCGATTTAGGCAATACTCCTTCATGGGCCAAAATCCAGACACAATGCCTCCTCCTCCGCCTCCGCCAAGCTACAGAGATCCTGACAGACATGATGAGGAGTCCTGTGGTGGCTACAATCCAAATTAACCAACCATCTTTTCATCTCACTGCATTTCATTTCATATTGCTCAAGTTTTATTTTGTTGCACAATATATGGTTTAGCTTATGTAACTCTTAAACTCGTTCGTATCTTTAAAATGCTTTTCTATTTCTGTTTATCTCTATTGTTATTGCCCTTATTCGTCATTCTTTGTGAATGATTCTTTACTTTGAAGCTTCAATCTTTGTGATTGATAGCCTGTTATCCATTTTTTGCCATGTCCTGCTACACTATGCTACCTTGATAAATTTGTTTCTTCCTCTTTTTGATGTTGACAAAGGGGGAGAAAATGCAGATATGCACAAACTCAGGGGGAGTATCACACATCTTGCCAAGAATTTGCCATCATCAAAAAGGGGGAGTTTGTGAGAGAATTCTTTACCTTGAATTAATTTTTAATGATAGCAAATTGTGTGATCATCATCCAAATGTTGGTTGTGCATTGCATTACATGATACATTTGTGTTTTTATTATGTTTTCCATCCCACTCTATTGTTGCATAACTGTACATATAAACCTACATTGATACTTCCCTTAAAATAACAATTAAAATGCATTTTATGTCAGTATGCATCAATACATAAGCCTCTGCATCGATACATACAGCATGTGATAAATCACAAAACCTTTCTGTTCAGTATGCATCGATGCATACGAGTCATGCATCAATACATGGAAGGCTAAAGACTCTATGCATCGATCCACACGATCCCTGCATCGATACATGACCAATTGAAACAGCCTGTGTATCAATACATGCGCATTAGGCATCGATACATACTAGTGAAATAATCACATGCATCGATACATACGAATTATGCATCGATACATGATTGATAAATTTCACCAAAAATTCACATATCTTACAGTATGCATCGATACACACTCTTATGCATCAATACATAAAGTTGTTTTATGTTATAACAGTAACTGTTTTGCAGCATATATAAGACAGGTTATGACAGCAGTGCAAAAGTGGAATTCATTGAGGGAAAACAATTGAACACAAGATCAAAAGCAGTGTTGGAGCAATTGTTTGAGAGCAATTAGAAACCTGAAAGAGACTTCATCTTCTTCATCTTCTCAATCACTTTTCTTCAAGAACATTTACACATAACCATTCTTGTTCTTTGGATTAAAGAAGCATCGAGATAACGTTCAGTGGTACGATCAAGGATCTAGCTGTGGTTTGCAGTGGAACGATCGAGGATCTAGCTGAGTTGAAGATTGAAGGGGGTTTCTAGGAAAAACCTACTGGTTTGTCCTTCAAGAACTGGAGTGTTCTTGAGGGTTTGGGAGTCACGTTTGCAGAACATATTCAGCCGCAGCGTTGCGTTTGGAAATCGGGGGATTTCGCAAGCAGGTCGTGGAACCGGTGAATTGTTTGCAATTTCGTGCAGGAAAATCTTGATCGTGCTCAGATCAAGTGAAGGTTCATACAAGAAGAGGTTCTTAGAGTTTAGAATTCTGTCTTTGTATCATAACCTTGTATCAACGGATTCAGCAAATATTGATAATCAAAGTTCTCAATTTCATTTGAAATTGAGAGGGAGACGTACCCACACGCGAGGACGACGTGGGGAACTTCCTTACCAAATCTCTGCGTATCGTATTCTTACCTTACTCCTCTTTACGTTTTAAAACTGTTTTCGCAATTTCAGTTAGTGTGTGGTGATTGTTCCTGTTGCAAGACAGCAGTGGCAAGAAAACTTTTAATTAAATTTCATTGTTGTTTATCATCGATCACATACACACCAACTGTTTGACAAAACGGTTAGCTAGATTTTATTCATTGGAAATAGACTTTAATGATAAGTGCATTCAATTAGTTAAAATTCTGGTGTGAATTGTTTCTGTCATTCTCATTAAAATCCAGCAATTAAACTTGTGTGTCCGGCTTTCTAGTAGCGGTTCAGAATAGACGGAAGTCGATTCGGGACTGATTTTTCCGCCAACTTTGAAAACTCTGATAAAATTTCAAATCCGTTAAATTTCAAAGAGGTGATCTATTCACCCCCCCTCTCGATCACTAGCCACACCGTCTAACACATCTTATACGATAGAATTAAGATATTTCAACAAGGGAAAGATACCTTAATTGAATCCAAGACTCTCCAAGGATACTTAGAGCAGTACCTCTAAAAAATCTGAAATGAGACTCATCATATTGATGAAGCAGTATCTCAAACAGTAAAAATGAGATTCTCTGTATCGAGTCGAAGCAGCATCTTATATGATAGAATTAAGATATTCCGAACAAGGGAATGATACCTTAATTGAATCTAAGACTCTTCGAGGATACTTAGAGCAGTATCTCTAGAAAACAAATGAGATTCTTCAAATTGATGAAGCAATATCTCAAACAAAGAGATGAGATTCTTCAGATAAATGAAGCAGTATCTCGAATATTCGTTTGTTGGGGGAACTTTTTAGGAAAAGACTCCTTTCGAGGGAGATTTACTAGAAATGCTCTGCAGGGGAAAAGCTCATAAGAGAGTTTTTAGGGTAACCTCTTCTTGGGGAGCAATGATTGTAAAGAAAAAATGCTGGAAATATCATTTTTAATCATAAAGTTGAACAATGATTTGCTGAGAAATAATTCTACGAGCACATGCAGGGAAATAACTTTATTTGGAAATGAGAAATGTCCAAGATATACATGAATGACCTTGGATCCTGATATTTTATGTTTGATTCTCGTATGATGTTCCACTTTAGGTGGGAATACCATGCATGGGATGATTCATGAGATGCATGAAAGTATGTAATTTGCTGGGGATATTTGGTTGTGCATGTAGGAATGCGAATGATTTTTGTTTAGTTGAAATTCCCATTTTGTGGGAGTGTTATGCATGAGTATGCTGATGATTGATATGACTGCATTTTTTTTTGAATTTTCTATTTGGTAGGAAAACCATGTATGGATGATTCGTGTGATGCATGTGGGAATGCAACTAGGTAATTGGATGTTTTTGTAGGGTTTAATTCTTGATTGCCAATGAGGTTGGACTTTAAATGTGAACTGCCAAATGAGAACTGGTGAAGGAGATTGAACTGCCAGATGAGGACAACACTCGAAGGGTATGTTACCAGACGAGAACTGGGGAAAATAATTGAAATGTCAGACGGGACTGAATTTGTTTTTGTTTGTTAAACAGGAATTGATTTTTAAAGTAGGCTACCAGATGAGAACTGGTATCAAAATAGGTGACCTACCAGACGAGAACTGGTATCAAAATAGGTGACCTACCAGACGAGAACTGGTATTTGGCAAATGATTTGTCGTACAAGAACTGATTTTTGATATAGTTTACCAGACGGGAGCTGGACTTTGGAATAAGTTGCCAGACGAGAACTGGACTTTGAAATAAATTGCCAGACGGAAACTGGACTTTGAAATAAATTGCCAGGCAAGAACTGGACTTTGTAATAAATTGTCATACGAGAACTGGACTTTGTAATAAATTGTCAGACGGGAACTGGGCTTTGAAATAATTTGTCAAACGAGAATTGGACTTTGGCGTCAAGTTTTGGGTTTCAAGGCTTTTTGATGTCAGGTCCATGTTATGGGGTTAGACCCGATGAATTTTATGATATGCATGGTTTTACGTTGGAGCAAAGCGACATGACTAATGCATGAGGATGATTTATGTAATGATTTGCAGGTTTTCAAAATGCCCCTGCGTGGGTATTGGAAGAGAAGGTTCTTTGCAGAAAGGCTTCTGTCTGCCAGATGGTTGTTTTATAGGGTGGTAGCATGATTCCCCGACACTCATCTTGAACTCTGCATTTGCTGACTTGCGAAAAAGCTTTTGCTTGAACTGCTTGAAAACATGGAGAGGACTCGCTTCTTGTATGGCTCATCTTGCCCCAATGTGATGGGTCTATGCAGAATGTTTACCTCGAAAGGATTTTGAAAGCAATTGTACCATAATTTGGAGATGGCTTGCCCGAAAATTTTGATCCATGAAAGGATTTATCCTTGGTTAACCGACTCTTGGAGCAGTTGACTTTTCTGTGCTCTTGAGGTAGCTTGCCCCGGTATGAGCGTTGAAGCGACTTAACTCTCCCTAACTAGATATTGAAGGGGTCTGCCCCTGGCCACCAGAACCTCTAGGTGATCTGCCCCTAGTTTAATAGAGTCCTGAGATAATTTGCCCTAGATTAACTAATTCTTGAAGTGATTTGCACATTTATTAACAGATGTTAGAGACTGTTTAAGACTGACCAATTCTTGGAGTAATCTTCCTATGATCAACTGATGTTTAGGTGGCATGCCCCTGATTTGTGGGTTGTGAGGTAGTCTTGATTCGGGTCAGCACCAACGAATGTCCAAGTTCCTCTGATTGTTCCTTATTGTTGGAATTTCCCTAACGTCAAGTACTGTCTTGCAGTTAAAATTGTTTGTTCAGAAATGGTAATTTTAATGTGATACTCATGCAAGTTTTGAAAAAGAGTCATTTATTGGAATGATGTGATAGTATGTGAGAAGTGGACCATGAGTCCAAATGTAATGCTGATTTAGCAATTTAAAGTGTGAAAGACTCAGCGAGAATAATGACATTGATGTTGAATATTAGCGAATCTTTAGGAGTCAGTTTACGCAACTTTGCTGTAATATGCTTTCAGAAATAACCCTACCTCAATTAGGTCTTTTGAGGGTTATAACGTTGCTTGGTTCATGGTTATTGAAACAAAGGATATGAGGCTCAAAATTGTTTCTGTACCCACCCTTCTTCTTGATAAACTCCAGTCCTACGTTCAATTAATTCAACTTACATATTCGTCTTTTAAGAGAATTTTGGAGGTGTACGGATAAAGATGATGACTCAAGGTCTCTTGAAATGGAAGTCACCTTATTTTATTTTTTGGATGTCGGTGACCCCTTGATTTTGGTATAATGGTCACTGAATCTTGTTTTGTTTTGTTGAGGGTTTTCGTGACCTCCTTTGATTTTTGTTTTGATCCCTAACTTTTGCATGGACCGCCCTTTGAAGCTTTAGTCCATCGGGATTGCCCCTATTTTTGCCTAAGTCTCCTTTTGGGGTATCGACTTAGCAGGCTTTTTATTGATTCCCTTTTTTAGAATGTGACTGCCAAGTCATTTGGTCATTCGGAGAACAACCAACATAACTTTTGGATTTTGCAAGGTTCCTTCGACACTTCAGGATGTGTGCAAAGAATATCATGTGGTTGATCCTCAGACAGGATATTTCGTCTTGTAATCCGAATGTGTAGTTAGATTAACTGAACACTAACCTACCCCAGGTTTAATGTAAGGTTTTTTAGATCCGAAAGAAACTCCTACTTCTAGGCTCGAAGTGGTTGACTAGGGATTAACTCCTTATCTCTCCAGTGTTTGGGGATTTGAAACAATGCTTGTACATCATCAGTAGGATTTTATCCGAAAGCATACAGTCAGCAATTATGGATAACTTGTTTTCGTCATCCCCCCTCAAATATTTGATAAAACAAAGGTTATGATAAAGAAAAGTGAATGGGAGAAACACTGATGTATTTTTGTTTTTGATATAAGAGAAGAAAAATGAGCGAATGCGAGATAATTAATTCAAAACATGCATCATTACTTCATCAGTATTACCATTAAAAACAACAATGTTTAAACACAAGCAGCTTTTAACAACAAAGAAACTACAAATGCAGAAATAGAAACAAATCAGTCCAATGATTGCCAGTGTTGAGGATGTCTTCCTTTTTTTTATGAAACTATCATAGCTTCCACAAGTTGGTCTAGCTGATTTTTCATCGAGTCCACATCTCCTCCCAATGCAGTATCACTTTGCTCCAACGGATCCATGATCTTTCAAGAGCTACTTCAAGTCTGATATGAGTATCGGGAAATCAACTGCAGGCTATGGAGGAAGGGTGGATGAATTTTTTTGTATATATTTTGTATGAAAGGTGATATGCAATGCATGACGATTGCAGATGCAATGATATGTGTATGAGTTGTAGTGACATGTTCAGGATCACAGGTTCAAAGTGTTTTCAGATGGATCAGAATAACGGGTAAATGACAGGTATCTCTGATTAATGGAACCCCATGGGTAGGCTCTACAGTTGGAAGGTTCCCAGAGTCATGGATATTTCTTGAGGACGTCACTGCCGTGACGAAGACTCGACGGACAATAGTATCCTTAAGAAGATCTCGTCTAAGTGAGGTCTTCATATTGTCCCAACAAGGAAGGCTCCATGGGGATTCCACTACACGACTCTCGAGTCCAGGGTTCTAACAAGGTTCTCAGAGTCATAGATCGAGGTTGGAAATATTATTGTAAGGTAATAATACATCCAAGGGATCTCATCTGTTTGGGGCTTTCGTATTAACCCAACAAGTTTGAAACTTTTCAGGTAAATACTACATAACTGCCGGATATAGTGGGTTAAAAGGTCCCTAGAGTCCTTGATCCAACTTGAGAATACTATCGTCGTGACGAAGACTCGTCGGGCAATAATATCTCAAGAGAATCTCCTATATACGGGGTCTTCGTATCTTCCCAACAAGGAAGACTCCTTGTGGGCGTCCACTACGCAACCACCAACTTAATCTTATGGTTTTTCTCAGACTCGGGTGGAGAGCCTATCTCACAAAGTACCACCAATCAGGGAACCCCAATAATACATAGCCAATAAAACAACAGACAATAATTATGACCGAATAAAAATAACAAAATAAATAACAAATAAACAAACAAGATTAACACACAATACATGAACTGAACTAAATTAGGCTTCACTCTCTCTTGCTTGGAGCTAGTCCCCAGTAGAGTCGCCATCTGTCGCATCTCGAAAAATACGATTCCTCGCGATGGTCGCGGAGAAAATTTACGTTCGAACAGAGCCGCCACCAAACTTTATTTATCCCAATGAAGGGATAGGAAAATATCGATAAAACCTTTGAAAAATAGAATAATGGTCTTCGCAACCATATTCGGGTTCGGGAGTGGATTACGTAAAGGGAAGGTATTAGCACCCGTTACGTCCGTTGTACTCAACGGGAACCTTTTAGTTCTAATTTGTGTTTCGAGTGTTAATTTATGTTTGTTTGTTATCTTTAGGTTATAAAATTATTGAAAATAGAAATGGATGAGAACCTCAGAAAGGGAAAGGGGAGGTTTTTTATTAGTGTGCTCGCGAAGATACAACAATCTCCTACCTACGTATCCTTATGGTATAATAAGGAAATCAGAGCATTCGTAGTTCGGGGAACTACGGTTGGTTGGTGTTTTTTAATGAACAACTGTTTAGATCGTGTTCTAAAGGCTAAACGCTGGCTTGTCTACTCTCGGCGGAGGCTTAAGCATTGGTTTGTTGTGCGCATTAGAAATGATTAAATAATGTTCTTTTTTAAAAGAGTTTTGATCACACGAGGGTGGCAAGTTGAATTAATATGTTAGGTGTTTTGTTTGATTGGTTATGTTGAGATATTTTGGTTGGTTGAGATGTTTTTGGTTGGATGACGATTACTCGGATAGTCGAGTAAGACAACTCGTATCCTAACAGTCGGGAAAGGGAATAGAAGACTCTATACCACTTTCTTTTTCATCCTTAATTATAGAAAGGATTTGATAATAATTGAGGTGTTTTGAATGGATGACGAATACTCGGATAATCGGGTAAGATAACTCGTATCCTAATAATCGGGAAAGGGAATAGAAGACTCTAGACCGCTTTCTTTTTCACCTGAGTGATTATGAAAATTAGTTTGCGTATGGTTGACGTATTTTAGAATGAACGACAACTACTTGAAGGACTGAATAAGACAACTCATATCCAAGCATTTGAGAAGAGGAATTGAAAACTCAAGACCATCTCCTTTTTCGCATAGTCTTGATTGAGAATGATTTGACTTACGGTATGAGTTGGTGGAAAAATGACAATTGTTCGACTGAATGAGTAAGAGAACTCGTATTCAAACAATTGGGGAGAGAAGTCGAAAACTCAAAGTCATCTCCCTTTTCATTTCTCTATTATGAAAATAATTTGATTTAATTGGGTTTGTGTAGATGTTTGATTGGCTGCATTTTATGTTAAAACATTAACTGGACTCTAATGTCTTGGCTGATGTCATGACATGCGCTGGAGATGTTTGATTGGCTGCATTGTGTGTTAGAACATCTAACTGTACTCTGATGTCTTGACTGATGTCATGACATACTTGAGTAGTATGCTACAGGTTTAGCTAATACAGGATTTATAGAATGTCAAACTAGATGTTATGACATTCATTCCTGACAGCAGATACTGAGGTATAGAACAGTTGGTTGTCTGTTGTAACTCAGTATTTAATTTCAGTCTGTTTATCAAGGGAATAACAGACCTGGCATAAGGCCTACTGTCTGAATGTCAAACTGGATGCTCTGACATTCATCATTGACAGCATATACTGAAAAATAGGCAGGTTGGTTGTCTGTTACAGTTCAGTGTGTATCTCAGTCTGTTATGCAGGAGGATAACAGACCATGGCATAAGGCTCTTTGTGTAAATGTCAAATTGGATGTTTTGACATTTATTAATGTAAGCTGATACTGAAGTATGGACTGAGTGGTCCTTTACAGTACAACATTTTGTACAGTCTGTTTTCAGGAAAATAACAGACTTAGCATATGGTATATGCTTTGGACGTCAAACTGAATGTTGTGACATTCATTCCTGACAGCATACGCTAAATTGTAGGTTGGTTAGTTTTTCTGTTTCAGCAGTTTTCTCAGGCTATTCTTTAGGAATCCAACAGTTGAGCTAAAAACCAGGAAACTAACAACTAAGCTACAATTAATGAACCTAACAAATAGCCTATTTGTTAGTACCCTAATATGTGGAAATTAGGTTAACTTGCTTAACCTTAATTTCAGGAAATACAAGTACAAGGCCCAAGTGCTGCAATATAAAAGGATGGCAATCCTTCATTCAGAACTCGGGGATTTTAGGCGTGAAGATTTCAGTGGTTCATCATACTTCACTGCTGTATTTTTTGTGTGTCCTGTATTAGGTGTATCTTGTGAGCCAAGCAATTATCTCCTAGATGATTGCATTGGACTAGGGTGTTCATTGAGTTGTAAGTGTTGTGTCACTCTAAGCTTTTAAGCGTGAGTGTTATGTATCTTGATTAAAGCTGTTAAGCACAATCAAGAGTTGTTTGAAGTGTGACTTCACCATTTACTTTAATCTAATTAAAGGTTGTAATCACTGAGGTGATTGAGGGGGAGTGAGTAGGAACTCTGATCTTAGTGTAAGATTGAAATTGCATTGGGTAGGTATTAAGTGATAGGATTGAACAGTTGGTTTAAGGCCTGAATTAATACTACTAATAGTGGATTTCCTCCCTGGCTTGGTAGCCCCCAGGCGTAGGTGTGTGTGACACCGAACTGGGTAAACAATTCCCTGTGTTATTTACTGCACTTACTTTTTAAGTTCTGCATAATTCTTGTCTGCGCAGAATTGGATGTCATAACATCCCGTGTGACATCGAAAGTCTGTTAACTAGAATTTCAATTGGCATCAGAGCAGGAACCCTGCCTGTTAATTTTTGGGTGAGATCTAGGGAAGTTACTTTCTAGTACCATGGACAAGGATGTAGGATACTCAAATAGACCACCCATGCTGGATGGTTCTAACTATGATGACTAGAAACCTCGTATGATAGCCTTCTTGAGGTCTCTAGATAGCAAGGTCTGGAGAGCTGTCAACAAAGGATGGGAATATCCAATGAAGACAGGTAAAGATGGAGTCAGTATACAAATTCCTGAAGAAGAGTGGGACAAGGAGCAAGAGGCATTAGCCCTTGGAAACTCTAAGGCCTTGAATGCATTGTTCAATGGAATAAGTAAAAACATCTTCAGACTGGTGCATCACTGTGAGTTGGCTAAAGAAGTTAGGGATACCCTCAAGATAACACATGAAGGTACCTCCAAGGTGAGGATGTCAAAACTTCAGATGTTGACCACCAAGTTTGAAAATTTGAGGATGAAAGAGGATGAGACTATTCATGACTTCCACATGAATATTCTTGAAATTGCCAACACTTCTGGTGGCTTAGGGGAGAAAATGGATGAAGAGAAACTTGTGAGAAAGATTCTCAGGTCATTAACTAAGATATTTTCCATGAAGGTCACTGCTATAGAAGAGGCTCAGGATATCTGCAATATGAAGGTGGATGAGCTTATTGGTTCTCTCCAAACTTTTGAAATGGGCTTGGGTGAGAATGTTGAAAAGAAGAACAAAAGCGTAGCTTTTGTATCAAATACTGGAGAGGATTCAGAAGCAGGAAGTACTGGTGGTGATGAAAGCATATCAGAAGCCATAGTCATGCTTGGGAGACAGTTCAACAAGTTCGTAAAGAAGATTGATCAAAAAGGTAGACCAAATGTCAAGAACATCTCGTCTGACATCAGGAAAAGATCAACTTCGGAAGAAAGGTTCAACCAAGGCAAGGGAATCCAGTGTCATGGATGTGAAGGTTTTGGACACGTTAGAGCTGAATGCCCTACTTACCTCAAGATGCAAAAGAAAGGGTTATCTGTCACATGGTCTGAAGGAGACTCTGAGAGTGAATCTGAAGGAGAATCTGCTAAACATGCCACTGCACTAACTAGTGTGTGTGCCACTGATGATGACTCAAGTGGAGATGAACTGACCTTCGATGAACTTGTTGCATCATATAAAGAGTTGTGTGTCAAAAGTGCAGAAGTAAGTGTACAAGGAGAAAAGCAGAAGAAACTCATCAAGGAGCTGGAGGACGAGAAACAGAAGCATCTGACAGTCATAGATGGTCTAAAGGGTGAGATAACCTTGCTGGCCTCCAAGCTAGATCAAATGAAAAATCCATCAGAATGTTGAATAAAGGAACATACACCTTGGAAGAGATGCTAAAGGTGGGACAGAAGTCAGGAACCATGTCTGGTTTAGGCTTTGTGAAGAAATCCTCAGCTGAACTCAAATGCTCAAAGGCTGAAGTTCAAAAATTCAAGCGGAGGTCACACTCAATGTCTCAACTTCAGGGAACCAGGATGAGTAACCATCAGAAGAAGAAATATCAGAGATGGAGATGTCACTACTGTGGTAGGTTTGGTCATATAAAAGCCTTCTGCTACAGGCTGCATGGTTATCCTAACCAAACCCCTCAGGTCAGACCTAAGCATAAGGCATATAAGCATAATGCCCCCATCAAGAAACGACAATGGTTTGCTAGGTTAGCTCACACAGCTCTAAGGGCTTCTACCAGAGAAGACTGGTACTTTGATAGTGGCTGCTCAAGACATATGACTGGTATGGAGAATTTATTGGTGAATATACAACCTCACACTACCAGTTATGTGACCTTTGGTGATGGTGCTAAAGGAAAAATCAAAGGTGTGGGTAAGCTGGACAGCTCTGGAGTTCCATAACTAAATAATGTGCTGTTAGTAAAAGGACTAACTGCTAATCTCATCAGCATAAGCCAACTGTGTGATCAAGGGTTTTATGTTCAATTTACTAAGGAGCTATGTGTTGTGATGAATGGAGATAATCAGAAAGTTATGAGAGGATCCAGATCCAAAGATAACTGTTATCTGTGGGAACCTAAAGTCTCAAACTACTCCACAATTTGCTCTTCAGCCAAGGAAGAACAGGAGGTGAAGCTGTGGCATAGACGTCTTGGTCATCTCCACTTAAGGGGAATGAAAAAAATCATATCCAAGGAAGCAGTTAGAGGAATCCCAAAGCTTCTTATTGATGAAGGAAGAGTCTGTGGAGAATGCCAGGTTGGCAAGCAAACCAAGATGTCACATCCTAAGCTGGGACATCCTACAACTTCCAAAACTCTGGAACTTTTGCACATGGACTTAATGGGACCTGTGCAGGTTGAGAGTCTGGGTGGAAAGAGGTATGCCTATGTGGTTGTTGATGACCATTCCATATACACTTGGATAAGCTTCATCAGAGAAAAGTCAGATGCATTTGATGTCTTCAAAGAACTGTGCATCAGACTTCAAAGGGAAAAGGACAGTTGTGTTGTCCGAATTAGGAGTGACCATGGGACGGAGTTTAAGAATTCCAAGTTTGATGAGTTTTGCTCGTCTGAAGGGATAAGTCATGAGTTTTCCTCTCCTATAACTCCTCAGCAAAATGGGATAGTTGAAAGGAAAAACATAACTATTCAAGAATCTGCCAGGGCAATGATTCATGCAAAGAAGCTTCCTATGCACTTTTGGACCGAAGCGATGAATACAGCTTGCTATGTTCACAATAGAGATACCTTGAGAAAAGGAACCTCTTCCACTCTGTATGAAATATGGAAAGGCAGAAAACCCACTGTGAAGTACTTTCATATCTTTGGAAGTAAATGTTACATTCTTACAGATCGTGAACAGAGAAGGAAAATGGATCCCAAAAGTGATGAGGGTATATTCCTAGGATACTTAACTAACAGCAGAGCCTACAAAGTGTTCAACTACATGACCAATGTCCTGATGGAATCCATAAATGTTATTGTGGATGATAGAGATGAAGGAATCAATGTCATAGAGTATGTTGGAACATTCCTTGATACGTCAACAGACGTTTCAGTCAAGTCAGAAAAGGTACAGGAGACTCCTCCTGAGTGTGAGGTAGATGCATCCAACAAAGTGCCTTCTATCAGAATCCAGAAGGACCACCCCAAGGATCTTATCATAGGGGATCCCAATAGTGGTGTGACTACCAGATCAAGGGAGAATAGCTCAAATTCCTGTTTTGTATCCAAGGTTGAACCAAAAAATGTTAAAGAAGCCCTGACTGATGAATATTGGATCAATGCCATGCAAGATGAACTGGAGCAGTTTAAACGGAATGAAGTATGGGAGTTAGTTCCATGACCTGAAGGGACTAACATCATTGGTACCAAGTGGATTTACAAGAACAAATCTGATAAGAAAGGAGTAATCACTAGGAATAAAGCAAGACTGGTGGCTCAAGGATATACTCAAGTTGAAGGGGTTGATTTTGATGAGACGTTTGCACCTGTTGCTAGACTTGAGTCAATCAGATTGCTGTTAGGTGTGGCCTGCATTCTGAAGTTCAAATTGTTCCACATGGATGTGAAGAGTGCCTTTTTAAATGGGTACTTGAATGAAGAAGTATATGTGGAACAACCTAAAGGGTTCTGTGATCCTAACCAACCTAAACATGTGTACAAGTTGAGGAAAGCCTTGTATGGGTTGAAGCAAGCACCTAGAGCTTGGTATGAAAGGTTGACTGAATTTCTGACCTCTCATGGGTACAGAAAAGGTGGGATAGATAAGACCTTGTTTGTGAAGGATGAAGATGGCAAAATCATGATTGCCCAAATTTATGTGGATGATATTGTCTTTGGTGGAATGTTAGAGCAAATGGTGAAACATTTTGTTCACCAGATGCAATCAGAGTTTGAAATAAGTCTGGTTGGGGAACTGACTTATTTTCTTGGAATGCAAGTTAACCAAATGGAGGATTCTATGTTTCTCTCCCAAAGCAAATATGCCAAAAACATAGTTAAGAAGTTTGGTATGGATAATGCTAGGCACAAAAGAACTCCTGCACCTACTCATTTAAAGTTAACCAAAGATGATGGAGGTCCCAGTGTTGATCAATGCTTGTATAGAAGCATGATAGGTAGTCTACTATATCTAACTGCAAGTAGACCTGATATTTCCTATGCAGTTGGAGTGTGTGCTAGATACCAAGCAGAACCCAAAGTGAGCCACTTAAATCAAGTCAAGAGGATTCTCAAGTATGTCAATGGGACTTGTGACTATGGTATGCTATACTATCATGGCTCTGAGCCTGTCTTATCTGGGTATTGTGATGCTGATTGGGCTGGGAGTGTTGATGACAGAAAAAGCACATCAGGAGGATGTTTCTTCTTGGGAAACAATCTCATATCATGGTTCAGCAAGAAATAGAATTGTGTATCTCTGTCCACTGCAGAAGCTGAATACATAGCAGCTGGAAGTAGTTGTTCCCAACTGGTGTGGATGAAACAGATGCTTACTGAGTACAATGTCACTCAAAATGTCATGACATTGTTCTGTGACAATCTCAGTGCCATCAATATTTCCAAGAATCCCATCCAACACAGCAGGACCAAACATATTGACATTAGACATCACTTCATCAGAGATCTGGTGGAAGACAAAGTGATCACTTTGGAACATGTAGCCACTGAACTACAACTTGTTGACATATTCACAAAGGCACTGGATGCTACTCAGTTTGAAAACTTAAGGGGCAAACTGGGAATATGCCTCTCTGAGGATTTATAACAATCAATGATGTTTGGAATGTATTGTTTAATATCTCAACCTATTAAACAATTGAAAGTGTGCTATGACTGGACAACAGATCACAGCTATGTTACTTGCTACAAGTGTGGTAACAAGATGTTAAGGGGATATCCTAACATGAGACAGCCTATGTGCCTGCTGGACTTCAAGAAAGGGCTCATGCAGGAGTGGATCAAGATGTCAGACTCAAAGTCATGGCATCTGATATGGGGGTACCTGCTGTAAAGCAAGAGTGTGTGACTACTTGATCAAAGCTGTGAAGCAAGATCAAGTGGGTGGTGTCTTGATCAAGGCTATAAAGCAAGATCAAGAGGGGATATTCTTGGTTGAAACTATGAAGTAAAATCAAGATTGTGGTTCAGTCATTTGTGTGTAATTCTGTTTATTTTGGTCTGTAATTTAAAGTGCTGCTTTGGCAACATTTTTGACAAAAAGGGGGAGTAACACCTGTGATGCCCCAGGACAACAATTTTTTTTGCTAAACAGATATTGAAGATCCTCTAATCCAGAGGTTGTGCTGCAGATGATGTTCCACTTCTATGAGTGTGAGTGTGTTTATGTATGTTGCTATTAGAAGTTTTTATTTAACTTCTATGTGTGATGAGTGTATGTATGTTGCTATTAGAAGTTTTTATTTAACTTCTGTATGTGTGCTGATATGTGAAGTTTTTATTTAACTTCTAACTGTGGTGAGTGTGTTGCTGCTCTGAGTGTATTAGCTAGGTTAATTTCCTTGCTAAATGTGTGTTTTCCGCTGCTGTGAACTCTGTTGTGATGCCAAGTTGTTTTAGCCAAAAAAAATCCAAAGGGGGAGTTTGTAGATGTTTGATTGGTTGCATTTTATGTTAAAACATTAACTGGACTCTAATGTCTTGGCTGATGTCATGACATGCGTTGGACATGTTTGATTGGCTGCATTGTGTGTTAGAACATCTAACTGTACTCTGATGTCTTGACTGATGTCATGACATACTTGAGTAGTATGCTGCAGGTTTAGCTAATACAGGATTTATAGAATGTCAAACTAGATGTTATGACATTCATTCCTGACAGCAGATACTGAGGTATAGAACAGTTGGTTGTCTGTTGTAACTCAGTATTTAATTTCAGTCTGTTTATCAAGGGAATAACAGACCTGGCATAAGGCCTACTGTCTGAATGTCAAACTGGATACTCTGACATTCATCATTGACAGCATATACTGAAAAATAGGCAGGTTGGTTGTCTGCTACAGTTCAGTGTGTATCTCAGTCTGTTCTGCAGGAGGATAACAGACCAAGGCATAAGGCTCTATGTGTAAATGTCAAATTGGATGTTTTGACATTTATTAATGTAAGCTGATACTGAAGTATGGACTGAGTGGTCCTTTACAGTACAACATTTTGTACAGTCTGTTTTCAGGAAAATAACAGACTTAGCATATGGTTTATGCTTTGGACGTCAAACTGAATGTTGTGACATTCATTCCTAACAGCATATGCTAAATTGTAGGTTGGTTAGTTTTTCTGTTTCAGCAGTTTTCTCAGGCTATTCTTTAGGAATCCAACAGCTGAGCTAAAAACCAGGAAACTAACAACTAAGCTACAATTAATGAACCTAACAAATAGCCTATTTGTTAGTACCCTAATATGTGGAAATTAGGTTAACTTGCTTAACCTTAATTTCAGGAAATACAAGTACAAGGCCCAAGTGCTGCAATATAAAAGGATGGCAATCCTTCATTCAGAACTCGGGGATTTTATGCGTGA
Source organism: Lathyrus oleraceus (assembly GCF_024323335.1). Taxonomy (NCBI): domain Eukaryota; kingdom Viridiplantae; phylum Streptophyta; class Magnoliopsida; order Fabales; family Fabaceae; genus Lathyrus; species Lathyrus oleraceus. The sequence goes on along the minus strand of NC_066585.1, from coordinate 305,758,810 downwards.
AGATTTTAGTGGTTCATCATACTTCACTGCTGTATTTTGTGTGTGTCCTGTATTAGGTGTATCTTGTGAGCCAAGCAATTATCTCCTAGATGATTGCATTGGACTAGGGTGTTCATTGAGTTGTAAGTGTTATGTCACTCTAAGCTTTTAAGCGTGAGTGCTGTGTATCTTGATTAAAGCTGTTAAGCACAATCAAGAGTTATTTGAAGTGTGACTTCACCATTTACTTTAATCTAATTAAAGGTTGTAATCAATGAGGTGATTGAGGGGGAGTGAGTAGGAACTCTGATCTTAGTGTAAGATTGAAATTGCATTGGGTAGGTATTAACTGATAGGATTAAACAGTTGGTTTAAGGTCTGAATTAATACTACTAATAGTGGATTTCCTCCCTGGCTTGGTAGCCCCTAGACGTAGGTGTGTGTGACACCGAACTGGGTAAACAATTCCCTGTGTTATTTACTGCACTTACTTTTTAAGTTTTGCATAATTCTTGTTTGCGCAGAATTGGATGTCATAACATCCCGTGTGACATCGAAAGTCTATTAACTAGAATTTCAGTTTGGAAGTTTGTAGAGAAACGACAATTATTTGACTAACCAAGTAAGAGAACTTGTATTCAAATAATTAAGGAGAAAAATTGAAAACTCAAAGTCATCTCCCTTTTCTGGTTTCATATCATAAAATGATTCGATTTGTTTGTGCTTAGGTGGATAGAAATGACGACTATTTGACTAACCGAGTAAGAGAACTCGTATTCAAATAATCGAGGAGAGGAATTAAAAAACTCAAAGCCATCCCCCTTTTCATTTCCAAATGAAATGGTGTTTGATTGTGATTGGGTGTTTTAATTTGATTTGAATGAAAATACTCGACATTGGGTCGAGGTTTTAGCTTTGTGTTTTATGAATAGATTGGACTTTATTTTAGTGAATTGTTCACCTACTCGATTATTCAAAAACCGAATAGGTCTCATTGTAAGAAAGCCCAAGAGTAAACTATGTGAGGTTGATGGCGATGCTTTAAAAGCGATCGACTTACAAAGGGTTTGTTTTGAGAGGGGGCTTGATGTTAAATCAAGAATTGTGTGATTGGTGTTTATGGTTTGAATGGTACGGAATGTTAGTAAAGTTATTTACATGTGAGGATGCAAACATGAATCATCTAAATAATCAATTAAACACATGAGATTGATTAAACGATTAATTAAATAATTTGCTCAATGATTAGAAAAATAATTAATTATCTAAAAAATAATCAACTAAAAAAAATCCATTTATCAAAATATGAATCAAATTAATAAATATCTAAAATTAAGAAAATGGAGTTATTTACAAAATGTCATCTATAATAATTAAATTACTTAGGTAATCATTTAAATATAATTTGTTACTTAATGAGTAAATAACTTTTTAAAAAATTAGAAAGTATTTCTTCCTATACTAGCTATACCACATACTAATTTTCGGTTCTCGTCGATCTAGTAAATTATATAGGTTATTCTTGCTTTGTAACAATGTAAAATTCTCATAACAATCCTAAACAAGACTATAATAAAACCAACTGAGGTCAAATAAAAACGTTTTAAAAAATTAGAATGATGGTAGTATAAATGATATAACTCTGTGTCTCTCATTCCAATTTACTATACCTAATATGCCATTAAGAAACATAAAGACATTCGCATGATATGGATTAACAAAACGGTGATTAAAAGGAAGAAAAATAAATAAGCAGTGCTAATTAAAAGTGATAGCAGCAGGAAACTGAAGTAAAACACATTTTAAAATGACAGTAAACACTTTTCTCCTAGAGTTACCACAAACAACAGCATTTAGGTTAATCACTATAAAACATGAATATGACACTGATGCAATGATAATGAAAACAAATCGAAACACAAGAAAGGCTTGTATTAAAGCAGCACAAACATAATGCAACCCAAATCTCGTCCAAAATGCAATGATAATGAAAACAAATCGAAATACAAGAAAGGCTTTTAGGGAGAATAATAAAAAAAACTATAACAGCAGCAATACCAAAACAATACGTAATATAACCGAAGTCTTATATGAATCCTCCATAAAATCAAATTTTAGCAGCAAGCATACTAACATAATAATGTGCCAAAATAAGAACAACTTATAATCATTCACAAAGTTATTGCAATATCGACATAAATCCAACATTTATTCCGAAACACATTATGTCATAAAATATATGGAATCGAAACAAATTTATGCAGTAAAGCCAATACGTAATGCAATCATATATCAAAACAGAGTTTAGAGTTATAAACGTGATTCAATAACTAAAACAGAATCAAAATATGAAACCATTTGTAACAGTATTTTCGATTCAAAATATTACCGAATGCAGAACCGTGAGCGCTATTTAGCTTGTTCTTTTTGCAAGCAGCGGGAATAGAGTGTCAAGCATGTCTCAAGATACCTGTTGAACGGTGCAGTTTAACAGCTCCAAGAAGATCATTACGAGTAGTTGGTTGCCATGCTTTCGATTCGGGATATGCGGACTCTATCTCTTTTCACTTGATTTGCACTTTAAATCACAAAACACACCAGAACACGATCGCCGATAGTGAATACATCGCCTTCAGAAATGTGCCTGCTGCCTCTCGAAACTCTATCGTTAGTGGAGTGAATCTGGTCTTTTTAGCCTTCCATTTTGAATCCTAACCGAACCAATACCTGCATAAAAAATCAAAACCAACAGCAATCCAATCGAAAAATGCCTTGCTAACTCGAAATCATCTAAAACAAAGTTGAAGCAAGAGACTCTGTTGTTGTTCAATGTCGTATCACACCGTTGAGTTGCTATTGCATGGTTTGAGTTTTTCTTGGATGAGTTTCTGGGTTGCGAAGATATGGCCGATATACGGAAATGAATGTAAGGTTAAACGTCGTGGTGCACCGTTGTGTCTAGCGGTGGAGGGAATATCGATGGAGAAAGCGCGTAGTTGTTCATAAAAATGGCGGTGTTGTTGATTCCTTAGGATTGGCAGAGATTTTAGAAAACAAATAATGTAATCATCTCTGTTGTTTTAATATGTTGGGTTGAAGAAATTCAACATCTGGACCAACATGTCATGTACGATGTCACGACGTCAGGTCTGTGACATCGCACATGTGTAGGAAACTGAATTAATTAATTCAGTATATGTCATGGGATCAGCAAGGATATCTGGTGAATATCCTAACTCCCTTGTGAAGGCCTTGAAGACTAATTCAGAATATATATAGGCTCTAAATATGGAGATATATATGGAGAGAGATTAGGAACTTGAAGACCTTGTTTGTAGCAGAATTTTTCTGCTGAAGTTGTAACAGCAAAGAACAAGTCTGCTGCAATTTCTGAAGGCCCAAATCCAGTTGGGTGATTAGGTTATAAATAGCTGATTGTAACCTGGTTTTTGTAAGCCTCTTAGAATGAATTTTTAGGGGTGTGTGTAAGGTAAACCTCCCAATCTGTGGGAAGGTTACCATGTGTTTCTCAGTGGTAAACCTGAGAGTGTTTGTTACTCAAAGCCTGTAGGCAAGAGTAATTATGTTCTTGAATGAAGCTGTGAAGCAAGTTCAAGGTGTTTGCACATTACATTGTATTTGTAGTGATAGGAATGGAAACTGGAGGTTTCTATCTAGGAGTTCCTAGGTATAGATTGCATTGGGTAGGGATTAAGTGATGAGTTGTAAACGGGGGAGTTTAACTCTGAATTGATACTACTAATAGTGGATCTTCTTCCTGGCTTGGTAGCCCCCAGATGTAGGTCATGTTGGACTGAACTGGGTTAACAATTTCCTGTGTTTGTTTTCCTTCTGTATGATATAATCATGTCTACCATAACTAAGCATGTATTCCAGTCTGTTCATCAAGATAATAGCAGACCTGATACATAGCCTTCTGTTGGAATGTCAATCAGAATGTTTTGACATTCATCAACAACAGCACATACTGGTTAATAAGCTGATGAATTCAGTTCAGTATGTAGTGAAGTCTGGAGTTCAAAAGCACACCAGACCTGGCCAAAAAGGATCTTTGTGAAACTGTCAAACTGGATGCCTTGACAGTTCTTCCTGTAAGCTAATACTGAAGTAGAGACTGGTTGGTCTTTTACAGTACAGCAAATTTAGCACAGTCTATTTTCAGGAACCAAACAGACTTAGCATATGGTTCTGGACTTGGATGTCAAACGGAATGTTGTGACATTCACTCATGACTGCATATGCTAAATTGTTGGATGATTAGTTTTCTGTTTCAGGAGTTTTCTCAGGCTATTCTTCAGGAATTCACCAGCTGATCTAAAATCTAGGAAACTAACAACTAAGCTACAATTAATGAACCTGGCAAATAATCTATTTGTTGGCTCCTTAATAAGTGAAGATTAGTTTAACTTGTTACAACCTTTAATTTAGGAAATACAAGTACATGACCAACAAACTGGAACAATGTAACAGATAATGTTCAAAACAGGATTGAGACATCGTGCTGATATCTGTGTAGGAAAACAACAGAAGTGAAGGTTATGGTGCACATAACTAAGGGTTCCTCCTTTCTAGGATGACATAGAAGGAGAGGTCGTGACACTGTGAAAAGGTGCACATTAGTACAGAGTGTAATAACTGTCTTGCTGTAATAGGTACAATGTTAGATCAGATGTCATGACTTGAAGTAGAACATCTGAATACTGACTACGCCAGAATTTCAATTGGTATCAGAGCAGGCATCCTGTTCTGTCTCTGGATGAGATCCATGGGTGATACTTTCTGGTAGCTGGCAAGGAGTTATGTTAGTACTGATGCTGGAACCTGTGTAAGGTTCTGTAATTCCCTGAATGGTCCCTTGAAGTAGGTGGATGGACTGTTCATGACAGGAATGGTGTGTACCTGTCTCTGGAGGTTGGCTATTGGCCTGTGTGTGGGACAGCTGTGCCAGTACTAAAACACATTCAAACCTGGTATGGTCTTGGAGGCCAATCTGGTGAAGTGTGTGTTCATAGGTTGAGTTGTATTATGATTTCCGCTGCATAATACATGGCAAAACTCAAACTCTGATGTAGTTTCCCCTCATGTGGATGAAAGGCTGCTGTGTTCAAGATCTCATCATAATCTACTGAAGATGTCAAAGATACTTGAGTCCCCTCAAGTCCACTCATCATGACGTTCTCACTTCAGGATGGTAAGAGTCACTTAATCACTGATTCTCTTACTCTCTTGAGTAGTGTATATGAAGACCTTGAAGACCTTCAAGGAAGGTTTGTTCTAAGGAGGTGGAACCAATGTTCTATGTGATGTTAGAACATGTTGTTCAACAAGTATGCAGCTACTGGTTGTAGAGCAGATGGTTTTAGGGTTCAAACAAAGGGATAATTCTGTTTGGAACCTACTCCTGACCTGGAAGAGGAGACATCTGTGTGTGCTAAGTTGACAAGAGCAGGGTCAACTGGGTGTGTGCTCAAGAAGGTCATCCCTAGAAGTTGAGCTGGTTGAGATGTGACATTGTGCAAACTCCTGCTGTTTGGCATTCTCCTGCAGTTTGATCAGGATTGGATAGTTGTTCCCTGAAGTACTATGGTGTGTTGGAAGACAAGTCCCCTGGATGTTAGCAGTCAATAATGGGGTAACCTGAGTGCTGTATCATCTATGAGGACTGGAACCATGAATCATGTTATTCAAACACCACGTGCAGAAGTGGCAGTTCTGTCAAGGAGTAAGAATATGAAGATTCAGAGGTTGGTTGAAGTAGTATGCCCTGGCAATGCATAACTACTATCGACTGGTTTTGTGTGTCTCACTAGTACTTATGGTCAGCTGGAGTCTGATTGGAGGAGTTAGTTGCCACTGGTAGGGATAGTGTATGTCATGTTGAGACATATGTGTACAATGCATGGATATTGGTGTGGAGTATCCATGATTGTTAAGTTGAGGGGGAGTTTTGGTTAACCTCCTCAAGTCTGGTCAGCCTAGGGTCTGGTTGGCTGTTGACCTGTGTCACATGGGTTCTGGTGGTTGTGTGACACATTTGCAAGGAAGAATTCATCTCTCTCATTCCTAAGGGTGAATTTAATCTGGGAATACTTTCAAAATTGTCTAGGTGCTTGCAAGCAGAAGATGTTGACACAAGAAGAGTATTTTCAAAGTATTCTTATGGTGAAAGTATCTGAAGGGATGATTGGGAAAGGATTTAAGATCAATGTTTACTTGTGCCAAGTGCAAGTGTTTAATTGATTATCCTTGGAGCTCAAGATAACTGATGTTCTCAAAGATGTTGGAACATCACTTCTTCAAGACCCTGTGCAGAATCACAGGAAGGACAGTACATTGGCTTATGATCTATCTCTTTGGTGGCAGCAAAAGCACATGATCTCTGAAAAGGTTTCCTGGCAAGAAACATGTTCAGCCTTGGTATGTATAAGAAGAAGAAGACATCATAGTCTTGATGGTGGTTACTTGGATCAGTTTATTTCTGATCTAGGTAAGGAAGTGCATTAGCTTATGCACACTGTGAAGTCAAGAACAAGTGGCAGCAGTCTTGACATCATGGAAACAGCCTTGCCTTAGGATGTGGAATCCTTGGTAGAGCTGAAGGGTTAATTTCTAACTGGTCCTTCTGAAGACTCATACATCAGAGTGTCTGATGTCTTTGGAGAAGAAGCAGGGATTCATCAAGGTGTAAGCTTGGATGACTTAACTGCAAACCTGCAGGATGGAGGTTGTTTACTCAAACTTGGTTCCACAATCAAGTCTATGAGAACATTGAACTCTTGTTCTGTGAAGGGAGGAAGCTCTTTCAAGTGGCAGAAGAAGGAGCTGAATTCAACAGCTGGATGTCAAAACACAATGTTGTGACATTTGGTTCAACATCAGATTCTTAGTTGGTGAAGTGGCACATCAACTTGAGATAGAAAGGTCTACAGGGTTGTAGATTGGATACTTCAAAAAGCTTGAAGTTCAAGTCTCACTTGGAAGGTCAGAATATCTTTGGGAGAAGTCTGATAAACTTGGGGAGGTCAAAAAGCAGCATTTGACCTTTTCATATGAGGATTCATGAAGGAGGTAATCAACCAGTGGCAATTGGTCTATCTCAGAAGTGAGTTCGAAGAATCAAGATAATCAACATAAGGCAGCTGGTTATTCTTGAGGAAAGTCTGAGACAAATTACTTTTGAGCAGAAAAGTAGCAAGTTGAAGACTAAAGGAGGTGTTTTCTATTCATCCCTTGGAGCTTGTGGTAGGAGTTCTGAGTCATCTATGGAAGATTATCTCATGTAATGGGATGAAAAGGTGTATGTCCCAACTTATGTCTGGGGTCTTCTTGATCAAGCTGGCGACTCAGTGATATTTGAAGACTATCAGATGGTGTTCCCTGTTATGTGTGAAGGATGTCCTAACGAATGTTAGAACATTTTGTGAAATGGCTTTCTGTTCTGGTTAGAAGAGAGATTGACACAGAGTGTGGATGTGTTCAACCAAGAGGGTTGAACAGAGGGTGCGCTCTTGAAGACATGAAGATGAGTCTTATGTTTTCCATTCATCAAGTGGGTTGAGTTCTTTTTGAATCAGGGAGAAGGTGAAGGTCCAACCATGTTGGATATGTGTGACCTCCAAGAGAGTAGGTTGTCCATGACAGGGGGAGTTGTGCCTTTGTGCTGCAAGCAATCACCAAGCTTGTGGTCTATGTGCTCTCAGATGACTAGATAGTTATCAGGATGCTGTGATGTATGTCAAGGCTGAGTGAGCAGAAGAATGTCTGACCGAATGTCATGACATTACCCTGGACATTGCTGTCAATTCCTTCTGAATCTTAAAGTCATTAGGAATTATGAGGGTGATGTGGCTAAGTCTGATAAACCAGAATAAGCCTGATGGCTACAGCTGTGTGGTACAGGGGGAGTAACCATCAACAGAGTGTGAAAAGTTGGCTGTAGCAGTGCTAGGTGTCAAGTCTCTACTGGAGGTATGACAGAGGTCTTGTTGAATACTGGCTGAATGCAGGAATGTTAAGACATCGAGTGCAACGTGTCTGACTGCATATATGGAATGGTCTCCATGCACAGGAACGGATGTTTTGGAAAAGAAACAGTCAAGAGCTATAAAAGGTATTCAAAGATAGTCTGAGATTTTGTTGGTGAGTCTCTGACTGTTTCTCAGCAAAAATAAATGCATCTTAACCAAGCATTTATTTCTACCGGAAATTCCTAGGCACGGGCTGGACTATTTAAAGGATGCAATAGCCCTCTTCCTCTCACAAGAAAAACACTCCATTCTCAGAATCATGGGGTATGTTAAGGTTTGGGCAAGCTGCGCCTGGATCTGGTTTTGTGAAGGGTTCCTTTACAAATGTTTAGCTAAAAAGGGGGAGAGAAATACAGTCCTAGGGTTGTCCTAGGGCTGAGAATGTACCAGAAGAAAGCCAACTGTGGATGTGGCAGCAAACAGAAGTTGGCATCAGGCACAAAATCCACCAACTGGGGTTTCCACTTGTGTCCTGTGATCTGAGTTAAGAAGACAGTTGTGCCTTGTGATCTGAGTTACATTGTCTATGTACTCAGCATTACATATTCTTCTGGAAGCTCTCCGGTTGAGGGGAAGGGTTCTGGTACAACTGAGTATTGTCCCTCTTCTTCCCCATGTACACCAACTTTGGTGTTTGTGGTGGTGGAGCCAATGACGAAGATGAAGAGCATTCCCAAATTGGGATGTTTTGTCAAGTATATTGCTTATTTGTTTTAGCTAAAATTTGCCAAAGGGGGAGATTGTTGATTCCTTAGGATTGGCAGAGATTTTAGAAAACAAATAATGTAATCATCTCTGTTGTTTTAATATGTTGGGTTGAAGAAATTCAACATCTGGACCAACATGTCATGTACGATGTCACGACGTCAGGTCTGTGACATCGCACATGTGTAGGAAACTGAATTAATTAATTCAGTATATGTCATGGGATCAGCAAGGATATCTGGTGAATATCCTAACTCCCTTGTGAAGGCCTTGAAGACTAATTCAGAATATATATATAGGCTCTAAATATGGAGATATATATGGAGAGAGATTAGGAACTTGAAGACCTTGTTTGTAGCAGAATTTTTCTGCTGAAGTTGTAACAGCAAAGAACAAGTCTGCTGCAATTTCTGAAGGCCCAAATCCAGTTGGGTGATTAGGTTATAAATAGTTGATTGTAACCTGGTTTTTGTAAGCCTCTTAGAATGAATTTTTAGGGGTGTGTGTAAGGTAAACCTCCCAATCTGTGGGAAGGTTACCATGTGTTTCTCAGTGGTAAACCTGAGAGTGTTTGTTACTCAAAGCCTGTAGGCAAGAGTAATTATGTTCTTGAATGAAGCTGTGAAGCAAGTTCAAGGTGTTTGCACATTACATTGTATTTGTAGTGATAGGAATGGAAACTGGAGGTTTCTATCTAGGAGTTCCTAGGTATAGATTGCATTGGGTAGGGATTAAGTGATGAGTTGTAAACGGGGGAGTTTAACTCTGAATTGATACTACTAATAGTGGATCTTCTTCCTGGCTTGGTAGCCCCCAGATGTAGGTCATGTTGGACTGAACTGGGTTAACAATTTCCTGTGTTTGTTTTCCTTCTGTATGATATAATCATGTCTGCCATAACTAAGCATGTATTCCAGTCTGTTCATCAAGATAATAGCAGACCTGATACATAGCCTTCTGTTGGAATGTCAATCAGAATGTTTTGACATTCATCAACAACAGCACATACTGGTTAATAAGCTGATGAATTCAGTTCAGTATGTAGTGAAGTCTGGAGTTCAAAAGCACACCAGACCTGGCCAAAAAGGATCTTTGTGAAACTGTCAAACTGGATGCCTTGACAGTTCTTCCTGTAAGCTGATACTGAAGTAGAGACTGGTTGGTCTTTTACAGTACAGCAAATTTAGCACAGTCTGTTTTCAGGAACCAAATAGACTTAGCATATGGTTCTGGACTTGGATGTCAAACGGAATGTTGTGACATTCACTCATGACTGCATATGCTAAATTGTTGGATGATTAGTTTTCTGTTTCAGGAGTTTTCTCAGGCTATTCTTCAGGAATTCACCAGCTGATCTAAAATCTAGGAAACTAACAACTAAGCTACAATTAATGAACCTGGCAAATAATCTATTTGTTGGCTCCTTAATAAGTGAAGATTAGTTTAACTTGTTACAACCTTTAATTTAGGAAATACAAGTACATGACCAACAAACTGGAACAATGTAACAGATAATGTTCAAAACAGGATTGAGACATCGTGCTGATATCTGTGTAGGAAAACAACAGAAGTGAAGGTTATGGTGCACATAACTAAGGGTTCCTCCTTTTTAGGATGACATAGAAGGAGAGGTCGTGACACTGTGAAAAGGTGCACATTAGTACTGAGTGTAATAACTGTCTTGCTGTAATAGGTACAATGTTAGATCAGATGTCATGACTTGAAGTAGAACATCTGAATACTGACTACGCCAGAATTTCAATTGGTATCAGAGCAGGCATCCTGTTCTGTCTCTGGATGAGATCCATGGGTGATACTTTCTGGTAGCTGGCAAGGAGTTATGTTAGTACTGATGCTGGAACCTGTGTAAGGTTCTGTAATTCCCTGAATGGTCCCTTGAAGTAGGTGGATGGACTGTTCATGACAGGAATGGTGTGTACCTGTCTCTGGAGGTTGGCTATTGGCCTGTGTGTGGGACAGCTGTGCCAGTACTAAAACACATTCAAACCTGGTATGGTCTTGGAGGCCAATCTGGTGAAGTGTGTGTTCATAGGTTGAGTTGTATTATGATTTCCGCTGCATAATACATGGCAAAACTCAAACTCTGATGTAGTTTCCCCTCATGTGGATGAAAGGCTGCTGTGTTCAAGATCTCATCATAATCTACTGAAGATGTCAAAGATACTTGAGTCCCCTCAAGTCCACTCATCATGACGTTCTCACTTCAGGATGGTAAGAGTCACTTAATCACTGATTCTCTTACTCTCTTGAGTAGTGTATATGAAGACCTTGAAGACCTTCAAGGAAGGTTTGTTCTAAGGAGGTGGAACCAATGTTCTATGTGATGTTAGAACATGTTGTTCAACAAGTATGCAGCTACTGGTTGTAGAGCAGATGGTTTTAGGGTTCAAACAAAGGGATAATTCTGTTTGGAACCTACTCCTGACCTGGAAGAGGAGACATCTGTGTGTGCTAAGTTGACAAGAGCAGGGTCAACTGGGTGTGTGCTCAAGAAGGTCATCCCTAGAAGTTGAGCTGGTTGAGATGTGACATTGTGCAAACTCCTGCTGTTTGGCATTCTCCTGCAGTTTGATCAGGATTGGATAGTTGTTCCCTGAAGTACTATGGTGTGTTGGAAGACAAGTCCCCTGGATGTTAGCAGTCAATAATGGGGTAACCTGAGTGCTGTATCATCTATGAGGACTGGAACCATGAATCATGTTATTCAAACACCACGTGCAGAAGTGGCAGTTCTGTCAAGGAGTAAGAATATGAAGATTCAGAGGTTGGTTGAAGTAGTATGCCCTGGCAATGCATAACTACTATCGACTGGTTTTGTGTGTCTCACTAGTACTTATGGTCAGCTGGAGTCTGATTGGAGGAGTTAGTTGCCACTGGTAGGGATAGTGTATGTCATGTTGAGACATATGTGTACAATGCATGGATATTGGTGTGGAGTATCCATGATTGTTAAGTTGAGGGGGAGTTTTGGTTAACCTCCTCAAGTCTGGTCAGCCTAGGGTCTGGTTGGCTGTTGACCTGTGTCACATGGGTTCTGGTGGTTGTGTGACACATTTGCAAGGAAGAATTCATCTCTCTCATTCCTAAGGGTGAATTTAATCTGGGAATACTTTCAAAATTGTCTAGGTGCTTGCAAGCAGAAGATGTTGACACAAGAAGAGTATTTTCAAAGTATTCTTATGGTGAAAGTATCTGAAGGGATGATTGGGAAAGGATTTAAGATCAATGTTTACTTGTGCCAAGTGCAAGTGTTTAATTGATTATCCTTGGAGCTCAAGATAACTGATGTTCTCAAAGATGTTGGAACATCACTTCTTCAAGACCCTGTGCAGAATCACAGGAAGGACAGTACATTGGCTTATGATCTATCTCTTTGGTGGCAGCAAAAGCACATGATCTCTGAAAAGGTTTCCTGGCAAGAAACATGTTCAACCTTGGTATGTATAAGAAGAAGAAGACATCATAGTCTTGATGGTGGTTACTTGGATCAGTTTATTTCTGATCTAGGTAAGGAAGTGCATTAGCTTATGCACACTGTGAAGTCAAGAACAAGTGGCAGCAGTCTTGACATCATGGAAACAGCCTTGCCTTAGGATGTGGAATCCTTGGTAGAGCTGAAGGGTTAATTTCTAACTGGTCCTTCTGAAGACTCATACATCAGAGTGTCTGATGTCTTTGGAGAAGAAGCAGGGATTCATCAAGGTGTAAGCTTGGATGACTTAACTGCAAACCTGCAGGATGGAGGTTGTTTACTCAAACTTGGTTCCACAATCAAGTCTATGAGAACATTGAACTCTTGTTCTGTGAAGGGAGGAAGCTCTTTCAAGTGGCAGAAGAAGGAGCTGAATTCAACAGCTGGATGTCAAAACACAATGTTGTGACATTTGGTTCAACATCAGATTCTTAGTTGGTGAAGTGGCACATCAACTTGAGATAGAAAGGTCTACAGGGTTGTAGATTGGATACTTCAAAAAGCTTGAAGTTCAAGTCTCACTTGGAAGGTCAGAATATCTTTGGGAGAAGTCTGATAAACTTGGGGAGGTCAAAAAGCAGCATTTGACCTTTTCATATGAGGATTCATGAAGGAGGTAATCAACCAGTGGCAATTGGTCTATCTCAGAAGTGAGTTCGAAGAATCAAGATAATCAACATAAGGCAGCTGGTTATTCTTGAGGAAAGTCTGAGACAAATTACTTTTGAGCAGAAAAGTAGCAAGTTGAAGACTAAAGGAGGTGTTTTCTATTCATCCCTTGGAGCTTGTGGTAGGAGTTCTGAGTCATCTATGGAAGATTATCTCATGTAATGGGATGAAAAGGTGTATGTCCCAACTTATGTCTGGGGTCTTCTTGATCAAGCTGGCGACTCAGTGATATTTGAAGACTATCAGATGGTGTTCCCTGTTATGTGTGAAGGATGTCCTAACGAATGTTAGAACATTTTGTGAAATGGCTTTCTGTTCTGGTTAGAAGAGAGATTGACACAGAGTGTGGATGTGTTCAACCAAGAGGGTTGAACAGAGGGTGCGCTCTTGAAGACATGAAGATGAGTCTTATGTTTTCCATTCATCAAGTGGGTTGAGTTCTTTTTGAATCAGGGAGAAGGTGAAGGTCCAACCATGTTGGATATGTGTGACCTCCAAGAGAGTAGGTTGTCCATGACAGGGGGAGTTGTGCCTTTGTGCTGCAAGCAATCACCAAGCTTGTGGTCTATGTGCTCTCAGATGACTAGATAGTTATCAGGATGCTGTGATGTATGTCAAGGCTGAGTGAGCAGAAGAATGTCTGACCGAATGTCATGACATTACCCTGGACATTGCTGTCAATTCCTTCTGAATCTTAAAGTCATTAGGAATTATGAGGGTGATGTGGCTAAGTCTGATAAACCAGAATAAGCCTGATGGCTACAGCTGTGTGGTACAGGGGGAGTAACCATCAACAGAGTGTGAAAAGTTGGCTGTAGCAGTGCTAGGTGTCAAGTCTCTACTGGAGGTATGACAGAGGTCTTGTTGAATACTGGCTGAATGCAGGAATGTTAAGACATCGAGTGCAACGTGTCTGACTGCATATATGGAATGGTCTCCATGCACAGGAACGGATGTTTTGGAAAAGAAACAGTCAAGAGCTATAAAAGGTATTCAAAGATAGTCTGAGATTTTGTTGGTGAGTCTCTGACTGTTTCTCAGCAAAAATAAATGCATCTTAACCAAGCATTTATTTCTACCGGAAATTCCTAGGCACGGGCTGGACTATTTAAAGGATGCAATAGCCCTCTTCCTCTCACAAGAAAAACACTCCATTCTCAGAATCATGGGGTATGTTAAGGTTTGGGCAAGCTGCGCCTGGATCTGGTTTTGTGAAGGGTTCCTTTACAAATGTTTAGCTAAAAAGGGGGAGAGAAATACAGTCCTAGGGTTGTCCTAGGGCTGAGAATGTACCAGAAGAAAGCCAACTGTGGATGTGGCAGCAAACAGAAGTTGGCATCAGGCACAAAATCCACCAACTGGGGTTTCCACTTGTGTCCTGTGATCTGAGTTAAGAAGACAGTTGTGCCTTGTGATCTGAGTTACATTGTCTATGTACTCAGCATTACATATTCTTCTGGAAGCTCTCCGGTTGAGGGGAAGGGTTCTGGTACAACTGAGTATTGTCCCTCTTCTTCCCCATGTACACCAACTTTGGTGTTTGTGGTGGTGGAGCCAATGACGAAGATGAAGAGCATTCCCAAATTGGGATGTTTTGTCAAGTATATTGCTTATTTGTTTTAGCTAAAATTTGCCAAAGGGGGAGATTGTTGATTCCTTAGGATTGGCAGAGATTTTAGAAAACAAATAATGTAATCATCTCTGTTGTTTTAATATGTTGGGTTGAAGAAATTCAACATCTGGACCAACATGTCATGTACGATGTCACGACGTCAGGTCTGTGACATCGCACATGTGTAGGAAACTGAATTAATTAATTCAGTATATGTCATGGGATCAGCAAGGATATCTGGTGAATATCCTAACTCCCTTGTGAAGGCCTTGAAGACTAATTCAGAATATATATATATAGGCTCTAAATATGGAGATATATATGGAGAGAGATTAGGAACTTGAAGACCTTGTTTGTAGCAGAATTTTTCTGCTGAAGTTGTAACAGCAAAGAACAAGTCTGCTGCAATTTCTGAAGGCCCAAATCCAGTTGGGTGATTAGGTTATAAATAGTTGATTGTAACCTGGTTTTTGTAAGCCTCTTAGAATGAATTTTTAGGGGTGTGTGTAAGGTAAACCTCCCAATCTGTGGGAAGGTTACCATGTGTTTCTCAGTGGTAAACCTGAGAGTGTTTGTTACTCAAAGCCTGTAGGCAAGAGTAATTATGTTCTTGAATGAAGCTGTGAAGCAAGTTCAAGGTGTTTGCACATTACATTGTATTTGTAGTGATAGGAATGGAAACTGGAGGTTTCTATCTAGGAGTTCCTAGGTATAGATTGCATTGGGTAGGGATTAAGTGATGAGTTGTAAACGGGGGAGTTTAACTCTGAATTGATACTACTAATAGTGGATCTTCTTCCTGGCTTGGTAGCCCCCAGATGTAGGTCATGTTGGACTGAACTGGGTTAACAATTTCCTGTGTTTGTTTTCCTTCTGTATGATATAATCATGTCTGCCATAACTAAGCATGTATTCCAGTCTGTTCATCAAGATAATAGCAGACCTGATACATAGCCTTCTGTTGGAATGTCAATCAGAATGTTTTGACATTCATCAACAACAGCACATACTGGTTAATAAGCTGATGAATTCAGTTCAGTATGTAGTGAAGTCTGGAGTTCAAAAGCACACCAGACCTGGCCAAAAAGGATCTTTGTGAAACTGTCAAACTGGATGCCTTGACAGTTCTTCCTGTAAGCTGATACTGAAGTAGAGACTGGTTGGTCTTTTACAGTACAGCAAATTTAGCACAGTCTGTTTTCAGGAACCAAACAGACTTAGCATATGGTTCTGGACTTGGATGTCAAACGGAATGTTGTGACATTCACTCATGACTGCATATGCTAAATTGTTGGATGATTAGTTTTCTGTTTCAGGAGTTTTCTCAGGCTATTCTTCAGGAATTCACCAGCTGATCTAAAATCTAGGAAACTAACAACTAAGCTACAATTAATGAACCTGGCAAATAATCTATTTGTTGGCTCCTTAATAAGTGAAGATTAGTTTAACTTGTTACAACCTTTAATTTAGGAAATACAAGTACATGACCAACAAACTGGAACAATGTAACAGATAATGTTCAAAACAGGATTGAGACATCGTGCTGATATCTGTGTAGGAAAACAACAGAAGTGAAGGTTATGGTGCACATAACTAAGGGTTCCTCCTTTCTAGGATGACATAGAAGGAGAGGTCGTGACACTGTGAAAAGGTGCACATTAGTACAGAGTGTAATAACTGTCTTGCTGTAATAGGTACAATGTTAGATCAGATGTCATGACTTGAAGTAGAACATCTGAATACTGACTACGCCAGAATTTCAGGTGTGTATCGGTGACGACGAGAAAGGGCGTCGTCGGAGGGTGGATTTTGTGACGTGAGCGGCGGGTGGTGGTGTTGAGAGTTTGCCGGCGGTGCGTGTGGAAGACGGCGTGAGGTTTATGGTGGTGGACACAGTGAGGCGTGTGTTGGGGTTTTGTGAGGTGTGACGGCTTTGCATTTTGGAGTGACAGCGTGAGGTTTGTGAGAGTTTCGTCGGTGGGGGTGCGTGGATGGTGGTTGAAGGTGAAGAGGAAATGAAATGGAGATGGTGGTAGTTTATGGTGGATGAGGAGAAAAAAAGAGCCGTTGGAGATAGGATGCGTGTCAATCTGTGAATGGCTGGAAAGTGAGAGGTGTCTAGGTTGCCTTTGCCAATGGGACGCGTGTCCACGCCATGCTCGCGTCTTTTATCCTATGTATTTTGTGAGAGGGATCGCTAGCTGGCAATGGGGAAGTCAGTTTGTATAGCTGATAATTATCACATGGTGTTGGAGAGAAAAAACTTTCTTTTAATTTTATTTTCCTTTTCTTTTTATTAATAATTCTAATATTAAGAAAGAAAAGATTCATTAGAATTCTTAGCAGTAATTTAATTTAGAAAATGATAATAATAAAACAAATCTTTAATTTGGACATTAAAACAAAGAAATAACAGGATTAATTATAAATAGAAGTCGAATGTGAATTTGCTCGAAAAATTAAATCACACACTAAAATGATCAGCACAAAATATACTTATTGAAAAAATACAGCGTTTCTTCAAATTCTGAAATAAGTTTGCACCGGTTAAAAGGCTCAGGCGGGTCAAAATGCAACTGAAACAGCTTCTGAAAATTACAACAAGCACACCAGGTTAAACTACATGAACGGTAGATTAATAATACTGGTGTCTGTAATTTTAATTCTGAAACTTTTTACCCGCCGATTTTACATGTTCTTGAGAAATGATTTAACCAATTTGTCTGTATTTTCAATAAATTTATTCTGACTGATATTTTAGGTTTTATTCATGATGAAATGCATGTCATGTTGTGCATATGATGCAAATTAAAAATGAAATCGATTTACGAAAATTTAAATATGGCCGGACAAAATTGGGGTATGACAAGTATCACCTAGGAATTTAAGTAGTACCCCTTCTGGTGTTTTGTTCAGCAATTCGTTTCCTGGCCACACATAACTTAAAGCCCTGTAGTTGGTTTTCCTGTCAGTACCTCCGACTGGATTCTCTAAATAGTCAATAATCGGCTTCCTCTAAGCTGTTGGCGATGAACTGTTGACCGAGAAAACACCATGTTCCCAGGCCCCCTCAACTCCATAGGTTTCCTGCCATTCTCCGTCATGACTGTCATTCTTGTCGAGGATATCTTATGTCAGTGGTGTTCTCGACACCATTTTCTCTTAAACCTCTATCATATCTTGTAATTTTGACTTAGACATCTTATACCCTGAAGCGATTTGAGCCAACTCGTTGGCTTATTGGTTTTCGTTTCTAGGTATATGTCTTATGTCTGTAACTTCAAAATGTTCTAGTAGCTGTGTCGTCGTCAGAAAATACTTCAATAAACTCCCCTTGATGCACTTACATTCGCGTATAATTTTCTTTACTACCAGCTCCGAGTCTCCCATTACTTCAATTCGACTAGCTCCCATCCCTTTCAAAAGTCGAAGACCAACTATTAAAGTCCCGTAACTGGCTTCGTTATTGGAACACTTTTCACTGATCCTGTACTTAAACTTTGCGGACCAACCTGAGGGGATAATATCAATACCCCGACTCCCGTTCCGTCTTTGTGACTCGATCCGTCGAAATACAGACGCCATGGTATGGCGTCGACCATGTTTAGAGATGATTCGACCATGGCATGATCCACTATAAAATCCGCCATGATCTGGCCTTTAAAGGTTTGAATGTTAGAGAGAAATTTGTTAATGCCAGTGCCCATTTCCCAATTCTATTATACAGAATAGGTTTAGGCAACATATGTTTAATAATATTGTAATGAGACGAAACATAAACATCAACTGGTTTTATATAATACTTTAATTTCATACAGGAAAAGTACAAACATAGACATAGTTTTTCTATGAGACTGTACCTAGTTTCAGCATTTACCAACATTCTACTGAGGTAATATATGGGTCTTTCGACACCATTACAATCCTCTTGGGCCAACATGCTCCCTATAGTCGTATCAGATGCAACAATATATAAACTCATGTTTTTCTTCCTACTGGGAGGTAACAGAATAGGAGGCTTGGTAAGGTACCCCCTTGATTGCGTCGAAAGCCTCTTGTTGTTCGGGCCCCCAGTGAAAATCACTATCCTTCTTAATTTTAAGTAATGGCGAAAATACCTTCGTTTTACCACTTAGATTCGATATGAATCTTCTTAAGAATTTTATTTTCCCCAAAAAAGACTAGAGTTGCTTCTTTGTCAATGGACTTTTGAGGTCTAAGATCGCCTTTGTCTTGTTCTGATTGATCTCGATACCTCGTTTATGTACCATAAATCCCAAGAAGTCGCCTGCGTGCATACCTAAAGCACACTTTAATGGATATATTTTCAATCCATAATTCCTCATTCTATCAGACGAGCGTCGAAGGTGCCCCTCCTGAGACGACGATTTTATCACGATGTCGTCAATATACACCTGCATGAACTTCTCAATAAAGTCATGAAATATGGCATTCATGGCCCTTTGGTAGGTTGCTCCTGTGTTTTTCAAACCAAATGGCATGATGACACACTCTTAATTCCCCAGAGCACCAGGGCATCGAAATTTTGTCTTCGGGACATCTTCTTCGCAATAATAATTTGATTTTAGCCAAAATACCCTTCAAATAATCTCAAGTACTCGAACCATGCGGCTGAATCGACCAACATTTCCGCCATGTGCATCGAATACTCATCCTTTGGCGTGGCATTGTTTAGATCTATGAAATCTATACAAATCCTAAGAGTTCTGTTTTTCTTAATGACGGGCACTATGTTGGCCAACCATTCGACATACCTTGTCGTTCTTATTAAACGACTTTTGAGGAGTCTTTCAATCTCTTGCTTGATCTTCAAAGTGACGTCTGGAGCAAATCATCGAGGGTGTTGCTTCACTGGCTTTTTCCCAGGTTGGATAGGCAGTTGATCCTCCACGACGCTTCGATTTAACCTAGCATTTTTTCATAATCCCAAGCAAAGCAGTCCCTGTATTCGATCAATACCTCAACTAGTTTTGCCCTCATTTTCGACCCCACCTTAGTACTTATGTAGGTTGGTCTTTTTGTGATTCCAGCTCCCATATCGATCTCTTTGAGGGGATCTTACGCTTGTATCTTCTAGGACTCATTTAGTGGGTTCTTCTCGAACCCCAAAGGCTCATTGTCATATATACAATCAAGCCTCCGGATTTCTGAAGTTGTTGTCTGGTCTGGTCGACCATCTTCTAAACCTTCGGCCTCACAGGCCAAATTCTGAAGTCTCTCCCTTTCCATAATTGACTTCCTCTTCTTTTCAGCAAAATAGGCTGAAATTCGAGCCAGACTTTCTAACTCAGCAGTCATCCTCATCGACTGTAGGCCACCCCATAGGTGGAATTCCTATCTCTGATCCTGTGTCTTCCTCGTTGTCCCATATGAAACCATGATCAGGGTCCAAGTTCAGAACTCGAACAGTTTTGAAGGAAGTATAAAAACCCGATTTGTCATCACATGGTGCTATATTCGTCCAGTGTTGGTCGAAAGACCTTTTGGAACCTCTATCGTCGACCCGGTAATAACTTTGGTCAGACTCAATATTCTCTATAATGTCGTCCTTTCGCCAAATTATAAGTCTCTGGTGGACCGTTGATGGTATAACCCCTATCCCATGGATCCATTCTCGACTCAAGAGTAAATTGAAATTTACTTTTGAGTCTATCACCATGAATATTTTTGAACTTGTTGTCATGTCCACAACGAGGTCGACCTGAACAACCCCCATTATATTGCTGGTTTTCCCTTCGTAGTTTGAGAGGACCATGTTGTGTTGTCGAAGATCTCTATCACCTTTTCCCATTTTCTTAAACAGAGTATAAGGCATCAGATTGATTACAACACCTCCGTCGATGAAGACCTTATTCACCGCCATTCCATCCACCTTTGCTCTGATGAACAATGGCTTCAAATGGTACATCATTCTTGGGCTGGGCCTTTCAAACATATCTTTTTATTCTTCCACCACGCCGCTATTCATGACATAGTAGGTTTTCCTCCATCTGTTTTGTCTGGCACAAAATCTCCCTCTGTTTCTAAGACTTCGGATACCATGTCGTATGGTAACACTGATACGATGCCACGGTTCACGATGAGATCGTCACCATAAATGTCATCGTTGTTCTTATCGTGCATGTCTTCATCGTATTCCTTATCAGATTGAGGGGAGTATTCAAACTCTCCTTCCTCTGGTTAAGGGGAATACTCGGGCTCTTCCTCCTTTGTTGACCCTCACTTTGTGGTTGCCTTTCGACCTCTGACGAACATTCCACATTCTGAGTGGCTATTACTGCCTTCTTTCCTGTCGAGTCGACAGTCATGGCCACTGTCTGATTGGCCATAATTTTTCCTGACCTTCCGGCCTTTGGCATTTGTTCCTTTTATCCAGCAGTTTCCGAAGGCTTCCACTGTGGAATGGTGACGACATTCCCAACTTTTTTGTTTCGCTGGTGGCGCCTCCATTGTGTCCTGGCCTTGATAGGCCTGCTCATGTGTTCGCAGCAGAAGAAGTCATAGATGATAAGCCTTGGTATCCTGATATCAATTGTTTCCTGCAAAGTCAAGAGTACCTGCTTAGGCATCCAAAAAAGATAAGAAGACTCTGAGAAGACTGGTTGATATTTTATTTCTGAATAAAGATGTGTTGTACAAGAGAAACTTTGACATGGTCTTGCCTAAATGCGTGGATAGACACAAAACAGACATGATAATGCAAGAAGTTCATGAATGAACCTTTGGTACTTATGCCAATGGACATGCAATGGCCAAAAAGATGTTAAGGGCAAGTTACTATTGGCTGACAATGGAATCTAATTGCTTTAAATATGTGAAGAAGTGTCATAAATGTTAGATTTATGCTTATTAGATTCATGTGCCTCCGACTCAGCTCAATGTTATTTCATCCCCATGGCCTTTCTCTATGTGGGCAATTGACATGATTGGTATGATTGAACCCAAAGCTTCGAACGAACATCGTTTCATTCTGGTGACTATTGATTACATCACCAAATGGATTGATGCATCATCTTATGCCAATGTGACCAAGCATGTTGTGGTCAGATTTATCAAGAATTTGATTATTTGCCAATATGGTGTTCTGAGTAAGATCATCACTGATAATGGGTTGAACTTGAATAATAAGATGATGAAAGAGCTTTGTGACGACTTTAAGATTGAACATCATAAATTTTCTCCTTACAGACATAAGATGAGTGAGATTGTTGAAGCTGCAAATAAGAACATTAAGAAGATTATTCAGAAGATGGTTGTGACATATAAGGATTTGCATGAGATGTTCCCTTTAACTTTACATGGGTATCGTATATTCGTCCGCACTTCAACAGGGGCAACCCATTTCTCTCTTGTGTATGGCATGAAAGCAGTGCTCCCCGTAGAGGTTGAGATCTTATCAATGCGAGTCTTGATGGAAGCCGAATTGACTAAGGTTGAATGGTGTCAAAGCAGATATGATCAATTGAATTTGATCGAAGAGAAGAGGGTGACAATTTTGTGTCATGGTCATCGCTATCGAAGTTTTGACCGAAAGGGCAGCTTGGGTAAAAACTTGAAATGACGACTTGGGCAATGACTCTTACGACTATGGATGGCGAGGAGTTCCCTCGTCATGTGAATGTCAATGCAGTCAAAAAATACTTCACATAGAGAAAATAAATGAATAGCCCGCTAAGTTGAAAACTCGAAATGGCAGCTTAGGCAAAAATGAGCGTCTCGATGGATTGAAAACCCGAAAGGGCGGTCCATTCAAAAATTAGAGACATAAACTTAAACTTGTGATTACTATCCTTGGCATTGTTGTGATGTTATGGACTTAGAACTAAGACATTGACCCTTGCTTTGAGAGTTTGTGATTTGAATCCTTTGGATTCATATGACACATTTGACTTTGGACTTCTTTTAAAAACTTGATTTGGTTACTTTGGTTTTATCTGATACATTGATTATTCTTTGCTTATTTGACTTGTTTGAGGCTTAATCCAAATGAGAAAATTCTTATTTGATTCATGTCATAAAACTTGTTTTATATATATATATATATATATATATATATATATATATATATATATATATATATATATATATATATATATATATATATATATATTTAAGAAAGAAGTGATAGAAAATATATATATATATATATATATATATATATATATATATATATATATATATATATAATATATATATATATATATATATATATATATTTAAGAAAGAAGTGATAGAAAAAAAAAATATATATATATATATATATATATATATATATATATATATATATATATATATATATATATATATATATATATATATATATATATTTCTATCACTTCTTTCTTAAAGAGAGAGAGAGAAAGGTAGAGGACAGTTTCCTCCAAAATAAATCAAACAATATATGAACTACATCAAAATTTACTCATGGTTCGGTAATTAACTCTTTTTTTACTTTCCTACAACACAATTTACTTATGATTCTCACAATTATTCAACTATTATTGGTATAATATATGTTCTTAATACTTTTAAGTCCAAAAATAAAGTTTTATTATTTAGAAATTGTATACATTATTTCATCTTGTTATGCTTACAATCTTTAATACAATTGTAAGATTGTAACGCCATATATATCTACTATCTTATTTTGGACTTTCAGTCTTCAATAGGTTTTTTGAGCTATTTTAACCTAACTTTTACAGCTATTTCTCATAAATTGTCTTGGTAGTGAAGAAGAGCATTAAAAATGATTCAAAAATTCAAATTAATTGAGGTGAAGTCTGAACTGAATCAGTGCAACATAGTGTGTCAAATGCAGTACCTAGCAATCATTCTTCTGATGTGCATGTCAACATATTCAAAATGATCTCAACTATGCTATAATTTGTTGATTCTAATAATTCAATGAGAAACACAACAGTAAATAACAAAAGAAGAAGAAAAAAACGCATTTATGACGCAAATTCTTGAATAGGCATGATAAAAACTTCACAATATATAGCAATCACAAATTTACGATTACTAAACAATGAAACAATGTACTCTCACATCCATGAACACGCAATCTTTATGGCTTAATGATACCAGGACCGAATCTTTTGGGAATTAAAAATGGAATTAGGATTCTTGTATATGTTTATTTTCTGCCAAAATGTCATCCAGCAATGATTCACAAGCATCTTCAAGCAAATCTAACACCTGCAAGTGCCACATAATGAAAATAAGATATTTCAACTAACTCGCTAGACATTCGAGCTATGTTGCATTGATATTTCATATGGAAGACGTAGACGTGTCTAGTGTCAAACAATGACACTGATATATGTGATTACATTCAATATTTCAATTTTCTCAAATTGTTATTGGTGTGTGTGTCAGTGTCAGTGCCGTGTGTGATGTTTGTCGATGCTTCATAGCATACAGGTGAGCATATTAAATTCATTAGACGAAATAGTATCATAACTCAAGACTATCGTTGCACTGGTAAATGGTATTCAACTTTGTTCCACACAAATGAACCAATAATCAACAAATAACCTGTTATCGTGAACAGTGTACCTTCTCAAAGCCTTGAGGTCCACCATAGTAAGGATCTGGGACTTCAGTTTCACTGTTCTTCTTACAATAGGAGCACATCAACTTAACCTGCACCGTCCAAAATTCCCCATCATAGTTATATATATATACAATACAAAACAAACGAAAAATTGACCGAAACTGTCCCAAGTATAAGGCAACACAAGTTGTTATTTCAGGTAGAAAAAGAAAGACCTTGCTTCGCCAAAAAAAAATACTTAAATTGTTTTAGTATTTATGAAACTTTCATTTTGCCTTGGAATTTAATGTTGAGTTTGTTGACAAAACGCACGGCATAACGCAGCAGAATTTTAACAAAATCCTTTTGTTCAGCTATACACAGTTTAGCACACAATATTGTAAGTAGCAGGGTCGGGTCGGGTTGTCTCTGAGGGTGTGCAACATGAGCTACAGCACTGAGCATAGAGTATCAAATTTGTCACGATTAAACTGTAGTTAAATAGAATCTCATAATAGATTTGTCCCAGTGAAACCATAGCTAAATAGAACCCCTAGTTATATTGTCCCGGTAAAACCGTGACTACACACGACTTCCAAAAACTTAAGACAACTCTGGTAAGTAGTCACTATAGAATTGTAGAGCAATAGAATTTGAACAAACTCTTATTTTTCTTGATCCAATGCCTTAGATAAAGGTGTTCTATTGTTGTTTGAGCTTACTCACCTTTTTGTGGGCATCATCAGGTATAGGATCTCTAAATTTCCATCTATTAAAAGCTTCCAATATGTCCTCTAAAACAAAAACAACAATCTCCATTACTAAACACATCAAAACAAACAACATTGAATTAAAGCAAACAACAATAAACATCCCATCAAAATCCACGAAGATTCAACCCGTATCAATTCGATTAGTAAAAGAAAAAACATTCCATCAAATACAGATTAAAATATCTGATACTCTACCTTTGTTTTGCCTGTCCATAGCAAGAATAAGATCAAATTCAACAAAATCAGATGACTTAATTGGTCTTGAAAGTGAAGTTATCTCAATCCCACGTCTTTTTGAAGCAGCTCTCATTCTCGGGTCAGCTTCATTACCCTTAAAAAAAATCAACTTTTTAAACAATCTGAAAACCCCATCATAAAAAATGACCAAAAAATAATCTGTTTTCTTAAAAATGACATTTTTAGATATACCCACTTGATGATAATTGATTGTACCAGCAGAATCGATTTTGAACTTTGAATTAAAACCCCTTTTCTTAACCAAGTCTGTGAAAACTCCTTCAGCAGCTGGGCTTCTACAGATGTTGCCAAGACACACAAAGAGAACAGAGAATGGTTTCTGTGTGTCTGTGACAGTGGATGAAGCCATAGAAGAAGCTTGAATTGGAGAAAAGAGAGACTTTTTGAAGGAAATGGAAAAGGTTTCAAGAGTTAAATTCCTAGTGCGCGTGGAAGGAACGAGGAATGGAACATTTGGGTTTGGAGGGAGGGATTGCGAATAGTGGCAAAATGGTAAATTGATAAGGTTTATTCCCTCGCTGTAGAGCGTTCTCATTTTCTTTTCCTCCGAAATCAATGGAGTAGCTCCACCTAGATACTAAGTGGCTAAATTTATGTTGTGAGAGGTTGATTATGCTTAGACAAAACTAGATGGGTAACTTTTTCTCATAATATATTATTAACTAGCAAACAACTTTTTCAAAGTGTTTTTAAAACTAAAAAGTGTTTTTAGTGTTTTCTTAAACATTCATCTTTTTTCCGGGGAAGGGAGTTGTTGATGATTTCAAAAAAGAAAATTTTTGCTAAAAACATTTTGACATCTTTGATTTGGGAGAAATCCTTCTATCCCTTCGGGTTGATAGTTAAACAATTTGTTGTTTGCTTAGATGACTTTTAATTGGTTGTTGTTTTAGTTAAAATTATGTTATGAATCCAAGTTACCTATTTAGATTTAACTTTGCGTATCAACCAATCACAACATTCTTAGCCTATTGCCCTATGGATTCTGATGATGATAATCATCAAAATAATTTAATAAAAAATGAAGAATTAATTGAATATCCAAAAAATATGGATAAACTCAACAGATGGGTTATACCCTCAGTTCCTTCAAATCAAATTTATAAATTTGGTAAGATAGATGTTTTTTCTCGTTTTGCTGTTAAAACTTTAGAGCAAACGATTCAAATTTCTAAAGAAACTCAGACAATAAAACTGTTAACTAAAAAAGATTTGAAACCTTTTAAAAATTATAATTTTATCCATATTGGATTGGTTCAAATTGCTTTAAAACCTTTAACATTATTGGGTTTAAATTCTAGCATAATGGCTTATGTTAGAGATGGTAGATGTAAAGATTTCAAACAATCTTTAACTGCTATGGTTGAGACAAGTCTGTGTCATGGACCAGTTTACTTTGATGTCTCACCTAATTTAAATCTATCTTTATCTGATAAAAATTTATTAGATGCTATGCAATTAACAGTTCATACTAATGGTTATAATTTTAAACCTGGAAGTGAAATCATAGCAATATGCTATAGAATCTACTATAAGGTTCTTACTACGCTTAATCCTAAAGCAAAGCATTTATCATTTCCTGGAACCACTACTTTGGTTCAAACAAATTTATTAACATCCAATGTTGCAACCAATAGGTTAATAAAGTGGGATGAAATAAACTTCCCAGAGACATGGTCTCTCCCCCAGGAAATAGATCCTGAACCTATCCTTAATAGGGATATAGACCAAATTATTCAGACTACGGAAGGAGATTTAGAAATAAATTTTACTTCAAAAAGAATAACTAGAATACCTAGGTCTCTATCTGCTAGGCACTCAGTTAGTGAATTTTACACAGCTCCTAGCCAATTACCTAGACCTTCTACTTCTCAAATAAGAGAAGAAATAGAAGTCGTTGAGAATATAAGACTAAGCGAAAATAGAATTCCCCATGGAATTTATCAAAAACCTCATACTCCAAGAGTAGAATCACCTACTCAGTCAGATATGGATTTCCAATTATAATGATTGATTACTCCCCTGGCAGTAAGATGAGACAACTCATCAATGATGAGTTTCAACATGAGAGATACTCTCAATTTAGAAATTGGTTTTTTAAAAAATTTTCAAAACCTGAATTAGCCCAATTTAAAGATGAGTATTACACTCAAATGAACCTTGAGCAGGATTTCGTTCCTTTTGTTAAATGGTTTGTTAATTACTTCATAAATAAAAAGCAAGAAGAAATTCTTGTGTTACAAAGACCTTGGGAAAATATTAGAGGAGAAATAATGGAATCTCCTTTTCCCCCAGAACAAACAATAAGTTTGAATCAAAATACTGAAGCTACCCCTTACCTTAGCCTTCAGTTACAAAGAGTTGAACAAAGTCAAGTTACTCTTAAGGAATTAAATTCAGTTATCAGGTCTCAAAATTATACCAATGCTTATCTTGTTTGCTTAGGAGAACAATTTATCTCCATGGAAAAAGATCTCTTATCAATAAAAGACCTTTTAGAAAAGCAAATAGAGCGTCAAGATATCATTATAAACCACCTAAATAAATCAAAAGACCAAATATCCACATCCACTATTTCGGATGTTCCTATAGTGCAACCTCCTGTTTCCATAGAAGGATTTAAAATGGAAACCAATGGAGAAGAATTTGTTCGTATTTTAGAACAAAAATTAAAGGGACTTAATATCACTGTCATGTCCCATGAAGATTATTCTGAAGATAATAATGATAACCATATTGACCAGCTTTCTGATATGTTTGCTAATTTAGATATTAGTAACATTGAAATTAATAATAATAACAGTATAAACCCTGTTTATTCCCCAAGGCCTATAGAAAAGTATTATTACAAGCGTCCCTCACCGCAAGATTTGCTTTTTGAGGAATCAGAACCTTTCCAGAATTCTTATTCAGGAAAAGCCATTTATGAATGGAATGTTGATGGTCTTAATGACAAACAAATTATAGACACCATCCATAGGATGATCATGTACTCTACTGTTTGTAAGCAACACGGAAATTCTGATAGTTCAATTGCGTCCTTTATAACAACAGGATTTGTTGGCCAACTTAGAGGCTGGTGGGACCATTATCTTACTGAATCTCAAAAATTAGAGATTCTTAATCACAAAAAAATCGTAAAAAACGAACCAAGAACTAGTACAAGCACTGTTGTGGCTATGACCACCACAGGAGAAGAAGATGCAGTGTATACACTATGTCTTTCCATCTTACAACATTTTGTAGGAACCAATGTCCCCATTGGAGAAAAGATCCAGACACTTCTCCAAAACCTTAGGTGTCCTTCTCTTACCCACTTTAGATGGTATAAGGATACTTTTATTTCAAGAGTTTATCAATTAAACAATCCCAATTCTTTGCACTGGAAAGCAAAATTTATTGATGGATTACCCCATTTCTTTTCTGAAAAATTAGACAATCTTTAAGACAAAAAAATGATGGAATAAATATAAATTATTCTGACCTTACTTATGGTCAAATAATTAGTACTTGTGTTAATGAAGGATTAAATTTATGTAATGACATAAAGCTTAGAAATCAACTTAAAAAGCAAAAGCTTTCTGAGAAACACCAACTTGGTGAATTTTGCGAACAATTTGCTTTTGATCTTGGAAAATCTCCAGATAATAAAAAGAAAAAAGGTAAAATTTTCCGCAATAAACCTTATAGGGATAAGCCAAAAAATTCTTATAAAAATTCTTATAAGAATAAGAAAAGGAGTCACTACAATAAAAGTAGACCTAAAGAAAAATCTTTTGACCCTAAAGGTAAAAGAAAAGCCAAAAGGCTTGACATAACATGTCATAAATGTGGCAAATCTGGCCATTATGCCAACCAATGTTGGACTAAAAAAGCTCTTAATGAAATAGAAGATGAACAATTACGTTCTCAATTAGAGAAAGTATTACTTCTCAATTCTGATTCTGAAGATTACTCTTCAGAAGAAGATATTAATATAATTTATGAATCCTCTTCTGACTGCTCTTCTGAATCTTCTAACAATAATAATTGTCAATGTAATCAATTAGATTACTGGAAATCAATAGTTGATATGAATGGGTTAAACGTTTTAACCTCAGAACAGGATGAAGCTATAAAGGCTATAGAGTCCATTTCTGATACAAATCTTAAAAGAAAAATGCTTGAGGTTCTAATCCAAGAAAACTCTAGAAAAGAATCCCCTGTTATTACAGAAGCACCTTACCAATTAAGTGAGGTTTTATCTAGATTTAGACAATCTAACATCCGTGAAACTCCTGTTTCTATTATGGATTTAAATAGAGAAATAAATCTCTTAAAAAATGAGATAGCTCAAATTAAAAAAGAAAACCATGGTTTATCTCAAAGACTTACTTTCTTAGAGTCCAATAATTCAAAAATTGAAGAAATAGCTTCCACTAATAATCCTTCACCTAGTGATAGATTCCTTTCTCTCATTGATAGAGTAACTTCTCAAAAATGGTTTGTTAGAATAACATTAGTTATTAATAGAAATTTCATATTAGAAAATGAAGTTGCCCTTATTGACAGTGGCGCTGATTTAAACTGCCTTCAAGAAGGAATTATTCCCACTAAATATTTTGATAAAACTACCCAATCTCTTACCCAAGCTGGAGGAGATAAACTCACAGTTAATTATAAACTGTCTAACGCTTATATTTGTAACAAAGATATTTGTTTACCCACTCACTTTATTCTTGTAAAAAATTTAACTCATAGAATTATATTAGGAACTCCCTTTCTGCATAAAATTATGCCTTTGATTAATGTTGATCAAAAGGGAATTACTTCCATTATTAATAATAAAAGAATTACTTTTGAATTTATTACTGATCCTCATACTAGGATGATTAATGAAGTTAAAGATATTCTTCTTAAAAAAGAAAAACAAATTTGTTTTCTTAAAGAAGAAGTGGATCTATTAAACATCACCTCTCAACTTAAAAAACCTGAAATTCAAAATCAAATTAAATTAATTGATCAACAGTTTAGAGAAGAAATATGCAATGACTTACCTAATGCCTTTTGGGATAGAAAGAAACATGTTATTTCTTTACCTTATCTTGATGACTTTAACGAAAGTCAGATTCCCACTAAGGCTAGGCCTGCTCAAATGAATCATGAGTATTTGGATTTATGCAAAAAAGAGATAGAATCTCTTTTAGAGAGAAAATTAATAAGAAAGTCCAAGTCTCCTTGGAGCTGCACAGCTTTTTATGTCAATAATGCTGCAGAAAAGGAACGTGGGGTTCCTAGACTCGTTATTAATTACAAACCACTTAATAAAGTGTTAAAATGGATTAGATATCCTATTCCTAATAAAAAGATCTTTTAGATAGATTAAACAATGCTTTAATCTTCTCTAAATTTGATATGAAATCTGGTTATTGGCAAATTCAGATTAATGAATCTGATAAGTATAAAACAGCTTTTACCGTACCTTTTGGACATTATGAATGGAATGTCCTTCCTTTTGGTCTTAAAAATGCCCCTTCTGAATTTCAAAATATTATGAATGATATTTTTAATCCTTACACAGAATTTATAATTGTTTATATTGATGATGTTTTAGTTTTTTCAAAAACTATAGACCAACATATTAAACATTTGAAAATATTCAAAGGATTAATTAAGCATAATGGATTAGTAATATCTGGTCCTAAGATGAAACTCTTTCAAACAAGGGTTAGATTTTTAGGACATGAAATTGACCAAGGAACTATAGTTCCTATACAAAGAAGTATTGAATTTGCTTCAAAATTCCCTAATATTATTACAGATAAGAAACAATTACAAAGGTTTCTTGGTAGCCTAAATTACATAGCAGATTATTATGAAAATCTAGCTAAAGATACGGCAATATTACATGCTAGGCTTAAAAAGAATCCTGGCCCTTGGACTGAAAAACATTCTCAGGCAGTCCAAAGAATTAAAAATAAGGTGAAATGTTTGCCTTGTTTATCTCTTGCTAATCCAAAGTATTTCAAAATTGTTGAAACTGATGCTTCAGACTTAGGCTATGGAGGAATTCTTAAACAGGTTATACCTGAAACATCCAAAGAAGTTTTGGTTAGATTTACTTCTGGAAAATGGAATCCAACACAAGCAAAATATTCAACTATCAAGAAAGAAATGCTTTCTATTATAAAATGCATTTCAAAATTTCAAGATGATCTTCTTAATAAAAAATTTTTATTAAAAATTGATTGTAGCTCAACTAAATCAATTATTGAAAAGGATGTTAAAAATCTTGTTGCTAAGCAAATTTTTGCTAGTTGGCAATCGCAATTATCTATGTTTGAATTTGATATTCAACACATTAAAGGTGAAAATAATTCACTTGCTGATTATTTAACCCGTGAATTTTTGCAGGGAAAAAATGATGACCCCATATAGGGGTAGAGGCCGCGGTTATGGCCGTGGTGGGAGAGGGAGTAACAAAATGTTACCCCAGCCAGAATCAAACATTCCTCTAATAGGGGATTGGACTACCGTCTACAAAGGTAGAAAAATGCAGCAATTACCTGCATCTTCAGCAAAAAAGGAAGATATTGCTTCCTCTTCCTCTAATAAAACTACATCCTACAAGGAAGTTGCGGTTAATAACCCACCTCAAGAACAAATGGATTATTTCGAAAATCCAGTAACTGAGAAAATCATGTATATTGATGATGAAGATATAAAGATAAATCCAAATGATGGTTGGTCCATCAAAACTAGATACCTCGAATCAAGAGGATATCCAGGTCTTCATGGAAAATCTAGGCCCAACCTAGAAATTCTCCTGACTGTTACCGAATCGGTAACAATTACTCACCATTACCAAAACAATAATCCTGAAAGTTTTATAAACTTCAGTAAATGTCACATTAACAAAATTTTGTTACCAAGAGAATGGGGTCTCAACCCAAATGCTGAAAAAGCAATAAGAATTGCGGAAGGAAAGTATATTTACTTTAATTATTGGGACTATGTCCAGGCTTTCACTCAAGCCTTTTATTACCAAAATCCCAAGAACAAGCATTCTTGGTTTTTCTCTATTAATGAAGAGATGGTTAATAAACCCATACCAAATTGGTTTTATGAATGGTGGGCTAAACTTGGTCCATCTTTGGAAATTCTTCCTACAGAAATTCTTAACTTATATAATCCATGGTGTGATAATAGTCCCCTTATTGTAAATATTTTATCTGATAATTTAATCACTGGACAATGTCCATTATTGTTCTTTATTAAATTTCAGATTCCATGGATATGGAGATGGACAATCACCATATCAAGAAACAAATTCAACATTCCCATTTTAGAAAGAAATTTCTTTTATAAATGGTGGAACAAGATTAGTTCAGAAGATGTCCAAAATAAAATTAAATTAATTGAAGAAGAAATAGCTGGAGACCAGAACAATAAGGTCAAGGAACAAAGCTCCCAACCAATGTCTATGGGAAACTTGAAGAACTTCTTCAAGAGAAAATATCCCAATGAATCAGAAGACGAAATTATGGTCAGAATTTTGGATCATATGAAGAACCAATTCTTCTCTACTTTTCCATCGAAAGCATCAAAAGATGAGGATTCATCTATGAAGACAAGCTCTTCCATGGGATCAATGGATTCCCATAATTTTGAAGGTTTAGCAGGAGAAGGTCAAGCAGATGAGGCTACTGCAGAAGATTTCTGGGATGCCATGATTCAATCTTTGAAAGAAAAAAGAAAAGCAAAGAATTAATTTGTGACCTTGTCTAAATATAATGAAGTAAGAATCAATAGACAAAAGGTGAAGGACAAGAAATAATAGAAGAAGAATCTTTCCAAAAGAAAAAGGACAAGAGAATCTTATCTTGTCTTTAATAATTTCTAAGCATAATTGCATGCATTTTCTATCTTTTGTAAAAGACAAGGGAAAAAGAATCTTATCTTGTCTTTAATAATTTCTAGGCATGCATTAGTTTTGTAGTTTCTTGTTAATTGTTGTGACGATGGGGCCCCAAGTGTACCCGACAATAATTATACAAGTTACCGGCTATTGTAAGTTTTAGTTACCGGCTTAAATAGTAAGCCTTTTCTTCCCTATATAAAGGGATTTAAGTTTCATTTGTAAAGACACCTTCGAAGAAAAAATATAAAGTTTCTCAAAATACCTTTTTCTATACTCCTTGCTTACACTAAAAACATTCCGATCCTGCTTCCGCTTTTTAAAACTTTGGATATATATATATATATATATATATATATATATATATATATATATATATATATATATATATATATATATATATATATATATATATATATATATATATATATATATATATATATATATATATATATATATATATATATATATATATGTGAGAGAGAGAGAGAGAGAGAGAGAGAGAGAGAGAGAGAGAGAGAGGAGAGAGAGAGAGAGAGAGAGAGAGAGAGAGAGAGAGAGAGAGAGAGAGAGAGAGAGAGAGAGAGAGAGAGAGAGAGAGAGAGAGAGTTTAATTGAAATACACTGACAGTGTAAAAGGATTTTACACCATCAATTAATCATAGACGTCGGTTATTAAAAGAAGTTTGACTTTTATTTTAAAAATCTATAAAGTAATACAAACGGATGATGGTGATGAATCGACGGTGTAAAACTTTTTACACTGACAGTGTATAGTAATTAATCTTTTATATATATATATATATATATATATATATATATATATATATATATATATATATATATATATATATATATATATATATATATATATATATATATATATATATATATATATATATATATATATATCATACGATACTTTAAGTTGAATCCCTCCGACAATAATTTAAGTTGAGCCCCTCAAGGAAGACTTTAGGTTGAGTTTCTTAGACGAGACTTTTAATTGAGTCACTTAGGAGAGACTTTTAGATTAATCCCTCGAGTCATACTTTAAGTTGAGTCCTTCAGGAGAGACTTTATGTTCAGTCCCTCAGATGAGACTTTAAGTTGAGTGAGTTAAATTTTATCATTGAATTCTTATAGTTATTTATATTATCGCTCTTTGTGGGTTACTTTGTAACCACGACCTTAGTAACTTTCTATGTTCAAGCCTTTTGGTGACTTGTTTATTAAATTATTGACATTGTAACCGCCTCATAGGGACACAAAGATCATTTGATGAAGGTCTAACACGTAATTGCCTCATGAGAGGCAAATATCCTTCAATGAAGGTTAAATAGATAATTGTCTCATAGGGCGACAATAATCCTTCAGTGAAGCTCCATTAGATAATTGTCTCGTAGAGCGGTAAGGATCCTTCAGGGAAGGTCCAACATCTTCAATAACATAAAGATTCCTGATAACAAATTAACAAGTGTAGTAATTGTGTCGAAGTAATCAAATATACATTATTACAAATAAGACTTTTTATTATAAAATTTTCACCTCAAACATTCAAAAAACGAGGGAATATGTCTTAAGAGCGCTATGTTTTATTTTACTAAAAACATTTTCTCTCACACCGAGTAATATATATATATATATATATATATATATATATATAT